>NC_134644.1:63647984-64281002 GCF_030463565.1 Pelecanus crispus
TACCTACTCAGATAGCTTTGACACTTCCCGGCACCCAGGGCTGCTGAAAAGAGACACCAGGGAGCTGACACCTACTAGAGAGCTGGGACTGGCAAATGTGTGTGGGGACAACTTCCATGCTGTGCAAATTAGTACTGAAATTACATCGGCCTCTTATAACTACTGTTTATTCAGTGTTCTTTGCTGTTTTTCTATCATCAGCTGAAATGAACGGTAATTCAGCAAAACAGCAATAATAGACTTGTATTCTGTTGTGTTCTGCAGTTGAGCTTCATTAAAAGCTTCAATCTAAAGCTCCGCCATGGGAGGTCTCACAGAGCTAAAATGGAAAGTCTCCTAAGAGCTTTTCATTTCAAACCCAGGTCAGGTCTCATAAGCACTATTTCTTTTTTTTTAGGGTTTGGGGTCCTTTGGGGGTTTTTTTTGTGTGTGTCTTCATCCATTCTAATGATGTCTTAAAAAAGCATTGAAGTCATTTTTGAAAAATAAGGCTTAGTTCACAAAGCTCAGTTTTAATTGGCTGGACTTCGAATATATGTCAGCCATGAGATTCCTGCAATCAAGTCACAGGCTGCTGCAGGCAGCTATACTACTCATTTTAGAGAATATTTTTCTTAAGAGGAGAATAAGAATATGTGCTGGTTTTGGCTGGGATAGAGTTAATTTTCTTCATAGTAGCTAGTATGGGGCTATGTTTTGCATTTGTGCTGAAAACAGTGTTGATAATACAGGGATGCTTTCATTATTGCTGATCAGTGCTTACAAAAGAGTGAAGGGCTTTTCTGCTCCTCACACCACCCCACCCCACCAGCAAGGAGGCTGGGGGTGCACAAGAAGTTGGGAGGGGACACAGCTGGGACAGCTGACCCCAACTGACCAAAGGGATATTCCATACCATATGACATCATGCTCAGCAATAAAATGTTGGGAGAAGAAGAACGAAGGGGGGGGATGTTTGGAGTGATGGTGTTTGTCTTCCCAAGTAACCGTTACACGTGATAGAGCCCTGCTTTCCTGGAGATGGCTGACCACCTGCCTCCTGATGGGATGTAGCAAATGAATTCCTTGTTTTGCTTTGCTTGTGTGCACAGCCTCTGCTTTACCTATTAAACTGTCTTTACCTCAACCCATGAGTCTTCTCATTTTTACTCTTCTGAATCTCTTTGCTATCCCACCAGGGGGAAGTGAGTGAGCAGCTGTGTGGTGCTTAGTTGCTGGCTGGGGTTAAATCACAACAGAATATTTAAAAACCCAAAACCCAGTATTCCTGTCTTGTACACAAGGCTTTACCTAACTAAAAAAGGAAAAAAGAAAATAGCAGGGCAAAGCTTGGTGAGGCACTATACTGAAGTAATATGCCAGGCAACAACTGAAATTGCTGTACAGGTATGGTATAATTTCAGACTAGATAGCCAGGAGATCCTAAGCAGTTTTTCTGAGTTCTTAGGGCAAAAAAGTACTCCAGTACCAATGGCTACATGTATTATATTGTATTATCTGTATTCCATGTGGAATACCATTCTGAACAGTAGCTCTCCTCAAAGGGACAGAAGAATAACTTTGGGAGGGGAGTGTTAGGGCTGAGCAAAGTAGGGGCTGACTGTGGTTCGACGTTCACTGCTATAGAGATGGATGCAATTTATCGGAGGAGCTGGAAAGGTCACTGGGTGATAAAGCTATTTCATTTCATTCTACATTTCTGGGTTCTTAGGGACAGGGAAACAGAAAGTCCCTTTATCAGCATGGGAATGGTGCATCCTTGCCTGCGGATTTGTAGGGTGGAATAGGCCTTCATTTTGAGGACAATTTTCTCTAAAATTTAAAAGCTGGGAGGCCAATAGGCAATCTCATGATTCTGTCAGTCCAATACAGTGGAAATACTTAAAGAAGTGATTGATTTGCAGTTTGATTAGATACTTTGGTTACAGCTTGCTTAATTTTTCAAAAGGGTCTGGCATTGTACAAATAAGAGGTCACCAAATCTTTACACCCGCCACCCCCTTTCACGCAGAGAAGAGATAATAGAGAATCCAAGCAGATTCTGTGTTGCCTTGCAACTGAAGCAGCAGCCCAGGCTTCAGTCTTACCAGAATTCATCACCTTGTACTCTTTTTGCATGCATGTAAAAATGGATATCTATTGTAATACACATACTATTGATCTGCTCATTACTGTGTTCTTAAATCCTTTTTTTACTTATCTGTTAATGCTGGGGCCTGAAATATCAAGGCAAGGCTTTGTGGCAGGAGTGAAATTAATTCAAGCAGTTTGTTCACAGTGTATCAATTACAATATTCATTCACTATGAAAGTTTGCATTCAAAGAACATTAAAGCTATAAATTAAATGCACAGGTTCCAATATACTCATAATTACACTTCCCATAGCGTGTTTATTTGGGGTGCAGCTCTACAGTGTAGCGGAAAATTACTTTGGTGTATTAAAAGGAGGGTAAAAACCACAACACTGTGGAAATGGTTCAACAAGGGATAACAGTAGAAACACCACAAGCATTTTTCTAAAGGGAAAATGCATTTTTGTGTGTCACTATGAATTACGAGAAACAGTGTGTCCTAGCTGATAGGATTCAGAGCTGTGGTTTAGGTATGCCAACTTCTATTCCTCTTACTACTCTGTTGGGTGAGGTACCAGCTTGCTTTGTCATTCTGTGCCTTCATTTCCCTGTCCATTGAATGAAGTTACAATATTTTTCCAAGAATATTGTAAATCTCTAGCAGATAGCTATTTCACACCTATCAAAACTCACTTTTCCACCAAATCCCAAGGGATCTTCCCAAAGGATGGGAAGAAAAGAAAAGAAGAAAAAAACTTCAGTAGAATTTCCTCTATTAGTTCTAGGTAGACACTATATCCTTTTTTTGTAGACAGATTAGGGCTTTTTGCTTTTGCATTTCTTTTGGTTTGTGCCAGCTGTGCTGTTATGTGCTGTTAACTGAATGCAAAGTGCTTGTGTGTTTTAATACTTTTCTTAAAGCCAGAAGAAACCAGAGCTTACATTTTATATAAAATGATCATTTCTTTATAGAAATAGTTTCAGCTGTAATTGCTTTGAGCTAGTCAGAACAACATTCAGTAACTTGGGCCAAACATGAATACAAATGTTGTGTGTGTGTATTTTTATAAATAGGACATTGTCTCTGCCTTTGCCTCATGCAGTGAAGACACAGTATTGTAAGCAGTAGATGTAATTCAGTAAATGTGAAATTCATGCCTGATCAGGTATGAGATAGAATTAGGAAGCAAAGCTCTAGCTTTTGTTTCTGTCAATGAAAACTCAAGCAACTAGAAATAGAAAGTTAGAGAGCTTCCCCAAGACTGCAGATTTCTTCCTCGAAATCTCTGAAGCAAAACATACACAAAACAGGAGCACAATGGGAGTAATGCAATGGCCCCCAGTTTGTATCCCCACACCAGCTAAATTTTAAACTTGAATAAATTGCATCTATCAAGGTATGGGCAGCAGCTTTGCATATACTCTTTTATCTCAGTGTAATCTATGGATGTGGGTCCCATTGTTTATTACCCCCTTTACTGTGCCATCCCATACCATTTTCAATGGGAGGTGGTTTCATAACCCCTGCACATGAACACTGTTTGAAGTATCTGCCTAAGCTGAGTACTCTTACTAAAAATTAAAATAAATTAGATTGATTTGAGATTGTCTCTCATTCTCTCTTCTGTGTGCTCTTCATTACAGTTTGCTTCTTGTTTTCATCTGTTGTAGGAAATGTTTTAACCAATGTAATCAAGATCCATAATCAGATAACCTAACTGATCATAACCCTTACAAGTGTCTAGAATGACTTTTGTCTATAGATTTTCCAGGACTTCCATGAGCCTAACAGCTCATATGGATAATAGCCATTGTTAAAATTTAGTGTATCTTGTGTTTACTATTTCCTTCCCACTTTCTTTTAAAAATATATGTATGTTTACATTTATTAATTAACAAATACATATGTGCAACATGATTTCTATATACATATCTATATGCAAATACATATTATTTTCCCTAATAAGAAAGTTTTGTGTATGGAAAGTAGAAAATATTGCTATTTTTAACTGTTTTGTAAATTGCCCTAAAGCAAACCCAAGCTCCAAGGTTTCTTGAAATCCCTGCATACTGAGATGTAAATTTGAATCAGTTTCTTAATTAGTGAGTTCTTTGTATTCATGACAGCTTGAACCTAGGTCCCTCATATTGAATACCTTCTACATTCTCCTAAAAGTATCAGACACCAAGAGCTGTATTTGGAAAGCAGTTTCAATGCATGTACACAACTAGTTTTATACTATATTGATCCAGTTGAACAGATAGTGTAAAAAGTGAGTTGAGCAAGGCATGATAGGAGCTATTCATAGTGATAGTTTTCTCTGAGGTTACTTGTGGTGCTCTGGAAGGTTAAGTGCTAAGTTATGTTTTTATATATACTAGTACTTTAAAACTTCATAGGTAGTAACAGCTTCTATTATAAGGAACATTTGGTAGCAATTTCATTTCTGCAAGTTGAAATAGCATTAAAGACATCATATGCTGTACTAAAAGGAGGAAAGAAATACATACTCATTGCTCCTTCGTATTTTTTCTGAGGTACACTGGAAACAGTTCATTCAACTGCACTGTAGCACAGTTGACTAGATGAGCAAAAAGCCATCAGCAAAACTGTCATTTCAATTTCTAACTCATTTCCTCTCTTTCTTTGTTTCACAGTCTGTGTTGCAAAGACTTATCCCCCAGCTCCTAGACAAAGGCAACTTGTGAATAACAAATCTCAACATCAAAAATGTCTAGCAAAATGGAAAAAGGAAACAACTAATGAGAAACCTCAGACATCCCTTATCAGGACCTACGGACAGTGGCTTTAGCCCTAACAGTAAGTTAGGGATGGCACATGCTATAGCACTTCTTTTGCTGCTTCTCCTGGGGCTGGAATGGTAAGCTGTACTCTCTGTGAAGGATGTTAAGCTCATCTTCAATGAGTGCATGAGTAACCGTCTAAATCAAAGCATGTGCTGTTCTCAAGCAGCATTCAGGAACCCCTGTTTTTCAAAACAATCACAGACTTTTGTTGCTCAAGTCTTGAACTTTTGGTAGAAAAATCTCCTTGGTCACCACTGTGTATTATGTGAAACTAGAGCTGGTCAGAAATGGTAATTGTTTGAAACTGGAGTATTTAGTTAGCTGCATGCCAGGAGGGTTCTGGCACAGCCCCTCTTAGGCTGAATAACCCATTTCTTTTAAGAAACAGCTCTTCCTTCATGCTTCCCTATGGATTCAATCAAAGCTTAAGCCACCTGGTGGACTGCCTTTAATATCAAGGGCCATGAAATACCAGGATTATGGCAGCATCTGTAGTGGAGTCCCATAGTTCATTGCTCTGAGACATCACTGGTGATGGAATGCATGAAAGTCGAGAAGATTTCAAGGGGTCTGAGCTGTAGCTGCAGCCAGAATTTTATCATTCAGACTTCGGATTTTAAAATCTAATTGTAAGACTGTGGACAGTGGCTGATCAAAAGAAATACATGAAACAGAGTTGTTTATCTGGCTGCCTTACTCCTGTCAGGTCTGTGTAGACTGCCAGGCAGAGAAGAATTTTACAGAAGACAATGCAGTAGTTCTATCTTTATTTCTGAACAACTCTGCCCTTTCATAACAGATGGTTTAAAACCACACTTTGGGGTGAAGTGAGTGTAGGATGATACATAATCAGACTAATCAAGATCTGTCTTCATGTTGCTTGATAACTAGCACTGCCATCACTGTTGCTTCAAGTGACTTCATCTGCAGGTTCCCTAGGAGTTCTGACAGTTCCTTCATTTGAAAGATTTCATATTTGTTATGATTGTGTAACTCCTAGATTTCTTAAATTTTTTTCTTCTGCTTTTCAATATTTTGAAAGTCCCATTCTCTTTACCAATATTAGTAGGGAGACAAAAATTTGACTCAGAACTTCTTGGTTATAACTATCCATATTCAGGTAAGTATTTATTCAGTTCCTTGTGCAGAACTTTAAACATCTTCTGAGGCCATTGAAATTCACTTTACTTCAGTGAAATATCTCACTAAGGAGCTGCAAGGCAAATGTGTTTATTCAGACGGGATCACAAGTTGTTAGCAATGCAACCTTAGCCTCTGATGTATTAAAGAAAACTGAACTTGTTTGCTCTTTACATTTCTGTTTACACTCACTTTGCTTAAGTTAACAAAGGAATAGTAATGCCTTCAAGTTGTCTGCAGAATAAATAGTGTGTTAGTGGTGTGTGTCAGTGTGAGGGGAAATACAGAGACAGGGAGAGAAGGCAGAGCTTCCCTTGATTTTTGGATCACTTATCCAGGTCTCAGATGAAATACCTGATTCCCTTAGAGACTCAGTTTCACTAAAATTTTAATGTATTCAGTCACAGTGCTTTTAACAACTACTGAATTTCACAATAAACTGTTGTAACAGTTGTAACAGTTGAGGCAGAAACTCTATGGGCTATGAAGAACTGTAATGTAATTTAAAAATAACTCTTGACTTGTCAAAGGAATTTTGAAACAACAGACATATCTGAAATGAAGTACTTAATATCAGGGTGGTCCTATCCAGGCAGAAACTGATTTGGGGGTGCTTTCTCACAGTCCCTGTGAAATTCTGCCCTGCCTCCCAAGCAGAGCAACTACTCTGTCCTTACAGAATCAGCTGCAATCAAATTCTTCTTACACCTACCACAGAGAGCACAGCTGCTTTCACGAGAAAGCTGTACTGTGCTGGGCAGCTTCTGTCTTTGTACAGGGTAGGAGAGATGCAGGGCTGTGGCTGCTAAGAGAGGGGATGGCATACTTCACCTCCACTCACAAGCTACAAAGATTTTGCTCTTTTGCATGGCTAAAGTGTCTATCTTTTCAAACAACACTGGGAATAACTGTTTAATGTCTCTTAAGTACAAAGGCCAGATGGTTTATGGAAATATCTTAAAAACTGTGGTTCAGGAGGTGAATTAGATGCTCAATTAGGTCTATACTGCTGCTTTTGCAACATGTAGGTGCACCAAGGTTATTCACATACATTCTTGCATACCTATTCTTATGCTGGCTTGATGGTTGAGAGATGTTATCTGTACTTTTGGTCTTTTCTGAACATATGTCAGTCATGCAAGCCTGAATCTACTTTCCATAGGCCAATACTGTATTTGGGTGCTTAGAGTTCAAGGAAATTGTGTTTTTCAGAGTGAAGAGACCCAATGACAGAATTAGACATTATTCAAATTACAGAACTTAGACTTATGCTTCTGAAAATCATACTCCAAGGTTTTTGGATCAGAGAACCAATTGAAAATATGGGCATCCAAAATCACAGATTTGCATTGTGATCGTCCTCATTTTCGAAGGCCCGGTGCTTGTCTCCAGTGTAAGTAATAAATACTGTGACTTACCTATGTTGAGATTCTTACATGAAAGGGTTAAAGAACTGAACCACAGAACAGTTAAGTTTTTTCTCATTTGCTTCAGCAGATTTGAATCAGTTCCTAAATGCAAAAGAGATGATCTAAGTCAAGCCTTTTAATGTTTGCCTGTCGCTAATCTGGAACTTGATATATGTGACAGTCCTACTATTCAGAAAACATCCATTTTGGTCCTCTCCTCGCCAATATAATTTTTCTAAGCTTTCATTTCCCTGGAAACATGCCCTGTAAATCAGCTATGGAAAAAATATTAGATAAGAGAAATATTATTCATTTCCTCTCCCTCCTAATCTATGTGAGAGAATGTAGGTTTCATGTCTTCCTTGGTACACTGTCATAGCAATTTATCCAGGCACCTGCTATCGTATACCTAGCTCAGTAATACGATTCTGTCCTCATGCATTCAATTACATTCACTTTGTTTCTACTCATAAAGAACCTAAAATAAATAGCAGGCAGTACATGAGGGCTCAAATTAGGTGATCCTCTCCTCTATGTAGATTTTAAGCCATTTTGGTTTTGTTCTTCTTTTACAGTGGAAAGGCGCAAGTATACATATGGCGAGTATAAACATATCGACTTCAGGAACGTCAAGTAATACAAGTAGATTAAAATACATTGAAGACATGCCTGAAGTCTGTGTTTTAACATGGACAGTTGATATGAAGTCTTTTTACTTGTTTCCATGTGTCTTTCTGTAAAATATTAAGAATAATATTACACACCCGACTGAAATATCTGTAGGATGATACAAGTGCCCAGAGAAAACAGCTGAGTGTATTCAATTACTTATAAAACAACTTTCACAGAAACATTCTCTTCAGGAGAAGAAACAACCATATTAGCAGAGACATAAGGAATGCCATAAAATTCAAGGTTGATATTAATTTTACAGGACACCCAACCACTTGAAACTATTATATTTCTGTTAAGGTGTAGCCTTGCCTTAGCTCTTTTAATGAAATAATACTATTCCCTGACTTCAAAATTTCCACAGAATTTCACTGACTTCTTTTCTGGTTGTTTATAGAATTATAGATGATGTCAATTTTTTTAATTTTTTTTTTTTTTTTTAGAAAGATGAAAAGTGAAGCACTTAGAGGTAATTAAATTAAAATGCCTGCAGATCCTAAGTTTCTTGATGTATATTCTTTGAGCAACATTACCCACATGCAGCCTTTAATCATGTGATTACACAGTTTTCCTCAGCTTCGTGGTGGAACAAATGACAACCACTTAAGGATTTCCTTAATGATTTACTTTATACTGGACAATATTAGTTAATCTCAATATAGGTGGTACAACTTCCTATGGGAACAAAAGGCGCAACCTTTTCTAACGAAAAATGATAAGGCACAACTGATTAGTTACAATAGAGACATGAGGGGCAGCAGAAATTTATGAATAAAAGAGCAAAACTCCTATTGATATTTTTCAGGCAAGATTTTATTTGAGGTTTATAATGCCTGACAGATCAGCTAAGGTCAACTTGGGCTGTTTTCAAGAGATATAGTGTGGTGGGTTGACCTTGGCTGGCTGCCAGATACCTACCCAGCTACTCTCTTACTCCCCCTCCTCAACAGGACAGTGGGAGAAAATAAAATGAAAAAGCTTGTGGGTCAAGATAAGGACAAGAAGATCACATACCAATTACTGTCTTGGGCAAACCAGACTCCACTTGGGGAAAATTATTTTAATTTATTGACTATTAAAATAGAGTTGAATGAGAAGAATCATAGAATCATAGAAAGTTTTGGGCTGGAAGGGACCTTCAAAGATCACCTAGTCCAACTCCCCTGCCATGGGACATCTTTCACCAGATCAGGTTGCTCTAAGCCCCATCCAACCTGACCTTGAACACTTCCAATGATGGGGCATCCACAACTTCTCTGGGAAACCTGTTCCAGTGTCTCAACACCCTCATCATAAAAAATTTCTTCCTTATATCCAATCTAAATCTACCCTCCTGCAGTTTAAAACCATTTCCCCTTGTCCTGTCACTACAGGCCTTGGTAAAAAGCCTCTTGCAGGCTTTCTTATAAGCCCTCTTCAAGACCTTTTATAAGAAAGACCACAATAAGGTCTCCCAAGAGCCTTCTCCAGGCTGAACAACTCCAACTCTATCAGCCTTTCTTCACAGCAGAGGTGTTCCAGTCCTCTGATCATTTTTGTGGCCCACCTCTGGACCCACTCTAACAGGTCAATATCTTTCTTGTGCTGGGGGCCCCAGAGCTGGACGCAGTACTCCAGTTGGGGTCTCATGACAGTGGAGTAGAGAGGGAGAATCACCTCCCTTGACACTCTGGCCATGCTTCTTTTTATGCAGCCCAAGAAATGACTGGCTTTCTGCATTGCAAGTGCACATTGCCAGCTCATATCCAATATATCATCCACCAGGATCCCTAAATTGTCCTCCACAGGGCTGCTCTCAATCCATTCTTCGCCCAGTCCGTATTGATATTGAGTTTTTTGCTGACCCATGTACAGGGCCTTGCACTTGGCCTTGTTGATCTTCATGAGGTTCACATGGGTCCACTCCTTAAGCCTGTCAAGGTCCCTCTGGATGATACCCATTGCCTCAAGGATATCAGCTGTACCACTCATCTTGTTGTCATCTAAAACTTTCCGAGTGTGCACCCAATAGCACTCTCTATGCCATTAAGAAAGATATTAAATACTATTGGTCCCAGTATAGACCCTTGAGGGACACGGGTAATACTGGTTTCCATTTGAGCTGTTGACTGTAATTCTTGCATGCAGACATCCAGCCAATTTCTCATCTGTTGAATAGTCCATCCATCAAACCCATCTTCAATTTAAATGTAAGAATGTTGTGGGGGACCGTGTCAAAGGCCTCACAGAATTCCAGGTAGATGACATCAGTTGCTCTTCCCTTGTCCACTGGTGCAGTCACTCCATTATAGGAGACCACTAGATTATTCAGGCAAAGACAAACAGAGAAACAAACACAAAAACTAAAACACATTCACCCACCCCTCTTCTCTCCAGGCTCAACTTCACTACTGAAGTTCCTGACTCCTCTAACTCCCCCTCCAGCCCTGGACCCCTGCACAGCACAGGGCAATGGTTAATGCAGGGTTCTGTCAGTCCATAGCAGTTCCTCTCTTCCGCTTATGCCTCCTCACACTTCTCGCCTGCTCCACTGTGGTGTCTCCACAGGCTATAGTCCTTCAGGAGAAACATGCTGTAGTGTGGATTCTCCATGGGCTGCAGCTTCCTTCAGGAAATACCCACCTCCTCTGGTGTGGGGCCCTCCATGGGCTGTAGTGTGGATATCTATACCAGCATGGTCCTCTCCACAAGCTGCAGGGAAATACCTGCTCTACTGCGGTGTCTCTACTTGGGGAGAGAAGAGGAATGTGCTGGAATTATTTATCTTCTGGCTTAAGTGCTTCTGGATAGTGTTGTTATCTACAAAACATGGCACTGTTACATCATTTGTGACATTCTACCTACATTTTTATCATGTATTAACTATGAGTTGCCTGCCTTTCCTCTTGTCTTTGCTGACAGATTACAGACTAGGGGCTGGATGAGCTGGTGCTGCAGCTCCCGTTAATGACTACCAGACTAAGTGTATCATTTAGATCTGGGGGAGAGACTGTCTAATCTAGAGATGGTCACCCCTTGAGCTAAAATCAACAGTCCCTTTTTTCTTGTTCAAATACTTTTAAAGTGCAACATTTTTTTCGCTATGTGGAAACAAATGTCTATGCTTAAATATTATGTGGAGGAAAGAGGTGTATATATACCATCTAAAACACATGCCCACTTTAAGTACTGACTGTCTTCCAGCACTTCACAGTTTTGTGTCTCCAAGGAGCCATTTAGAGTGCTAGAGTTAGTCAACAGCTGGTTTTGCAACTGTGGTACTCAGACACTTTCTGTAGATGTCTGCCTCTCTTTTCTGAGTATGTTGTGATCCTACACTTCTAGTTTTAGGCCTTTATTTAAATGCCTAAAGACGGCAGCAAGAAATCATTTGTTCCTCTTGAAACAGTGAACACAGAAATATGGTATTTTTGTGTAAAATTTGCTTACGTATGAATAATTTCAGGCTGCTTGTATTTTTTCCTACAATACATGTTATCCTTATGAATGCTGAACAATTTTTTTTTAATTTGAGAGTTACAGAAAGTTGTTGGAATTTTTTACATTCAATTTATTATCCCACATTATTAATCAATCTTTAAAGAAGAAACCACTTTCTCTTAAAATTAAATATCACATTTTGTATTCTGTAATTCTGAGCAATAAAAATCATACTGTGGTAATGAGAATAAAATTGCACTAGTAGTCAAGCTGGTAAAGGAATAAATTAGAATAAGCATCTTAACACACAATACCATTATTCAAATAACACATACAATTAATGTAACAGGATACTGACTGCAAATATTTATTAGAATAGTGAGTTGTGGGATTTATGTGTTGTAGAAAAAGCACATTTCAGAGCTAATGTAAACACGTCACTAGATGCTTTCAGTCTACTACTGCTTTTTATTTTCAATTTCAATATGCAAAATAATTGCAATAACTCAAAAGCATAGATTAAAGTACAAACCATACATATATAGTCAAGAAAAGTCCAAAAAAGTGTTTTAATCCTAATGCTCAAACTGGTTTTTGGTTGATACAGGTGGAGCTACCTGAATAGAGAAAAAAGAAGTGTACTGGGAAACTGCCAAGTGCTGCATCTGCAAGTTGCTGTGACAAGTTGCTGTGACAAGTTTGACTGAGTGTTCTCTTATATCTACTTGAACTTTGATTCTGAGGAAGGTAAACGCAGCCAAATTCTCATTGATTCTGCCTCCTTGTGTCCAGAATAGCTAAAGACATTTGATTTCATGTAGGATCTTTGCTTCCTTGTATTGATATTCACTCACATGCACAAATCAGTCTTTCCAGCACAAATGAGCACTTTGGAACTGAGCCATCTGCAGAATATTGTTCATGGAAAATGACAGGATAACATATCTTTTATGGTTTTGCTGTGCCCATATTTATGTCAATGGAATTATATTATACAGGCATTTGCAGAATATGTATCCTGATCAAAGCATGTTACTTTAAAGATATTTTGAAAACATTTACAGGGAAAACCAAAATACAATTATTATTTCTAACTATACTTAGCAAGTGTGCCTTATTAGGTAAGAAGGAAAGAATTCTAAAATTGTTAATTCTGACACACTTTTTATAAAGTCATTAAAACAGAGATTCCCTTCAGTATATTGTAACAGACTTAGGTGGAAATAGTAGACCCAAGCTATTGCTACTAGTGCATCTGTTTGTTCCATGAAACACTTTTTTCCCTTAAAGATGGGGAACTACACTGCACACTACAGTCTGAAATAGGAAGTAAATCAAAAGCTCAGGAGATTCAACAGGACCCCAAAGGAAAGGAAGGAACTGTTGGCAATTGTGTTCTATACAAACTATCAGCCATCATCAAGATGAGATGTGTGTAAGACCTTGTTCACCAGCAAACTGAATGGTGATGTCAAGTGCAAAATACAGTGGTTTTGTGATTACAAGCCACTTTGTGTTTCCATGGTCAGCTAAAAAAAGAGAGCAATTACCATTATGTGCAGTTTTGATTTCTTTGAGTTAACACAAGAGGTGATGTTCTTTTTATAAGGAGTTAGCTTCTTGTATATAACCCTTAGAAAAATCACGAAAAACACATGATAACTGTAGTAACTGTTCTGAATGTGGCACATGTACATTTTTGTGTGTGATTATGGTGTTATTAATTGTTTTCCCACTTGTCCACTTCTGGTGATTTCACTGCTAGGCTTGAAATACCTGGTTTTGTAAAAGCTTGTTTCTTTATGAAACATCTAGTCCACACATATGAAGCAACCCTGTCATCTGGAGGACTAGAAATTCTCAAGTCACACAGCATATCCAGAGCAGAACTTGATATAAAATTTAGTTTCCTCTCCCCTACTTTTGCATGAAAAAGTATATCATGAAAATTCTTGATAGCATGTGAAATAAAGATCCAGTTTTAAAAAAGGGGGGATTTTGTTTGCAATGTGTTTCACCAGCAGTCTGTATTGCAGATATATCATGAGATATTTGAAGGAAACAATGAAAATTATTTTGGAAAAACTCATGGTGTCTTATGACAGAGTATATTTCAATGGTAAAGATTGTGATGAGAACAAACTCTTTAACCCATGTGATACATTTTTATGGTAATGCTTCTGACAAAGAAAGAAAAGGCAGTGATAGAATTTTTTCTTTGCTGCCACCCCAACAAAGCATCCAGCAACGATGTAGTCTAGCGTGATCTTCCTCACGTGCCGTTAGGACAGACATCATTTTCCTTCTTATTTTCTCTTTAGAACCACACACAACAAAGCCTTCCAGTGTAAAGCTTCATTAACAAAGAGACAAAAGAACAACTGCTTGCAGTTGTTGCCAAAATACCAGTTGTTATTGCAGGTAACAAAAACAAAGGGTACTTTCCAACCCTTAGGTACTACAGGGATTTTGCTCCCTATGGCAGCTGGCATGTATTTCTATAAAATGTTAAGTGCTTTTTAAAAAATCTATGTATAGAATGTTATTGGTTTATTTAGGAGAGGAATATTTTTAATGCTGTTCACTATAGAAATGATGTTTGCCCTCTTATTTCTTCCAAGTATAGGACAAAGACTTTGCATAGTAAAGGGCATTCTACACTGCAGGATCAGTTTTGCTGAAATTCTGGGTCAAATGTATTGGGATCATATGCCAGAGAAAGCTGGCAGTATATGTTTCACCGAAACAGCATCACTGCACCAAACCACTTCTGAATGACTACTAATCCATTACAGAAGTCCCGATTCCCATTTCTTCTTATGTAGTCCTTGGTGCTTCTCATATTACACTAGTATGTCTTTCTGGAGAATGAATGCATAAATTAGTATTTTATCTCTGTATTTAGTTCCTGAAACAGTCACTCAGATTTGTGAGTGCCTGCCCCGATGGAGTTCTTGTGATGTCAGTTGTGACATTTTGGTTCTGTCTTTGTCAGCATACTTCTATGTTAATGGTGTAGCATTGTCTCACGTGGGAGAGAGCTGCCACAGTATCAGTCACGACGAGTAAAGAGAGCAGTTGGTTTAGCCTCCCAAATTCCTGGGTGTTGTTTTTCCTCACAGAAGGAGGTAAAGGATTGGTAACCTTTCTAAAAGCTAACAGTGGCTGTCTTCCAACTGCCAATTTTTATTCCTAACTGACAGGCCTTGAACGCAACTTAAATACAGCAGGAGTCAAAAAGAGAGCTTTAAATAATAAATGACATTTAAAAAAAGAACTAAGCTACTAATTTAAAAAATGGCCTGCAAAAGACTTTTTTTTTTCCAGTGGCAACTGAGAGAAGATCCCAAGAAGCTGCAGTGTCAGCCCAAACCTCTGAAAAACCTTCACTAGTAGCTTCTCAAAAGGAAGTTGATGTGAGATAAGCCACATAGAGTGCTGAAGAGGACTAACAAAAAAAAAATCCCAAACCCAAAAAAGGTGGAAAACAATGTTAAAAGAATATGTATTTATCTTTTTAAAGATTCATCTGGCCTCTGACTGAGAAGATTGCTCAGGATGTTGGGTTTTTTGTTTGTTTGCCTTTTTTTTTTGCTCTGAGCTGCTTTGTTCATTGCTGGATTTTAGTGTATACACTGCTCAGGAGACAAATTGGCACATTTGTTAAATATTCAGATAGGTACTGCTGTATAGATGTCAAAGAAGAGAAGATCAAAGGGACATTTCTTTGCAGAAGAAACATGGCATTGATTTTGTATTTCTATATAAAGAAGATGAGGCTTAGTGTGCAAGTGCCTGACAAACTGCTTTAATCTTTGCCTGTAATGGTTAGTTGTAGTCATTTGGGGGCTACAGTACTGCTCTTGTGTCTGCAGCATCTCCCTTCAAACTAGCTTCTAAATGCTTGGTTCCACCCTGGAGTTGTCAGTGCTGAGGTGAGTACCTTAAGCTATTTCTGCAGAGTCTGGAGGAAGTCTGGTGCTACAGAATGGGCTTCACCAACTGCCAGCACAGAAAATAAATGAATAATTTAACACAGGACAAACATTCTGTTTTTGTAAAACTCCTGCTTGACATTGCTAAACTGAAAAATTCCAGTTCTGTGACAGAAAGTGATTTCTTTTTTTTAATCTCATCCTTAAAGTAACTAAAATGGAAAGCAGTTCTTATTGAATTAGAACATTATGAGCTACTGAAACAAAACAAATGAATGTAATTTGCTTTGTACATCTAAGAAAATATTTCTGCACAGTGAAGCTTTTGTGAATTCTGACTTTCTTTTTCCTCTGGTTTGGGATGATGGTATTTTTGAAATGTTTACATTTTCTGCAGGTTATGGGAACTATTTTATGTCTCGTTCCAATACCTTCAGAATAAAAGCATGGTCAAAAAAAGCTCTACTAGGTCTTCCCTTTTGAATACAAAGCACCAAAACTGATAAAGAAGAATGTGATAGCTCTTACTCATCTTATATGCCCTCAAGAACTGTTTGGTCTCATGAGATGGCTACACCAATTCAGTGTACTGGTTTCTTGCAGTCTGGTATTTTAGTTTCCTGTGCATTTTTTTTTTTTTTTTTTTTAATACAGTGATGGCACAGTAGACATGCTCAGCTCTGTGAGCATAGCTGCAAGAGTAAAATAGGGGTAGGTCATGTTGAAAATTAGATGATCTTCTTTTGTGTCTGCTCCATGTCAAGCAACTCTAGTGCTTCCACTGTAGTGAATAGTTGCCTGGGGAGAGCAGGAGCCATCCCATCAGAAAGCAGCACAAATAAGGCTGCTTCATGAGGAGGCCAAGCTGGGAGCTGCAGGTCACCACAGTGCAGGTTGGGGGCTCACTGATGGGGTATCCGCCAGCTCTGAGCTGGCTCGTGCTGGGAGTAGTTACAGTTATCAAATAAAGGGAGTATGGTATGTCCAATACCAGGAATGCAGTCGTGTAAACAACAGATAAGGGGCCAGTAGACAGCACTTGGGAAGCTATAGAATACTTTGGGGGATGTGTTGAGCAATGACACGTGGTGTGCATGGGGAATGGGAGGAGTCACACTGAAACAAATACATCCACACATCAAAGGAAGTGTTGAACAGAATTTAGTGTGGGAGGCAAGACTGGGGGAGGAAGGTAGCGGGATGATGGTGTGATGGTGTTACTAATCATGGTATTCACAGTCCTGTCTGTAGTGTGTGTTTAAATAGAAAGGAGGTAAACAGCAAAAGGAGCAAAAGTATGATTGGTTTTGTTGTTCTTGGGTTTAGGGTGAGCAGGATCCTAGGATCCTTCTCGGGGCGGGGGGAAAGTTTTTCTTCAGTTTATGAACACTAGCTTGTTTCAACTCAGGATGCTTTGTAAAGCAGGGCAGAAGCTGACACAAACTTTTTCCATCTCTTGGCGCATTTTGGTTTTGCATCTCTGAAACTCCTGTTAGTCCCTGCTCACCTGTCTGTCTTGTTTCAAGGTATCTGTCTCAAGGTTTGTTTGCATATGAATTCTGTTTTTCAGACACTGCAAATGGCCATGGAAATGTGACAGCTTGGGCTTTGAACTTCAAGCAAAACATATCCTGGGCATTTATATATACAATACATGCCTCTGTCTGCCAGAACAGGCATATGTCAGTAAAATCACAACTGTTTTAAATTCTTCAAAGTATCTCTTTTCACTGTCCCACATGGCCCCTCTGAGTCTAGAAGTTCAATGTAACCTTAGAAAAATAATTCTATATGCTGAACATGTCATTCTAGTTCAGGATTATCGGTGTTTAATGCCATTAATTTTGGATAGGCATGTTCTCAAGGGTACATTTGATTTGTTCCCATAATTATCTGAATAAGAAGTACCTCCTAGCTTTTTCTTCCCACTGCTAAAAAGGCAGTAGACTCACTTGTGGTGCCAAGCCCACAAAACATTAATGGTAGGCTAGGAGACAAGGTAGGAGAAGGTGCCCAGGAATCAGTCAAGTGCCATGTCCTGCTTTGATTTGTCCTCTTTTTCATACCAAGAAATACCATCCTATTCACTCATTATGTAGCCTTCCCTTCTTGTTTACATCTTTCTTTTTTTTTTTTTTTTCCAAATATATGAGAATATATTGTAGACAGCGCACAGATTTGGTTAAAGTAGACTGGAGATCAGCAGTAAGTGATTTCAAGAAGAGAGGCAACAGGTTTTCACATAAATATATGCACACACATTCTTTTTTTAATACTATCTTTTTCATTCATGATGTCTGCCTTGTTTTATAGTAAGGCATGAAGCAAAAGACTCAGGTTCAGCTTCCCAACCCAGAAATCTAGATGTGGCTGCTGTCTGTATTCTTTTGTTTCAGAGAAGTCATAATCTTGTTCAGAATTTTGAGCTAGAATACTTAAAGCTACAATTTCAGTATAACAACTTTAACTCTTACTGCTAAGAATTTTACTATGGTTGTTTTTCTTAACATTTTATAAGACAGCTGGCTGCAGACCTCATCAAATCTTGTAAGATCAACTAGCTGCCTGTTAATGCATCTCTCTTTGCTTTCCTCCATAAGCTATGAAGAACATTTTTGTAGGTTGATGAAGCCCATTGGAAGGCAGAATGGCTTATTTGAAAGACTGACAAGGTCAATTCCTACATCTAGTGTGTGTATAAATTTAATCAAAGTGGATTTAATGTGAGGACAGTACAGGATGCCTCCAAAGAATAGCAGGAAAAACCACAGCTAGGTAGGTGTACTTTGTAAGTCATGGGGTGTTTCTTTTGGATGTAACACTCGCCCTTTAACTTGAATACATTTGGATGCATAATATAGACTCAGAAAAGAAGATTACTAGAGGACCAGAGAAGAATATTACTTAATACTAGAGGAACTAGTATTAAGTAATATGTTCTTTTAGTTCAGGGGCTCTGGTATCTTACAGCATGGCAGATATGTTCTAGAACATCTCAAAGGAATCTCTTGTTCATATTTTCTGTTTCCTCCATTCCTGATTACTCCATCTTCAGTTCCCTGTTTTAGCATCAACTACAAAAGTTCATGGTTCAATAATATTTATCTGAATCTGTGTAATTTATAAGAGCTGAGACAGGCTAAGACACCTTCACTATGTCTAGAGATAATTTTACAATAACTTAGAAAGTGTGTTTTACAATGACTTAGCATCTGTGTGTGTGTGTGCGCGCATGTGCTTGCTTATCTCTATCATTATATACACCTATCTACCTATATTTATGTAGATTAAATTAGCATTTTTCTCTGAATCTGTTATTTACTTATCCCCCAGTAATATGAGTAGCTGTGTTTGAAAAACATCTCCTGTAATCAGAAATATTTGTGTGGATTTCTTTGGAGCAATATAAGATCTGGTTGAATGTCTGTGCTACCTTTCACAAATTATTTATTGTGGGGTTGTAGGCAGTAGTGATCTGTTCTATGGAGATACATTTGCTTACTTTGTCATGGTGCCAGCAAAACAAACTTTCAAGCTTTAGGCACAAAGGCAATGAGTTTAAGAGGAGAATGAAGAGGCAATAATTTTCAGATATGCCTATCTATTTCACTTCCCCAAATGGGTATCTTGTTATAAATAACTACATAATATTTCCATCACAGCCACTAATGTGCAGGGTTTACAGCATATATTTAAATTTAATGGATTTTAGTTTACCCTTGAGAGAAGGGCAAAGTCTCAGTAGGGCAACCTTACTTCCTTTAGACAAGATATAAGCAACAACTGTGCAACTGCAGAGCAGGTCTAAAAATAGCTTTCTGGCAGTACAGTACAAAGCAATGAAGTATAAAAGCAAGATACTCAGTCTTATACTGCAGTTGGCTGCTCACTGGAGATTTTCTCAACTTTAATTCAAAGTATTATGAAAGAACCAAAATAATATATAGGTACATAAATTTTTCTATTACATAAGTTAACTGTACTTCATGGAATTGCACCTGCCCAAACTCATTCAGATTATATGAGGGAAATGACAAGGTGCCACAGTACAAAAAAAATCCTGTTACAGTAATAATAATAGATGCTCAGAGCAGTTTCAGCAACTATAACTAAATGTCCTTCTTTCTTCCACTCCTTTTAAAAAATAAGAAAAAGAAAAAGAAAAAGAAAAAGAAAAAGAAAAAGAAAAAGAAAAAGAGAAAGGCAGTTTATTGCAAAGACAATGACGAAGACACAAAGACAAAACTGTGTCTATTTCTGAACAAGATCTTCAGTTTTCATTGGTAGCCACCCCAGCACTTTTTCAACAAAGCTCCTCCCATCACTTTGGGCAAGGGGGAATTTAGTCCTAGCGATACACGCTTCACCAATCCCAGGAGTCAAATAGGCTGTTACACTTTCTAAGCATCCTGTTCATTTAGACAAGAATGAAAGCCATTCATTGGGAGAGTTGAAATTAAATGAACCTCCTATCAAAATGTGGTTGTGTTGTATATCATGTTGATGTACTGGTTTCCAAGCATATTTTGATCAGTGAACTCTTCTCTTCAAGACTTCTCACACTCACCTTTTAACAGAGAACACAGAGTGTATTCATCAATATTGCTTTATGGACCACTTAATGTGACTTGATAGAAATGATAGCCTGGTAATCACCCCTCAAACACAATTATAATCAATTAAGCTAATTTTTTTTTTTTTTTTAGTTAATTTTGCTGATTATTACCAAATCTATATGTTCACACTCATGTCTTGGCTGCATGGCCAGTGTGTTCAGACTTATGCCCATAAATGCACCCAGAGTAGCCATCTACAGAAAAAAAAAAGGTTTGTTTTCATTTTTCTTCCAGTTTTCTGAATGCTTGATTTTTATCTGGCCCACAGGTCATTCTGTTGTTCTTACAGATGTGCACCAATGAGTAGTTATATTGACTTGAAATTATATTGGCTTGAAAACACACATATTTATTTTCACTTTTTAAAAACGTGCCCTGTAATCACCAGAGTATTGACTACTAGCACTGAAAATGCTACCCTTAAAAGTCATTTGAGTGACAATCGCAAACTTTATCTTCAGTGAAGTGCCATGGCAGTTATCTATCTGCATCAAGATCATGAGATTTTCTTTTTTTTCTTTCAGATGTCACATAAACTTAATAATTGTTTTCATTATGAGATATCCAGGTGCACATCCATTATTATTTGCCATCCTAGATTACAGGGTGGGTATTTGCACCTCCAACTCCATTCATATGCATGGGCACACTCACACACACATGTACACACCAGTGAAAGCCTACCTCTTAGTTGTATTATTAGTCTCTGGCTGAGACAAATACACTTCAGCACATTGTGCTAAGGCGGCTGTCACTTCTCTTTCTTCTCTCCCCTCCAGAACTGAAACTTACAGGAAAAGAAGTGTGAATAGTTCTAAAAGCAGATTTTTACACACGAGTCTGGGGCATCAGGGGTGGTGTTATTCATTGTTTCTCTTGAACTGTTTATTGTTCTGTAGATGTTCACAAGTGGAGCAGGTTTTTTTTCTTTCTTTTATTGCCAAAGGAAGGGCAGATACACTAATGGACAATTTGCAATAAATTGGACCTCTTCCACTGATGTTTTAATAGTCAGAGGTGACACCTTTAGACACAAACATCTATGAGTTCTTTCTCCATCTGGGGGCAGAGCCTCAGTGGACGTAAATAACCTTAAGCTGCAGTGAAATCACTGGCATTAGGACAGAGGCAATCAGCTGAGTCAGCACATGGGAGCCCACAGGGTATATTGATGAGCCATGTATGTTCCAAATGGGGCCAGAAGAGTAAATTCTGGACAAAGGTGACTACAGCAGTGAAGACAGATATGGTCTCTTGCAGGCTGGAGGTCCTCCCTCCCAATAGCTGTGTTGAGAATAAGGAAATCACATGCAGTGGACTTACAGTTCTTTAACATCAGCTTGGTGTGAATGCATAGGGCCTGTTGTACAATGTATTTTAAAACCCCAAAGGTATGGCATTTATTAGAACAATCGAAGGGGCAAATGGAGTCCTGTATGGATATACTTTGAATTTAAATGGAACTAAATCTATATCATATTACAGAATTAAATTATAGAACAAGTTTCAGTGTTGCTTTTCAAAGAGATTAATGTCACAAGGATACCAAGAATCCTTGAGTTCTCCTCACAGCTTCAGTGAAAATGAAGAAATCTTGGTATCAGGTGAACAGGCAAAATAATTAGCTAACCTCTTAATTATAGACAGATATTGGTTTGATATTTCCTAATTTCTTAACTCTATTCATTTTTAACTTGGATGTTGATGGCATTACTCTCTTTAAATTTTGAGTTAGTCCCTCCTTCTGCCTGTTGTATATAATGTTATCTATTTCCATCTTCCTTATCCTTAAATTAGTAGCAAAACCTAATTTTGTTTACTGTAATGGTCTGTCCATTATTTTACATAAGTTTTCTGGTTTGTTCTTAGAAGCTTGATGGCTCACACTGGCAGCATGAATAAGACATTAAGAGGAAGTGGGGGAGGGACAAGGCTGATAAAGTATTGTTAGGACCCCCAGCAGAAACCTTACTAGCCAGAGTGGGAGTCCTTTCACAAAGTAATAGTCTTTTTGAAGGTTTGTGTGGCTTTGCCTGCCCCTGCAGTGCCTGAAACAGGGACTCTGCCTCTTCTGGGACCTTTGGAAACAATTGATAAAATAAAGCAACACTGATAGTGCAAAATAAAGTAGAAAATGGCATAATATTGATTAATCCATGAGGAAAATCAGCAGGAGATCATTACTCTAAGGAGACTAGTAGTTATCTCTGGTTAAGAGAAAGACAACACCGTGACATTTTGTCCCAGATTACCTAAATGTCCTGTTTACCCTCCTGGTGTCTCTGGGCAATGTCAAATGCCTGCTTTGAAGGTTTTAAAGAATATCTGCATTGTGTTGCAATCATTAGGCAGAATTTGCTATCTGACTTTATTTATCAGGGTGTTTTACCATTGGGAGAAAGCATATTTTTCTGGTATTGCTATCAACATTTATCATGGCAGTCTGATACTTGGAGGTTCTATTTTACTCTATTTTAAAAAAACAACAACAAAATTTCTGGGGTCAGAGAACTATGTTAGAATTTCTGCTTTAATTTTAAGTATATTTCTGATTTTCCTGATGAAAAGGAAGAAATCAGGAATTTACTGGAAAATGCTTAAAACAGTTCTTAAAAAGTTCAAATGCACTGTTTTTGTAAAAGCATCTGTCAAGACTGTGGGAACTTGGCTGTCTCTTCTCCACCTCTGTTTTTGGTGAAATTGCCTTTTCTTCCTTTTGCCCCTGTTCTTTAACTTGGGTCTGATACCAAAATATTGCTGTGTTGTGTCTGAACAGATATTTAAATAAAATATGTATTTTTAAAAAGTTCATCATCATTAAATATTCCAGCTAAATCAAATAAAGCATGAAGCAAAGTTTTTAGTTTGTCATTAAAAATTGTTTCTGAATTCCCAGTGTCCTGCTTATAGAACTGCAGGGGAAAAACTTCTGGCTGAAAGATACAACGTATGTGTTTGGGAAGCATAACTGATCATACCCGGGTTGTTTTTAATTGCTGTTCATTGAATATAGGTGATTCTTCAATCTAGATATCAGGCAGATCATTTGTATTGCATTTTGAACCATCACAAAGAGAAGAAGAGTTATTTTTGCCTCTATAGCTTCTGCTCATCACACAGAGTGCCAGGTCTTTGTTTTGTGGCCTGGCTATCTGAAGTGGAAAAATCTTTGAACTTAAGGGTGGTAAATTCAAAAAGGCATTAGGTGTCAGAATCATATTCAATAAAGGAAGTAGGTATCTGAAGTGGGGCTTTGGCAGAATTCTTACACATTGTTTCTGTATTAGGTAAACATGGCTATGTTTATTCCTTTAAGAGGCTTATCTTTCGACAAAGTCACCTGAATGTTATTACAGTCTTTATAGAGTATATCATGTGGTTGAACAGCAGAAGCAAACATGATGCAAATTTAACACTCTTCAGTGCTAAAATTAAGGAATTATTTCAACACAATGCAAAGTCTCTAGCTTTTTCTTACTTTGCTTGCTACCTGTTTCAGTTTGGCAGGAGGCAGATGAATGACAGATTATCAAGTCTCTTGCTGCAGAAACAGCATTACAAAACAAACTCCTCAAAAGTGTCCTTTTTACCTCTGAGAAACTGCCCGATTTTCACTTACGTTTCTGAGTAGAGGCATTCCTTTGAAAATACAGTAAGGGATAGCTTATACAGGACTGTATCAGTAGCACAAGGCTTATAGCCATCTAACCCTTCATTGTCAAAGTTTGATTTTACAACTGTGTTAATACACTTGGTATCAACTATACACAAACACTTGAAGTCAAAGCATATTTGTTGATTCATGCCCTCACCCTCCAATCTAACATGCGAGCTCCTTCCAGGATTTCAGCCTCAGATCTTACACCTCTTCTCCATTATGCAAACTAACAAAAATTTCAACTGCTTAACCCCCTAAAATGCTATTGGTTTGTGACCTGAAAGTTTGCACCAGGCTACCTTTCTCTAAGCTATCCCACCCACACTCAGAACTCTGATGCTGAGCACCCAATCTTGAGAGCATCCAGGCTTCTCAATTTCCTCTTGTGCTCAATAGGACATAAATCCACAGCTCCCACCTTGAATGGGTGGCCAGCTGCATCTTGGATCATTAGTTGTCATAGAACAAAGTGGGTTCTGACTTGCTGAAACCTCAGAAAACCAGACAGGTTTTATAATACATGCAAAAACCTAGACCTCTGTTCTGCTGCCGGCACCTCAGGTGGCTAATATAAAGCCAGCCTAGGTCTATCTATCCTGCAGAACAACTGAAAGCAACTGATGGGTTTGAAAAGTGATTACAGTAAACTACTGATACATACTGTAAACAAACACAAGTTAGATTTAAGCTACCTACTTGAGTGGTGTTGGCAGTCATGTTTTTATAGCTGCATTGTAAATATGACTTAAGTCCTTTTTCAGATTTGGCCTTTGGTTGTTTACCTCTCCATTGTTTTGATTAGAGCTGAGCCCCCATTTACTCTTTAAACACGGTACCTTTGGAAACCTTCCTCTCCAGAGGAGAAGACTGGTTCACGTTTCATGATACTTAACTTGTTTTATAACACTTTTTTTCTTTCAGTCAAGGTATTCGTGCTTTTTCCCCACTGAATATTTAGTTATGGTATGTACAACACAATTTGCACCAGTCCAATTTCTCCTGGTTTTCTTTCTGCCGAACATAGTGAAAAATAAAAGACTTGCATCTATGACATTTAATGCATAACTGGTAATTAGTTTTGGCAAATGTTAAAATGTCTATTGAAAACAGAAGGAAACAAATCTGTCATGCATATGAGCAATAAAGTTGCAGTTCTGGACATCTTAAACAAAAGATGCTATTAATTTTCCTGCTGAGGCCTCACTGTTTGATTTTTCCCAAATATGCTGTGGTTATTGATACTATATTCATAAGATTCCCTTTACTTATATTATCACGACAGCAGAGAAAGGGAAGAAGTGCTGTACAACAGGGATTATCCTAGTATGAATGACACTTTAATAGACAGCCTGGTTTGTAGGTTAGTTGTCCCCCTTGCTTTTTTTCCAGACTATCCAGTTCTAATACTTAAAACATTCCTCTAATATCTAAAGTAATTGCTGCTTGGAAAAGTAATATTAAGTGAGCTTGATTTTTTTTTCCCAAGTTTTGAGGACTGACAGCTCCCTGATGAAGTCCGTGGGAAAAAGGAGTGCCCATAACCTTTGAAAATCAAGGTTTACATGTCTTTCACTGACCTTCAATGACATTTACAGCAGCTGGAAATCTTGACCTGCAACAACTCTGTGAGTGACCAGCAGGTCATGGATGACTCATTGAGAACTTCCTCTACATAGAACCTTCCATTTATGGCATCACTCTTTAACAACCTTTCCTCTTTCTACTTCTTTAAGGATAGGTTTTATCTGCCAGTTCCATGTAGTTAGAGTCTCCATATGCAAGTGGTCCTTCTGATATTGCTTGAATGAGAGAACAAGGATTTGGTTTTAACATTACTTTCTTTGTAGAAAGGTTATATAACGAATCTTGAAATTAAAATAATAAAATTCTCACAAATACTTTCAAAACATGTAAAATATAGGATGGTTATAGACTGTTAACTGCCTAACAGAGTTTTTAACTGCCTTCCAAATCAGAGGCATTATCTTTTCTCTTGAGCTTGGCTCTGTGCAGCAGAAAAGCTGCACTACTCAACTGTTTCAGAAAAGTTCTTTGTGGCTTTCTTTCTATCAGAGGGAACACCATGACCCTTGTTTGGGATTCAGTGCTTATCCACTGGAGAGAAGAAACAGTGTAGTGCAACTTAGGTCAGAGACTCAAAAATGCAAGAAATGAAATCTTACCCTCAGGGGAATTTTTATTTCCAAAAGCAAAAAATACCAGATTTTGTCTAAAACTTAGCTGCTGCTGTTACCCACACATGTCAAACACATGGGTGTCAGTATATAATTTTGTAATAACAGGTAGCATTATACTGTACTTGTGTAATTATGCAGTAAGACACAAAATGCTCAGTGGAAATCCCTGTTCCATGTAAGTCTGCTTTTGCTACTAACTGAAACTACTGGATTTCCCCCTTTACACTGGACAGCTGACACCAACAGTCCAGGGACAATCCATCGGCTGAGATATACTGATGAGGACTTTGGGTTGTAAAAGCATTAATGATAGAGCAATGGTATTGAAGCGCAATCTGTGAACAGGAAGGACTACAGTTAAGCAGACATACTGTTTGCAGAGATTAGTGCAGGGAAAAATAAATTATTGGCAACCTGTTCAAGTCAGTTAGCACATTCACTAGAAGGCAGATCACTGCTACTACTTTATTAACTTGGAAAACTAAAATAAGTCTGCCCTGAGGGTGCTGGCTGAGGAGATCAGAATGGTGCTGCTGAAACTGACCCACTGCTGCTTCAAGAATAATCTAATAAAGTTAATGCTGGAGGTGGTACTTCAGAAGTGCTTTTAAAGGTAACTGTCATAATGCCCAGGAAAGCAGAAACTCCGGGGACTGTACCAAAAAACAGGAATATGAAAACGTGGAGCTGGTGGTAGAAAGAGGAGAAAATAGAAGTTTAATTAACAACATAATTAGGTTTGAAAATCAGTTCAGCCCTTCATTAAAAGGTCATTTGAAACTCGTAGTGGAATAAATGTGCCTTCAAATATTCTAGCATATACTGAAGCTGTAAGCAGACCAGCCACAAGGTGACTAGAAAGGGAATAGCTTGAAAATATATTGAATCATGACATTTTGAGACAGCTTTTCAGCTAGTCTAAGTTGGTGTAACTCCCTTGACTTCTGTGGAACTGTACTCATTTACATGCACTGAGGAGCTGACCTAATATTTATCACTGCAACTGAGGGGAGGGTATAGATATAGTTTCTCTATAAAACTGGTGAGACTACATCTGGAGTGCTGGGTCCAGCTGTGAGTTTGCCAGTTGTGTGGGCATACTGGAGCGAGTCCATCAAAGGGACGTGAAGATAATGGAGTTAGAGTATCTCATATATGAAGAGAGGCTGAGAGAGCTGGGACTATTTAGCTTGGATAAGAGAAGAATAAGGGGGATTCTAGCAATGTACTTAAATACCTGATGGGATGGAGTAAAGATGATGGAGCTTGAGTTTTACCAATAGTATCCAGTGAAAGAGCAAGAGACAATGGGTGCAAACTGAAATACAGAAAATTCTATTTAAGCATAAGAAATACATTTTTTTGCTGTGAGGGTGGTCAAACACTAGAAAGGGTTTCCCAGACAGACTCTGGAGATTCCACCCTAGGAGACACTCAAAACCTTGGATGAGATCCAGAGCCACCTGATCTAATTGACTCTACCTTGAGTAGGAGCATTGGTCTGGGTGATCTCTAGAGGTTGCTTCCAGCCTCAGACATTCTGGGATTCTTTCTCTGAGCAAACTGATAAAGGGGGCAGGGGTGAAGAAGCTGTATGTTTTTTTTTCATTATGAACATTTATACTCTATTCTTGGTAAAGAAATTAAAATCTGATATCTTGAAGGCTGATATGCAAGGGTGTGAAGCATTTTTTTTCTTTTTTTTCTGATATGTTTTTGGAAGGTCAACTTTTCTAGAATTGCAGACTATTTTAGAAGTGTTTAACAGGCACGTGGGAAGAAATAAAAAGTCATTTCAATTGCAGATTGGAAGTTATTGGAGCAAGTAGTGTGATTTTCTTTTTCAGCTCTTTCCGTTCACATTGTGCTCTTACAGTACTGGCAAATTAAAGAGGAAACATGGAAGAAAAAAATACTGGTTTTTCAAGTAGCTGCTAGACTGAGTAACCTCCTGTAGGAAATGTAGGGTATGCTAAATGGCTTGGAGAAGATAGCACAGGAAAAAGAGGGCATGCACTGAGCAGGAGGCGAGATATATTGTTGCCTGTTCTAATCACAGAAAATAATCACACAGGTCAGGGGAAGATAAAGATGCTCCTATTCCTTCATGGTTAGTTGTAAAGAGATCTAAACCATTCAGGTTTGACCCTGTACTTCCTGGAAAGTAAAGTTGCTGTTAATTTTTAAGGCATGTATGATTCTCTGAAATTCTGTTAGTCTGTGACTTGGAAAGAGTCTCCCTTTTTTAACATTTAAGTCTAATGTCCCATCTCATCAAAGAGGATGCTACCTGTTCTATAGCACTTGCTGTAAGAGGAGAAATAAAAGAAAAGGAGATTCTGCTGTTCAGTCCAGTGAGGCAAGCAGTCCACCTAAAATTTCCTTCTTTCAATCTGGGTGCACATGTTTTTGTAATGCATTTGTTTCCACAGCACTTCTTTAAGATGCTGTGGGGAAGTCCTGTAGCCCTGTTCCTGTGCAACAAGAAAGCAAATTATTTGCTCAGCGTCCTATGAGTAAGTTATGATGTGCTGACTGGATCTCTTTGGTAACTGGGGTCCTAACTCAACAGAGAAATCCATCTCTAGCAAATGCTATGTAAACTTTTCTGGTGGGTTGACCTTGGCTGGCTACCACACATCTACCTAGCTGCTCTCTCACTCCCCCCTGCAACAGGACAGGGAGAGAAAGTAAGATAAAAAATGGCTGTGAGTTGAGCTAAAGACAGGGGCATCACTTATCATTATCATCATAAGCAAAACAGACTTGATTTGGGGAAAAACAGTTTACTGACAATTAGAATAGAGTTGGATGGAAAGGAACAAATACAAAAAATGAAAACACCATCTCACTCCCCCCTTATTCCCAGACTCAACTTCACTCCTTCATTCCTGACTCCTCTACCTCCTCCAACCCCCAAATGCCCCAGAGGGGTGGTTAATGGGAGGTTGCAGTCAGTCCACAGCAGGTTGCAGTCAGTCTATAACAGTTCCTCTCTGCTAATCCTCCTCACGCTTCTCCCCTGCTCCAGTGTGGGTCTCCTCCATGGACTACAGTCCTTCAGGATAAACCTGCTCCAGCATGGGCTCTCCATGGGCCACACACAGTTCCTTCAGGAAATAATCCGTTGGCTCCAGTGTGGGGTCCTACATGGGTGTCCTTGTTTCAGCTGGGATAGAGTTAATTTTCTTCCTAGTAGCTGGCATAGTGCTATGTTTTGGATTTAGGATGAGAAGAATGTTGATAACATGCTGATGTTTTCAGTTGTTGCCAAGTACTGATTATGCTAGTCAAGGACTTTTCAGCTTCCCAGGCTCTGCCAGGTGCACAAGAAACTGGGAGGGGGCACAGCCAGAATAGTTGATCCAAACTGACCAAAGGGCTGTTCCATACCATGTGACGTCATGCTCACTATATAAACTGGGGGGAGGGGGTGGCCAGGGAGCAGCAATCGCTGCTCGGGAACTGTCTGGGTATCAGTCGGCGGGTGGTGATCAATTGCATTGTGCATCACTTGCTTTGTATATTATTATTATTATTAACATTATTGTACTGTTACTATTATTATTACTATTTTACTTTATTTCAATTATTAAACTGTTCTTATCTCAACCCAGGAGTTTTTCTCACTCTTACTCCTCCAATTCTCTCCCCCATCCCATCAGGGTAGGGGGAGTGAGTGAGCGGCTGCATGGTGCTTAGTTGCTGGCTGGGGCTAAACCACGACAATGGGCTACAGTGTGGATATCTGCTCCACTGCAGTTTCCTCCACAGGCTGCAGTGAGGTCCATGACTAGGTATTATTGCTATTTTAGAAAGAGTGAATATTTCTTTCCTATTGAAAGTATTGAATTTGGAACTATAAAAATGATCACTGAATAGACCGAAAGCAGTAAATGGTATAGGTGGGTTAAACCCTTAATGACAATGTTAAGAAGTAGGGAAACTTCTTTCCTGGAGAAAAGGATTCCACCACCACTGTAAAAAGTTTTCCATTGGAGCAGAAACGTGTGGCAGAATATCACTGTGTCAAATCAACTCTACACTTCCAATGTTCATGTGCAATCACTCAATAATCTTGCTAGCAAAATTTCATGCCCTTCAGTATAGCCCTTTCAAGGCTGAATTTGGCCTGAAAAACCTTCATTTTTCTTTTAATTATTATTGCCCCTTTATTGAATTCATGTACTGCTGACCTCCAGCCTGCAGAAGTTCCAACTTGAAAATGAACAGCATGAAAGCCTTGCTGAATGTTAAGGGTTTTTATTACTGAAGTTGAACTGTATTATCTAGTTTGCTACAAATAGTACTACAATTATTTCTAATCGTGTGTGGAGTATTGATTGGCAGGTGATAAATATCTCATAAAAACAATTTCTTCAGAGCACTTATGGCAGCCAAAAAACAATGATTAATTGATTAGTGTTGGTTCTGTAGATAAGAAATCCATAATTTATTTACAGTTTTATCCTCAAATGCTCATTAGAGGCTGGAACATGAAAGTAAGTGCATGGCTTACATTGTTTTATTGCAAAAAAAAGTATGTTGCTCTAGTTTAAATAACCAAACACTGATGGCTATCTTTCTACATTCATTTATCAGAAGAAAATGGTGCAGATAGCCGATGTATTCTGCTGCTTCTCAGAAAAAAAAAGAAAGGAGGAAAAAAAAAAAGAAAGAAAAAAAAGAAAAAATATATTGATGAAGAAAAGTACAGAAGAGGGAATTATTCTGGATTCCTAACGAAAATCATAGCTTTTCTGAGGGAAAATGCTTATATCAGTTATTTCCTCCTCAGGGGATTCCTTTAAAGTCAGATTCTTAGACTATTGCACCTCTACTCTTCACCTGTAAAATAAGAAACCCAATATCTTCTATGTTCTAAGTTCCAAATATGAGTTGGGGTTACGAAGATCTCAGATACAATAGACATTGAGGTTATATTGATTGATTAAATAAAAGAATTTTAAAAAGTTTTACAAAAGCTAGCAACACAACTGCAAGCACACTGTGAATTTCATGTTACCTATCCATAAACATGCTTCCTTGTTAAACGTTATGGGAAGACTTCAAAGGTGCATCTTTATATAGATAAAGAGGCATTGCTAATAATACCAGCCAGTGTTGCAATATTTTTCCTGACTATTATTCATTTTCTGGAAAACTTCTTGAAAATCTCTGACTCTGACAGTGCTAGAAATGAGTGGATGTGAATACTGATTGCCTTATTCGAATGTTTATGTGTGAATATGTTGATTTAGTTAAATGGACACTGTAAGAAAAACAAGCAAGAAGGTAAGGCCATTCTTAGCAAACACTTCAGAGCTGAGACCATAGTAGGATGGAAAACAGCCTCAGAATCACAGTAAGAAATACAATTTAATAAGGGGCAGAGAGTAGTTTGGTAGCAGTATCAATTTGCTTTTTCTGCTGTGTTGGCTACAAAAGTTAATCATCTCTAGGTTACTTCCAGGTGCTGCTAAGATTATATTGTCATACATAAACAGTAGACTGTTTAAGAAATACTTTTCTTGCAGAATTAGTCCCTTCTGTTTTAAATGAATGGTAGTTTGTTTCAAGGCTGATACCCATTTCCTGAGCTGTCCACAGACTATCATTTTTATTTCAGAATATATTCCTTGCATGACTTTTGACCCTCATGATCTTCTTCACAGGATCAGATGGTGTCACAGCCTTCATTACTCTCTTCCAGCTCTAGGGACATGTATTTTTTAGGACAGTCTAGAAGGAAGAGCCAGCGTGTGCATTTTTGCATGTTGTGTTTTCCATGGTACAAATGCCTAAGGGAGTTCTACAATCTGGTTTACAATGAATACAAGGTTGACTGTAGTAATCTTTTTTAATTACAAACAGCTATTCTTTCAAAGCTGAACTCAAAATAACTTTTTTTTTCTTTTCTACTATCCAAGAGTTGATTTTTCACTGATAAGATCAATATTGATAGTGTTATAAAATCATAGTGGTAAAAGGAATGCTTGATATTTGTGACTGTTTAAGAAGGGATACCACCTGCCCTAAGGAATTGTACCAGAAATAGCCAGATCTCATGAAGAAGGGAGATTAAAGGCATAATGTGTTGCAAATTGACACAATTCCTTTTGTCAGCTCAGCAGTAGCAGATACATAAGAACAACCAATGTGTGGAAGAACAGGCTTTGCTCATTGTTCCATGTACAAACAATGGGCCAGTTTAATTTCCAAGTTCAAATAAGAATATTTATGGGCAGAATTTTAGAGGGTTTATTTTTTATCCAATGAAATTAGGAATCAACAATTTTATGCATCAAATTTCCTGCTTGATAAACCAATTGAAATGACAAGTAAAATCAGAATTGGATATGTTTCTTTCCTTTTATTCCTTTTGATCTGTTTGGTAGTTCTCTGCCTCTTTTCTGTTCTGGTTCTTTCACCTCCTCTCTTTTCTTGAATATTTAAAAAAAAAAAATTGTTATTGCATTCTCCAGTCTTCTCACTACTTTGTCATCCACTCACTGAAGAATTAAAAAAACCAACATCTGAACATAAAAATGGGGCCACAAAAATGATCCGAGGGCTGGAGCACCTCTCGTATGAGGACAGGCTGAGAGAGTTGGGGTTGTTCAGCCTGGAGAAGAGAAGGCTGCGAGAAGACCTTATTGCGGCCCTCCAGTACTTAAAGGGGACCTACAGGAAGGATGGGGATAATCTTTTTAGCAAGGCCTGCTGTGACAGGAATAATGGATTTAAAGTAAAGAAGGATTGATTTAGACTAGACATAAGAAAGAAGTTTTTTACAATGAGGGTGGTCAAGCACAGGAACAGGTTGCCCAGAGAGGCAGTGGAGGCCCCATCCCTGGCAACATTCAAGGTCAGGTTGGATGGTGCTCTGAGCAACCTGATCTAGTTAAAGCTGTCCCTGCTCACTGCAGGGGGGTTGAGCTAGATGACCTCTAAAGGTCCCTTCCAACCCAAAGCGTTCTATGATTCTATGATTCTATAAACACTGCCTGCTTGTGTTAGTTCATTAGACCAAGGAAAACAATAGTACCTGACCAGAATTAGATAATATCCATATAAAGCTAACATAGCCTTTTCTTTTGTTTGCATAAACTTGAATTTTTAATAACAAACTTATGAAAATCAAGTCTATTCAGGAACAAGCAGTAAAACCAGCAGTATTCGTTTGATAAGCTGAGGGTAGTGCACTCAGCTGCAATGAACTGTATATTCTGTATAATTCCATCATCCTGTTCTTGTATTCAGAAAACACAGAATATTGTAACACTAGCAGAGTAAAGTAGAAACAGAGAACTCTCTGGAAATGGCAATCAGTAAATATCGTTCTCAAATGTTATTCTTCAAGACTGTTGTCTTTTTTACCTTATCTTCTCATCATTTCTACTTTAAAATTGTGTACATTTTCAGGTGAATCTTTTAAAATCAGCACTAAACCAGTCTTTCTTGGGGGATGGAAATGTTTTTTATTCCTCATAATACAGAACACTTAGGAAAAAAATATAATCCCAAGTGTGCAATATATTTGAAGTATGGTGCACCATCAATGAGGCTTAGATTCTCTAGAGAAATCTGTTGCTAAAGCAAATGGCTAACTAGCAGAGGTGCTGTGTAACTCTAGATGGTAAATGATTATGAGATTGTAAATGGATTTATTACATTTATTTTGCATAATGTCATGAAATATAGTATAATATCATAGTCAAAAGTCCTGGAGGCAGTGAATGACATGAAAAATTTAGCACAAAGCCAAACTAATCTCCAGTTGTCATATATGAAAAAAGAGAATACATTATCCATAAAATAGAAATCCATTGGTCCCTATTTTTTACTCCATATTTAGCTATTATTGGAAGTATTTCCTTTTGAAAATAGAATGAGTGAGAGTGAAATAAGAGTGAACTAAATTTTTTTTAGTAGATAAACTAAACTAGTTTATGGGTCAACATGTCGTAGCCTACAACTTCCTGTAATCTAAATAAAACACAATATAAAAATGCCTCTTCTGTGATGGAAAATTTGTTTTGATTAGTGAAAAATTATTACCACAGTTTTAAACTCAACACTACCCTAGCTATGAAAGAATTTGATGTGCTGGGTTTCTAGCTTCCTAAAATTTTTGTTCTTTTTTCCTTTCCATGTTCTATAACAAAAGTTAGATATCACACTGACAATGCCATTGTCTTATGGGTTAGAAAGATGTATATGTGTGCTTCCATGATGTTAATAATAAAAACATTTCTACCTCGTCTACAAAAAAAACCCCAAACAGATAGGAATATGTTTAGGTCAATTAAAAATGTTACTTTTACATATTCTAAAAAGTGGTATTCATGAAAAAGATTTTGAAAGACTTTGTGATTCATCAATAGGCACTACCAGAAATTAAATGTGCTCCTCACAGAGCACCTAAATGTTATGCTTTATCCTACTCCCTTACAGACTACATTAGATCCCATTGGTGTTAGACTGACGGTTTCATCAATACCCATCACCAACTGCACGTACATGTGTTTCCTTAATACATGGGGCTTAATAATGCAGCTTGATGCTTTTCTTGGCCTATTGATTATATCTATCTGAACTGACTGTATTTTCTGGTTCAGCAAATGTAGACTGAGAATCTTCCTCGAATGCTTCTTAACTGAGATGCTACAAGATCAGCCTCTAGTGGGACTTTGTTAGCATTTCTGGTCAATGGAAGTGGTAGATTAAAATGTTAAAAATACCATGGAATTGTGATGGTGTCTTGCCACTACTGTTACCCGTCTTTTCCAAAGAGAATCTCTTCCTCTTATACTCTGGGAAATAGTAGAAATCTTTCTTACTATTTTAGGGAAATCACTAAAATTCTGCAATAAAAGACCAAATTTATCTCTGGATGAAATTGTAGCTTTATTGAAGCAATGACAGTATTGTTGTTGACCTCAGTGGGGAGGACCGTTCCCTCAGATGTTTAGTCAATGCCTTTCATGTAAGAGTACGATACAATGTTAAGCACTGTGTTAAAAAGTCACATACGATCAAATCACGGAATCACAGAATGGTTGAGGTTCGAAGGGACCTCTGGAGGTCATCTGGTCCAACCCACCTGCTCAAGCAGGGCTACCTAGAGCAGGCTGCCCAGAACTATGCCCAGAGTTGTCCAGAGTTCTAGAATTGTATTAGCATGTACTAATGTGTAAGATCTAAGTGACCTGTGGTGAGGCCAAGAAGATATAGTGACTTCAACCTTTACTAATTGTGTACTGCCTGTCAAAAGCATTTTTTTTTCTTTCTCCTCTCTTCTCCGCTTCCTAAGCATGAATATAAAGACTGGAGGGAAGTGCCAGAGACTGTGTCATGGAGTAGGTTGTTGCCTTATGTAATTTTGTCTTTTACTTTTTAAAGCACCTCAATTTTAATTACTGATTAAACAGACCATGTATATGTGGGATTTTTGTATATATTTACTCAATATAGTGCTGAGTTTTGTTTGAACTATGCTGTATGGTAATTATAAATACTACTCTATCTTTCATTTTCTGCCTCATGAACATGATGAGTCATGACATTTTACTAAACTGAATGGATGTCCTGATTACTATGAAGTGTTATGGCAGAATTATGCTTTCAGCCAATAAGCATGGGTTACTGCCCTTTTGGTATTCTTCACATTTGCTGAGACTTTTTACAACTTATTTCTGAGATCTTGCCTTTGAAAGGCAATTTTCTTGTTATTTACAGAGAATTATCTATGTGAAAATGCCAGTCGTAACTTCATAAATAATTTACACTGGCTCTGCCATTTCATCCTTCCCCACTCCATCCCTAGTGCTGTTTGTCTTCCTTGTGGCAACAGAACCATTTCTGTGATCATCTGACAACATCAACAAACACAGGGAAACAAGAAGAGCTAAACCTCACCACCACCTTTTTTTTCCCCCCAATCTACCATATGGTCACACAAAGCTTGTGATGCCAAAGGCAGTAGATGGAAAGAGGCCTGGAAGGAACAGGGAGGAGACAGAGAGTGGGTAGTTCTGCTTCATCCTGTGAGTATTCTGAAGTAGTGCAAACTGAGTTTGTAGCAATACCTGTTGAATTTTAATTTTGTTCTTTGGATTGTGCATCATAGTGGCATTTAAGAGCCACATTAAAAATTAATCCAAACAAGTAATTGCAGTGTGAGGGGATATATCCAGAGCACCCACTTTGGGGCAACTTGTTTAGCTACCTAGTTTACATTTGTTCCTCCTACCTTCTCCAGGTTAGAATCCCTTTGATAAGGTGTCTGCACTGGATTGCACCCTGGAGAAGATTCCTCCTCTGTCACGGAGAAGATAGAGATGCTCCAATGGGGGCCCTGAAGGCTCTGCTTACTAAGTATGGGAGATGTGCTCAAAGCTGCACCTGAGGTGCATGGTATCTGTGCTTTCCTGACTCTGCATGAGTGCTCTAATTGCCTAAAGACTACATCCTCTTGTAAAACACCTATGCTTGAGAGGTAACCATCTGCCCCAAGTGTGAAACCTGATTCCCTCAAGGAAGAAAGGACTCTGGTTTTGGGCCCAACTGAAGAGAAGAGGGCAAGGGGCCAACCTGTCAAGACCAAACCATTTCTTCATCTGTAGATTTAGAATTTAGGGAAATAGGTCTTGCTGTAAATTCTGTTGTTCTTACCTTACGTTTGGACTTCTGCTTTGAAGGCACAGTGTATGCTAAGTAAAAGCTTGGAGCACTCATTGATCATTGCGAAGAAGACAATCGTACTGAATGTCATTTCAGGAAGGAGCAGACACCCTGTGAGGAAAATAGCACAGGATTAAAGAATTATTTCCTAGCACTGGTTCACAAGTGTGAAAGGGATGAGTGAACACAGGAGTGCACAAAGGCCCCTAATTTTGATATTTCTGAAGTTTGTAATGTTTGATTTTTATGACTCTGTTGTCGGTATGGTTTTTTTTAACAAGCAACCAAGAGTTAGGGTGGAGGAGAAGAGGGACTATTAGGGTCTTAGTTTGTAGGAATTTTTAAATTTTTTGCAGATTTTTTTTAAACTAGAATTATGCAATGTGTCATAAACCCAAATTTTGATTCCCTCCCAAGTTTATTCTTTGCATTCTATCTGATGCGCAAAATATATGGCCATGTCAGATTTGCTGGAGCATACTAAACCCATTCACAATATCACAATCTTGTTCAGCACCTCAAATGAGAGAGGGTAAGTGAAAACAGGAGGATACCAGTATCTTAAATCTCCTTACTTCTGCATCTGAGTGAGCACTCCCTAGGCGATTTCAGAGCAAAGTAAAACATGTTAATGCTAAACCTTTATGTTTTAAATTAATGATATTTTAAACTAATTTGGCATACTTTGCACAAACTTAGCAGTAGAAGCCCTTGCACAGCCAACTGCAGTGGTGTAGAAAACTTTTCATAAGCACTGTCTGTTTCCAGCTTCCAAGTGAAACCAGATGATTAAAAGGTTTGCCAGTCCTCTGTATGTAAAAGATATAAGGCAGGATGCTTAGTCATGCAAGTAAGTCTCCACCCTCTCCACTGTGCTATTTTATTCTTGTCAGGCATCAACTTTTCCACACTGCAAATGATTGATGTGTGAATGCAAGATGTTTGAAAACGGTAGTACAGAGTCTATATATGTGTGCCTGTGTTCCTGTAAGTATATGTAGAAGTGGCAACAAGTTATTAAAAAAAAAAGGCAAAAGAAAAAAGTGAGCAGTGTGAGGAGCAGAGGAGGCAGTGTAGTTCCCAAGGCAACTAATTTTTCTTTTTGTTAAACCCTAGAGCTCAGGTAGGCAAAGAGCAATCTTCACATCTCCACAAATGCATTGTTCCTAATTTTTTTAAGAACAATCTCTGTCATTGGCTAACATTTTTGTCCAAGATAGAATTTGTCTGTTTAAAGTGGGAGAGATTGATGTTTCCAGTGATGAAGGATTATGTACTTTACGACTAGTATGCTCTCTTTAATCCATTTTATTTCACTTCTTGAAATTTTACTCATTTTAGTGGTACCTCCCAGAAGGCAAGAGGGATTTTAACAAAGTAGTAACAGAATGCAAAATCAGATCTACTCATTCAGGTATTTTAGTCTAGTCTTTTTTTAATATAAGCCAGATGACTGCTACTACAAAATCCCACATGTGTAGAACAATGGTAATGTTAATAAGTTATATTACTCAAATACAGTACAGCCTTATTCATTCTGCCACCTTAAACTAGCAAACATTATGATTGCTATCATGAATAGATGATTCTATTCATATTCAAAACCTCAGCCTCGTTTCCTGAGCTACTTTTATTCCATGCGAAGTATGTGTGTTTAACTTGCAATGGAGGAGAAACTGCTATTCATTTCTGACTGCAAAACCACATTCTACCTGCATAAACAAAACCTTACTTTCCTTTCTGCAGTGTGTTTAATACAAAGATGGGAAGAAAAGAACCAAAATCCATTGATCTTTTTAAAGCTACCTTAGTTGTTCTTATTGAATGCTTGCTTTTAGGAACTAACTTATAAATGTAGAGGACACATGTAGAATAACTGAACTGGTAGCAAGGACAGTTTGGAGCATCCATCTCATGAAAAAGTAATGAAAGTAACTAGGATGAAAACAGACTTCAGACAAGATGAAGAACCTGTCTTAGCGAGCCATTTAGGGTTTTTTGAGGTCCTTGCATATGTCTTTCCAGCCTTCTGGAGGACAGATGGGCTTCAATGTGAACTTGTAAGAACATTTAAGTGGGATTTTGATCACTCATCTGTTGTTTGCAAGGACCCTTAATTTATTTAGTGGCCTCTTGCTAGATTTTGGCCCAAGACATTTATATTTTAATGGATAAGACTGATCCACAGGGAAGTGAGTGAATTGTCACAGAGTCAAACTGTGGATAGGCTATAAAGTGTAGAAGGAAACTTGGCCATCTTGACCCTCTAGTCCTGGTTCCTGATCATTGCATAACATAGTTTCCATCAATTTATACTATACTTCGGATTTTAAAGAGACACATGCTTTTTTTTGAGCCTTTATTAATAATAGAAACCAAGTAAGGGCATCCTCACTGTGGTACATTACACTCAACGCTTCCATCAGCTGCTGATTTTCCTGGAGAACATTAAATCTGACTACAGCAATATAGGTCCACCAAATCAGCAATACGCTAGTGGCAGTCCACTAACCATATTTATACCTCCATTCTTGCGCTTGCCTTAGTCCAATGCAGTGAGCAAGGCAAGCAGTAAAATCACAAGACTTTCTCTGCCAAGAACCGCTGGCTTAGAAAAATGTCCAACAACTCATTATGGACCTTAAAGTCTGTTACTAGGAGTCTCTAATGTTGCTTTAGTGCTCCATTCCCATCAAAATTAGGAACACTGTTTAGCATCATCTGGTGATTTCCATTCCTACATGAACCTTTTGTGCACTGCCGAACAGAAACATTGATCAGTAATAGGCTAGATACCTTATAGTTGTTCTGGCAGTACCAGTACAGAGTAATAACATGGAGAGAGCACTGTCCCTTTAATAAAACAAAGGTTTTGGACAATGTGATCAGGGTTAAGGGATCAGGAGCCATCTAACCCCATTAATTGTCTTCATATGGTAATATGAAAATATTATTAAAAATAAAATATATGTAGGAAGAGCAACATTACTGCTTAGGGCAAATTTGTGCTGTTACATTTCATATTTGTACTTGACAATAAACTTTCATATATTTCAAGAGGATTCAGTATGGAATATTCTGTCAGGTTGGCAGAAAATGTAGAAATGAGGCATAAAAAAAAAGAGAAGAAGGAAACTTTCTCTAGTAAAGAAATGTAGAACCACAGTACAAATATATTAGGGAATATGCTCTTAACTGCCTAGGAGATCTGGATCAGAGATCCCTAAAATATTTCAGTGTCTGTCCTCCAGATTTGAACGTTGGGGTTTTTTTTCATTTCTAGGACTGAAATGACATCAGTCTAGGTAATTCTCTTACAGTAGTAAAAATATCAGTTGCTAATCTAAGCTGTTAAGCATCATAGTGCCATGTGATGATGCAAGAAGGCTAGAGGGCAAGCACAGGTTTTTCACTGACATGTCAAAGTATACTAAAAACACTGAGCATCCCATACTTCCATGATTTTAATTTATATATGAAAAGCAGAGATATGCAAAAACTAAAAACTATTTTAAAATATGCTTTTCTCTTCACAATAAGACAATATGCAAAGAATAAAATATTTGGAAATTTCATGTTCTTAAAATTAAAGGGAGCAAAATCTTTATACGACTCTCAAGCTGACATTGTCTTATGAAAAATGCTCTTTAATTTGGAAAGCAGGCATGATTTTTAAAAAAAAGGATTTTGGAAATGAAGTATTCTTCAAAATCAAGCCTGAATTGCATAAATCCAGAATACTTTGTGTGTGGTGTTTATGTCTGAATTAGGTTAACTTTATTTGCATTCTGTTATTGCTGTTGTTTCTCTATTCTTTTTCCTCTAACACAGATAAGGCCTAACTACCTACAGAGATTTTATATGAACATAGCATTATTTTCTCTTTTCATCTCAAAAAATAAAGTCACTCCTTTTTCCTTCAAAAACTCAAGTCCTGGTCACAAATTAGCATGACAATTAAAGCTGCATTTCTCCTAGGGGCTTTTATAACTGGAATTTCGCCTTGAATTACTTGACTGCCAGGTAAGTCACAGTAGAAACTGTGGCTGGAAATGCTGGGATCCCCAAGTAACAAAAGAACCAGGACACAAAGAAAACTCAAAAATCTGTATCATGGAATGGACTTCTAAAGAATTTTCAGAATAACCTTTATAAATGCATTAATTGGCATTTAATTAACCTGTGGTAGGAAATGCTAATGCTAGGTCTTGTCTCAGCTTCAGCTGTTGACTGCTGAAGACAGGTACTGCATATGGTGTCTTGGGCCCTAGGAGGATGAGGTTGTCCACACATGCCTCTGGAGCCTGTTGGCAGGGTTTTGCTCCTTTTGGACTTCCAGGACAGCCAGGTGGTTTCATAATAGATCTGATACGGATACTATCCTTGCACATTTGCACATCACTCATTTTCACTTGCAACCTAAACCAGTGTAGAACAAGATTTCTCATAATCCAAAATAAACTCATACATCTCTTAAAAGGAGCGCAGCTGTAACCCTGTTTAGTTTTTTCCCACTATTCCTTAGTAGAGAAACAATTTACCATAACTATTTTTTGGATCCTCATAGTACTAATTCATTGTACAACTATAAAAGCTGCCTTTATAAGTGTCACTTAAGTGGGACAGCAACCCTGAGGGACTGACTGCTGGAGACTACTGTGAGTTTGAGTAATTTCAGCATTGAGAAATAGCCAATCCATTGCCACGGGGAGACAATCTTTTAGTGCTGCTGTTGCTTTCTAAATGATGTGACCTGACTCAAAGCCTGATTGTAAAGGCTTCAGGATTTTGGCAGGCATGTTGTTTTGCTGTAGCTTTCCTGGCATTACTTTCTCAGTGGCTTTACCGATCAGTGAGAGATGGACTAGAAGTCAATTACATTCCCACTCTTTTCAAGAGAGCAATTCAGAAAAATGGAGCCTGAAACCATACTGTTCCTGACCTGCAATTTGTAAAAGCCCTTTGGTTTTTCGTGTGTCCTTTTTTGTTTGTTTGTTTTGAGGCTCACTGTAGCAATTTCATGAGAACAGCAGTCTTTAGGGATTTTTTTGGCCCGGTCTCCCACACTTGAGAGGTTTGGATGGCTCAGATAAACATGTACATTTCTGAGGCCAAAGCCTCCTACATTCACATACTTAAAAATTACTAACTGAAATACAATATTGCATAGACGAGATATTCTCTTTAAAGGCCACCGAGATTAGTGGTGATGCCACATACAAGTAAAGTCAGTGGGGAAGAGAGTGAGTAGGCTCTTTGAGCTGTGTACGTCTGTAGGAAGAAGTTATAGCTAAGCAAATGTGTCATTAATGTTTAATACATGTATCTTACCCACCTCATTACTGTTAATTTCTTAAAATGAAACTAATCATAGTTCTGTATTCGTGGGTCATCTTTGCATGGCAAAATGCCTCCTTTTTTCCTACTCACTCTATTTATGAAGCAGATGACTGTCACAATCTGTGTGGAGCAAAATAGACCATTCAGTAAAAACTCCTTCCCCCCCCTCCCCGCCCCCCCTCGCTGTTAGAGAATATAAAACTCCATTAAATTTGTTTTGATTTGAACATGAATTCTTTGTCAGTTCTAAAGACTTTAGTGTTCTTTGATATTTCCTTGGGAAAATGACAACTGAATTTAGGTGTAAAATATGTAACCCTCTTATTGCACAAAGAGAGAATTTTTAAAAAGGGGGACAGCAGCCTAGTAGTGACAGCCTTTATTCTGGCCCTATATAGGTCAGTGGATTATATTTGACAATAGATGTGTGTAAAGAATTTACAGTTTCTCAGTGTTTTTGTGTTTTTAAGCAGAAAGTCTAAATGTGCATGTGCATAAGGGTGGAGGTGGTTACACAGCCATGTGTATGTAACAAACACAGAATCCCAGTATCCATCAGGTTGAAAGGCACCACAGGAGGTCTCTAATCCAACCTCCAGCTCAAAGCAGGGCCAACACTGACCTGAGACCAGGTTGCATAGGGTTTTATCCTCCTGAGTCTTGAAAACCTCTAAGGCTGGAGACTGCATAACCTCTCCAGGTAGCATGATCCACTGCTTGACTGTCCTCACAGAGAAAAAGTTTCATCAAACTGAACCTCTCTTGTTTCAATTTATATATATTGTCTCTCATCTCCTACCAGCAGCAGAGTTGCTCCACAGCCATCCAGTCCCCAGCCTGTATTGCTGCAGGGTTAGTCCACTCAAAGTTGCCAGAAATGTTGTTTGTCCTTGTTGACTTTCCTGCAGTTCCTGTTGGCCCATTTCTCCAGCCTGTCTTGCCCTCTCTAAATTTCTGCCTTGCCTCTGAACATACTGACAGTTCACCTCAGTTTGGTATACTCTACAAACTTGATGAGAGGGCACTCCATCTCCTCCACATAATTGATAAAGATATTAAATGGCCCCTGTGATACTCTGCTTTTATCCAGCATCCAAGTGGAGTACAAACTGTTTATCAATACCATTTTGAACTATTTTTTACCTGTCTAGTAGTAAGGATGCTGTGAGAGACCATGTAGAAAGCCTTGATACTGTCAAGGAAATCGACATCCACTGCCCACTCCTCATGCACAAATCCAGTCATTTCATCACAGAAGGCAATCAGGTTCCTTTTGCCTCATTCTTCCTTGGCAAAGGCATGTTGGTTATTTCCAGTTACCTTTTTGTTCCTTCATTTGCCCAGAAACGTGTATCAAGAGGATTTTCTGGGCACTGAAGTGAGGTAAAGCAGCCTGTAGATCCCTGAGTCATCCTTCTTGCCTTTTTTGAGGATGCCACATTTGTTTTTCTTCAGCCATAGTAGGCCTGATTAAATGACCTTTCAAAGATGATAGGGTGTCACAGTGACATCAGTCAGCTTTCTTAGCACCCCCAGATACATCTCATCAATTGCATAGGTTGAGATTTCTCAAGCAATCACTGACTTGATCCTTTTCCACTCCTGCTAGATTGTCTCTTCCCTGAACCTTATTTCTAGGCAGAAAGGCCTGGGAGATATTGTTGGTGAAAACCAAGACAAAGAAGGCATGTGGTTATTCATTTGTCCACCTTTGTTTGCTGGCCCTTTTCTCCAGGCCTCCATGGTGTCTTAATAAAACTTTTGTGAAACATTTCAAAACCTTTTTATGAGGAATATTTTTCATTTTCCAGTTACATCTGAAAATGATTGTTTGACAAATATGGACTAGCTAAATTATGCAATCTCCTATATTACTGAGTCTGCAAAACATTTTAATGACTTTGTGATGAAAGTCTGACATAGTTGCAATAAAGTACCCCTGTTGCAGGTATACTGCCCCTGTGTGAGAGGTTTTGACAACAAAATGATACACTGAGAAAGTGTCTGTGTAAAAGACAAGATGATGTTATGTGTAGGGCATGACCAGGATAAATGTTGAAATTAAATTGGTTTGGCAGTTTAAAGTCAACCTTCAAGGTATGTCACGAGCTGAACAGTACCCCCAGAACCATCAACCTGTATTATTTCATATCAAGATTCAGACCTCAAAGAAATTTCATCAATCTGGATCTCATTTTCTGTGCCAGTATTTCCTTTTCAGATGACAGCAGAGCATCTATTCCAAGGTTGAGGAACAGATAGTCTATCTGCTAGCTTTTGTGCACCTGTATGCAAAAGAAAGTTTCTAATATTGGATCAGAAATTTTTTCTTCTTATTGCAATTGAGAGCATACTGCAAAGACTGCCACTGTTGTTGTATGATAAGGAAAATGTGGGTTGCAAAAAATCTGGAGTGCTACTGTGTCTTGGCTCATCCATATTCTGCCACCATCTGCATGCACAATGCTGTGGCCTTGTGAGTAAAGAGGAAGAAGCGATTTGGGAATTGGATGGCGCACTGTTAAAGGAATTACCGGAGAGACTTGCATATATACTGTCTAGCTAAACTGAATAGAACAAAACAGCTTCCCATGGAAGAGGGCTGTAAAGATAACCAAAAGCGTCATGCCATTCAGCTGTTTGAAAAGGATGTCCAAGCTCAAATAATGAATGGTTCCTTTTGAAGTATTTGGAGCGTATATGAGAATGGTTTAAACTAAAAACTCTCTTTCTGTGGAACAATGGGAGCTTTAAGATCTAAGCAGGAACAATAAATACACATTTTGTTTGTCAGTGTATGTGCTTATTTTGGTTTTCATTTTCTTACTATACCTTTTCTATTTAGCCTATTAGTATGGAAGAAAGAGCTGATACCGAAGCAAAATGGAATTATTTTCTTCTGTTTAACCTATAACTTCCCGTACTTTTGCTCTCATTTCTTCATATTCCATTGCTCCAATCAGAACAAAATTGCTGCTGTTATTGAAATCAAACAAAAAAACTGTGGAGGTTTAACCTGCTGGTTTCTTCTAAAGTGGAAGTCTGGTAAGGTCCTAATAAAAGGCTCGCAGCATAAGGAAGGTCCCTTTTGTGTGCTGGTTTTAGAAATTAATATGATGACTTGTCCTAAGGTACCACTACTGTCATGTATTAAGAATGTCCTCATTATACTGTTTATTTACAATACTCGTCAGTATATCTAGAGATTATTAATATCTGCAGAGCTACCTTCAGCAACAGGAGCTTGCTTCTGGGACAGAAAAAATGGGATGTGAAGGCAGATGTTTCATCCAGAAGATCGTGTCAGAGAGAGGCCAAAGAGTGAATCCCATTGGTGTACAACAAGAGCAAAAGTGCAAGCTACTTGAGCAACAACAAAAAATCCCCCTATTTAATATATATTCAATTTCATGGAAGGCTTCTGCTGATTTTCATGGGCATTGACCTTGTGTTGTCAGGTTTTCTTACATGTCTGAGTCTGCGTGCCTACACTAGTACTCTCCATTAACTGTGAAATATATTTTACTACCCTACATTTGCAGTTGGCATTGGAGGCACTCTACCTGCACGTATTATTTCTTGGGAAAAATGTTAAATTCTATTCCAAGTTCCCTTCTTCCATGAGAACTAGTCATCTTCTAGTACTTGGTATAGTCTCTTCTTAAGGCTTGCTAGAAATAACAGGAAAGAAAGGGAAGAAAGAAGCAAGAAATGGTAGGATTTCTGCTGGCAGGCAAGCTTTTTTTAGCACCAGTGCTGTAAACACCCTGACAGATCTGACAGGCTAGGAACTATATGCAAGGAATTGCCACCAGTGTGAGGTTTACAATGTGGATGGTCAGTAGATACAGGTTTTCTCACGGGTTTAAGGGTGATCCTACAGTTCTGATACAGCCTGACTGCAGAATTGTTCTTCTTACTGTTTCTTACCTTATACACAAATTGTAAGCCCAAAGCACCAAAAAAAGTAACAACACTAAATTAGAAAACATTTGAAAGGTCTATTATTCTTAAGTGTCTGGTGAACCAGAAATCACAGCTCTCCAAGGTTCCCAACTTCAGAACCAGGGTGGTGTTTCAGTGGATGTTTAGATTAAGCTCCCTGTTCTTGCTTGTTATAAACCTTCTGCCAGAGATGTTTTTCAGTCTACCCAGATGTGGAGATAGGGTAAGTTAAGGACACAATGTCTTTTCTGTCCTACAACCTGAGAGATTGCTTCTCCATGACTCCCTGGAATACCCAGAGTGAGGAAAATGCCTCTATGTACCTGTTTTTTCCAGGCCCGAGAAACTGTTGTAGAATTTTTGTAATTAAGGTAGTGATAAATAAAATGAGAAACCCATTGCACCTACAGTAATTGTACTCTTACTATGCAGTGAAGAATTATCTGTTCCCAGTAACTTAATGCAAAACCTGTGGAACAGCAATTCATTATGTGAAGATGAGAGCGATCTAATCTGCAAGACTAACAAACTCCATATACTAATTAAGAACCCAAGCCATCTGGCCCTTCAGCACCACTTGGTGCAATAAATTAAAAAGCTGCTTCTATGAGCATACTCAGGCCAAACACATTTTCTTCAAAAATATCTGCTGTCTTAGCCACTGATTAGGTCAAACAGGAGTTTTTTATCTTGTTTTGGTTACTGTTCTGCATCCTCCACACTCTCAGTTGATATCACCTCATGCTCATGTAGATAGTGATGTGAAACTGAATGCCTTCTTTTCACAGTAGAAACTGTCTCTACCCTTCTGTAGTGAGGAGTCACAGTCCTTGAGTTTCACTGTTGCATAGAGGGAATTTCCTAGAACTGGCACTCTGATGATTAAACTACATTGATCCCTAATAGTTATTCACAACCTTAGTTTTCTTCAGCAGTTGAAAAGTTTGGATATATACCAAAGCTATACCCACCTCACTACTGCATGTAACCTCCAACCCCAAGCTAGGCATCTGTACGCTTTCTATGAGGGACTTGCCTGAAGTAACCAGTAAAAGATGATAAGGTAGAAGTGGGACTTGAGTAGCCCAGTGCAACTGGGAAAGGGATGCTTCCTTTCCCTCCATATTGACAGCCAAGATGTTTCTCCTTGAGTTACAGATGTAAGTCTTTCTTTCACAAAACATAATGTCAAGCTAGCGGCTGTAGTTAGAGAAACCATCTTGCTGTGTTCAGAGACAGAATCTGAATTTGGCTTTCCAGTAAAAGTGCTATCATCACCTGCTGATAGACCAGTGTGCACCAGGCTCTCCTGCTGAAGCTCTTTGATTCTGTGTAGATAGTTAGGTATCCAGCAGACCAGAGAGAGGAAGAGAGAAAGTACTCGGTGGTTAAGTGCTGATGTGGGTGAATCAAATTTGAGTTTTGATTAATTGTCAACTGTTTCTGAAAAGAATGGTTTCATTGGTTTTGAGCTGTATATTAGATAGCCTGATAATTTCTGGCACTGTGTCTCTGGATGGATACCCCTAGCCCAAAAGAAATTTTGAACCATATCTTGAGGGGTATGTTTTCAGTGAGTGATGTAATGCCTGGGCTATAAGTGATGAAACAAGCAGCTTTTCCTAAGTGAGTGTGGGAGAGACTGAAGGCAATGGAGCACCAATAGTGGGGAATTAGGGCTAGTTTTTACAATTCTTCACCCAGGAGAAATAAATACTCAAAGGACAGCTAAGCTTGTATATCCACAGCCAAAAAGCAGCTGTCATAGCAGACTTAGGTCACAGAATTCAGGATCCAGTAAATCTAAAATTCCAGCCCAGAATGCTGAACCCAAATTACTCCTCCCTTTCCATCTGCAATGGCGTACTGATTCCTCTAGTGAGATCATCCCAGAGCTCCCATACCCTGAGGCTTGCAGAGGGGAATTTTGTGGTTCTTGGCTATGCAAAAATATTAGCCTGCAAGTCAGGAGATCAGGAAAGCTGGTTACCCTGTGAGAGTGTGTACAACAGCTCATGCCCTGCAGAGGTCCATTGATCTTTCCACTTCATTGGTGAATTCTGCCTGAATTTCAGGAGCAGGGCAGGTTAATGCATTTGGAAGATGATGTTCTTGCACCTTGAGAGCAATGTGTCTGCCTTGAGACATTACAAAATATGTGCCTCAGGAAATATATCTAAATGCTTCCAGGGCATTGCCTGAATAGGAGTGTTAATGTTTAAATTTTGAATATTGGTATTTAAAGGGAAAGTTAGTTATTATCTTTTTGTTTGTCCATTTCAAAGAGATTTTGTAAATCAGGATGAAGGCCTGATCTAAAGACTCAGGCTGCTCCTGTTTTGATCTACTTCAAGTGAGCCTTTAAATAATTTTTAATATATCTCCCAAAGCCCCGCTACTGTAAGTCCTCTTGGGCATACCATCTCTCTACAGAAAAAAATATTTCAGGATTTGGAAATGGATAAAAAATTCTTAAGCGTGATTCCATTGGTTTCTAAAAAAATATTTGGATGCCACCAAATATTTGGGCTTGCCCTGCTAGAAAAGGTAAGGATCCAAAGCTTCTCTTTCTGCGCCACTACTTCCAAAAATAGTTAACAACATCTACTAGAACAGTTTCCAACTAAAACCGAGATTTGAGACTTGTTGTTCATCCCTAGCAACATTGTACATTCATGGGAGAATGTTAGAATTTTTTCTCTCTTTCTCCTAGTTAAAAGTATCTGTTGAGGAAAAAAAAAAAAAAAAAGAAACCACTAATGCTTCAAGGAAACTGGGACAAAAAGAGGCTGTGGTCATCAGCCAAACAGTTCACCAAGGCATGTCAATGCAGTCTTTAAAATTTTCAGCTTTAAACTTGGCTACACTGTGTATTTATGATACACTTACCACTCTTCTTCCCTTGCTCTCTTCATCTTCGTAACACCAATAGTCAACCTATTATTATGCCTCTGAAAGTAATAGTCATGTAAATAAAAACTGTATGAGTAGTTCAGAGGGCGTAATTTTTTACCTTAGTCACTGTTTTTTGGTGCTTGGATGTGACAGCAACTCGGACTGGTTTTGTGATATTTAACAAATGGCTCAGATTCCTTGTATGGCATGTGCCTAATTGCTTTATGATGCCTTTGCCATTATCTTCAGAACAACACTTCAACAGATAGGAAGTAACCTCAGAAAAAGAGATTAATTCCCAGTCTCATTCTCTTTCACTCTTGACATGCTGCAGGTCATGCGTTATTTAACAATATTAGGGGTAGGTATCTCCATTGTGAAAGGTTAGAGTCAAGTGGAAAGACTGAAGCTGATGGCATGCAGTTTTCGACTGAAATACCCATCTGTGCCCTCCGTTTCCTTCAAAACATTTTTCCTTTCTAAATCTCCCTCTCCCCATCTCCCACCAGCATGAGATGAGAAGATGGAGATATATTATGTGCCAGTGAACCATCTGCTTATTTTTCTTTCAAGAGCCTCTTCTGCACCGACTGGTCTGTTCACCTAAATTGATCCATAACCTTTACATAGAGTACCTTATCTGAAACTGTTTTCTATAATAAAATACAGTTTCTATTACACTACAGTCATCTTTCACAGCACTTCTGCTTAACTTATGGAAGATGCTTCTACATTGCTTGAACATGACCCAAAGCATGTGGGATGCTAGAAATATCAAAATCTCCATTTTAAATCATACTCACTGGTGTAAGTGTGGTAGGATTGTTGTCTGTGTGTTTCCAACACTTGTGAGTAACCTGTAAGCCTTCTTTGCTTGTCATCATTGCATAATTTCAATGGTGTTGCACATGAGAAAGGAATATGTTTGACACAGGTATATAGGAACATGTGTTGCCATCAAATTTTATTCTGAACGGTATCAGTAGAAAAAATGAATAAATAACAGAGAATATTTGCCTTGAAACAAAAAACTTGCTACTTAAGAAGCATGTTTTTGAAAGGAATGCTCTGAGAGTAGTGTTCTTAGAAAAACCTTAAAATAAACACAGTGAGAAATTGTTGGCAGCTGGAAGATAATTAAAAGCATATACTGGAATATAGTTAATATAAGTAATTTAATTTGTAGTTAAGGTAAGGGGGGAGCTTTTAAAAACATAGGAAATTATTTCTTATGGACACCTGTATTACAAATATGAAACCTAAACTTGTCCCTGTTGAAGCCAATGGCAAAGCTCCCACTGGCAGCTGTGAGAGCCACTTTGAGACTGCGAGTTGTTACAACTGTATGAAATTCCTCATATCCACATTGCAAAATGTACTGCTGAAATAGTAAGTCAGGTAGAAATTGCCCCAGAGTTAAAAAATGTATGTATTTGCTTTATACTGTACATGCTAAGATAATGAAAAGTGAAAATAAAGATTTAGTTCTTCTGCAGATAAATGACAGTCAAGAACAGATCTGTAGATAATGTGCAGGGTTCCAGAGAATTCAGAAGTCGGTTTTGGCTTATGAAATGTGCACTAAAATCTACCCCTGTTGCCTGCTCAGGAAAGCTAGAGCTGAGGGTAGATGTGAGAAAGCATAAAAAGGAGGCAGAATAAGGCTTGACAGGCTCTGACAGCACAAGGTTAAAATGACAAGGATACTTATGCTAACAAGTCTGTCATACTACACATACTCCACTTCTATCTTCTGTTAGAGTCTCTATTTACTCTTATGGCAGCATAAAATGTTGAGAGGGAAGGAAAGAGGAGCTTGGTGTAATTTCCCCAAACCAAAATCATACATGAGTATTTCTGTCACCCAAACAGCTTTACACTCTAGAAGAGGTTGCTATGTTTGCCATGGTGGACCCCATGTTACCCAACCTTCAACCATCTCTGAGCACAGAGGGAGATACTCAGTGCACACCACCAATGACAACGGTGGATCTGTCCTGCATGGGCTATTATGAGTGGCAATGCCTTCCTTGTAATATTGAGACCACTGCCTCAAAAGGGGGTCTTAGTTTTCACGATCTTCTGTGATAAGATCCTGTCATGTCCTTCCTGGAGATCCCTTGTATTGCAGTGAACTGTTTGGGTGATACATGCACAAAACATAAAATTCTGGGTTGCATCATTATTCATCTGATGTTATGCAGGCAAGCACATGCATCTTTAAGTTCCTTTGCTGTCACGTATTTGTCCAGTAGAATTTTTCAGTTAGATCATTATCTGCATATCTCAAAAACAGAGATTAAAGAAAGAGATGGGGAGTGTTTTGTTATTTGTATGTGGCGCCCCATATTTTTCTGTTTAAATAAATAAATAAATCATGTTTTGATCTTTGAAAGCAGGTGGCTTATTTACATTCAACAATCTGAATTACTCTGAGGGGGTTTTAAAATGTTGACAGAGCTATTGATAAAATAGGCAGCCTTCACTGAGAAAAGGTAATTGAAGCAGGAATAAGCAGGCCTATTCAGGCTGCTGCTTTTGTAATTCAAGCTTTCTGCCTTGGCTCAATGATTTCATCAAAAATAAGTCATCAAGGGAGAGTCCCATGTTGTGCTTTGTTTGTTCAGGAACCAGGTGCGGCACATGTTTGTAATTTTAAAGTGCTGATATTCTGCAATTTCTGCAACGTAGGTGAAATCTGCCGCAAAACAGACCTCACTGTCCAACTCATTTTTCTTTCTGCTAGTCAGTAAGGTGCCTTTCTACTCAGCTAGAGCTTTCTGAAAGAGCTGACTCTCTAAAGACACATCACACAGAACAAATTATTAGATTAACATTCCAGTTTCACTGGATATAGATATTCATGGCTTTTCTATTCATTTTGTGTTCCTTTATCAAACATGGGTAAGGAATCTTGTCAAGTCAGTGAAAATGGGGTTTTTTTGAGGATAATGGAATGATTAGCCTCTGACATTTTAGTGATAAATAATCAAATAGTCATCAATAGCAATCAATGATAAATAATCAAATGTTCTCAGTTTCTAATTTTCTGCACCTTAGAATTAGTATTGACAAAGCTGGCATTTATGTCCATCTGACATAAAATTAATATTGCCTCTTGAAGTCAAATAGTTCATTTCTGGCAATTAGTAGGCTAGGAGTCCCACCACAATAATGCATAGCACATATTTATGGAGTTATTGCCAAGAATAATTTCGTCTTGTTTATAGTATACATCTTCATCACTAAAAAGCACACAGAGATGATCAGTTATTAATTGCTTTCTTCTAGACTAGAAATTATTAAACAAGGAAAAAGAAGGCTTCACAGCACCAGGTGAAATGGGTGTGCAGGGGAGTAGACAGGAGGTATCATACAAGACAGCCCTGTAGTAAAGCCCATATGCAGTGGTTGCTAGTCAGCACTGGGGTCTCAGCATCCTTTGGGAGCCACGTCCACCTCTACACTCTTCAGGAGGGTGAGATGTCCTCAACATGGGACAGATGGGGTTAGGAATGAGGAAACCAGAGCAAAGTTGTATACCAAGGGCAGCCACACACCACTTGTGATGTGTTTCACAGCACATTTTGCTGCACTGGCCTTCAGTTTTCCTACCTCTAAAGTGTAGAAAAGTGCTACTTTTATCTTAAATGATGCCTTTAAGAGAAAAAAAGAAAGCATCAACCTTTACTACTAAGTATTGCTATTAGTTCCTAAGTTTGACTTCTAAAAAACTCTAAGTGTACAGTACATTGTAAATTGTAGAAAAAGTAAGAATGCCTGCTTTCATCTTGTGAGTATTTATTTATACTCGTGTTTGAGGTTGTCTGAATGAAACTAGCTTGTGAGAGAAGCACAACTGGGTGAGCTTCTTTTTAGTACTTACAATCACCAGGATATCATAGAAATAGCTTTGCTAAGGATGCTTGCACCTTGCAGTAGCTGCAGGGTTTTGAAACTAAAGCAATATTGAAAAGAGGATTCTGGGTCCTCAGCATTTTGTTGCTTTACTGTGGGGCATGCCAGCTTAAGGGTTTAGCATTTCTAGGAATGTACAAGAAGGGTCTGCCTAATTCCACCATAATTCGCCTTATGTGTGGGGTACCAGGTATCTTTATCTCTGTCCTTATCATGATCTCACTCTGTACCAGTCTGACATGCTATTGAACTAAACACTTTTCTTTCACTTACACTTTGGCAAAACATCTCTCAATTGTTTTGTTTCTCTTTTTATTTTACTCACAAATACAGATATACATGCTTGATATGTACTCTGTGTTAAGAACAGTATTACAACACACTAGGGAGAATTTAAAATTAATTAGGAGGTAAACATGTATTTAAAATTATCTAAGAAGGATCATTTAAAGTGAGTAAGTGTAAGTGTATCTTCTATTACAAGTAATATACTAAGTGTATCTTCTACTATAAGTACTTCTATTACTATTTCTAGAAAGGTTGTATAATCATAAGTGCATTAATCACAGAGACCTAAGCACAAATTCCATCAGGCTACTAAAGTGTGTACAATTAAATATCTGCAAAAATTTTGCAGAATGGGGAGCTAAAGGACAAATGGTCTGAAGCCTGTATTTTCATGCTTGTTATGCCTGCTCAGTGTCTGTTGTCTGTTGGGAAGGACGTCAGTTGTATGCCCTAAATATTTTCTTAGATATTGCGGGAGTCTTTAGATTTTTTAAATGTAAGATGCTAGGAAGTTTCCTGAAAATTTTAAGTCAGCCAAAATACCTGCTGATCTACTACAATCCCATTACCCTAGCAGTTAAGATATCTAAATTTCAGTTAAGGTACTTAACTATTCAAATCTTTGAATAATTTTATCACAGATGTGTCCATGGGCAAGAAAAATCCTTTTTACACCTCTTTATAAATGGAGGAGCTGAAGTGCGGACGAAAAAGGCCCAGTCTTTGAGACTGCTGAGATGCTGAATGTGTGCGAGAAGAAGAGACGAGACTAAGGTCTTCCAAGCTTCAGGCAAGCACTGAACTTCCTTGCCTGTTCTTTAAGCAGATCTTCTTAGAGTACTGTCATTATTTTCATTAACACTTCTGCAATACATAAAGGAGAAAGTGCCATCAAGCCTTTTATTGCTGTTTTTCGTGTATATCTATTTGTAAAAAATATTCCTTATTTCCTTAGCAGTTCTCTCTATTGAACCTGTGCAGATTACACAGGTTTGTAGCCTGTAACTGGTAAGGAGTTGAAACATTTTTAAGCAGAGCACATCATATTGCCACAGGCTTACATAATTTCCATTGCCAATGATGAGTATAACCATGCAGGATCCTTTGAATGCTAGGTATTGAAGTAAACATTGTGTGAGTAATGCCTCAAAGTCAGAACTGTGCCTGCAAGTTCTCTAGGCCTTGAGACAGTTGTGGGTTTTTAATCTAAATCAAAGAGGGTTGAAAGGGGCTAAAAGAGTACATTGCAGGGAACTTTGATGAGAAAGAACCTAACAGAGACCTTGAAGTAACACATACTGTGGAGTCAGAAGTTACCCTTCACTGTAAGGTTTTTGTTTAGTTCTGTTTTAAAAAAAGGACAATTTGAGACTTACTTCAAATCAGTCTGTCTATACCTGCATCATTCACAAACTTTAATTTCCATGCCCTACAGAACTATTTCCTTTTTTCTGGTGGGATTCAGATGGAGTCCAACAAGTCCTCTCTGCCTCTGTTGACCAGGAGTAACTAGCTGTCAGCTCTCTGCTTTAACAAGGCAAGATATTAGAGAGAAACTTAGGGAAAAAAATTGACCAGCTATGGTCTTTTGATATTTTACTTCATGGGTGAAATTAAATTTGTTTAAAAGCAAAGTAGATGGTCAGAATTGATGTTTTTCCCTTCCTAAGTGAAATATGGTAGTGGGGTCTTCACCATGACTCTCAGAAGTTTCTTACATAATGATGAAAGCCTGACCTTGCATTGTTGTGCTGTTAAATCACTGGCACACAAATATAAATCCAGAAAGCATCATGTCAGTTCTATTGCATTTGTTAAAACCAAAAGTGGTTGGCTAAAGAATAGGCTAATACATAGGCTGATGGAAGCTAAAGCTGAACATGCATTTGTTTTTGTGATGAACTGAAGAATGTCCCAACTCTTTCTATCTCCTCGAAAGCTAATTAATGTATTAGTCTTTATTATGATAATTACTATAGATAGAGGCAAGTGAGTTAATCAAGTTCTGTCTGGCTTCATCCCAAATCCTTGATCTGGCTCTGCTCCCTGTCCCTGAACAAATATGAGCTGAGGACAAGAAGAACCAAGCCAGAAAAATATTCAAACATTATAGTGATAGTCATAGACAAAGAGTGTGGTCATGCACCACACTCACGACAAAACTGTCCTCAGAGGTTTCAAATCTAATCTGACTGTTTTAATCTAACTGACAGATCTGTTCCCCCGCTTCCAGTGATCTGCACTGTAACCATGACATGCTCTGGACAGTAGCCTGATGGTACTGAAGCATTAATTGCCCAGTGCTATTTTAGCTACAGCAGGAGATGTGGGGCACTGCTTATTCCTGTATAACAAATATTGCTGTTCTTAGGCCCCTGTTTCAAGACCTTTGTCTGGCAGGAGGTACAGCTCAAAGCATTTCCTCCCAAATCAATTTGTGCCCTATCTAAGGAACATCCCATTTTCACCTTCTTACCTTTTGGACTGTTTGCTCCTCCTAGTATGATTAAGCAACTTTTCTAGTTAGAAAGAAGCAAACTAAAAAATGAAGTATTTCTGCCTTTGTTAAGACTTTTTTTTCTTTGTATTTAGGGCTTTCTGAATAATGCTGGGTTAAAAGGTGTGACCTCTCCCCTCCTCAGCTGTGACTGAGCCACACTGTGGTGCTGGGCCAGACAGGTATCTCTCCACCATGAGGACCACCTCACCGTGCAGTCAGGCAAACAGCAGAGCTGGTGTCAGGGCAGAGGCATCCTAGGGAAAGAGATGGGGAAAGAGGTGGGGCAGGCAGTTGCGCAGGCTGTGGGGCTTTTCAGCAATGTATGGAGACACTTTCAAGTCATTATCATCAGAACATCTTTTTGAGACAGGGAAATATTGTACCCCTTTGGTAAAGTGAGACCTTAAGGCACAGAAGTAAGACTAGACTCCTGAGTTTCACTGATTACTGTCTTCCATCTCAGAATACCAGCAGAATAGCTCAACTTTCCAGTATTCCCAGTTTAGCACCCCTGTATAGCTCCATAAACATGAGTAAGAACTTATGAACTCTGTTTTTCTGCCATCTGGGAACAGGAATTCAACTATGCAAAATAAATGTTCCATTTGTTATCAACTGAACTCACACATTCATGAAAATAAAATACTGTTTCCTTACAGTTCCCTGTAAGTTGAAGTCCCACATAAAACATTGCTAGTGCTTTACTGTCATTGACCCAGAAGTCTCTCAGTCATTAAAGGAGTTCTATTCAAAAATCCTGAAAAATAACTGTCTGTCTCAGTTTTATGCTGACAGCCTCCCCTTAGCTGACATCTATTTCTTTGGAGGTCACTATGGGGATAAGTTGACATGTTTTTACATCTTCAAGAACTGTAGATGGTGGAATGGGAAGCCTGTTTTCTCCCATGTCTTGCCCTTCTTGAGGAGGTCAAGCACAGAGTGCAGGCAGTTGAGCTTCCATGTGTAGGAATCTCCTGCAGCCTGCTGATTTTAATTTTTTTTCTTTTTTCTTTTTTTTTTTTCTTTTCAGAAATATATTCCCCTTGCAAACTCTTAGAACAATTAGAACCATGGTAAGTATTGAAAACAATTTTCATAAGGGAAATTGTTTAATATATTCTACTTGTTAAATCAAATCCTTCTCTAGCTTTACTCACATGTGCCTGCATGGGCAACTGAGACATCTTGTAATCTTTTTTTATAATGTTTCATCAAAACAAAGTTAGTGACACAGTAATACTGAAATCTAAAGGTTGCATGACTTTTAACGTATTCACTCCTGTTTAAGGTTGGTTACAAATCATATTCAGAGAGGAAACAAAATGGCATACGGAAATATCTGGATATAGAAATATTTTTTTTGGCTATTAAGTTTATTGGTTTCTTTGGTGGTTATTTTTGTGTGTTGTTTTTCCCATAAAGTTCATTGCAAAGCATGTGGATCTGAACACAACATATAACCCTAGGATTTTAGTTATAAGATGAGTTAATCTGCAATTCTATAGGCTGCCTGTTAAATATCAATTAAGTCAGCTGGTGTGTGCTTGAATGTATTTCCTATCCAGTAAGCATTCCAGCCTCCAGTAAATGAAGATGAGCTAATGAAAGAATTGCACATACAGACATACATGGTGTGTTGTGTACAGCAAAAGTAGGAAGTAATATATTAATATTACAGCAGGATGAGAATTGTTCTTGATTTATATTTGCAGAATGTGGAATGTAACCTTGTATACATGGTATTGGATTTAGAATTATCACCTTTGAAGTATAAAATAAGATCCATCAGAAAGCAGATAAATTGCACCTTGCATGGGGGATATGTGGAGGAAGGGGATATTTTTAGGTTGGCAATCACACAGTATAAACTGTTATTGTGGAAAATGAGCCCCAGCAGTTTTAAGGGTCTTGCTTCTTGTTCTGATATTGTGTGCTAAGCATCCTTACCGTTAGTTGGCTGTGGATTATGTTGCTCACCACAGGTAATGATTATCTATAGCTATAAAACCTGCAGTACATCAGAAGGCTCTAAATAGCTTTCTGCAATGGACACCTGAAGGAACTGCCTGTTATTAAAAGAAAATTTTAGTCTGACTAATCTTCAAAAAATCCTAAAACCTTTCAAAGAGATGCATAGGAAATATGTGACATTCTGTACCGTATTGCTTCCGTCTATTTGTAGCTGTTAATCTCTTAAAAACTGTGTTTTGGCAAAGTCTGCATACACATCCTGAAGCTCAGAACTGGGGGAATTTTAATAAAGTAAAAATAATCTGCACTTTTTTTCCTTCTCAGGAACTCTTACTGAATTATATTTGTATACGAACCTTCTGCTGGCAGTTCCAATTCATTTATGAGGCCAAGACTTTAAAAAGAATAGATGCTGGATATTCACACATAGGCATTTCAGGCCAGCTCTTGTAGGTCCCACAAGCGACACCTAACATTCAGAAATCAGACAGGCAGTTTTAAATACAGCAAACCTCAGTTTTGTGCATATGGTCATATGGAAATACTAGTTACTAGATATTTGAGGGCATACTTGGTAAATGATAGCTTGCCAAGTGTATTACCTGCATAACATTTTGTGGCAGTGGAATGAACATAAAATGTGTTATGGACTATACAGTATATGATTAGGATCACACATGTTCTGAATGAAGTGCAAACCTATTTGGCAAACTTGGACCTTAGTCAATTGAAAGTTAGTTAGACATTTCTAATAATGCTTTTTTTTTCTCTTTCTTCCCTATTCTGTACATTGATGACACTCAGAAAGTGTGCCTTTTTAGTACCCAGACATTTTAGGGTAATTTGCAAGCTGATTCATGTACTTTCTCCACTGTCTTCACTACTATGAGGACTGCAGTGCCAAGTCACTGTTGTTGCTGTGGCTGGAGTCTCACAAAGATCATGATTTGTGTTCTGAGTATAAAATATACAGTAGAAGTACAATAAGACTTCTGGGCAAGGTAAGAGGACCGTTATGATGTCTGCTGCCAGGGTGCCTGCTGTCTGTGCAGCAGAAAAAATTCCAGTAAACAAATACGATACGATCTGAACTGGGAAAATCGGTTCAGCTATGTCAAGTCTGGGGAAAGAAATCCAGTAGGGTTTCCAGCTAAAGTCTTAGATCTAACCCAACCTTTCTTGGAGAAGAAAGGCCTTCAGAGGGTGATGGACAGATATAGCAGCCAGTCAAGACTGAAGAGACCAATGGAAAGCCATAGAGACTATATTTAACCACCTGCCATGCAATTCTGAATGTATATAGTCATACTAGTGTGTGTAGCTGCGTGACAGACTCTCCAGTAAATTAAAATGCTTGGGGGGGGGGGGTGGGAGGAGAGAGAGAGAAAGCTATCTTTCTGCCTGTCATCCTTCAGTATACCTTGCATGATTGACCTTATATGCTGGAAGAAACAGAATGAAATCAGACTTCCAAATGTATTTGCAATTGCAATGTTCATACAAAAAGTTCAGCTCAGCTGTGTCCCAGAGAGGGACTTCTCAGTGTTATTTTGTGTTGATCACAGATGCAGTTTTGCCCCCTTGATGGTCCAGAGAGACATTGACCTTTTTTTTTTTTTATCAATTTGATCAGTTTCAGATTTTAAATACTGGTTTAGAGATGTCTTTTTTTTGTTGTTGTTTGGGATCTTGCTGCCTTTCTAAATTGCAGCAGAGAAATTGTTTTCCATTATTGGTTTTATTAAAATGAACAATAAACAATTGGAAAAGAAGCTAATTTTTTAAGTGCATGCATTTCAACTGGTCACATTCAGCATCAGAGCTGTGTTACTTTCTCTGCAAACTTGCAGGACCTTTGATATGCAACTCTTACTCAAGTTCACTATTTTTACCACAGACTGTGTCAGATCACAACAGAAAGGAATAGTATGTTTAACTATGCAGAGCAGGTCTCTTAATTTCTCTTAGGATGATGCAAAGCGTACACTAGTAATGTTGCAAAACATACTCAAGTAGCATTTTTGCTCCTTCCATAAATGTGAAATTAGACTTTATTGCCAAGAAGGGATGGTAGAAATAGCTCAGATTTTCACTCTGGTTGTCTGGCTGAAATCCCATAAATTCCATTTAGTTGCCCACCACAATAATTATTCTAAAATAAAGTAATCTCATCCTGATCTGCTCTTAGTACCACCTTCTTAACACTACTCTAGTCAGCTTCAGTTCTGTGAGGTTATTTAGCAGCTGGGAAAGGACTAACAAATGCATAAGAATACAAAAATGATGTTGTAGCCTTTACCACTGAGCTTAAGAACACATGATATTGCCATAAAGTGCATGGGCAGAATTTGCCCCATGAACTCAGATATTGGTAGCTGATAAATGCCAGCAAGTGTTCTGATAAATTGTCAGCAGTTAAGTGGTAGTCACTTAACATATTGGAAGCACTGTGAAATGAAACATTTCTTGGAATGTATAATCTCAGATTGACAGGCAGCTCAAAGTTTTAAAAAAACTAATAAATTCTTGTCTACTTTGAATTTTGAACTCCATTTTGCCTCATAATGCTTTGCTATTTATCTTTGGATATGAAGAATGTCAAAAGGGCCTATCTGTCAGCTATAGAAATTCATCTTTAGAGAATCACTAATAGTCAAAGATAACCACAAGCATAAAAGAAAGGCAAGGGAGTAAACTGAGAGTGTCTCTGCTATTCCAAGATGAACCAGACTAGGAAGTCATGATAGTCTTTTGTTTACCCCCCACTATATGTATTTATTTCTGATATTTAGGAAACTATGAATTCTCATGATCATATTTAAGCTAGATATTGGAGAAGTATCTCATCAGGCATCTCTAATGGATAGCAATATTATAGCATTTATGATATGGAGCCGTATAACACCCAAATTAAAACGTTTGATGGTGCAAATCAAGAGAATTTGTTCCTTCATGTGGATTATTCTAGCCAGAGATGTGCAATGTTAAAATGCTCTGTGCTATAATGAGGATAGAAAGGGACTCTTGTTGCTTTTGTTACAAAATCCAAAAGCAGTGATGACAAGGGCATCCAAGGTACCTTTACATTAGTGTTTTAGCTTTGCTTGGGTGTTTGCTTTTGAAACAAATCTCCTGATCATCCTCACTTCTTCCTCACTTCCTTCACCTGCTCACTTTCTTCAGCATCACAGAGCAGTCTCAGGGCACATGCACTGGCTTTCTTTGGGGCAAAACCTAATGTCCTCCAAACACCAATGTGCATTCAGTGAATGGGACCAGAATACATAAGTCCTAAATAATGCTTCTCTCTCCACACCCAAAACGTGTCCATGTTGGCATTGCACTGAGAAGGGTGCTTAGACCTGGAGAAAGATCCAGGGCTCTCTGTTACCTGCTGCACTGGGTTACTGAATAATATAATTGTATAATTATATCATGATATAATTTAATAATAATAATAATAATAATAATAATAATAATAATAATAATATTTCCCCAGTCAGCTTCGGGAAATATTTTGAACTTATCTTATTTTTCCCCATGCATAATAGTTGCAATTTTTTTTGTCTTCTGCAGTGCATGCAGGAAGACAAAAAATGGTCTCTTCCCCCTCACAGAATCCCCACATATTCAAGCATCTATATTGTTTTTCTATGGTTTTCATTAGCTTGTATCTGCGCCCTGGGTGACTGAATTGTCTTCCTGTGCCTTGTTGAAGCACCAAAGCACTAGAATCTTCAGATGGTGAAAGGAGCCACTGAAAAGCATACAGCCTAAAGCTGCAAGTGTGCGACTCTGTTCATTGGAACTCGGTAAGTTGTAGCAAGAAGTTTTGAGGGAACCCAACAAGAAGTATTTTATTAAAACAGACAGTCTGACATTTGGGATTTTAAGCAAAGTTCTTGCAAGGTTTCATTTCACCTTCGCAGAAGTACTCCCTGCCCCTGCAGGTGTGGTCTGCTGGAAAAGGATTTCCTCCTTCCAGATTCCCCCAAACTTTCTGCTATTGCAATGAGACCTGAACAGAGGTCAGAAGAGAACCAGTAAGTGGTAGATATTAGCTCTTAAAATAACTATGAAATTCTGGCAGCCCAGACACAGAAGTTGTATGCCTGCCCTCTGCTATGGCTTACTGATAGAAGAAATACATAATGATACTTAACTTGGCTCTCAAGATATTATAGTAATCTTGAAACATGAGAAAATAGAATTTCCCAAGCTGCTGTGGGTAACTCTGGCTATCCTTTAAAGCAAAACCTCCTAGCTCTTTAACAGTTAGTTTACAGGAACAGGGGAGAGGAAGAGTGATGCTGGGTGATGGAATATATATAAGCTGATATGAAGTTTATGTCACATTAGAGTGAAGCCTTTTAAGACTGTAATGGTGAAGTATGTAGTGGCTTGTGTGTAATTATTTTAAAACAAACATAATTATTTAAGATGTTTTTGATAGAATGTTAATAGGATTTGAAGGAGAAACAAAAATCACACATTTACAGATACAGCTAGCTTTTTTAGCAGAATGACAGTTCTTAATTGCAAATCTTTTCAGCCAGTCAATCTGTGAAGCTCCTTTTAAGTCAATAGAACTATACTGATTTACAGAGATATGCTCATGTATCTTTGATCTTCCCCATCTCCTTACACAGATATTTTACTCCTTCCTGTGCATTTATCTTGACAGATTTGTATCCGCATCCTTAAAGCAGCATTTCCTTACTTGCCTTTCTTCACAATCCCTTACCTGTAATCTGTTCCTGTGGTTCATGACCACAGTGGTTCTCTGACAAAGTTCATTAAGTGGCATCTCCTTTGTACTTGAGTAGAAGTTCTCATTGAAAGGCTTTTTCTTTGGAGATGTGACACAGCTTCAGAGTTTAATTATATTACTCTTTGTCTCCAGTTGCCTTGGGAGTGACTACTTGATAATAAAGCACTTGGAAAGTTACCCTAAATCAATACTTTTGCTGTGAGCTGCAACAGTGGCTCACCAACAGGCACATGCTAGGGATGAAGGCTAAATTATGTCCTTCATGAGTAAGCCACTTGTTTCCAAAAAGGCTTTGATCTCTGACCTGTGTTTAGGCAGGAGATGTGCACTGCTCTGTCTGGAGAAAGTAACTTTACTCCTCCACCCACCTCTCACTGCAGCACAGGTAGACATTTGGGACATTAAACATGTAGTTCCCCTAAGAAGTGTCAATATTACACCCAGATAGCAAGTCTGACATGGTGTAAAATTTGTGTGGCACATCAAACAATGTTTATGTTTGTTTTAGTGCTTTTGGAACAAATACATGAGCAATTGCTATTTGTGAACCAAGTACAAACTTGAGACAGAAGGAGAATAGTCATTCTGTGAATTTTAACTGTTTATTGCAAGCCAAAATGTTGCGAGCCCTTATTGCATGTCAATGTAGTCTTTCAACCCCCTGTGGAGTAAAAGATTGCTGAGTATAAAAAACTAAAAATGTTTTTTCAAAGTAGGTTGAAATGCATCTGGCTAGCACAGTCAGTCTGGATTAAAAATCAAATAATGTTTCCAGATATGAGTGAGCAAACAGGACAGTAGATAAAACAAAAAAGTGAAATGTTATTGTTGCCAAGGTGATCCATCTCCATAGAGCCAACAATTTGTGACTTGTGCTTGCCATCTAAGAATGTTGTTGGGCCTGAGCTATAATGAGATGAGCTTAGCATAAATGTTTTGGGGGATTTTTTTTTTTTAATCTTCCTGCATATCTGTAAGAGCTTTAAAAACTTGTGTACTGAGTTGGGGATAAAGGAATCCCTGGTCCTAGCTAGAGCTTCACTTGCCTTGAATCAACTGGTGCCAGTTCCCCTTCAACAGATAATTCAACTGACTATCCCAATAGACAGCTAACTCGGAATTTAAAAAAATTAAATAAGTAAAATAATATATAGAGAGAGAAAGTAAGATTTTGTTGTTGTTGTTGTTGTTTATTGACTTGAATAGTATTAGAACTAAAATATTTGCTAGGATAGGACCATGTGACCAGAACAGAGGGAGCTGGACTGAGGGAGGACTGGGGAAGAGCCAAATGTTTGTCTAATTCAATCCCTAGACAAGAGTGGTACTTCTTTGTGCTTCAGTCTACTCAGAAATGAAAACTTAGATTCATCTTTTTTGAACAGGCAAGTTATCTCAGAACTTCTGTTGTTTAAACTTACTTCATCTGCAACTGGTCATATAGTAAGTCCAGCTTTCATGATTGTCCTGGTTTCGGCTGGGATAGAGTTAATTTTCTTCCTAGCAGCAGGCATAGTGCTGTGGTTTGGATTTAGTAGGAGAATGTTGATAACACACTGATGTTTTTAGTTGTTGCTGAGTACTGCTTATGCTAGTCAAGGACTTTTCAGCTTCCCATGCTCTGCCAGGCCCACAATAAGCTGGGAGGGGGCACAGCCAGAAGAGTTGATCCAAACTGACCAGGGGGCTATTCCATACCACATGACGTCATGTTCAGTATATAAACTGGGGGGGTTGGCCAGGGAGGAGCGATCACTGCTCGGGAACTGTCTGGGTATCGGTCGGCGGGTGGTGATCAATTGCATTGTGCATCACTTGCTTTGTATATTATTATTACTATTATTATTATAGTGTTATTATTATCATTACTATTTTACTTTATTTCAATTATTAAACTGTTCTTATCTCAACCCAGGAGTGTTTCTCACTCTTACTCCTCCGATTCTCTCCCCCATCCCATCAGGGTAAGGGGAGTGAGCGAGCGGCTGCATGGTGCTTAGTTGCTGGCTGGGGCTAAACCATGACAATGATGAACCAGTTCAGCTCACTGACCAAGTACAAAATAATCTGTAGGGTTTTGGGCCTTTTTTTCCTGTATTAGTTTTCATGTCATTAGTTTGTAGTTAGTGAGCTGTCTTGGTTCATGGACAGATCCAAGGAATACCAGAGCCAGTACACAGTATTTGTTTATTTTAGTATTTATTTATTTTTGTATTTATTTATTTTCGTATTTATACAGCAGTATTTATTTCTCTACAACAGCAGAAAAGTAGAAGTAGATATTGTACTATCTAACTTTCTTATACAAGTACAAACTTTTCTTTTTGCTTATTGTTTCCATACAATGGATGTTTGATAGCTCTGCTTTATAAAATTTAGTTTAAGAGTTATAGAGGATGCAAGGAGTGTAATGCTGTAATAGAATCTCGGGTGGAATAAGCCTGTGGGACCTGCTGTTTGCTTTGGTGCAAGCCTAACCTGGATGTTATAACAATTCTTTTCTATTTCTAGCTGCTATTATTCTATAGTATAGAGATGTCAAATGTTAAAGTAAAACCAGCTACAACTATGAAATGTGAAACTGATGAAGTGTCTGATAATTTGAGGAATACAAATATGGAAGCCATGGTTCATTTTTATTCAGGCCATGTTTCTGATCGTATCATGTTCTTTCTTTATTTATTTATCTGTTTATTTGTTCACTTATTAAACAGAGTAGTGAGGATATAAAATCTGTCCATACAAAGGAAAGTCCTGCTGAAGATTAGGGGAAGAGCGGGAAGGAGCAGCTAATGCCTGACTGCTCACATGGAAAGTTCTTAATTAAACCAGAATGAACTTTTCAGGATGTCTTAGCACAGTTCAGAGAGAAAGCTAGGCAAGAGGGAAATACAGCCCATTACTCAGGATCAGTGTAACATTGTCTTACTACCAGAATGACAACAAAAATCTGAGCACAGTGCATGGTCTTTCTAGAATGTTCTGTATGTTCTCTGCTTCTCATAATGTGAGCCATCTGCCCATCTGAGTAAGCTGGGTCTTTGTAGTTGAAATGGTGAGAAATAAAGAGAGAGAAAGAAAGATTGTAATATGTATTGCTTAATTTGTCAAACTTCATAACTGATTTAATTGAACAAAATACTTGGTTTAGGATTTGTCTCTTTCTTCAGTTTGGAAGAGACTGATAGAAGTTCCTTTAAGATTATTTACAAGAAATATTGCCTTGAGAACATCTTATATAGATAAACACAATACCTATATCACTCCTCAGTGGACTCTTCGTACTTAAAATCCTGGTGATTTTTGTCTTCCTCTTTCTTCTGCTAGACAGAGAATCATAGAATCATAGGATCGTTTAGGTTGGAAAAGACCTTTAAGATCATCCAGTCCAACCATTAACCTAACACTACCAAGTCCACCACTAAACCAATTAAGGGTAGAGTAATAATTTCATGTTTCCTGGCTTGGTGGCTGAACACGAACAGAACAAGCTTATTAAGCAGTCAATAAGGCCATTTCTTTGACTTTTGTAGGGTTTTTTTTTCAACAAGTGATGATTTTTTTTTAGATAAAGGTACTTGTACTTGCAGTTATTGCGTATGTGTGCAGCTGTGTCACTAATATGACCGATATAAAGGGCGCTATGGGACTCCTTACTAGTTTTTCTCACATGTACCTCTTTTCCCATAATAACAATTTAGAAGATCAATGAAATTAATTCATCATATATATATTCTACTGAGGATGATTGACATACTTTGAAATATTTGAACTGTATAATAGGTCCAGCAAAGAAACCAAGCAAGAGCTCCTGTGTCTCCAAACACTGGTATCTTTTTAGAAGTTGTTTACAGTAATTTTAAGTAGATGAACAGAAAGGAAAGTGTCTATCTTTCTGTCTCTCCTTTTTCTGTTCTCAAGCTATAACAGAATCCTTGTGCAAGCACCAGCAGAAGAGTAGGAAGCTCATATGGATCAGAATTTCCCATACAAGGGCAAAACCTTCCTATCCCAGCATAGACAGAAAGCAGTGTGTGGTTATGAGGTGCCACTGTGTCATATCGTCATCTCTCTCAGACTGATGCCCACACCTTCTCACCCCTTCCAGTGCCCCACCCTGTCTCCCAGTCCCAGATTGTTTTTCTCCCTTTCTCACCCTACTAAGAATCCCTCTGTAATTAAGTTTTATCTCCCAGAACTTCATGCTCACTTTTTATATTTTTTCTGGTGGTGATTTACCTGTACAGTGTTATTCTGTTTGCAAATAGGCTAAAGGTCTTCTGAAGGTACTCTACCAGCAGAAAAACAATTCACAAAATGAAGCCAGAACCAATAAAAACTGAACAGGAAGATTCAGCAGGAAACCACATATATTGTTCAACTCTGTTACAAAGTCAGGTTCCAGCTGACTGTACCTAGGTTCAGTAGGTGATGGCTGGTCTGGGTTCAGTGGCAGCTACATGTGTTGCCAGAATACCCAACTCACATCATGTGTGCTTGGTGAAATCTTTTTAGACCATTCAGCTAGTCCCTGAATACTTCAGTTTTACTTCTCTAAAAAAACATATATCTAGCCACATCTGTAGCACAAATCCTGCACACTGAGACATTCCTTCAGCTCCCTGCCGTACTAAATCTATTGGAAGTAAATGTTTGAGCAACTGTGGCCAACTCGGCCACACTGAAAGATGCAATTACTTCCTAAGACATGAGGGGGACTAAAAAATAATGAGAAGAGGAATATTTTAAAAAAAGTTTTATTTGAACTATATTTCAGGAACCTGTTGCTCAACTGACACAGTATTTGGACCCCCCTACTCTAAACCCTCCCAAGATATGCTAAATATCACCATGGACCAAAGAGAGTGTGATTTGAAGGTATTCAGCAATTAGCTTTTAAAGAGAAACTGTCCTCAGCCTTTGCTATTGTGAAGCAGATCTTTGCAATCACGCAAAAAAATGGTCCAAGGTGCCATTATATTAAGTGTTCCTGTCCTATATTGCTGAAATCACAATTAATTCTACCACACAGACTCCCAAGAGCAAGCTCAAGAACAAGAGGCCCTCAGCTGTTTTTATTCATGAGAAACAGACAGATAATTTTGTGAGATGAAAACATTTAGTTCCTCTTATTTCAAAAGGAAATAGCTAGCCACAGAAGTTTTGGGTTCAGATGGTGCTAGTTTTATTTTCAGAGTAGATTTCTATGTGTAAGAGTGCTTGAAAGCACTCACAGTTGCTTGAGTTCATCCTCCACACTTTCTCCTGGTGAGAGAAACATAAATTTAAGCTAAGATAAAACACCTTACAATGTATGAAGGGACAGCCTTCTAAGTTCAACAGTGATTCCAGAATAAATACCATTTAACTATATTAGGAAAAATTTCTTCACCGAAAGGGTTGTCAGGCACTGCTGGAACAGGCTGCCCAGGGAAGCGGTTGAGTCCCCATCCCTGGAAGTATTTAAAAGACGTGTAGATGTGGCACTTAGGGATGTGGTTTAGTGGTGGACTTGGCAGTGTTAGGTTTACGGTTGGACTTGATGATCTTAAAGGTCTTTTCCAACCTAAATGATTCTATGATTCTACGTTAAGGATAATATCCAACTTTTGGTACAGTAACAGCATTTCAAAAAAGCTTTTTTTTTTTTTTTAGGTAGAAAAGCATCTCTACATTGTATATTTCAATATTTTTTGTTACTACTGCACCTCATGTCAGGGCTGTGATGGATTGAGCCAGTCTATGACGAAGAACATTTTATTTCTGTTTTTTAAAAGATGTTGAGGGAATTTAATGAAGACTTGGTAATGGCAAGGAGAATGAATTTTCCCTTGCAAGTCAGATATGTTCAGGAAACAAAAGCTAACAACCTAATAATGTCTTGTATATGCACATATCTGACAGGTGTTGTCCAACTGCAACATTTTAATTTGCTGACAGATCTCAGCAGAGCTGTACTGACTTGGAAGGAGTTTTGCAACGGCTATGTGTCAACTTCCTTGCACTGCAGAATGGGTACTCTTAACCTGGATATTTTAATGTTAGAACTAACTGTCAATTTGATCATGCTGTAAAATATCAGGAGACCAATGGAAAGGCATGCCAACTTTCCTCATTTCTGTGTTGTGAGGCTTGGATGATATAAGACTTAGATAAGACTGATTATCCTGTGCCAGGAATGGTGAGAAATTTGGGCAGGTTGAAGATCTAGACAAATTCTCCTCTTGCCTTAAGCATCTCCCTTTTGCTACTCTTGTAGTAGGATTTCTTATTTGTCCTAAAGATCCCACCAGAACTATAATGATGCAGAAGCATCATTCTTCCAGGGAAAAAATGGTGTATAAATTTATTTCTTTTGGGAATGCATGTTTTCTTCAGGGAACTGTTCCATCAGAAAGGCATAAGGAGGTGTAAGGCTTTTGTGAGACTTAATGGTGATAAAGGAACACTGAGACAGTCCAGGGCAGGTTAAAAATCTCAGATGCTATAATACAAATATTCCATAACCTTCAACCTTTAGTTTTCAATTGAATTCTATATTAGGACACTCATCACAGATGTAGGTTCTCAGGCCTTTGCTTTATATGCTGTCATCTCCACAAAGTCATTTGTTTTAAGACAAAAAATGGAGAGGACAGAGACACGCTGAATGTGCAGCATTCTTAGATATGTGACCACTGGCTTGAGTGTTAAGCCTTAACAAAGACTTGCCTTTTTTTTCTTTTCTCCTCCTCTTTCTGCTGTCCCTTCCTTCTTCACTCTTTGCATCATCCCCTCAAAAAAAAAAAAAAAAAAAAAGAAACCCAAAAAGTAAAAAAGAAAAAAAAAAGGAAAAATAAAGAAAGGAAAAAAAAAGAGTAAAGTATTAAAACAGATCTTCTTGGTCATTGAGTCAGGTTTCCCGCTAATACATGAATAGGAACAATTTATGTTTTCATTAACTGTTTCTACCTCTTTCTACTATGCATATACAGATATGCTTAGCATGGAAAGGTTGGTTGAGAACATCACCTCTCTTAAGGAAAAAAAACACTTTTCACTCGTTTTCCAACTAAAGCAGTTCATTGTCGTTTGTACATTTCAGTTATCTTCATGTTGGCATCACCTGTTAGTTTAAAAAGCTTATTTGCTTCCCTTTTATTTGTCCAGTAACCACTACAGAGAGTGTTCATTTTGGTAAGCTGGTGTGGTGGGTTGACCCTGGCTGGACATCAGGTGCCCATCAAGCTGCTCTATCACTCCCTCTCCTCAGCTGGACAGAGGAGAGAAAATATTACGAAAGGCTTGTGGGTCAGGATAAGGATCACTCAGCAATTACCATCACAGGCAAAACAGACTCAACGTGGGAGAATTAATTTAATTTATTACAAATCAAATCAGAGTAGGGTAATGAGAAATAAAAACTAAATCTTAAAACACCTTTGCCCCAACCCTCCCTTTTTCCCAGGCTCAATTTCATTCCCAATTTTCTCTACCTCCTCCCCCCAGGTGGCACAGGGGGATGGGGAATGGGGTTGTTGTCAGTTCATTACATGTTGTCTCTGCTGCTCCTTCATCCTCAGGCGGAGGACTCCTCACACTCTTCCCCTGCTCCAGCATGGGGTCCCTCCCATGGGAGACAGTCCTCCATATGATTCTCCAGCATGAGTCCTTCCCATGGACTACAGTTCTTCATGAACTGATCCAGCATGGGTCCTTTCCACAGGGTGCAGCCCTTCAGGAACAGACTGCTCCAGCGTGGGTCCCCCACAGGGTCACAAGTCCTGCCAGCAAACCTGCTCCAGCATGGGCTCCTCTCTCCATGGGGCCACAGGTCCTGCCAGGAGCCTGCTCCAGCATGGGCTTCCCACAGGGTCACAGCCTCCTTCGGGCACATCCACCTGCTCCAGCGTGGGGTCCTCCATGGGCTGCAGGTGGATATCTGCTCCACTGTTAACCTACACGGGCTGCAGGGGCACAGCCTGCCTCACCATGGTCTTCACCACAGACTGCAGGGGAATCTCTGCTCCAGCACCTGGAGCACCTCCTGCCCTTCCTTCTTCACTGACCTTGGTGTCTGCATAGTCGTTTCTCTCACATATTCTCACTCCTCTTTCTGGCTGCTGTTCCCCCCAGCAGGTTTGTTTTTTTTTCCCCCCTTCTTAAATATGTTATCCCAGAGGTGCCTCCACTGTTGCTGATTGGCTCAGCTTTGGTCAGCGGCTCTATTGGACATGTTGGAAGCTTCTAGCAGCTTCTCACAGAAGCCATCCCCTGAGCCCCACCCACTACCAAAACCTTGCCACACAAACCCAATACAGCTGGAAAAGCTTCCTTCTCCTACCATGGCTTCTCCATTCTACTGATCATTTATGATGATTTCTTCATAACTTTTCCAGCTTCCACTCTTCCATTCTAGATCACCAGAATCTGCAGCCATTCTAAGCACAAATATTGAACAGCAGACATTCCAGAATTAGTCTACTCATGCTTATGGTGTAAGCAGAAAAGAAACAGCTTTTCTAATAGATTGGGTTGCTTTTTCTTCATGCTTCTAAACAGAGCTTTTGCATTAGTTCAGAAGACTTCTTCTGGACTCATTAGCAAGTAGCAGCAGTGCAAAGAGGGTCTCCTTTTAACAATAAATTCAATTAATTCAGTAAATAAGTACAAAGTATGAAGATAGCAAATGAAAAAGGTGTCATATTGCCTCTACAAGGGTAAAAAGTGAATATTTCACTGGGGCCATGTTCTCCCTCCCTTATCAGATATGATGCAGTGAAGCCATAGGTTTCCTGCAGGTGGAGAAAGTACTTAATTCAGCCAATTGAACTTAACATCAGAGGATTATCTGATCTGAATTTGAACTTTACAGTTCTGGCCAACAATAATAAAACTCTTACCTGAACTGTTGTGTTCTCTCAATAGTTCATCAGCTTTGCAGCTCCAATAAAGGCAAAAGGATAAATGCATTTACTTTCATGTATCTCAATTAAATTATGCTCTTGTAGTTTGTAGTAAAAGATGGTATAAAGAGTTTGACTTTTCATTTGGATGCCTATTTTCTTTCAAAGTTCAGGGTTCATGTTTTCTGTCACAACTTGCTCTAGCTTTTAGTAGTTAGAAGTGCTCATGAAAAATGTCTCTTCAGATTGAAATGATTTTTAGGTCTTCTATATATGTATTAGACATGAAAAGAGAATGTTTAAAAGTAAACTCCCCACCTATTCAAGAATAGGGTTTTGGGTATCTAAATGTTTTAGGCATTAAATTATCACCTACATTTTTCTAGCTTGCATCCTCTATAATCTTTTCTGTAATCAGGAAATTGGGTGAAATACATTTATATAAACCAGTATAAGAGGACTGTTGCTAAGAATCAGAGCTGGTTTCTAGTGCAAGATGATGCAGACAGTGTAAACTTACAGGACAGGATACAAGTAGGCTGGAAATCAATAGAGCTGTATATTTGTAGCCAGGAGGCTACTGCTAAAATAAACATCTTGTGTTACAGTTGTGTGAAAAAAGGAAGAAGTTTGTTATCTTATTGTTTAGACCAGGTCTATCTCTGCAATGCTTAGTCAAATAAGTGGTGTTTTCTTCAGTGGGTAGTTCTAGTTATTTAAAGGGGACAGTTGTACGAGTTGTAGTACACAAATTTCAAAGAATTTGACATAGCATGATTAAACAGCTATAGATGACAGATTTTTCTGTGTAGCCTTAACTTGCCTTGTAATGCTGTGGCTGAGATTCTTCAGTGAATAAACAGAAGAGTAAAGAGATAGTTTTTATTGCCACACACAGAATTGAAAATGCATTGGTTCAAGTAATGCTGGAGTAACCTATAAAATCCCCATGTCAACATTTGAGAAAAATATATTAAAATGTAGCAGATGAAGAAAAGATATTCATATTGTTTGAGGTTTGAAGGAATTACTAGCTTAAAAAGAAAGACTTGAAGAGTATCATCTGGAGAAGATAAAGTGACAGCATTAGATTTCTGCATTCAATGGTACCATCAAGCTAATAGTAACTGGAGCATGAAGTTAAAATGAGGGATCATTCCTGGACACTTCTAGATCAAACTTGAGCGAGTGGAAGGAGGAAGAAGGTAAAGCGCCTACTGTAAAGTGACCATCCCCAGAAAGGAAGCAGGAATGCTGGGGGATGAGTTTGTTGGAGAAAGCTTTTTAAGCAGACCACTGTGTGAGTTAGGCCAGCTTGTCTCCATTCCAGTCCTGTTTCCATGGGCAGATGTCATTACCAAAGGCCTTTTGGATCTGTCAGGAAAAGGAACCTGAAGCTTTACAAATTCAAAAGGAAAGATACCATATTTTTTTAGCAGTGGTGGTCCTTAGCCACTGGAAGAAATTTTGAGCTAAGTGATGGATTCTCTATCATTTGATATATTCAAATGGAGACTGGGTACCTTTCTGAAAGACATGCTTTATTAGCACAAAGCTGCTGGGCTTAGTATAGTGGCAACAGGATGAAAATGGCCTGAGATGAATTCACCAGACGGAGTGAACTATGTAAAAATCTATCAGCTCTGGACAACTAATGCAAGCTTTCAGTACCAGCTATTTCAGCTGGAAGAGCTAGTGCTTCATCATTTAATAGAAGTATTGTGAAGTTGATTCAATTATGTCCATAAGATACATGGACTCCTTCCTGTGGAAACTACCCCAGAAACAGAAGACATAATTAGCAGCAGATTGCACTACTTGTGTGCTCAGGAACACATCCCTCTCAGTGTTTCCTCACAAGGAAAATGCTATATCAGTATAGTTTGGATGATGAGCAAATCTTACGGAAGAATTCTTGTCTTCAATATGTCTTCAACAAGACACAGATGTTTATAGAGATTAGAACCTGCTCAGTGACCTTCATTTCACCTTTTCAACCAATTGTTATATCTGTGCGAGGGGAAGGAGACACGTTTGCAAACTCATGCTTAAGAAAAAAGCATGTGAGTGATACAGCACCTATTGTGTATCATCTGTGCATTTGTTACCCCTATACTCTGCTCAGGGAAAATGAACCACGGACTGGATGATTTGCAAAGGATATTTTGCATAAAATTATGAAGGACATTCTGGCTTTCAGATAGGATTACTGTCTGTCTGTCTTTTAGTGCAGAATATTTACCTTCTCAAGTCATCACTAACCACAGCAGTGTATGACCCTCTGATTCAAGATCATCCTGCCTTTTGCCCCCAGTTTGTTTGGGATGAAACCTGTCCCTATGCTCACACCTACTAGCATACAGGAAAGTAGATTACTTGATGACGTGAATGTCTGGAGATCCACCTGCCATCTGACTAAGAAGAGAGAAATACATGCACATATTAATTTCCATCCTCATTCAGTCATCAGTCTCTTTTTTTATTCTGTTCCTTCCTTTCTATATGTTGCTTAGATGATAAATTGTTCAGGCCACGTTTGTGGTGCTTATATGTGTCTATAATGACATAAGTTGGTATTGAAGTTATTTCAGTAACAAAAAAACCTCTTTTCTGCTTCACAACTAAGAGAGTGGCCTTTCATACCCACCACCTTGAAAAAAGAAAGGGAAAGGGAAGCACATGTTCTATGTCCTTTTGCCCTTTCAATGTGCCAGCTCCATGGCAAACTAATTTGTCAATATTCAATTGAGTAAAATATTAGAAATGTCTCATCTCATATGTGTTATAAAGTTACCCTTGCTGGATGTAGCTTGAGATGGTCTGGCACATGCTTGGAAGAAAGAGTTAATTTTTAGCAAGGCATCTGCTGAGTGCTTTTAAAGATGCCTTCTAGAAAATGTATTAGAGGCATGACTACTACTAGCATTTCACAGCATGAGGCAAGGCCATTGTCCTGCTGTTCATGGTAACTTCTGTTCTTTGGGGGTCTATAAATTACAAAGCCAAAAAAGGAAATACAAACTTGAATGAATACTCTCTCCTGGAAGGCTCCAAGAGAGAAATCTCAGTGCAAGAAGACTGTGGGAGCTAAGAGAAAAAAAGAGAAGTTATCTGGCATTAGCATAGCCTACCTCTGCATTAGACCCCTCTCAAAATGAAAACAGTGATATATATATTGCAGCATTACTGCAGACATCAAAACTGCAGGGAAAGGAGGAGTGAGCGAGTTGCACATTGTAGACATCAAAGTGAGTAGATTTTTTCCCTGGATACTTTAGGAGCACTTAAAAATGCTTGAAACAACTCATCCAGCCAACCACTAGGATGGAGATAATGTATGAGTCCAGGAAGACAGTTTGGGTGTAGGTCTCAGTCCCTATAACGCTTTCTCTGAAAACTCAGGCCTCTCCACACAGCCTGTAGCAGCCTTGGGTGTAGGGTGAGGAATTGGACTTCAGGCATACAGGAGTGCTTGCTGCCTGTACTATATTTTACACTTGTCCCTAGTTTTCTGCATGTACCTTCCAAGGCACTGGCTTCATGGATGACAGAAGAGGCAGCTGTGAAGCAGCCTTTTGCTGTGTTGCCAATGGCCACTGTAGTATGGCCTTTTTTGGGGGGTGTTTGGATACAAGGGACCATTCTGCTAGATATCTGCCCTTGAAAAAAGCATATGCTACCCATACCAGCTCCACTTTTTGTTTATCCCTGCTGCACTTGCCTGTAAGAAGGCGGCTCAGTCTTCTCTTTTAATAATTTAGGGCAAAGAGCTAACAGAGAGCTCCAAAACTGCAGGAGAAATGTCCTTGAACTTAGATGGCTGGATAAAAATAGGCCTTTAATACAGTGAGGCAGCCACCTGAAATGTGCTTTCTGACTGCCGCTTCATCAAACAACCTTTAACACTGCTGCCACTGCCTCCCAGCTCCTGCGAGAGGGTGATGAGGGAGGCATCCCTTCCACCTCCTCCTACTGCTGGCAGTGCCAAGGCCAGCAGCGCCCTGCACAGAGGTGCCCTGCTGGTCCACACTTGATGCCAAACAGTAGTATTTGAATTCCCTCCCTGCCCAAAGTATGCTCTTGTGATTTTCAATCTCCAGGCTAAATCACCTGAGGATAACCCAGGTAAAGATGCAAAAGAAACAGAAAGCTAACCTAGTTTGTTCAAAGCCATGCAGACAGAGACAGGGCAGAAGCTGTGAATAGATTCCAAGCCTCCTTACTCATATTCCTGTGTCTGCTGCCCCAGACCTTGTTGCTTACGTTTTAAAAAAGACAAAAATTTCTCTTGGAAGCCCCTCCCCGCCTCCTCCCTCCCTCTCTTCTCCTCTCCCTTTCCTTCTTTCCCCTGCCCCACCTTCTCTCACAGACACTGGAAGAAGCGAAACTCCTGTACGAAGTATCCTTGCACGTATGAGATGCAGAAGAGCATGATCCTGTGTGAAGGGGATGCTGTCTGGTGTGCTGGCAGTGTGGAGGTCTTTTTCTGTCTTCTGCCAGAGTTCAAATAGGTTACCTTGGCCAAAGCAAAGGACCTTTCTGTGACCCGATTTCCGCTCCTAGAGAAGATGATTAAACATAACACTGGGGATTTTTTTGACGCTTAATTCAATGACGTTCATGCAATAGTTTGTGATTAGTGGAAGTAAAGATATGAAAAGAAATGAAATAGTTCTAATGCAGCTGTCTTGTTGGCACAATATTAAAGCAGATGATTATGGGCACTTAATTGAAGGAAATGAGAATTATGATCAGTTAGCACAGAAGCAAATATGTGATCCACAGCCTGATGAGAATGTAACTCCACACTTTTCTGTTCTGAAAAGAATACTGAGCCATGACATGGGCATATTTTTTATGTGAGTTGAAGATGCTTTGATAACTAAATCTGGGATTTCCTTTTTGTTGAACTTTGGTTTGGAAGAGCTGGTGAGGTTCTGCAATGCACTTCCTGCCCTGCAGAATGAACTTGAGCTGCAAGTACAGTTGCTGGGCTCATCAAAGGGTGATGAGAGAGAGACATACTGAAACTGCACGTTTGAACAAGAAACATTGCTCTTGCCTTGATGTCTTGATATGCTCCTCACAATCTGACCCCTAGTAGGGCAAGCAGTGGTCTTTACAGATGGTGAAATGGTCTTTTCCACAAAACAGTTTGTTTTAAACAATTTATTCTAAAACCTCCTTTGCTTTGGTGGTTTCTATCCCCTTGTTTGCTTTCTGCCTGGGAGCTAAATGATGCTATTGCACAGCCACAAGCAGCTAGCAGACTGGAAGTTTGACATTCCTCCCCTAGGTGAATGTCTGGGAGAAATCAGGGCAGCACTTTGGTTTCTCTTCAACTATTAGTGAACCACAGGCATCTTTATGCTCTTTAGAGCATAAGAAGTTGTCTTTGAGGATGGAAGGAGGAGATAAAAAGTCAAATCGATTGTTTTTTTCACATCACTTTTATGAAGTACGTTATGAGCAGTGATGATTGGCAGGTTGGGTCTGTTTGACTAACTTAAAGCATAAAAGCACTTCATTAGCATTTTTCTTGTTGGCAGATGCCTTCTGCCTCTGTGCCTCTTACCATGCTTCCCACTCTTCTACATCCCTTTTGTTTCACAAGGCTGTTTTATTACACCCTTTCCTCATGCTCCTCTAAATATTAAGCAATGTTGTAGAGCAGTGGAAAAGGGATGGCCACTTGAGCAGTCCCATGCTATCTGTTTGCTTTTAACTAGTGTTATCCCAGAAAACTTTATAACATCTTCTGTTCCACTTGTGTACCATCTGCCAAAGATTTCTGTCAACAAGGCTTGTATGATATCCAGGGGAAGGCTTCCAGACACTTGCTGGTATCATATAGCAAATTATATGGAGGAGGAAGGAAGAAAAGGGCATTGTCACCGGCTTACAATAACGTTAGTGACTTTTTATTGTGGTAAATTTGAATTAAGTTTTAGACTTGAGTCATCACATTATTGTATCTGATAGCTAAAAAATCCTGGGAACTTATTTCCATAGTGTTGTCACTATGTTTGCATTCATTTTGTATTAATGCACCCTCAGAACCCCACATCTATTTTCTTCAGGTGAAGAAAACACCTGAAGACCTGCAAGCATCCCTCAATCTAATTTCATGATCACCCCACCTGTCTTGCATTATGTTTCCATTTAACATTGAAGTGAGGAGGAAACTTGCTTATATTCAGTAATTCTTCTTCTCAAGTCTATATATCAGCAGGTATGTATACTTGAAAACTCTTAAAGCAAGGCACTGGTAGCAGATTTAAATCTAGCAAAACCTTGCCATGAATAGTGATATAGCCTGATAAGGGTAAAAAAAAACAAACAAACAACCACCTTGCAGAGGCCTGATAGTTTTCTTATTGAGTGTGACAATCCTTGCTGTTGTGCTAGAAGTTACAACCCTAGTTCCAGGGAGATGCAGAAGAGTGGAGACTTTGCTACTGTGGTCAGAGAGGTGTGCATTAGGTGACATCCACAGCTCTGAATACAGCTGGGACAGAGTTAATTTTCTTCCTAGTAGCTGGTATAATGCTGTGTTTTGGGTTTAGGATGAGATAATGCTGATAACACACTGATGGTTTACTTGTTGCTAAGTAGTGTTTATGCTAGTCAAGGACTTTTTAGCTTCCGATGTTCCGCCAGGTGCACAAGAAGCTGGGAGGGAGCATAGCCAGGACAGTTGACCCAAACTGGCCAAAGGGATATTCCATACCATATGATGATCTTAAAGGTCTTTTCCAACCTAAACAATTCTATGATTCTACAATTCTATGATGTCATGCTCAGTATATAAACTGGGAGGAGTTGGTCAGGGGGCAGCGATTGCTGCTTGGGGACTGGCTGGGCATTGGTCAGCAGGTGGTGAGCAACTGCATTGTGCAACACTTGTTTTGTATATTCTTTTATCATTATTACTATTATTATTTTCTCTTCCACTGCTGTCCTATTAAATTGCCTTTATCTCAACCCAGGGTTTTACTTTTTATCTGATTCTCTCCCCCATCCCACTGTGGGGGGGAGGGTGAGCAAGCGGCTGTGTGGTGCTTAGTTGCTGACTGGGGTTAAATCACGACATGCTTCCAGAAACAGCAATGATTCAGAGGAACATTTCTGAGGGTCAGTATCTCCTGGGCCTTGTTCTGCGTTAGTCCATCTTGCTCAGTATTCTTTGCTCTAAGCTGTACAAGGACAGCTTAGTACTAACGAAATAATTGTATTTTGACTTGCTTAAAGGTGTTTTATGGGCAAAATACACTTGAAGATAATTCAAATCCAGCCTTATCTCTTTAATATCTTGCTTTGCTTTTATTGATTGAATTTTCACTTAAGTTGGTGAACTTTTCAGGTAAGTAATATGTACCTGCTGGAAGATGAATGCAGAATACAAAGATGCAACCTAATTCTGTCTGATTTGTTCAGTCTGCCAAGTACAGAGGGGTACTAGAAACAAACCAGGCATGCTTCCTGAACTTGATGAAATGGTACAGCTTGGCACAGGGGTAGATAGGAATCTGCCCACCTCACTGCAACTGTCCAGGTTTGAGGTTGATTTTGTACCTCATAAGAGGCTCATGGAACACCAGAGAGATTTTGTTAAGGCTCAGATGAGCAAACTGGGCTAATTCCAAGTCTAAGAGTTTATTTTCTTCAGAAAGCTGTGCTTTCTTTAGAAATCTGTACGAGTTGATTGCCCATGCACAAAAGATTTTTGGCCTTCTGTTCCTCAAATCTTTTGATTTAATTGCATTTAATTACAGTACATATGCATAACTTTCTCCACTAACCCGTATGTCTATTGTTGGGTTGTAAATAGGAGTAAGCTATTTAGAAGAGGGATTGTAATTTTGTATAGTTCTTAACTATGGTTAGGTGTCTATTCTTGGTTTAATAATACTAGTCCCTGAGTACTATTAAAAACTTGATTTAAGTCTCTTATTTCTTAGCCCACTGTCATGGATTTAGAGTAAGGCTTATTCCTTTCCCCCTCTGAAGCACTTGCAGAGAGACTGTGATTCTTCTCCATTCATCCTCAGACTTTTGTTTTGGTCTTTATGTTTTGTGCCACTTCCTTAAGCCTTTGAGTTTCCTTCTCTAGATTTCTTCATTTCTTCCACATATTCCTTAAAAATCCATTTTCCCAAAGTAAATACTATCCTAGCTAAAATAGGCCAGAGATGTCTCAGGTGTAAAAATTGTTTATAATCCCAGTCTCTGGGAGCAAAGTTGGTGAAAATATAATAATGTTAATTCACATTGGGCTTCTGTTCCACTGTAAACGCTGGCTGCTTTTTTGCAGAACTACTCCCTAGCCTCATCTTGTATTTATATAGTTGAAGATTCACAGTAACCGCAATTTACAATAATACAGAGAGAGTTAAGAGCTCAAACATTACATAATTTCAATTAAAGAGAATAGTGAACTGTTGCAAACTTGGATCTAAACAAGGATATCTGCTGTGTAGATCTATCTTGCATTGTAAATGTGTCATTTCTCAGTGGCTGAGCAGAGTGTAGTAGGAAATAAAATTTCAGAAATCCTCTGTGAGCAGCAAGCAGTACAGTGTACATGCAGGGAGGGTGGGGGAGGAAGCAGGTTCAGTAGATATTTCAGCATACTCTCAGTTCATTATAAGCAAAAAATTCAGGTGTCTTTTGCTAAGCTTCCAGTGTGACCTAAAATTTATATCCCCATTCTGTGTACTAAGCAACGATTAAGCTATAATACTGGTGAAATACCTCAAATTAAAATTAAAGGTTGGACCAGATGATCCTTCAAGGTCCTGGGCTTGAAAACCAACCTGGGATTTTCCAACCTGGGCTGTTCTATGGTTCTATGTTTTTATGACAATAGAGAAAAAAAATCAAATAATTCTTTAAAATCATACTGGTCAGGAAGAAAAGGGGAAGAAGGAAGATCAAGATACTTATTGTGCTCTAAAGACATGTATAACCTTTTTTTTTTTTTTAATTAGAAAGTTTTCTGGTTGTATCAGGTCATGCACAACAGGAGAAAATAGAAAACAGCACGTTAGCTGTGCTGAGCAAAGGTACTGGTCTACTGTTAAATGCAGAGTGGTTAATAAACCTGCCCAGCCACACATAACTAGCAGCATGTAGGTCAAGCTTTGGTTAATAGGACCCAGAAACGGAAGCTCATCCATTACATAAGTAACAGATATGAAGGCATCTGGCACAAAATAGAAGGACTTGAATACCTCCGGAAAGTGTCTTGGACTGCACACTCACTAGATGTCTCAAGACAAAACAGTACTTACTGCTGGGCTCCCAAATGCCATGGTTTGTCTGCCAACATAGAAAGAATGTGCCCAGCATAATAATGTTCAACTCCGATCTTTTGCTCTGTGCCTACATGATATGGTGTTTGGTGTTTGGCAGCATCTGTAGAGGAAGGAAACAAGATGTGTAGTTCTGGAAACACACTGGACTGGTGTGTGTGGCAGCTGCTGACACAAAGGCACAGACATTGCCCCCACTGCAACTTCATGCAAAATAAAAACCAAACAAAATCTCCTTCCCCAACAGTGTTACCAATGGAGTTAAGAGAGGGAATCTCAGTACAACCTTTCTACCTTTGTGGTCTGCAACATGCTGCATTTGTAGGGAAAAGACAAACCCAAGGGGTGTTTTTGAGGTTGATTTTGTCAGTTCTGTGGTGTTTCAGCAGTAAGTGTGATCTACTGCAATGAAGACGAAATAAGGGAACACACTTCCTCTCAGTTTTGAGATTCATTACAGTGCAGCTCATTTGGTTTACATTTTCTGTTTGCTTTGACTATTTTTCTTTCTCTCTTTATTTCCTCTGTTCTAGTGAAAGAGCCAGCTGGGATATAACTGTTATTTTCTGAGGCAGTTACTGATGTCTTATTATGGTATAATGGAGCTAGTTCTGCTGTAGGAAACATAGGGAGATTTTTTCCTTCAAGATGTTGACTGCAACCTGCCTGTATATTCTTGTGGCTTGCTGGTAAATTGTCTCTGGGACCAAAGCTGATGAAAGGCTTCCACAGAAGAGATGCAGATGGAGCAGCAAACTTGTCCTGTGGATGGATTTCTTTGACCTTTGGTGACAGTGATGAGAGTCTAATGCCCCTCTTCAGAAACCTTGCAAAATCCATCTAGTCTTATAAATTGCTACTGAGCCCTCCAGCTTGCCAAGCAGCCGCAAGGAAAGTGCATGAAAACCAGAGCAGGCCCAGATCATTGCCTAAACCTGAAAGTTTCCCATTGCAGCTGTTCTTGAGTGAGGGCATAAAAATGTTCAGATCAGTCTTTACAACTATATTTCTAGTGCCCATATTTCAGACATGGCTTCTAAGACTGCTCATAAAAATAATTAATATGCTTTTTTGCTAGAAAGCATGCACGCAGATTCCGAGGCCTGAATGAGAATTACAAAAATTAGGAACCCAATTCAGAATAATAATAAGAAAGATATTTGCAAGTTTTTTTTTTTTTTTATCAAGCTACTGTTTGAGAACATTTTCATTTTTATTTATTTTGATATTATGTCACTGATATCAGAACCTTTATTTTCCACAAAACTTATTTAGACAGTACTGGATGAAGGTATGCAGCAGACAGACTGAAACAGACTAATTCTTAACAAAGTCCTGTGTCCCCATAACCTTACTGACTATTATTTGTTTCTACTAAGACCAGTGACTCAGAAGACCAATCTCCAAACTGTAATGCTTAGAAGAACAATTTGTGATAATTAATGCGAATGCAATAAAGGACTCTTTTTCCTTTGAATATAATTGCATAATTATATTAATACATGTAATTATATTCATACACAATACATAGTTATTTAAAGACATATAAACTTAAGGATCAGAATCTGGACATTTCTTTGCCATTCCTTCCTGGCTTCTGTCATCTCCATAGCTTCTCCCCTTCCTGCCCCCAGAAAAGGATAAAACCCAGTACAGAATGGCTAGTAAAACACTGCTTCATTATATGCAAACCAGCAATGACTCTTGGATGCCCACAGGAAAGAACAAGACACCTAAACTGCACTTCTGTCATGATGACATATAAATGTACTATCAAAAAAGTCTATTGTCATCCAAAGAGAGTTAGCTAACTCTTCCTTTTCCTTTGTGTAGGAGACTGCTCAGAAATGGGTATTTTTCCCTGCCCTTTTCTTAGAAAGTTGTGGGCTCTGCCAACACTAAATGCATTCACTGTCTCTGTGTTATTTGGTTTGAACTGGTTGTTCTGCAGGCTTTCAGGCAGCAGCAGATCAGCTGGTATTGCTGGTGCTTGATTGTCTGATAACCCTGGGAGCTGAATTAGTGTCCAGTTTGGTAGACCTATTTTGTGTATGTATGTCTGTATGAAGAATGCAGTAGTTGAACAAGAGGAAGAAAACCAAAATAGGCTGGGATACTTCGGGTAGCATGTCAGCCAGCACATTGCAGCCTCTCACTAGCACCAGCCATCATGGCATCCATTCCATGTTAGATGAGATGGATGAGGAGCTGCACAGCCCACACTGCAGCCTATGGCTGCATCTCACCATAAGGACAAGAAGCAGAATTGGACCGTGGCTTGCATAGCCATAGAATTGGGGGAAGGAAGAAAAAGACTACTTGTCACGTGTTTGCATAAAAGAAAGCTGTAAGAGGTATTTACAGCTATTTCCAACCTGGACAATTTAAGTAGTATCAATTGCTTCTCAAATCAGTGATTCTTTTGTTGTTGTTGTTTATTTGCTTGCCATTTCTCTTACCTTCATTTGCAGAGCTTTTAGGGCAGGTTTGCAAACTTCCTTTGACACTACAAAGGCTAGATGGTTTTCCTTTGAATAAAACCTAAGATGTTTATGTAGACCCTGGACTCCAGGAACAGTAGCTTTAAGAAAAATGTCAAATAATTCACATTGGCTATAAAATCTTGAAAGGCAAAATGACAAAATTTCTGCCTTTGTGTTTTCTCTCTTTTCATGGTAGTAGTCCAAACTGAAAGGCAAACCGTCACAGCTCTGAAATTAGTAATACACAGATAACCCTACACTTCTCACAACAGTTTTATCTTTTGCTCAACTTCCTGGATCAGCCAGCAACCACTGTTTCAAATTTTCTCCGCATCTTTTACTATCGGCTGGAAGACAGAAAGTGATGCAGAGGAATAGGCAGGGGAACTTTGCCTTCCATAAATCTGAGCTATTCAATATCTACACAGCATACTGTAAGCAAGGTCATAACAATGATGTGCTTTTTAAGAAAATCTTTTTCTTCCATCTTTAATTTCTGCAACTGATAGTGGGTTGAACTAGAAAATAAGATGACTGATGTATTTCCTATGTTACAGATAAAATCAGAGTTGGATTCACAGTGTATTGTTTGGTCCAGATCTCAATTTTACAACAGCTAGGAACTAAAGGAAGAACCTACAGGAAAAAAAATATTCTTATTGCTTTTTCTCTGGGGTCTTATTGAAGACTATGCAGTAAGTGTGCTGAGCTATGCAACAAAATAGCTGATCTCCATATTTTGTTCTTTTGTCCAACTTCAGTAGGTAACCAGTGTCACAGAAACTTACATTATAAGAGAATCCTTAAACAGAAAGGTTGCTGCAAGCAACAGATAGTTGTGACCAAGCTCCTGATGTTACAGAAAATATCACAGACTTTTTTTTCTCTACCAAAAAAGCAAGAGCTAGGCTTCAGAGAAGGCAAGCAGAAAACAGTTACTGTGCACTTTTCTATCTATGGATATTTTCTTTTAATTCTGTAGTAGCAGTAGTTGAGTAAATTTGGACAAAAATTTAAAAATAAGGAACAGCTGCCTTCAGGAACAGACTGTGCTTTACACATATGGTAGCAGCATGCTCTTAATGTGCAAGAAAACACAAGGAGCACGTTTTCAGATTGGTACAGTCAAGTAGCACTATGCAAAAGTTTCGTGCTGAGCTGCAACCCGTTGCACTTTAGTCATTGTTAACAATATGTTTTTTCTTGAGCTCATCCTCCTCCTGCGAAAGGTTGACTGAGAGGGCTGGAGAGTTTGTCATAAGTTTGGGAGTGCTTGCCTGAAACACCAGACCCTTTCGGAATATCCTGCCAGGAAATGCAGTTTGGATCAGAGACAGACTATGAATAACCTGCCAACAATACAAAGCAAGTGGGGAGCAGCTTCCTCAAAGTATCTTGAAAGGATCAAGGTAGGAGCCTTTTCTGGGAATGGGAGTGTCCTGGAAGATTTGATAAGGGAGTGTGAAGATTGGAGGAAGAGGGGAAAAATTAATGATTGGCAGCACTGATTGCACTGCCATAAACAGCTCATAATTATTTGGGGGCAGTATTTATTTGATGTATTATCAACAATGGAAATTTCGTTAGCAGTCTTGGTCTAGTGATGTAGAAAACACAGATATATCTTTGAAATGAGCAGAGTGGTGTATTTTTGTCCTGGAAGGATAACATACATTGTTCTGATGCATGTGTAATTCAAGTGTAATTCAAGAAGAGACAAAATGCCTGTCCCAAGAAGAGACAAAATGCCTGTCCAAGATGGGCATTTGGGAATAATGGGTAGCTTGTGCCTCAGACTTTCATGCAAGTTGGCTGAGCAGCTTTGTGGCCTCCTGAGGAATACTTTAATACTTTCATAAATCTTAAAATAATTGGTAAATTCTGAAAGACTGGAAAAGAGCTACTGCTGTGATTATGCTAAAAAAGGGCAGACAAATGATACAATGAACTAAAGCTCATCACCAGTTCAGGCAAAGGAGTGGAAAAGCAGATGTGGGAGTCATTTGATAAAGAATTAAGGGATCAGACTGTAGCTGCAACCAGCAACATAATTATATGGAAAACGGGTTGCTTAAAGAAACCTGACTTCATTCTTACAACTGTTTGGTTAAGAAAGGTACCTACAGGCAGACTTTAATAAAGCATTTGAATGGTAAATTCTGAACAAAGTGCTGGCTTTCAGGACTTCTGTAAGCACTAATGAAGCTTGTGTACCTAAGAAGGTGCGTATGCTACCCGAGTTTCTTCTCTCTTTTGTATATTCTTTGATGTCTACTAAAATGTCAGCTCACATTGAGGCTTTTTTCCCTCAACCAAACTTTTTAAACAAGCTGCCTCTCTTGCCACCAGAGAGCCTGTTTCCGCAAAGCTATAGCAAGTTAATACTCTTTGAGCCTTTTAACTGAGACAAAGTTAAAAATTATTAAGTGATCCAAAATTACTACAGGTTGTGGGCACACAGGCAGATGAACAACACAGTGAATACAGAAGCCTTGTTTCCAGAGCCATGCTAAAAAAATTAAAATTAATATTAAGTAACCACATTTTGATGAATTTAAAAACAGGCCAAATGAAAGTGCCAAATAAGTACCCATACCTGAATGGGATGCAGGATGGCAAATGTAATAGTTATAGTGATAGCCAACTATAATCTTTATAAACCAGTGATAATTTTTGCCTCCTTACAGCTCTTCAGCTACCATTTTCAGATCTATTTCTATGCCTCACATGGTGGACTATCTCTGGCATTACTAGTAGGAACAATTAGGTGCTACAAAAGATCCAACATGCTGGTATTACATGCACACACAAGCAATCATGCATGTGATACTGCCATTAAAGTTCTGCCCAGGGGTAAATACTTGACTGATGAGACTTTAGTTACCAAACAAGGTAAAGGTAACAAATTCACCTGAGGTTTGTCATGGTTTAATATGTGAAAGTGTTGATGATGTGATTTCACATGCACATTGACTTCAAGAACAGGAGGGATTTTTGGTTCTTTCGCCCTTAGCTTTAAGTCTATTTTATTGATTACTGTATCACAGAGGGTCCTGAGATCTTCACCTTTACACCATTATAGCTTTTCCAGAGGTTTGCACTGTCAGATTTGCCGAGAAAAAAGGAAAGGTGTTGGCCTATTAATATGGTCTGGTACTGAAAAAGAACAAAATAATGCACAAAGAAAGCTTTTAAAAAATAGTCACTGAAACTGTACTTCAAGCCCCTGTGAAACAAACAAAAGTTTTGATACATATACAATATGTTCATATCTTTATCATTTATCAATCTTTTGCTCAGGTCCATGCCATCATTCCACATCATGCTGTCAAACAAGAGCATCCGTGGCATGCTTTGTGCATGTGGCAAAAGCTCAGTGTAGGTTTGCCTGTACAGTAAAGAGGAGATCACATCTCTGACTCTCTGGAGGCTTCTGTCTTCTGGTTTGAATTATCTTAGTCTTCTCTATAAATTGAAGGAAATACAGGGCTCTAATTTACATAGGATTATCAGTTAAAACTTATCCTGGCAGCCAGAAATAGCTGGTATTCAAAACTGATGCTCTCTTCCCCTGCTAAACTGTCCATGCTTCATGGCACAGATTACAGCACAGAACAGGGTTTGTTCCTGCTGCTTAGGGAACTTTCTTCTGCTAATCCAATGGAGTCAGCAAAACCAACTTTCTGCCTATGTTTTTGTTATTTCAGGTTTAAAGCAGATGAATCAGGGAGAAGCAGACAGCATTTGGTCCACTGTTTCCTGGAGCTCTCCATAATCTATGTTATTTAAGCAGATGGCTCCTAGATGTATTTTATTAACAGACAGTACTGCTCTGTAGAACCTATGTGTAGCCAGCCTGTAAAATGCAGCTGCTAATCAGGGGTTAATGTAGTAGTGCTGGCAGGGTCCCAGTGGATTTCTTCATGTGAGTCACTAACGACAGTCCTCCCTGCACCAGACAGACATGCTGGAATGCATTATGCAGGTGCCAGTCACTGGAAAGATGCTTTGCATATAATGAATCCTGTTTTCCAGGCCAGAGATTGAGAGAAAGGTATTTAGTATTCAAAAGAAAACATATTTTAGTGATATGTCAACTCTATTGACTATGCTGTGCATAAAGGAAGAGAAGTGCTTAATACTATACTATGCAGAATTTCCCTTCTTGAATTCTCTTCCTCTCTCCTTTCCATAACCTCTTTTCTGAGTGTTTTCTGAGTGAATAGGTATTGCCAATGTCTGCTTGGCTTGTGCTGTCATAGCAGATTAGTAATGTCAATGAACTAGACTGGTTGTTTTTTTCCTTCTACTGAAGCATACACTGTATACAAGGATGCAAGACCTGTATCACAGGGGAATGGGTGGGAAGTGGAGGAACTGAATTTTGCTTGATGATTCTGTGTGTTGGCCTGCACCAGGTGTAACTCCAAACTGAGGGAAAAATGCCAAATTTTGAGCATCAGAGAAGGAATCTGAATAGTGGGGGGCCAGCTGAGGTGCAGTGGAAAGTCTGCTTTTAAGAGTGGGGGAATTCGTGCGGAGGGAAAATTTGCCAGTAAGTGACACTTCTGGGGAAATTTTCAGCAACACAGAAGTTGTCTGAGTTTCTGTTCTGGCCAATGTTTACAACTTCTGTGTGGTTTATTCACGACATGGTGTGCTTACTAGCAAAACATCTCGTAGTTTTTAACAGACTATCCCTAAAAGGAAACCTCAGGGCTAAACTTCCTCAGACCTTCCCTTGAACTTCTTTTCCTCCCTTTCCCAAACTGGGAAGCAGGCTTTCTGTCAGTTTTTTTATGCTCTGCCCTAACCACACTTTCATTTTGAATCATCCTCATCCTTGGGTTTGATTCTGTCAGTTTTGGGTAACTATTTCTTCCATCATTGTTAATCTGTAAGTGAAATCCTCCCCTTACTTTTTCTTTTTTCATTTTTTTTTCTAACTCTCCAAAGATAGTATGAGAAAGATTGGGATTCCCTACCCTGTCTCACATATCACTTTTCATTGGGTTTGATCCAGGAACATTACTGTCTCCCTGGCTCTTGTCAGAAAACAAAACATTCACAGTTTGAGCGCACTGATCCACATTTTCTACGTGATAGACTGTTACCTTAAGTAGCATGTATCTGAAGAAATAAGGATGATATGGCATCTGGACTAGAAAATTAGATTAAAACCTTTCCTAGTACTTTTATTTATTGTAAAAGCCAGTATCTCCCCCCGCCCCCCAAGTGAAAAATGCCACCCTTACCATAAGGACAGGCCCACTAAACTCACTCCAAGCATGTCGAGTGTGAACAGAGTGTTTCTGAAGCTTAAACAGAGTGTGACCAAGCTGAAGCACTTGAGGAAAAAAAAAACCTCTGACTGCTGACAAATCTGGCTTCTTGGTGCTTCCAATATTCTCAAATGCATACTCTTGACTCCTTCTGTCTGTGTTTGCATTTGAGTTAAATTGAGTTGGTGTAGCTTCCACTCTGGTACCTCTGACCATAGTAGACACTGGACCAAATTCCTCCCTGTTTAGTCACACTGATCTCTGTTGTCTGCAATCAAGGTGCAAACTATACTGTTGACAGCAGCATGCCATTTGTTACAGATACCATTTTAGTCTAGGGTCATCTTCTCTCTGCTATGCCAGTGAGAACAAGCTCAGTAGCCTTGATGCTGCAAGTCATCATGTGGTACTCAGCAGGAAATGCTGAGTAATGCTCCAGGACAAATCCAAATCAAACACACACATATGTGTGTGTCCCCTCCCCCCCGCCCCAGGGAAACAATCCCCAACACAAAACCCCCTAACTTGTACCTGTGCTGTGAAGAATAAAGCCCAAGGGCAAAGAGATCTTATAGTGCCTTTGATTCTGCAGAATGTGATGACTGCTGCTAATCAGTGTGTGGGCAAATGACACCTGTTCTATTAGCCAACAAGAAGCAAGTTGTTTTATGTCCTTAGAAATAAAGCAAGCATGTAGCCTTATGTCCAGGACAAAATAAAACTTCAGACAAATGGGGACATTTACAAAATACCCACTAATAATAATGATGATAAGTATTCTAACAAAATTCTGTCCCTGGATCATAATGGAGAACAAACAGCAATATAGCTGGAGGTACAGGCGGGAAAAAAGATCGAAGGAGCTGATTCAGAAAAATGAAAGAAACACTTTTAGACAGGATAATGGAGCAAGCAGGAAAGCTCTGGAAAGCTAGAGGTAAGTAAGTAAGATAAGTAAGAGACAGATTAGAAGCTTTCACCTCCATGACCACAGAAGTTACCCACCTTTTGTTACTCAGCCTGCTTCCAACTTGTGCTGGACTTGTGGATGCCTGAGCTCAAATTGCTTTGCAGTAATTCTTTTCCAACATCTACAGCAGCAACCCCGCAGCCTGAGTAAACTTTGTCCTTAGATGTCTGCAGGCACTCCCAGATAGTCTGTCCACAGACTTCCTGTGTTGACAGCTGTGTGTACAGCATGCAAGAAGAGAACAGCAAAGGCACAGCCTATGTATGTGAAGCTATAGATAGAGCCCGCCTGAGAAATTATCCATACTCTGAACACAGAAAGGATTTTAACTAGGAAAAAAAAAAGAAGTAAGGATAAAGAGAAAAGCAGTGGTGCAACTGCAACTCCTAGTATTTTTTTTTTTTTTTAATGCTAACTGCACTGTCTCCCAAAGTCATGGACTTTCCCAAAGGAACTTCATATGTCTCACTGCCTTGAGGGATAGGAAATTAAATGCTCTTCAGCTCATATGAGACTGAAAGAAAAGGAAGCCACTGTGAATCTGTTGTGGAAGGAGGCCATCAGTTGCTGTCAGAAGAGAACTCATAACTTTTTTGCCTTGTTGCCTTGTGATTTTCTCATCATCCTTTTTAGAGATGAGCTGTAGGATATTTTATTGGTCTCTTCCAACCTGGTGGTCAACTCTGCATCATCAGATGAAGTGGTGTAGCTCCATCTCATTAGGGACACCAGCAACACCTGTAGCTATGTCAGCAGGCAGTTAATTGAAATCTTATGTTGTCTAAAGTCTTCTGTTGTTGCTTCAGACTGTGTTTAAATATCCCAAATGTGGGACAAGATGTGTATCTCTGCTCTGATGAGATTGGGTGGGCAAAAAGGGAATGTTTTTAAGATTCAGAAGTTGCAGTTTTTATTAATAAAAATGAAGAGAGAAACAAGGACAGCAGTTTTGATATCCAAATTTGGACTGCAATAATTTGCTTCTTCCCTGATGTCACTGACTCATTTTAAAGGTCCGCTTGGTTGCTTTCCTACAAGATAAACTATTAAAATTATAGAGATCATAACATTCTGAATGTATTTCACTTTTATTGACTCACTTTAGAAACTATAAAGGAGACACCGTGCCAGATTTTTAACATGGATATGTGCCAGCCAGTGCAAGTGCATGAATGATGTAGTCATGTTAGGGAGTCAAAATGGCCATTGTCATATAAATTTTGCTGTCTATGCTGTAACCCCAGGAGCTGCAGCTTGGCAAGTTACTTTCAGTAGTGTGGGCAAGTTAGTCTATTGATTTTCTTCTGACAGAAAAGCTTGCTTCTGATTGTAATGTTACTTCTTTTTCAAACAGATTCAGATTTAACACATTTGAGATTCAGACTTAATGAAGTTTCATTTGGCCAGTTTACTACGTGTTAACATATCAGCCAATTAAGACCTTTTTGCTGGTTTGGCCTTAGCATCTTAAGGGAAGTTTCTAAGGAAGAGAGTCTGGGTGCAAAACTGTAGTATCTTGGCAAGAGGCAGAACTCTCCCAGTCTTCAGCAAGACCAGCACAACACTCCAGCTTTTATACCCTGAGCAGACAAACCTTCAAAGCATCACCAACGGTAAATAGGTGTGAGAGGAGGAAAGAATACTTCATTCTCCAGTTCACCAACCAATGTATGTAGGAGGAGGAAGAAAAGGAAGACGGAAGGAAAGAGTGTTTGGGGATTGCTGAACAATGTTGGTCTTAAAAAGCTTCATAAATAAAGGAGGAAAAAACTTTTAGAGGGGAATATATGCTGATCTCTTTGTTGTCTTTGCCAGCAGACATGAATATGAAAGCTATCAGTCTTTTGTATTCTAAGAAATTCATAAAGAATAATCCAACCAATATGTCAGCTCTTAATTATATGATACATCTAATTATAGATAAAATAATAGCATAATGAGATTTGTGCCAAAGGAAAAAAAGCTGCTGTTTTGAAGAAAGGCTGCTTTGTTGTCTGGAGTTTTGGAGATGAACTAGAGTAATAGGCATGGACACAAACATGTGATAGTTTTCATGTAGTTGTATGCGCATACAAAAAGGGAAGCTAAACCATCTCTTTATTGCTGGTAATAAATATCAATGTGTGCATTTTAAGAATTGTCATTATATCAGAGTCAAAAAAGTGTCCAAAGATTAATGGACTCTAATTTTTCCTGCTTTTCACTGAATAGCTCATAGTACATTTGTGAAAGTACACAGTAAAAGTAGCATAAATCATGTTACACATTATCTACTTGTCTGTGATACATCCCAGCATAGATCTACACTCCTTTCCCTGTGTTGCCGTACCTATAAACACGGTTTGTAGAGCACTGCTTCTGGCAACGGTATGGGCGCATATGAATTAATAGAAATAGGAAGCATTTTTGGAAACTGGGAAGTGACATTGAACTAGATATGCAAACTAAGATACGGGGGTGAGGGGCTCTTGCAGCAGTCTGAAACTGTAACAGTTTTTATATTGCAGGAATGCGAAGAAAGATCAAGCCACTATCTATGAAATCACAGGCGAATTTAAAAAATCCTATCCCTGTATTCAAAACGTAAATTGAAGTAAATTAATTCCTCAGTATAAATTAAATAAAGGCTTTCCCTGTGTAAGGTGACTTGGGGCACAGGATTGCAAGATTTCGTTTATTCACAGGTTTTTCAGCATTTAGCAGGTACTATTGGGAAAGTCATTGCCCCTCCCAGTGTCTTAGTTTATCCATATTAGGAGAAGACTGGTTTACTTTTCAAAACACTGTATTCTTATAAGAATTATAAAGATATTTTCCAGTTTTGTCCTGTCTTAAGGGAAGTTTCTAGGGAAGAAAGTCCAAGTGCAAAACCTTGGCAATTATAAAAATATAAGACTACGAAATACTTCAATTATAAGAATAGAGAGCAAAGCAGTGGTATTGACAGTGTTTCTAAAAACTGCTGTGCTTTTTTTAGTTTCCTGTAGTTCTGTTTCTTCAGTGCATGAAAAAGATCATATTCTCTCACCATTCCCTCAGTCACACAGCAATTGACTGCAATGAAACTAGACTTCACTGGATGATATTATTCAGCATGAGTTTGTTACGGCAAATCTCACTCTTGCTTACTCAGTCATTCTAGCCCATGTTTTTCGCCCATTTTGCCACCAGCACTTGACTCTAAACAGCACAGACATGGAAAAAAGGTGTGGGTTCTTTTTTTTTTTTACAAAACAGTGTTTTAACTGAATATCCCTTTAGACACGTATCAGCTGTTGCAAACTGATAACCAGCAACCTAAGCTGGAAATATTGGTGGAACATTTAGATAGCATTATTTGAAGTACATTAAAGTATGTATGACCTAAGCCTACTCTAACCAATTGCTCACATCTCTCTTTATATTCTTGCTTTTCATTATATGTGACAAGATTTATAGACCCTGTCTGCTGCCATTAGGCTCTAGAGCATTGTTTTACCAGCTGTAACACAAACAGCATGTTGCTGATTTTTATCTTTTCTTTTTTTTCCTTTACAGTCTATTATTTGTAGGACAACATCCTGAAAAGAAAAGTAAACTGATATCACTGGGGCCCCACCCAGCCTCCACCATCTCAAATTCAGTGAAAATTCAATGCACTTAATTGTGATTTATATCTGCTAACTTCCATCTATTATACTTTTTCCTGAAGAGAAATGCCTTTTTAAAACAGAGTTGCCTGAGATAATACGCAGTAAAGTAGTTGGTTTTGCTTTACTAATTGGGAGACTTAAATTACTTTCTCACATATTTAGCTTGTTTACTTCTTTTAGCAAATATGGCCAAATCTTTTTGGATATTCATGACATCTTTCTTGGTTGTTTTCTGTATTTGCTACCTTCACAGTGACAGTGTTTCCTACTCCTTCAAAGCCCAAACCCAGTAATTTTTAAAGGAATAATGCACACATTCACACCTGTGAAATATCAATTGGTAATATCTGTTTCTATGACTGTGCTGCCATCATACCCACAATACAGATGGTATCTAGGAGCGGGAAGGAAGAAAAAGCACCAGTATGCACCAGCTATTTAGCCACCATCACCAAATGATGATTGGGCATATCAAGGAGATTTTGAAAGTGAAAATATCTCTGCTTTGATCTGCAGGTGGACAATGAGCCCTGAGCACACTGCCTGTCTTTTTCTTGAGTCAGTGAGAAGGTGTGGTGGAAGATTCAAGCTGTTTAAAAGTCAGACAAGAAAACCCTGTTATGAGGTATGAATGCTGTATCAACAGGAAACACAATTCAGTCAGCGGAGACAACTCAGCTCTTTGATTTTGGCCAAGTTACTCCCCTGTATCAAAATGAAGTCAGTTCTGAATGTGAAGGTAATAAAGCAACAAAAAGCCAGGTTTCTTTCCTGGAATTGTGAAAAGAAAACCCAAGATATACTTGCTGTGACAACAAACAGATTTTTGTTTCTGGTGTGTGATGATTGTGTGGAGGTTTGTGTTTTTCTAAAGAAATTTTTACTTACATCCTCACAAGAAGTGCAAAATATGTGTTTGGGAACTTGGCGCAAAAGAGACCTTTTTCTTTTGTTTCTTCAAATTCCACCATCTAGGGCCCACCAGTCACTCCTGAACACTACTCTTCATCTAGCTGAAGTCTACTTTAGTTAAAAACAAAAGATGTAATTAAAATACTTTCAGTGATGGCGCTGTTCGAACAAGTTTGGTTCCAAGTACGTATACAAATAGTATTTATTTGCCCTTGAAATTTCATTTACCAGGGTGGAAAAAAAGAACACAATGAGTTGTTGTGTCTGTGATAAAGAAGTGCAACCACTCTGCTGTGTACAGAGGATTAGCACACTGCACAAATAGTGTCCTCCGGTCAATGTATATAATTTTTTTTTTTATTATAACAGGGCTCTTTTTTTTTTTTCTCCAGAATCACCTCTCTCACAATGATATCTCATGAGTTTGTTTATTATGGGTAGGTCTTCTGGTGCATGCTAAGCGGCTCCTATGTGTAGGTGGGAGTGAAATCTTTCTGTTTCCATATTCAAATCTGATGAGAGATCCAGTTAATTAAATTTACAGTCTGAAAGTCACCAGTGTCCTATCTTTGATTCTTGTTCAATGGTTTCATACATTTTTTAGAAAGCCAACACTTTTTTTTTCTTTAAAATCCCTCTGTTTTCAGCAGCACCTTTTTCCTGCTTTCACTTTCAAACCAATTGTTCTCTGAGAGGTATTTTTTCCAATGATTTCCACTTGTTAACTGTGCTTTTCATATCTTTCAAAACTTCCCAGACTGTATATAAATTCTCCCTCAATGCTGAAACCTTTTGGTTAACTTCCTAACAAGCTTCTTTCTGATGTTCCAGATGCACTTGAGAAAGTATCAGCCTGACAGTTGCTTTAGGTCTGACCAAAACCTTTCTAAACCACTGAAAAGATTTCTAAAGATCGTGTTCTTCCTGATTTATCTACAGCTTCATGAAAATTCAAATTTTGCATACATTCTGCATGTCTTGTGCCTGAATGTTCATGAATTGCCCACCTGTATTTTAGGCTGTGTTAGTTTCTGGTTTGGTTAGTATTACAGAATTCAACACTGAGAAGTTTTTTCATAGTTTCTTGAGCAAGTTGCTTGTTGTTCTAAGGATGAAGGCCTTGCTCTTCTCTCTAAAGATAACTAGATTTTTTTCAGGTATATTATTCTGTACTAAAATGGCAGACCAACAGACACAAACCTCGGAGGTGGGAATTTATGTGCAGTTGAAAATGACAAATTCAGTGGACTGTTTTCTGACAAGGGTGTCAGCACAACTATTGCTGTTCACGTGGTTATTGAACTGGTACTGACAGTCTCTCAGTTCAAAAGCTACTGAAATGTTGATCTCAAGTAGAACAGCCAACATCTAAGATAAGAAAAGGCTTTTATCTGCATATCAGTTATGTCAAAAGAAAAGGATCTTCCTTTTGCAAAACAGTATTGTTTAACTGGATATAGAAAAAGGTAAAGGGATTAGGGTTAAACGTGAAGGAGATAAGCAATATTAGTGTATATTCCAAATACCTGTTTTACTGATTGGAAAGTTTAGCCTTGGTGAGGGCTGAGTAGGAACAGACAGAGGTTGAATTAGACCACTTTCGAAAATCCTGTGTGTGACTTTTGCTTATGTAGACTTTTCGTGGATCTGTCATACTGCTTATGTACCAAGTACACTGCTGATGCTACATACATTACTACACTTCTTCCTTTATGTTTACTGGCCTTTCACAGTTTGTTGAAAACCGGTATTTTTAGATGAGATGTAACCTAACCCAATGCAATGAGCAGGAAAGCTAGATGGAACTCCTAACTCAGACATTATTTTTTCCACTGTGATGTGGTTATTTCACCAATTTGTACTTCTGATACGTCAAGGCCGAATGGCTCACCAATGGAAGCTGAGTAGTTATCTGTGCAGTCTTCCAGGACACTACTCATGTGACCAAGTAGAAGTATAAAAGGTGGGAGTGTGTGGTTAAATAGACTGGAAATAAGATTAAATTTTGAGTTAAAAAAAATTTATATGTGTGACCAGTTTGACATGTGATGGGTAGTTTGCATACCATGCTCACTGAGACAGGGTAAGCATTTTTCTAGCAAGCAATGCAACAGAATGAGAACATGTACATGAAGAAAAGTCAATGTAAAGCCACAGATGAAAATCGGCTTCAGTTCACTTGGTAAGTACCCTGTAAGGAAATGCTCTGAGCTGAAGAAATGATTTTTTTGTCAGAAAAAAAATCAGAAAACTGACTTTGCTTGCAGATGAAACATATCCTTAAAATTTCCTTGCAGTTAATTGATTTTCCTTAAACTTTTTTTTTTTTTGCATTTAGTATCCCCCTTATCTTCTATAGTCTCCTTCAGTCTTGTTTATTTAGGCTGTAAACTCTTCAGGAATGGAATTATTACACAATATACTTTTACATAATTTTGCACAACTACATTTTAAACCTGCTTATGGTAGAACTTTTTTATGACTGGAACAGGTTGCCCAGAGAGGTTGTAAATGCCTCATCCCTGGAAACATTCAAGGTCAGGTTGGACAGGGCTCTGAGCAACCTGATCTAGTTGAAGATGTCCCTGCTCATTGCAGGGAGGTTGGACTAGATGGCCTTTAAAGGTCCCTTCCAACCCAAAGCATTCCATGATTCTATGGTATTATTTTTGGTATTATTAAAGTACAAGTAATTAATACTAAAGAATAATACCTGCCACAATGCCATAGTTTAATGCTAACATTTTTGTATGAGTAAACAACATTGAGTCCTTTTTTTCCAAGACTGAAAAAATGAAGTTCATTACTGCTGCATTTCATACTTCACATCATTCCTAAGAAGCTACAACTTTTTGTTATCCTTATATTTCATTAGTTCTAGATGTAGAAGCAAAGGAAGTAGAGGAATTCCACCCTTTCACTACCTTGAACTCGTTGCTTATCACCATGAGTCCTTTGTGTATTTAAAATGGGTAACAGTCACAGTGTCTTAAAGTGGATCATGGAAAGGACTATATACTTTTACCTGCCTTAGAAAACCTACAAATGAACACACAAATAGATTAGTGTAAGCAACAAAATAGCCAGGTGGGAGTTTAATGGGCAATTAAAATAAACCTTTAGGCCCAAAACACAGTTACAAGAAACAGATGCAGGCTTCAGTGATTCACAAATGATAAGCATGATACCATTTAGCAACCACATCAAATACACATAAAGGTTGTTCCTCTGGCAAAAGCTCCCCACAGACTACTCTAGTTCCCTACAGGAGACAGCAATGATACCAAAGCAAGTGGAAGGATAGAAAAAGGGCTTTGCTCCATTTATTGACATATTATATCTCTGTGATTAAAAAGTTTTTCAGTTCCTGTCCAAGGCTACATGGAGTTGGGTGTCCAATAAATGGAGACACCTAAAAAGGTAACTGAAAGGCTCCTCAACTCATGTCCTCTATTATTGTCTCAGGAAAAATTATGTTTTACAATTAATCTAGCCAGATGAAGTTTACAAATACAAGAAAAAAGGAAGAGCAAGGTCTAATACTGAATACTACTTTTGGACAAATAGAAAAGGAAGTCCTTTTGGAGCAATCTACTTGACTCAGCATTTCTATATATATTCACATATCCCTCCACACAATTCTGCCATGGTTCAGTATCCCATGTATGCCTGTTTTTCTCACCCATGGACACAGGGTACAGAATTTGATATTATCTTTGCTGATTAGAATCATCAGCTGGAACACAGAATCACAAAGTCAGAGAATAGTTTGGGTTGGAAGGAACCATCAAAGATCATCTATCTCCTGCCATGGGCAGGAACATCTTTCACTAGATCAGGGTGATCAAAGCCATGTCCAAGACTGCATCTTGGTTGCAGTCTCCTGGGAGATGTGGTATGTACATATTATCACATAAACTGTGTTTACGGGCGTACTCTTCACTGGGTAAAAAACTGGTTGGGATGCCGAGCCCAGAGAGTAGTGATAAATGGAATTAAGTCCGGCTGGCAGCCGGTCACGACTGGTGTTCCCCAGGGCTCCATTTTGGGGCCAGTCTCATTTAATATCTTTATCAACAATCTGGATGAGGGGATTGAGTGCGCCCTCAGTAAGTTTGCAGATGACACCAAAATGGGTGGGAGTGTCAATCTGCTCGAGGGTAGGATGGCCCTGCAGAGGGACCTGGACAGGCTGGATTGATGGGCCGAGGCCAACTGGATGAGGTTTAACAAGGCCAAGTGCCTGGTCCTGCACTTGAGTCACAACAACCCCATGCAACGTTACAGGCTTGGGGAAGAGTGGCTGGAAAGCTGCCTGGCTGAAAAGGACCTGGGGGTGCTGGTTGACAGCCGGCTGAACATGATCCAGCAGTGTGCCCAGGTGGCCAAGAAGGCCAACAGCATCCTGGCTTGTATCAGGAATGCTGTGGCCAGCAGGAGCAGGGAGGTGATTGTCCCCCTGTACTCAGCACTGGTGAGGCCGCACCTCAAGTACTGTGTCCAGTTTTGGGCCCCTCAATACAAGAAAGACATTGAGGTGCTGGAGCATGTTCAGAGAAGGGCAACAAAGCTGGTGAAGGGTCTGGAGCACAGGCCTTATGAGGAGCAGCTGAGGGAACTGGGGTTGTTTAGCCTGGAGAAGAGGAGGCTGAGGGGAGACCTTATCACTCTCTACAACTACCTGGAAGGAGGTTGTAGTGAGGTGGGTGTTGGGCTCTTCTCCCAAGTAGCTAGTGATAGGATGAGAGGAAATGGGCTCCAGCTGCACCAGGGGAGGTTTAGATTGGATATTAGGAAAAATTTCTTCACGGAAGGGGTAGTCAAGCATTGGAACAGGCTGCCCAGAGAGGTGGTGGAGTCACCATCCCTGGAAGCGTTCAAAAAACAGGTAGACATGGCACTTTGGGACATGGTTTAGTGAGCATGGTGGTGTTGGGTTGATGATTGGACTGATGATCTTCGAGGTCCTTTCCAATCTTAATGATTCCTAGTTTTTATGTTCATTATAAATAATGCAGCCACCAAGCCAGGAAACATGAACTTGCTACTGTACCCTTAATTGGTTTAGTGGTGGACTTGGTAATGTTAGGTTAATGGTTGGACTGGATGACCTTAAAGGTCTTTTCCAACCTAAACGATTCTATGATTCTACACTGTAGGAGAAAAACTTGTTCCAAACTAGAAGTGACTAAGCTGATCTAGTCAAATTATGTTAAAAATTCAGTGAAGAAAAGACATCCTAGGTTCTTATTCTAATTATCTCTAAACCTGAGTTTAACCTGCTAACTCAAAATAAAGCCAAAGTGTCTAATCTTCACTGCTATTTTAACCAAGTTTATCTAGATGAAGATCACATAGCATTTCTCTTTTTTTAATGTGTCTACTAGAATACCCCTAGCCTACACTGTAGGTGTGCCAGCTTTTAAATATTTATGAAACTAATACCAGCTGAATTGCTTTGTATTATGACAGGCATAATAGCTTGTACTCATTACCATAAATGTATGCATAAAACTCCTTAGGTTAAAAGAAGTTCCCCTTGATGATAAATAGGTTTTGAAAATCTATTCAAAAGCCAGGTTGATCCATTTCAAATACTGAAATTTTAGAAGGGCATTTCATCTACTGCATGTAATTGAAATACTGTATAAGGTGAAGAGAAACATTAAATGTAAAGGGGTCTGTGAAGAGTTTTACTGAAATCATAAGGACACAATAATATGAGGCACACACAAGGATGCTACTGAACCAAAACAAATGCTGTTCAGATATGGTGGATGGATAGTATCTCATGCTATTCACATTTCCTTTCTTTTAATTGTTTGGTAGTTTAGTCATGTGAATGATTAAAGATGGGGGAAAAAATAATACCGTGAATCTGTAAGTTCCATAAATCACAATATATTTAAAAGAGGAAATAATACTTCTGTGCAAAATGCAAAGGCTACAAAATCAGATCATAACACATGATAACTTTTGAAAGCTATGCTATGGAATAATTTCCAGACAGAATATTTCAAAGTTTGTGAAGAAGGTCAGCTTGATAGTGCACAGTCTTCTTATTTCTCTGCTTATGCACACAAATACTCACACTCTAGGTCAGATCCCATGAGTGATCTAGGCAACCAAAATAAGAACCTAAACACAAATTACAGTTCTCAAATCTCCCATTCAACTGCTGCATAAAACTGGAGTGCTAAAATAATGTTTCCATACCTCTTTTCTTTTGGCATATTTTCTAGGGACCTGGGATTTTCACCTGTTTTCTCAGAACTACCCCAGTTTTGGCAGAGTTGAGGGTTTTTCTCTGTCACCCAAGTCAGGGGTATGCCTAACTAGCATCTCTAAAGTAATTGTTCCTTTAATTGTTCTGCAATCCCATGAGAAGCTTGCAATACATCTAACCCCTGCAGAATCAGGTGTATTAGAAAATGCAGTTATAATTTGTATTTTGCAATCATCAGATATGTTTCTTAGGGCAAATCTTACGTTATCCAATGGTCTTTTTCTTTGACAGACTGAATAATTTTTATTTTTATTTTTTAACATAATGTAGAAAATGGAGGACACAGTTCCTGCATGTAAAATATCCTGCCACTTGGAGTTGGGTTGCACCAGAGTGGTTTTCAGCCCCCTCCCCACACATATCACAGAATTGCAGCATCACAGAAGGGTTGAGATTGGAAGAGAACTCTGGAGGTCACTTAGTCCAACCCCATTGCTCCAGCAGGGCCACCTAGAGCTGGTTACCCAAGACCGTGTCTAGATGGCTTTTGATTATCTCTAAGGATGGCAACTCCACATTCTCTTTGGGCAACCTGTGGCAGTCCTCAGTCACCCTCACAATAAAAAAGTGTTTCCTGATGTTCAGAGGGAACCTCCTGTGTTTCAGTTTGTGCCCATTGCCTCTGGTCCTGTCACTGGGCACCACTGAAAAGACCCTGGCTCCCTCTTCTTTGCACCCTCCCTTCAGGTATTTATACATAAGATTCCACCTAAGCCTTCTCTTCTCCAGGCTGAACAGTCCCAGCTCTCTCAGCCTTTCCTCACAGAATAGATCTCCAGTCCCTTAATCATCTTTGTGGCTCTTCACTGGACTCTATTCTGTACATCCATATCTCTCTTGTACTATGGAGCCCAGAACTGGACACAGTACTCCAGGTGTGGCCTCACCGCTGCTGAGCAGAGGAAAAGGATTATCTCCCTTGACCTGCTGGCAGAACTTCTCCCACTGCATCCCAGGATACCACTAGCCTTCATTGCCACAAGGCCACATCACTGGCTTATGCTCAACTTGGTGTCCACCAGGACCCCGAAATCCATTTCTGCCAAGTTGCTTTCCAGCTGGGTGGCCCCCAGCATATACTGGTGTGTGAGATAGTGCATGGGATCCATGCACCATCAGGGATGGTACCTGAGTTTCCTACATCAGAAAGTGCTCTCATCACTTTTTGGATTATTGCTGCTACCTCTTCGCATCAGGTCCTTGGAGAAAGTCCCCTGGGGCTCTTGGGGAAAAAGAAAAATTACCTACAGGTGAGAATTTTGAATGCTTAGTCAATAAGGCATTTCTCTTCAGTATTTGCTTGGTGAGTAAGTCTGTCTTGTGGACATACAGACCTCCAGAAGCACCTTGCTGACTGCAGGGGCTGTTGCAAATGTCAGTCACACATGTATCTTGAATGTAAAGGCCCAAAAGTTACAAGCCAGGCATAAAACCGTGTAGAGCTGACAGAAAATATCCAGTCGACTTCCTTAACCTCTGGATTCAGCCCTGTAGGATATGTTTCTACTGAAATCAGTCACCCAGAATTTTTCTTAGGTGGTGGGATGAGCAGAGCTGCCCACCATGAGGCAGAATTCATCACTGGGCACCACAGAGTGGCACTTGTGGCTAAAGGGAGTGGGAGGTCCCCCCCAGCTTTTGGTGAGTTCGGTGCAGGTCCAAAGAGTATGTCGGTGCTGGATAAAACTCTAAAACCTACTCACAAAAATAAACACAGGTTTCATCACTGCAATGGTAGCTGAATATTCCTACAGATTTTTTATTCTAATGTTATTATTGCCTTGCCTTCCCTAAAATCCTTTGGAAATCCTTTAGGAAATCCTTTAGGAAAATGCATTTGCCCTTTAGCATCACCTGACACCTTTGGAGTAATCTTGCAGTGACCTTTCTCCCACTTAACCGGAATATTTAAACTGCCCAGACTACCACGTTGTCTGGCTAAGCAGGATTAGGGGAAGAAAAATAGCACTTAACCTTGTTTAGAGAAGTGAGATATATTTCAGACTAGAGGATGAGACCCAATCTATAATAGATGTAGTCAGGCTTGTACATACTCAGTCTAGAGTTAAAAACAACGGTAAGCTCTCCTTAGAGTAATGCATCTCTGCTTTAAAGTGCTATCAGCGCTGAGGAGGGGAAGCACTCTCAGGAATTAACTGCTAAGGTGCTACAGAAATAGCTGTACCAAATATACAATTAATTTTTTAGGCAAGCAGACCTATATTTAAACTAGTGTATTTTTTATGATTTTTGCAAACAAAACTTGTGAGAAAAAATGCCTACTTTTAAATAAAATTTAAGGATAATTTTTATTTTGTTTCAAAAAAATGAGGTGATCTTTATGAATCTCTTCCAACTGCAGATATTCTATGAGATTTTTAATTTCACCTGTAGGTTTTTAAAGAAAGAACCTAATTTTCAACTGTAATCTTGACTGATAAGCAAACAGGTTGTTGAGCAAATAAATGAAAACACAAAAAACAAAGGAAGACTGTGTGAAAGTATGAGATGTAGTGTTAGTAACATCACCATCTGACTACATAACTCTCAACTTGTCTCACATGAGGAAAAATGTAAAATGTTTCCTTTTTTTGTCTTTAGAAAAAAACAAGAAAAAAATCCTTCTTCTCTACATTTACAAACATACACACTCATATGCATACACACATGTGTGTACACACACATATATAGGAACCCCTGTAATATTTGGGGATGTTTTTAAGGCTGCTACTTTTATGTCAGCTCAGAAAATTATGTGTTTCCCCTAATCATTAATAAGAACAATAACATCTCTTAAAATTCCTTTTGAGTACGCAATCTCTTTTTTACACCTTCACGCACACAAACACATGGACAGCATATAAGCAGGAAGAAAGAATGAGACGAGAAAAGAATTAAGTTGCTTTACTAAGCTGAATTTCCAGTTCATCTATTTATAGTAACAGTGGGGCATAAGCTAAATACTATTATGCAGGTTTATGCAGTTGTTTAGGATGAAAGGGGAGCACAGGTGACAAAAAACAAATATAGCACTGAAGGCTACCGGAAATCTGTCTTAACGTTGAGCAATGGTCAGACTAAAGGAATAGTAAACACAGCACAACATAGAGTTGTCTTTTTACTTTTAACGCCCAGCAGTTGTTACCTTAAAGAGGGTAGCTCCATCTTGAGGGTTTAAACTCAAAATAGATCCAGTAACATATGTGCTGTTAATTTGACCTAATTAATTGTTGCTAGTTGCAGGACTTACATGAAGAATCTCGTTACATAGATGAGATATAAAATAGAGGGAATCTTGGCCCTTGGTGGAGATAAAGTGGAACAGCAGTTTAATATCTGATACATGCTGTTTCTGGGTACTCTGGTCTTTGCAAGGGGGTGTTAGAGGACGTGAATCTCTAGTAAGTGTCTTCTGCGACTTAGCCTTCTGTAACAAGCTTATCTTTCTATTTGAAAAGCATCATTAAGATTTTTATTTAAAATTCCACTGGTTTGGGGGATTGTTTCCTTGGGTTTATGAAAAAAGCAAAGGACTATATCTGTATTCACTTCAGTGATGAAGTGCAAGTACTAATTGGCAGGGAACACACTGTTTGTCTGTAGTATGCTATGTCTTGAAACTATTGTTAGCTTCATAGTTGTCATCAGAAAACACTAACATTAGTATAAAAGAGCAATTTTTTCCCGCAGTGGGAACGGACTACAAATATATCACTTTTTGTTGTTAAATTCATACTGTCAGTGTATTTTTCACTCTTTGACAGGAGGCTCTGCAAATGAAAATGTGCAGGCTTTTAGAACACTTACTCAAGAAAAACTCCCAAATGAAATCAGTGTGGAGTTCTGCCCAAATCAGAAGTCCAGAAGGGAGCCTCAGGTCTGGCACTTGAAGAAGCTATTTACGGAACTGCTAATGAGTGCACTGTGATGGAAAGTCATAGCAAAGCACATCCTGAATATTACCAAGAGTGAAAACTTCACATAACGAAAACATATATGGAATAAAAAAAAATCTTAAGCAACTGATAATCTTCATTTAAAACAAAAAAAACAAAAAAAAAGAAAAAAAGAAAAAAACCTGTTTACGAAACTTCCAGTTCATAAATAATACTACCATGATTTAGCATAACTGATCCAAGAATATGTGTGCAGTACAACTTAGAGATGAGCAAAATAGAAGGAGACTAGATCTGGTGAATATGAATTACTATTTAATGTATATTTTTTAAAAATGGATGTATCAGACATATGGCTAGGAGTGAACCGTGGAATTCAGCTATAATTTCTGTCTTTATTTTTGCTTACATCTTGGCTTTTCCTTTTCAAGAGATTCAAGGGATTACACTAAGCAAAATGCTTGTCCTTACACACACTCTGAAATACATCTGAACTACATTTCATTAGGCAAACAAGAACACTATAGGCTCTGAATGGAGACATGCTCTTACCTTAGAAAATGGCAATATGAATATAAAAAGGAACAGAAACCTTCCTTGGGAAATAGGCATGGTTATAACATCAGGGATAATACAGCTGCAGCGAATATGAAAACTTCCCTTGATTTCATGGAACAGGATCAGAGATGTGTAATGTTGTCAAACACTGCCAGCACCCTGATGCTACGCATTTGCAGAACTCCTAAAATGAGAATTGAATGCTTGGCATGGAAGCAAGAGGAATTAAAAATATTTTCTTCCAAGTGGTCTCAATTTTACTGAGTATGTTTTTACAGCCAAGGGATTTTTAAGAATGCCTTGGTCAATCAGATCACCCACATAACAGAAATTGCTACCAAATCTGCTAATTGGTTTGGGAAATCTTCATTGTCTTGTTGCATGGACAAGTACTGAGATGTTGGGGGAGAAGGGTTGGGTTTGTTTTCCTTTCTTTGTTTTTCTGAAAGAATTTGCAAAAGGAAACTCGTGGGAACTCAAAAATACTTGTATTTTGCCCGAGAACTGATCCACCTTTATATAATCGCATTTTTTGTGAGACTGTGGAGGTGGCTCAGAAAAAATCTGTAAACCAAGCTGACGAGGAAAGATAAAATAATAGCTTTACTGGAGCAAACAATCAAACACAACTGCTCAGGCTATATCCTGGCCTTGGATGAGAAAGTGATTCTGAAGATACCAATGTATTGAAAGATCTGCCTTACTGAAAGGAAAGAAGGGAAAAGGTTGTCAGCTGCTGCAGGCTAACGTGATATTTCTAGTCTCCAGACTGCAGTGCAAAGATCCCAAGGCAGACCTGAACAAGCTGTCTCCAGACCTGGTTACTGCAGAACCACATAAACACAGTATGAAGCCTGAGCTGGTAAGCTCTGACACAAGTGCAAGGCTGTATAACATGCAGCTACATGGGTTTCAGTAACTGACCTGGTACCTCTGCATGGAGCTTCGTAGCACCATGAGTGTGTACCAGAACATTGATAGCCAACTGAGAGTAGCTGCATCATACCCTCTTGCACACTATTCTCCACTGAAAAAGAGTAGGCTCTAACTTACACATCTAAAAGGAAATAATGAAAACAGATTGTGCAAGTGCTGTGTAGGTTTTGCAGGTGGTTTGTGATTTCTTGTTTTGCTGTTGGGTTTTTTAATCAGTATATATCATTGTTGTATACCCCTTGGCAAAGTATGCAGCAAAGTGTTTTGAAGAAGCTTTGAAACCTTTCCTGTGTCATTTCCATGCTGTTACCATCCACAAGCTCATGTTCCCTGAGGTAACAGGGAGGATGCAGTGGGGAGTGGTGACACAGAAGCGTGGCCAGATGGGGTGGGGTATTTGGGGAAGCTCCTGAGAACTGTGGCTTACTAGAGGTCATAAAAGAAACAGTCAATTAATTCCTCATAAAAATGCACCAAGCCCCTTTACTGAAATTTTGCCTATATAATAGTCTTTAGGTGACTCTAATTTTAGATAAAGAATAGATAAATCAGAGTTGATGCAGTACTGATGGAGGAAATGAATGACTTGTCAAAAGCTGGAAGGATCCAGCTGACCTGCTATAAATCCATGCTGGCTGAAAAGCACGTTGCTTGCTCACTGGAGAGATTAATTAGTATTAATATAGAAGTTCAGTAGGTCACAGAAGTCTCATGCTCTCCTGGAAGGCTTAGAATAGAAGAGAGGGGTAAAGGATTCAAATGCTCTTAATGTCTGTACTCTCTGCTCAGCAGAGGACTGGAGAAAACCCATCCCCATTCTCTGCTGGCAAATTAGCCACTTTAACTATATTATTTTTCAGTCAAATCTCCTAATTGCTTCAGCAGCAGTCTTGTCTGACAAGTGACTTGAGGTCAAGGTCATAATGTAATTTTTTTTTTTCCTCCAATAGATTACACAATTAAATAGACTTCTATACAGATAGAATTGTGATTAAAATAGTCTGAGTACAAAACCACTGTATGGCCCAAAGGAAACTGAGTGAGCAAAAGTGCTGCTGTTAGACCTGAGCAGAAACTAAGGCACAGGTTTTTCACTGAGTGACTAGTTATAGAACCTAAATTTACCCTTGAAGGACTCAGCTCTGCTCTGGGTGCCTTAGGTAATTGCTCATCTCTTAAAACTGGTTCTTGTATGAAGAACCAAGTTGTTTTGGAGAACAGTGTTGAGGTTAAACACTAATGTTTCCTAACAACTGGACCTGCTGTCACTGGGCAAAGTTTATTTCAGCTCTGTAGTAGAAACTCTCTAGTTAGGTGAATACGGACTTGCAGCTAAAGTTGTTTAAATGTGGAAGTGGTATATATCAGAACTATCTGTTTCATTTGTTCATCAGAATGTATGCAACATAAATCAAACTTTAAAAGCACAATTAATTTTAAGGAACAGTTATTATGATGCTCATGAGATCCATCAAACAGTATTTCAGTAGCCTTACAGAAATCTAGTCCATATTTCTTGAAACAGAAATGTGAATGGAGTCCCATATTGATTCCAAATGAAATCTGTGCATGACCTGGAAAAACATACTTTCACTTTTTTCAAACCTTGGCTTTCCTCAAAATCTAGAAAAAACGGTCAATATATTTCAGAGATCCATGAGAGGAGGAAAACACTCTGTTGAATTTTTATGTTTAAGCCTGGCCATTCCTACCATTTTCTGTAGGACCTCTTCTGTCCTGCCCACGTCACTGCTCTTCTCTCGCTAGACACATTTCTGTGGTGGTATTAACAAGCTGTGCCTGCTAGAATGAGTCTGCAGAAATTTCCCAGTAGCTTTATGCAGAGTCCTTACTCTTACTGTCAGAGGGGGTGAGAAGTAAAAAGATTTCTATCCCTGTCTCAGATGAGAATGGCATTCTGTTACAAGTAGGCAATACTAAATACGGATAAAAGATTAAGATCTTTGCAATTCTTACTCAGATAAAAATTAACCTAAGACAAAAATTCTATTGATGCCAAACTTTGATTATGCTTAATTCTAAAATTGTGATGAATCTGAAAAGCTCTAGTTCTATGAAAAGTATTGCTTCCAAAGATGATCTCCAGCCAATGCATCAGGCAGTGAATGCTTGAAACTGTTGGAGGTGAGGAGATACAAAAAGCAAGTACCAAGTTCAGTAAAGTAAAACAAGATGGACAGTGAAAAATAAGTATTAAATGGATAATCTATATGCACAAAGTAAATAAAAATAGATGTTCTGAAACTCTGAGTAGCCCTTTAATTCAAGACCACTCCTAATGTCCAGTACAAGGTAGAGAGACTTCTGCTTAGTGTAACCTAGATCCATATACTGCCCAACTCTCCATGAAGAAATGTTTTCCACTTCTGGTGACTCGAACAACCAAGTCAGCTTGCCTCTTAGGAAAAGGCTGAAAAAACAGATAGGTTTTGCAATGCAAAAGGTGATAAAGCCAGGCTCTAATCACCCTTTCCTGTCAACACTACATTTATTCCTAGAGTAGTTTCTAGTTACAAATGCAAGGGCATTCAACAGGAAGAGTTGGCTTGGATCTGGCCAACATCCAGAACTTTGAGGGTATTATGTATCAAAACCAACCACGTACCTTCTTAGAAATGAGCCAGAAGTGTACTACAGACCACAAAGTGGTGTTCATAGTTCACAAAACCCCCAACCAGGCTGCTGTCATCTGCAGCAGGTAAGTTTGGTCAGAAAATACAGCACTGTGTCAAGTGCATTCCAGCAGTTTTATTGCTGGTTATTTGCTTTAATAAGATGCCTGTTTCAGAGAAAGGTTCTGAGGTTCTTTCTTTGTCACATCAGGTAGTAAAACTGGGCTCTTCACTATGCAGGGTAAGGTAAAGTATTTGCCCTGTGATGTGAAAGTGTATAAAGGATGGAAGAGCTTCACTAATCACTGTGTGGCATTTCCATATTCCTGCAGTGTCTAAGGAAGATGAAGCTTCAAAAGTTCACTGCTTCCCCTTGACCTAATAAGAACAGAGATGTGTATGTCTCATACATATGGGCCTTCTCTGCTGTCTGTATGTACTAACTAACCCAACCTGAGGTTGTAAGATGCAGGAAAATAATCTGAACCACAGGGTGCCTTGTAGGGAATTATTCACCTTCCATTTTCCCAGCAGCAAGCTGAGAGCCAGAAGAAAGAAATCATAACTGCTAGCATGACAACCCTTTCAGTGGATTGCTCCTAGGGCTGGGCAGCTAGGTGCCACCTCTTATGCAGTGCGAGAAGTGAAATATTAATTTATCCCTCAGGATATATGAGCTCAGAAAAAAGCTGAGGACAGGTGAAAATATAACAGTGTTTATCTGTCTAATATATGCGTGACTGAAGTGAATTTAGGCACCAAAGTGAACAAGGAGATGAATTTTATTAGCTTTCCAAACATACTAGAGATACTGCAAAACAAAGGAAGCTTTTTTTCGTTAGATTTAATTTCATTTCAGCTAAATATCTCTTGCTGTTTCCAGCACTCGGGTCGGCAAATCCAACCCTTTTACTTTCTTCCTGAAGGACATTACAGAAATCTAAATACTGGCTATCTTTACAGTTCTGCAGTGTTTGAGGGCCTAAGTCACAGTCGAGGAAACCACCATGAGTGGCGTCACATCAACACAGAATAAGTAACAGTCATTGTCTCAAGTGTGAAGTTTTTTGAATCTGTAACACACAAATTCCAGCAATGTTGATTCATTCCCTTTTCCTAATGAGGTCTGTACAGGTTCAAAAGAATGACTGCATACTGAGTCTGGAGGGCTAAGACTAACATAAGATACTAAAATATTAACGTAAAAAACTATGTTGCTTTAGATCACATAGCAGAGATTTTTTTCAGAGCTACTTTACTATCCAGAAGTGAAGTACCAACATCGTTCACAGCTGTGGCACATCTTAAAGAATCCCTGCCTGCTGTTGATCTTAAGGCTCTTCAGCCCAAATCCAGAGCTCGAATCTGGCATCACTGACACAAAAATCAGCAATTAGATCTTCAACACACCCATGATAGTAGGACTCTGCTTTGATTCTGGAAAGTATTCCTGCACTACCTTTGAAAAGCCAAATGTTTGTATCTATTAAAGTCTTCTATTTCGACATTTTCCTAGCCCTGATTCTTACAAAAGCTTGATCCAAAGCCAAAAGAAACCTTGGAGTCCTTTCTCTAGTCTTTGGTGAGTTTGGTATCAGTCTCATAATCACAAAATTAGATGAAATGGCTACAGAAAATAATATTGTATTGTAGACTCTGGTGGCAGCTTGGTAATAGTGGTATGCGGTATCAGCATTATAGGCAGAACTGGAAGGTTTTTTTCAAAAACAACACACAGACTCGCAACTCAAGTTTTTGATGAGGCACTGAGTGCAATTTTGTGTGGGATGATCATTCATTCCTGTCACAAGAGTAGCCCTCCACAGCCACTGACTGATTGTACTCCCAGACAGGCAGAAGTGTGCACAGAAACGTGTTTTCTTGAAAATTTTCTCATTCGCTGCACTTTTCCCAACTGCTTCAGAGTCTCGGAGGCAAAAAGGGTAAAATCAGCATCTTTATTCAGGCAAGATGAGCCTTTCTGTCTCAAAGGAAGCAGGATTCGCCTATGTGTAGGAATTTACATATATTTACAGATGTATGTATATCTACATGCATTCCTATGTCTTTATATATAGATTTGGTATATTTATATGTGTTTAAAGAGGTGTAAAGGCGGGCGGGTCCCCCAGGGCAGCCAGGCAGCCGCCGCCGCGTGTGGCCGGGAGGCCGGCGGGCCCGGGCGCCCTGCGCGGGACGTGTCCGGCTTCCCGGGCCGCCGGCGCCTCCCGCCCCGGCCCCGGTGAGATGCTCCCCGCCCCGGCCCCGGTGAGATGCTCCCCGCCCCGGCCCCGGTGAGATGCTCCCCGCCCCGGCCCCGGTGAGATGCTCTCGGACGTGGGAAGGGGATCACCCTGCCCCTCCCTGCCCCCTGCCTTCTCTCCGGCCCCTCTGCCCCACTTTTCCTCCTCTTAGACCAGTCCCCTGGCTCGGTTTAATTTTTTTCCTTGTCGTGTTTTTTTTTTTTTTTTTAAATGTTGCCCACTCCCCGGGAGCCCGTTTGCCGCCCGCTCTCCGTAGCTCCTGCTCCTCCAAACAGCGGTGTCTGAAGGGAGACCCGCCTGTTGATTATCCCCCACTCCCCTTCTCTCCGCTTCCACCCACCCTCTGCCCCCACCCCTCCCTCCGCTTGATTTCAAACCTTTGGATGGTGTTTTGGTGTCATTAGGAGATTAACATCCCCGGAGCACCAGGGGAGGAGGAGGAGGAGGGTGGAGGGGGGAGAGAGAGAGAGAGAGACAGCAGGCAGGAAGGAAGGAAGGAAGGTTGGCATATTAACACGAGTGAGGCTCTCCTCCCGCCGTCCCAGCCATCCCCGGCTCCTTGGCGGCAGCGGAGGGGGGCGTTTGCCGGAGCCGCGGGTTGCGGCCGGCGGCTGGCGGGCTGCGCCCGGTGCCCGCGTCCGCGGAGCTGCGGCGGCGGGGGCTGCCGGCGGGCGTGCGGCCGCGGCTCCTGCTTGCAGCCCCCCTCTCTTTTATGAGCAGCGAGGCGGAGGAGCGGCAGCGGGGGACACCAGGAGGAGCATTTCTTCCCCGGGGTTTATGAATGGCACTGACATGGAGGAAATACCGTTTCAGAAAGTCAAGACCAAGAGGAAGAAATGCTGCCACTGCTGCTGCTCCCCGCCGGCTGCCGCGGCGGCGGGAGCGGGAGCCGGGCTGCGGGACCCCCCTCCCTTGCTGCTGCTGGATGCCATCGCCTGCGAGGACGAGTTTGACTGCAAGGAGCTGGAGGCTCTCTTCCAGAGCTACAACCTGAAGCTGGAGCAGACGTCCACCCTCAAGGCGCTGGCCGTCCTCATCGTGCTCACCGCCAGCCTGGCCCTGGTGGAGCTGCTCTCCGGCCCCAGCCTGACCATCTCTAAAGGCTCGCACCCGGTACACTGCATCATCTTCCTCTCCCTCTTCATCGTCACCAATGTCAAGTACCTGCAGGTCACCCAGCTGCAGCAGATCGTCAAGCTCACCTTGCTCTTCAGCTTCACCTTCTCCTTCCTCTGCTGCCCCTTCTCGCTCGGCGCCTACGGCATGGAGCCCCCCAGCGCCCCCGAGCAGGGCATGTGGCAGCTCATGCTGGTCACCTTCGTCTCCTACTCGCTGCTGCCCGTCCGGACCCTGCTGGCTATCGTCTTCGGGCTGGTGGTGTCCGTCTCCCACCTCATCGTCACCGCCACCTCCGTCAGTGCCAAGCGGCAGAGGCTCTGGAGGACGGTGAGAGAGGGCCGGGCCGGGCCGGGCCGGGCACTGCAGCGCTGCACAGCCGCGGGGTGCGTGCCCGGCGGGCGGGCGGGGAAGCGCGGAGCGGCGCGGAGCGCGCCCCGGGGAGCGGCGGAGGCTGCTCGCCGCCCCCGCCCAGCCAGCCGGGGTGGCGGCGGCGCCAGGCGGTGGCTGGGGAGTGCCCGGCGGATCCCCGGCGGGGAAGGGGCGAGCACGCACCTGTGCTTCAGGCGGTGTCTGCAATTCCCGAAAGTTTCCGGGAGGCCAGGGGGGATAGGGCGGCTCTTGGGAGACGGGACCTCTCGGCTTTGTCTCTCGAAGGAAAACTGAGGAGAGGTTCGGGGAGCCAGCGGTACCGTTTCCGCGCTGGGGCAGGTTCAGGGGCACCGCATGCACAGTCGGTGCAAATCCAGTGTGTATAAATAACACCGCTTGACTCGGTACAAACTTGGCATAGGCAATAAGCTGCGTGTGCTAATAACACTCGATCGAGCTGGTTCGTACCCGCGCTGTCTCTCTCAGCCGTGGACCCGTCGTGCCCACAGCCCATCTCAGGGGGGCTCTGCAGAAACGATCTGAAATCGGTGGGACACTCAAGGGGGGAAACCCACATCGCTGTTCTCGCAGCGAGCGAGGCATTCCCCCTTCAGCTTCCCCAGGGCAGCTGCTGCCCCCTCTCCACAGACATTACCTGCTATGTCAGTGAACTTCCTAGCGGTTCCCTTTCCCCTCTGAATTAATCCACCAAAACCTCCCTCTGCAGCAAGCACCTTTGGAAACGTGCTGCTGCACTCTTCCCCCTCCCCCGAGTAGCTATTTATAGCCCTGCAGGGCTTTCTCCGGCTCCCGTGGCCTGATGGGCCGCACTGGCAGGGGGAGGAGGAGGAGGAGATGCGCGTATGGGAAACGCTGGGGCTGCGAGTCGGGGTTTGCTGCTTAAGGCTCCGTTTTGTGGTGCTTCTGAACCACTGGGAAGAGAAATCGAAAAATTTGTGTCCTCCCTCGTATTGCATTGATTATGTCTGCCCTCAGGGGAAGCACGCGGGTTCTGGGGTCTAGATTGGTGTTAAACAACAATTTAATGCATAATTGAAGTACTTAGTACATTACTTCTGCTGATTCCTGGTATTGTTCTCCATGGCTGTGTAAGGCTGTGTAGTGATACTAGGATGCACACAGTTGGCGTGGGCATAAACACTGCCATAAACAGAATTGTACACCTTTGTGCCCAGAAGTGTGCATTCCTTCTTCCTCCTTAAATGCTCACACAGACACAGACACCCCAGCGTGACTTACGTGCACATAATGGAGATACACAGGGACAATCAAAAGAGTGGGGTTACTGAGACAAATAGGATTAATCATGGCTTCACTCTGCTGAGCTGGTGGACAAAATAAATTGTATATATTTTGAAGGGGAAGAGACAGATAAGCTGAGCTTTATGATTTACCCAGATAATCTGATGGTCTATTTTTAAATGTGTGATTTAGAATTTCCATGAGAGGAAGAGCTGATGAAATGCAGGAGCACTGAGAGGAGCTTTCCTTAAAAGCATCCAAAAGGATGCTAAAAACACTAGAATATTTGAGTAGGGCTGAAGATAGCTATTTTTACTGGAGTACCAATTAGTCCTTATGGGAGTCCAGCCTATCCTGGCTGCCCTGACACAGAGGCAGATTTTCCTTGATGCCAAGTTGCAGCTCAGTGTGGCACCTGCTGTTCTAGACAAACAACATAAAGAAACTGACAATAACGACAATAATGTTATCTAACCAAGGGCTTGAATGTGAAACATTCTGAAGAGAGGAAATCTGCTAACTTACTTCTTTCACATTAGTTTAACTCAGTTATTCAACAGGCAAGAAGCTGGCTTAAAAATACATAGAAATAGTTGACTAGCGGCTGATGTAACACACGTATGTTTCTTCTTCATCACCCTCTCCCCACCCCCCCCAAAGCAATTTCAGTAATTTGTATGCAGTCCCCAGAGCAGTATGCTTTGCTGATAACAGGAGGCAAAAACCAGCTCTGAGTCAAGCAAAATAACTGGTCTGTGAACTTGTGTCGCACAGAAATGCACACTGATTTGTTGCATATTTGCAAGCAAAAAGTCTTCTGATTTGAAGACTATCTCTGTGTATGGAAGGGACTTACAAAGACGCTGTTTTTTTCTTTTCCAAAGAACAATTTCACAATGGTTGGAAATTTAAAGCTGTATAAAGGCCACATCATCTGAATTTTATTTGCCTGGACTGAGAGTAGCCCAGCCTTTTTTGTAAAGGCTAGATAGAATGGATCCTTGCTCGCAGTCCGGATCTGCTTCCCAGCCACTGGATTTTATCATGACTGTCCCAGTGCTTGTAGACACAGCATTCAGTCAGCCTGTCAGGGAGGCTGGACTGCTCTATGCAGCAGAGCTGCAATAGCGTGAATGGCTGTTCTTTCTCCCAACCCCTTGCCCTCTAGCCCCAAGCAAACAGGTGAATTTAAATCTTTAAATAGAAATCTGCTGTATCCAGAAATGCAGAAGCACCTGCCACAACCATTGAGGCCAGTGTTCTATTAAAGAAGCCTCTGATTTTTGGGTGATTCAGGCAGGGAACCAATTTTATTTTTGTTTAGCCTGAGCTTAAGAGAGTGCAGATCTAGTAACTTCCTTGAAGTTAAACTGGGAAGTTAAACTGTCAGCAAGACCAAGCCTTTCGTGTTATTTCAAGTTCAACCCATTAAAAAACGGGCATAGCCAAGTTAAGGGGTTTGTTCTGAAGTGGGCTTTTGGATGCACATCTTCTATTCCATGCTATCTGAGGAATCACCACATGCAAATCTTTGAATGCCAAAAGCCTCACTGACTTCAACAGTGCTGAATCAGACCCTGAGTAGGTCCCATGGCATCCTTAAAATTTGCATTTGTATAAATGTACAAACACTTCAGCATATTAAAATCAATATCAGCTCGTTGTGGGAGGAGTTTGTTATGAGGTCTACACAGTAAAGCACATTTAATTTGCAAGTGATCGTTTTCTGACCGTACAGTGTTGTCTGCAGGTGGACTGTGGAGATCACAGGCTCACTTCTTCCCGCTCTCTCCTCCATTAGATGCCATGCCATGGCATGCCATGCCACATCATGTCAGAGTTGAGACACAGGTATGTGTAAAAGCAAGAGGAGAGGAGGAATGCAAGTGCAGGGAGGCAAAGAGAGCTGGGGGAGTAATGTGGCAGAACTTGAGCTTCATCTTTCCACCTAGTAGCTGTTTTTTCATCAAAAGAAAGATTCCAGTCTGCTAATCTGTCCTGCTCATTTCTTAGGAGAAATGTAGTATTAGATAAAATATAGACATGAGTAAGTGGAATATTAAAAATGCGCAAAGAACTTGTAGGCAACCTTGACCCCATTTGGACTAAGTTCATGGCAAAAGGCATACTGACTTCACAGCTGGTTTTCCATGTCTTATTTGACACTGTGATAAGGATGTAAATAGTGTATATAACCAATAGCATATTGGTCATGTTGGTCAGACCCTTTCACTTCCTTTGGAGTCATGAAACAAAACGCTTATGCCATATAATGTGACAAGGTATCTACAGGTGGCTGAACATGAAGTTTTAACAGCTTGGACTCTAGTCTTATTTTCCCCCCCCTACAGCTTCCAGATGTATGTTAGGTGCTTCAGAGCAGTTACAGAAATACAGAACCCCGCCCCAAGGAGCTTAGTCTAATTTTTGTTGTGATGCAGTGCGTGGGTGTGAGACACATTAAGGCCAGATGGGGTGAGGAAGGCAAAGGCTGCTTGCAGAAATTACTCATTGGTGGCATGTGCACAGTTTTATGACTTACTGTTAAATAACTTCTTTTGTCCCTCCAAATATTTCTGTCCCCTTGTTCTTTTAAAAAAATGTATGCTTATTTCCAGAAAAATCAAATGCAAATCATACACCAACAAAGTGCCCTCACACATCACAGAAATCTTTGTGAAAGAGCAAATCTTTTGTGAAAACCATAGTTCCAACATGAGTAACAAAGAGCAGAAGAAAGAAAGGTGCTATCATAAATTAGTGGGGGAAAAAAAAATTTCAGCAGTGTGGTGACATAAATGTTGTAGTATTTTTCTGGCTGTATTTGAAACTGGGTTTATACATGTACTTATTAATTTGTATGATTAGCACTTTTATTGATTCAGCAAGTACCAAAATTGTAGCAGGGAATGGGTAGACTATGAAAAGAATAATGTGGAGAAACTGGTAGCAGTTATTTAAAATAATTTATTTAATACTTACAATTTTATTTTATCTTAACTGTTTGCAGGTTAGTGTGAGAGTAGTCTGGAATATCACGAGGAATTATCATTATCATGCCAAAGTTAATCTTCTGCTAGTGTTTAAAATGTAATTAATGAACACATCACTGACAGAACTGTTAATCCCCACACCTTTGTCTCTCACACAGAAGGTAGAGTCTAGCAGCCTGCTAAAGAGGGTTGCAAGTCAAAGACAGCTCGGCTCCATTGTTGTTATTATTCGGCGCAGAGCTCAGGTTTTCTCCTTCATGCATATAAAGTACTGCTGAGGGACTGTACTAGTTCATTCTCTGTGGTGCTTTTCAAATATTAGTATCAAGAATATCTCTAGTATTGCAAACATACCTGTGCACTAATAATCTGTTTGAATTCACTGTTTTCCTCTCTTTCCAAGATTGGGACCACTGTTCTTAGAGATTCTCATTAAGTTGACATTTAGTCCATACTAAAAGATTGGTAAAACTTCCCCCCACCCCACCCCTAGTTAAAGTGGGATTTTAATCTTCATTTGTGGCATGGGGATTGCCAGGTATTGACCACAGTCCTTTTACCTAGGAGCTGAAGTATAGGATTTTCTATGGAGTGTAGACCTCGGTGTCTTTTTCCACATAGAGATTAATATGATCTTGGCTTCCTGAGTCTGCAAGCTGCTGACACTGCTACTCTTCATGGGTTTCCAAACAATAACAGCATGCTGATGGTTCTGCACGCTTGAGAAACAAGAAGCCTTTGGGAAACTGGCAAGAGTCATACAGACTTGGAGAAATAGTAAATAACACATAATTTATCTGATAAGTTTAGTTGTTTTTCTCCTATTTAACAGCTTGGGGAGAATGCAGCTTCCGTGCAATGACTGTGACCATATTCACAATTTTATAAGAATTTGATTTTTTTGGTAGCAGTTCTTTGCAATGATTTGTCATATGACCTTTGTATGGACACCTGTGGCTAGTGTATTACTGTTTGTATTGCAATAATACCTCTGGGTCCCCATGATGGACCAGATGCCTGTTAACTAGCCCAGTGAATAAATACATGCCAAAAGGACAGACTTTCTCTTTGGTTCCACCTCCTCCTCTTCCCATTCTGTACTTTTCCTTTGGAAAAAACTTCCCATGGAAATGTATATTGAATTTGCTAATGGTAAGCTCTGAATGACTTGTCAAACATCTAACATATCTTAGTCTTGTTATGCTCAAAATCTTGTTTATGGACAAAGAGGGAAGCATCTTACATAAAGTTAGGAATTTTTTTTTTTTTTTAGTGTAATTGAAATCTTAACTGGCTAATCAAAGAATTGTTAATAGGCTAGATGCCATTATTACCGAAGAAAAAATGGGCTTCTATGCAGAAAATGTTTTAATAATGATAAAGCAGCTAACACTGTTACATACTCACTTGGTTTCTACCCTCTTTCCTTGATGTCATGCTCACCCTTCCCCTGCTTCTCCAAGTCTTAAGGTTGGTGGTGTTACCTGTGCTGGCAGCATCTGGAGTCCTTCACTGGTAGGAAGGGGATGTTCATGTTAATGGTTTCTTCTTTGCTCTAGGGTCCACCTGGGGACATTTTTATAAGTTTGCTAACATGCATTTCTCTTTCTTTATTGGTCTACAGCTCCATGTTGCATCAAAATTTACTATATATGGTTCCTTTGATGTATGTCAGATACTTGTTCTTTGTTCTCTTTGTTACACCTAAACCCAGTTTTGTCCATCTTCAGGCCCGCATTTCTTTAACTGACCATTGTTGAGTCTTTGTTACAGCTATGCGTGTGTTGTCTTCACTACCAAGCCTATGCCCCATCTTTTGTAATCCCATGCCTGTACTCCTCTACACCATCTCCGTGTCTCCGCTTCTCAAGGCCTCTGCTATGTTTCCATAGGTCTATATTTCTGCATACTACATCATCATGTTATAGTCATAAAACTGTTGTGCTAGCATACAAAGATAAGCAAAAGACACAAATTAGCTGCAGACATCTGGTCAAGCAGAAAAAATCGCTGCTATGTCTAAATGAGGTAAAATAAAGTGCAGGGAGGTAAAAAAAAGTGTAGCCTGAGAAGCTAAACTTTTAGCCCAGAGCAAGCCTGACATGCCTCAGTCCAGAGGTCTTGCAAAATCAGTACAAAGCTTATGGTTTTCTATATAGCAATGGCAATACAGTAATAGCAATGGCAGTACAGTATTACAGGGCTACATGGTTGCAGTCCTTGATAATATGTGTGTAGTTTAGACTGTCTCCATGTGTCTTATTATTGCTTTCATTTTAATGCTCACAAAGTGGGCCAAATGGTGGCTTCGTTTCAAAATGGTAATTTTATTGTCTAGACCCTGGTTAACAGAAAAAACATCACATGTAATGTTAGTAATTGGAGACTGTACTTAATTTACATACTGACTGCATGAAAAAGCAGTTTTCATGTGTTTGTGCCGCTCTAAGCTCCGGGGTTCCCAATTTGTGTTTAAAGATCTTTGATATGGGATAAGTTATTGAGGGTTTATATTTCTTCCTCCCTGTCCCTCCCTGTCCCTCCCTTTCTCTCCCTTCCCCTCCCTTTCTCTCCCTTGTCCGTCCCGTCCCCGCCCCCCCCCCAGTAATTTTGGATATATTCAGTGCTAAACTCGTATCAGAAAATTTTGGGAATAGTTGTCCTTGATGTCCTTGATTTGCCATTTCTTCTGGATTCAAACTTCTAAATTTTTTTTTTCCATCTTGTTTTCCCCATATATTATTATAGTGCAGTGCCTTGCTGGACAGAACCAGTGTAATACAACATCTAGTTAGTGCAGGTTTCAATTTATTTTCATCTACTTTAAACACAGCCCTGAATGTCTGCATGTCTATATTAGATGGCCCTTACTAACTAGAGCAGAAATTTTCTTTCTAGCTTTTTCTTCTCTTATTCTGTCAGTTTAGAATCATTGCATTCTTACATGCTAAATTCTGCTGTTGCCATTTCAGAAAACATGCAGCTAGCATAAAATAATGGTTTCTGTCTATCACAGTTTTTGTCTTGTACTTTCTTAGATTCAAAAGGCCATATACTCCTGTCTTCCCTACAGGAATAAAGTAGTACAAAACATAACTAAATGAGGATGACATGTGTGGAAAGAGGGGGATGAGCCAGAATAGCATTGTTCCTTGTTGCTTGTAAGCTCTTGGTTGTGCTAATATGGAATAATTGTTAGAAAGTCTTTTTTATCAGTGTGGCAAAGGGATGGCATGGTTTCATGCAGGTTTCATGTTCTGATTAATTCATCATATGTTATAAGGAAATTTCATCTAGGACTTATAATGTTCATGGTTTACAACTCTTGAACACTGCTGACAGTAGGAAGTCAGGCAGTATTAATTCCTGCAAGACCTTTGGTATTGGGAAGGGGAGGAAACAGTGCAAGTGCAAGAAGCTGGTTCAAGCTTGGGGCTGAGCTCTGTCTTTGGCTTGCTATGATGGATGGGTCTGAGAGACCGTCAAAGAGTATAATGTAACCCATATGTTTTGCTTAAAAATTGCTGAAGTATGTAATTTCCTTTACGAATTTCTTCCTCTGGGAAACTTCTCATAGAAGAAATTGGCTTTGCTTCAAATTTTTAAGGTACGTACCTGGAGGAATTTGAGGAAACAACATAGTTACTACTCTGTCCACCTGTTTGTTCTGTATTTGGAATAACCAAAGACAATAGCATTACCTTTCATTTACTCAAGTGTAATTTGGGCGGAGCACTTTCCTTCAATGCAGGTTAATATATACAATTTAATTCATATAAATGTACGATAAATATAATACAGGAATATTTATTCTGTATTAACTTTGCACATGAGCTGATTCCTGAAAGAAATAAATTCACCAAAGACATTATATATACAGAAAAGGTGTCTTCTCCAGCAGGATTTGAAATAGTGAAAAAACTCAGAAATGTGGATCTAGTGTGGCTCTAAGGCAGGCAATAAAGTGTAAAAAAGATGTAAGAAATGTAGTTATTTCTTTAGTTGTGGTTCAGGAATAACAGAAGTCCATTCCCATCCAAAGATGCATGTTGCAAGAAATCATCTAAGTGTGGCTAATATGAAAATCGTTATAGAACCATATTCCACTATAACACCACCTTTCAGATGTTTGTTCTGGAGCAAGGTGTTTGTTATTGGATTCAGTAACAAGTCGTTGTGCATCGTCGTATACAACTTTATAGAAGTAAACATAACTAACTGTTCTTTACAGTGGTTAGCACATAAAATTAAGGGGTGCTTATAGCCAACCTGATAGTTTTTGCTTTTTGCATGGGTTGGTCATTCATACAGTACAATAGCAGAGAAATATTTTTTGATTTCCATAAATCTACTTATGATTCTTTCTTAGATGAAAGTAATTATCCACCCACACAAAATTAGGAAATGATACAATACTAATAAACACAGTTGTAAAAGAGATTTACATGAAATATATCCTTAATTTGAAGTATCACCAGCCTGAAAAAGAATATTGTGCTTGAGTAGAATTTGTGAAATTTGTTCATATGAAGTTCAGAATAGGCCTATGCCTTCTGAGTAAAGAATGTCTTTCTTTCTGTACAGAGTTTGAGTTAATCTGTATAAAATACAGTGTGGCAAAATGAAGCTTTGAGGTAAATTGATCAATGTTCATCCAAAGGTGAAGGATATAGGCCTGAGCCTCATTTCACTTTTAAAGACCAAAAACCATCTCACAGCGCTTTGGGGAGATTTACGTGATGTGCCAGAAATTCTTGCCTGTAATAATTTAATCCCAGAATGATTTAACTAAAAGGGCACACCATTTAATGTGAACTATGTAGGAAGTCAAGATCTGTTTGTTTACCTCATGACATGAAAGTAGTAATGGCGGTGGAAAGGAACCTCTCCTTTTGGGCAAACAGGGGCGTAAGAGAGAGCAGCTATATCAGTATCAAATTCCCACTGTTGTAGGTTGTCTCTGGAGTCTGCTCTGCAGACTCCTGGTCACTGCTGTCATGGCTGTCAAAGGTTTGGATGCTACTCCTCACCTGGGATTATGGATCACAGAGCTTAGATGCTGTGCTCTGGAAATTGAGGATGACCCTTCATGGATGTCCTGTGTGATTCCGGGTGCTGGGCTCTGCAACTGTTGTGCAGATGTCTGTGCTGATCCATGCTGGTTCAATGTAAATCAGCTGTAGCAAGTCTGTGGGAGTTGAAGAAGCCTAGTTTTTAAGTCCATGGTTGGATTAGCTATGATGAGTGCTCTATCTGTCATTCATCTGTGCTTTGAAATATAAGAAATAATGATGCTTTTCAAAACAGAGAAAAAAACTGTTATCTACATGTTCACTATGTGAGTTTCCTCTTCCCACCCCCAGTTGTGTAAATGACAGTGGTTAATGATAGCTGCTTGTGTTCCCCGAGATGGAAAGTTTACATTAGCCTATTTGGCCTTCTCCATGCAGCCCTCTCTCTATTTTAGGCAGCAGTAGATTGAGGACATCGCAGCCAAATTAATTTGCCTCATCTGTTAGTCAAAATAAACTGCTTTATCAGTAGTCCATTTCTTCTTGCTTACACTGGTAAAAAGATTAGTCTGATTTTTCCTTTTGAAGAGACCACAGCCTGAAGAGGGAATTCCTATTCTAAACTGCACTTCACAATATCGGTTAATACTAACACAATGGCTGAAACAGCTTTGGTAGGAGGGTAATGTGCTTTTCTACCTGAGAGCTCATGCTCTTCTTATAACAGCTTCTAGAATATCCTTCACTGAAAAGGATGATGATGATGTTTAAGAGGAGAGAGCAAACTTCATTTGCTGGGCTGTTAATAATTTCTATTGCTATTGCTGAATTCGAAATCTAGAAGAGGGTGGTTGATAGGATTGTTTGGCATGGCTTTTTTATCTCAACAGCATTATTTCTAAGCCTTATTTGATGTCTGACAGAAACATTAAGGGAATCGTGAATGCGTTCCTGAATACCCGCTGACTATTTAGTGCAAATAATGTGTATTTATTTGCTGGGCAATGTATAGGGTAAGCTATAGGATTTTCTTAACTTGTCTATGGGCAAAGGACATGAAAAATGCACCTTTCTTACTCATGGGTCTTAGGAAAAAAAGCTGAAAAATTTTACATTTGGTATTTACAGTTGGTATTTTACAGTTAGGATGAACACAAGTACTCAGATGGGCAATGACCACTTGCAGAGATATGAATTATCCTCTATCCTTAACGGATATTTTTGTAGCATTGCTAGTTTATCATCAGAGGACCTAATAACTTAAAAAAATATTTTGCTTGCTTGTTTTTTTTCTTTTTCTGCTGCTGCTTTTGTGGAACGAGTCCCTGTCAGTTTTGTGCTGACTACTGAAGTTCTTGGTGCAGTGACCTCTACTGAACTTCCCCCAAAAGAGAACATCAACCAGATGCAAAAGAGGGAACATTCTCCTGGGATGGGGATGACTGCAGAAAGGAGGTTGATCTTTCCTAATTTCCCTAAGGGTGCACAACATTCAGTCGTAGGACTTCATCTGTCTTGTCAGTCAGTCTATGCTCATGAACCTTAGTCCCAAATCTCTATGGCATCATTTGCAAAAGCCCCATTTCTCCAGCATGATCACATACTGAAGAACTGAGCTTGGCTACTGATCATAATGATTTTTTCTTCTCTTGGGCAAAGGATGTAATACCTAAACTAGGGAGAAATTGTCTTTCTTACAAAATGTCTTACATGACTCTGAAGTTGTCTTTTGAAGTTTACTTACTGTTGCTGGTCCTCTGTAAAGGTAAGGATTTGACACGTATATAATCCGTTATCTAACATTCTCAAAGAAATTCTCTTCACAAGGAGATATCAGGTGCTACCTTGGCTTCTTTTCCCTTGTGTATGATAGTTGCTGCCATTCCACTCATAAAAAAAGAAAAGACTGAAAAATCAAAGACTTGTAACTACTTTGTACAGGACAGTTGAAAACATTTTTCTGAAGTTGTAATTAAAAAAAAAAAGTAATCCTAAAGCTGATATATCAGGCACTGCTGAGTTACAGTAATCTTACTCTGCACAGTCCTAAATGTAGATGGTTTTATTCAATGGTACAAACCTTAGAAAAGAGATATATATGTATGTATTTCCTTATTGCAGCTAAAGGGTTTAAGAGTGGAGCTGTATGAGGGAAAGGTCTTTTCTTCCTTAGAGTCACAGTTCAAATTTAGATATCCAAAGTTCAAGTTTCTTTACTATCTAAAGTATATTTTGATGACCTACCAAAATGTGTAAGGAAGACTGATGCCGATAGTCCAGTTTCTGAGATACAAATGTGAGGTTTTATATAGCATCACTGTCAGTAACTCAGCAAGCCCAGCAAACTTAAAGTTGTTTTCTTACTCTGTAGGCAAACACGAGTGTTGTTTTGCTAAGATTACTTATGAGGTAATATGTGTGTCTTACATGGAATTGTAATGAAAGTTCACACGGCCTCTGCATCAGTGGTATTAACATGTATAACAACAGAATGTGAGGCAAACATCCTTGGGGTATTACAGAGTCTGCTGCTGTGTTTGACTTTTAACATGTTGGGTAAATACCATGATTCTTACTGTGGCAAAGGTCACATTGACCCTAAATCAGTCCCAAGGGAGAACCGAGGGCTTTGACTTGTCAGCAAATGACAGTGGTGCAACATTTAAGTAGACATTGGCTACAGCATGAGCTCATTCTGTGGCATACTGCAATGAATGCGAAGTATTCTGAGGGTGTGGGTTTTTTCCTTTAAGAAACCTTTAAGTCATCTGGAAACTACTGGGTACAGTAGTTCAAAAGCTGGCATGCAGCAAGCTGTCTTCGAGTAGCTGAAGAAGGGAAACCATTAGGGGTCAGGTTACTCATCCTCAGGAGAAATACTTCTCTCTCTAGCATGTGGAGATCTCACAGTTGTTTTCAGAGTTGCTTAAACTATCTTCTGTTGGAACGTTTCTAGGGATCAGTGTAGATGTCAATGGTCTACTGGTGGCCTAGATGTAATACAGTATCACTCTATTACATACCTATATGTAATATAATCAACAACTGTAGGTGTTGATTGGTATTATCAGTCTGTAGACTGAGCAGTTTCTGGGTTAAGTTCTTTTGAGGAGTTTCATGTGACAAAGGAGAACTATAGGGAAAATAGCATCTAGTTAGCTTTGTCAGTCTTTGTCCAGTAGGTACAATGCTTCATGCCGTATACCTCTCCTGGCCCTTCTTCAGGCATGAATTTCTAATCTGGCACACAATTCCCTGAGCGTTATGAAGAATGGAGGAAGGTTTTTTTCAAGATAAAATTACTGAGATGTAGACAGGTACTAGATGTCCTTTCAACAATTAAAAACACCAGAGGTTTGGTTCCATCTTCCATTTTATGGATTAATTTAGTCCTTATTAAACTGATGGACACAGAATACTGTCAGTGTCAGTCAAACATAATGCCAAAGACAAGAAGCAAACTGCTCTTTGCACCAGCCTGTTGATGATTACCTTGGGGTCTGAAGCACACCGTTCCAGCGTGGGGTGCTCCATGTACAAATCCTAACTCATGTTTGTGCCAGCTGTATAATGTATGCAAACAGAACAGGAACTCCAGCTGATACGTTTTCTCCTCTGACTCAAGGAAACTGCAACACAAGTCTTTGTATTCAGAAGAGGAGAGCCTTGGTGACACACCTTGGTGCATTCACTTTCTGTGCTATGGAGTCAATCCTTCCATTCTAGGTCAGTTGCGCCTGTGCCTTTGGTAAGGGCGGGTAGCACTCCATACTGTCCCACCTGAGGCATGCTTTTGGGAATCTGTCCGTCGAGCTTAGTTGCATGAGCTTACAAACTCTGTCACACAGCCAGGTTCACTTTGGCAATACAGCCTTCTCTGTTGTAGTCTCATCTCTGTGTGGATCATAAAGTGGCATAAAAATGCTAACAAACAGGTCAGATAACAGGAGAGTAACAAAGCCTGGTGATAACTGGTGATATCATCACATCTGCTGTTTATGTACTGAATAGTAAACCTGGAGACCATTAGCAGGTGTGATGATGTGTGATGCTCAAGTAATGCCCACTGAACAGGAATCAGAAATCTCTAGTATTGAAAGGCAGTGCCTAGACTTTGGTTGGATTCCAAGAACATGGTCTATCCAGAGACTAGTAGGAAGGAAGTCTCATAGATGAGTGATTAGGGTTAGACAATAAAAATGCCAGGTTTTTCTTTCTGGGTTTCCTAAAGCAGCTATTAATGGCCTATTTTTACTATCAGGCCATCATTTAAGTCATCATTACCACTGAAAAAAGTAATCCCATGGATGTGGGTGTGCACTTCTGTTCACCCATTTTCACCACCGAAACACAGTTGAAGCCCTGCACTGAATGGACTAGGGAGCTAATGAATGTTAGAACCAGCCTGGTAGGTTGGGCTCCTGGGTGGATGAGTTCGCTAGTCCTGTTCACACCTGCATGGGCTTCTGTGCTGGCATGAAGAGGCTGGGAACAGGAATGAGCAACCAGTGTGAAAAAAGAGGGCAGAAATGCTTTTTTTTTTACTGTTCTGTCAGTTTATGTCCTCGTGTTATAACAGCAGCCATGTTGTCTTCACTGCTGTGTGAACTTCAGTGGGAATAGCAATTAGCCCAATGACATCTTTTGTAAATGCAGCCTAACTTTTCACTTTATAGCTAATCATATGTGCATTAATTTAGATATGGATGTTTGGACAATACGTAAATCAGGTGATATGACTAAAGGTTGGGTTGATTTAGTATAGCCGCTAAAAGTGTTTTTCGTTGATGGATCCTGGAACAGCTTTCAGCATAGGTGCCAAACCTTTATATGCAATTTGTAAACATAAATTACTGTTAAGGACCGACAATCATATTTTCTTATATTTCAAAACCCCTTTAAAAGTAATTCCAGGATCCCCACTTAAGCCATTCATACAGAGGGACTAGTTTGTTAAATGGTGCCAAAAGAAGGAAGTGACTTTTAAAAATGGCTAGAAGTAAATAAAATTTGTTTAAAGACTTTGAATTCCTATAAGGTGCCATTTTAGGCATCTTTAAATGCCCCAAAACTTTAAAAATTGGCTTGGTGTCCATAAAGATGTTTAATATTTATAACTAGTAGAGTGGACTTAAGGAGTAAGTCATGGAACCCGTTAATTCTGGAGCAGGTAATGATGTGTCTGGTGTCACATATAGAAGATACTGTATGGGATTTTGATATGGAACAGCAACAGGCTTTGCATGTTAGCATAGAAATGTTATGTGAATATGTTATTTCTTTCAGAATGGACAGAAACCATTTTCTGTGCATACAAAACAGGCAGTTTCTATCTTATACTATTACTTTGGCTATATTTGGTTCTGAATACCTGATTTACAAAGCATCCACTGAAAAAAACCCTTAGTTTTGGTAGCAAAGATGATACCCTGTAATAATCTGTGCTTTTCAGCACTGCTGCATCCAGTCACAGTCAAGAGCAGAAGGAGATTCACAATATATTTAAATTTGTCTTGCAGTGTCTTTCAGGAAGAGGCCTTGCATAGTACTGTAGTTGCATGAATTCAAATAAAGATGTCTTGCAGCAAATGCACTGAAAACACAAAAGAGCGCTTGCTGAAAATTAATGATGCAGTGCTATAAAATACACTAGTTGTATATCCTGAAACCAGTCTCACTTTGCAGTAGTGTCTCAGGGAAGCACTGCTTGCTTAAGATGCTTCTTTTTCAATGACTGTTTTCTCATTGCAGCTGAGAAAACAGTAATGCAAAGCGAACAAGGGATTGCTCATGAACCTTACATATCAAATTCTAGGCTGAAATTCAGCTTGTCTTAGTATTATTTACCATTGATTTTATTGTAATGCCTACAGGTGTCAATTTTGATTAGCTTCTCAACTCACTGCTTGCTGTACAAGTGCACAAATAACAGGCAATCCATTGTGCTCTGCTAGACATGGCAAAGAACAGAAAAAAGACTAGAGATAGAGAAGCAAGATGATTTTCCAAAACTCAGAGGTCAATCAGAATAGATTGTGAGTCTCCTGACTCCAGCTGCAGTTGTCTGGGACAAGAATTTCATAAAGTAAAGACTTCATCTTAAGCATCATAAAGCCCTAAGGAATAGTTTAAAATATTTCCATTTACTCTGGGCTAAGCCATACTGTCATGTTTTCTTCTTTTCAATTACTTTGAGATGAACCTTTTCCTCTGGCCTGCATGACTGGGGGCAGGATGTTCATAAAAGAGTGAGGCGTTTCATGTTACAGTTAAATGGAGCATGTTTATGAGCCACTTAAACTTTTTTCCAATGTATTTGCCTCAGTGACTTTGTTATTAACTGCGTAAGATGCAGATGAAATGTTGGTTTTGTTTACCCAAAGCAATGACATGAATGTATGCAACCAAGAATAGCTATTCATCTATATAGTTTCCAATAATAGTTGGAATTGTTTCACTTCATTTTTTTTTCTCTTGGGCAAAGTGAAGCCACAAATATGTTTTTGAATAATTTTCCATCACGTTTTAGAAGAAACCAGACATAATTTGTACATTTTAATGGCTACTCATTATAATTCTCTATCCCAGATATAATGTTGAGATAAAGATGAATGGAGTTATGCCAGAGCATATCGTATTTTAATTCTGATAATGGTAAGAAACTAACACTAAGCAATGTGAAATCTGGAAAAACAAACATGGTCCTTAAATGCTGTTTTCTATAAAGATTATTTTATTTTCTGTCTGGCATTTCTAAAGAAATACTAACAGGCTTTCTGGAGGCAGTACAGTGGTTTACCTGTGGAGGATTTTGGCTTCTTTTGGTTCCATGACATAAGAGATAGATGAAAGGTATGTGTACTTTGCCAGGTTGAGAGGAAGCTTGAGGGAGTCAGTGGTTAGTTAAACAAAAAAAAAGACGGAAGCTGTCCTGTAATGCATTGCTAACTGACGATAGTAACCAGGAACAGCTTCACAATATTCTGAGTTAGAAAAATCTTGCCATGCACACTATGGACTTTTGCCTGTAGCTGTATGTTTGACAGCACATGGTTGAAGCATACTTTAGCAGAACAAATCAAAATGATCAAAGAATAGATAAAAAGTTTATGATGTGAGGAATATAAGTGGCTTTGTTTTATAAAGTATTGTGAAAAATATTCCCTCCTCTTGTCTGCTTTCACTTGTGAAACTTTCATGGTGCTTGTTTTTTGCTATTTGAGTATTACATTTGAATATTGCCAGTGCTAGTTAAAGTATACAATTGCCTACACAAAGATAGAGCAGATTTATTCTGAAAGTTATTGAAACAAGTATCCTGCCTGTTTTCTATTTTTTCTCTTTCCTCATTCAGTTTTTCCCTCCCAAAGGAAATGAGTCAGAGGACTCTTAATTTCTCGTTCTGTCTCTTCCTCGTTAGTGTTCTTGCACAGACCTCTCAGATTTTCCCTCAACTCATCTCTAAGTATCTCTATGACTAGGGGATGGTATCTTTTGTTCATATCTTTTCTAAATTATTTTATTACACAGGCCATAAATATAAATTTCTGCATCTTGTCCTCAACTCCTGCTTGTGCAAGACCTTCAAAAGATTAATTCATCTTGGTGCAGCTTCCATTCCTTACACTTTTCAAGAGCAGAAATTGATGCAGAAATGAGAAAAAAGGTATCTCTTTGACTGTTCTGCTTCATCCTAGAATAAGCAATTCACCCAGTGACTTCAGTGGTGGGTTTGCTGGAGTATGAGCATCTCCTCTGTAGACTTTTTCAGTATCTAAGTTCAGAAAACAGTAGGAAGTGTATTGGCTCTTTCTGCACAGGGTTTTGTACAACTTAAATTTGCAAACCTCTGACAGTAGCTGAAGGGTTGGGTTTTTTTCGAGTTCCTGGAAAAAATAAAGCTTTCCCTGCTCCTCAAATTAAGAGCATTTTGTCAGTTAAGTATTTGAACTGAACTCAAGTTTTCCTGCCTGCTTAATTTTAGCTTTCTGCATTTTACACTTTTTCTAAGGAGATCTCCTTTACTTTATGATTACAGAGTAGGTCCTAATCTGATGGAGGTTTCTGGATGCAACCTCAGGCTTATTACTGAACAGTGGTAAACAGAAAATGCTGACCATACTTAAACTGTTGATGTTCCTTTTTATGATTTTTTTTTTTTTGCCTTCGATTTGGTTAGAAGTTCTCTGTGTAACCCTGACCAGCAATTGTAACATCGTAAGCGTGTTGTTCTTGACTTTTTGTAAACACATCACAAAAGTACAACTTCATGGGTTTTTTTGGTTTGCTTCTTGAAAGATCATTTATCATCAGCCAGGGAAAAAAAATACACCACTCAACCCTCTTAAAGTGAAGTTTGCCTTATTTTTAATGAATGCCCACTGACAGTTCTCATCTTCTGAAGCTTTGATGCAAATGTTAAAAGCCTCTGGGACAATATAAATTGTGGCCCTTTACAAATATAGTTTCCAGGGCAACTAAAGGGCCTGCTGTTTCATAAACACTGTGCTTTCAAGCAGAAGCATTTGTCTGTCTGCTGGAAGATTATTTTACATTTAAAATCATATTCCCCCTGTGAAAAAATACCTCTATTGTCCTCATTCAGGTCTGGACTATTTGAAAATAAGGCATGGAAATATATTTACAACTGCACTTGTAAGTGAGGTTTGGGCTGTAAATATGGCTAGTGTCATATAAGAAAGCTGGCAGATTGCCTCATGTGCTGCAGCAGTATTCTTCCTCCACCACCCAGCCAGGGACTGAACTAACACGCAGCCCCCTCTCAATGCGGTGTGCTTTGCCGCTCCTGTCTGTTGGAAGATCACTGTTAAATCCCAGGTGAGGCTTTTATTGCCATTCAGGTGTGGAAAGGGTGATTTTTTTGGTTGACAGTATATATTTGGGTTGTGGCTATGAAAAAGTGTATACATTGCTATTGACTTCAACACATGTACTTCCTGTGTGAAAAAAGTGATTGTGTTAATGAGCTTGTTTCAGAAACTCCATATGCACTCATGTACCACTTGACTAACATCTTCCTTGAACAATTTAATCGTTTGCAATGACCAGCACCATTTTCAGCCTTTAGGCTCTGAATCAAATCCTTTGTTGTTGTTCTGCTTTTTTGTGATATACTACTCCATGTGATCACAGCATTACAAGCTTGGCTTTTGCATGCCCCATTTCTGTATCAATGTAGGACTAACAGACAGTATGTAAACCCTACCGTTCTTATATGGTGTAATCAATGTAGTATATGAACAGCTAATTAATTGACTTGGCTGGACTTAAATGACTTGTTGATAAACCAGAAGTCAAGTGTAAAATAAAGATATAAGAAATCATTTGAGTGCCCTTCTAATTGTGCTTTGGTAATGTATTTTCAGTATTTGCAGTGTGCTTAGTCTTTGTGAGATTTAGAGAACATGGTAAATACTGTGGTAATATTAGTTAATTTTTTTGTGCAGCTAAAGAGGTGTTTTAGGTTACAGTAATTTTGGAAAACGAAGCAGATCTTGTCCTCAGCTATATTTGCATAACTCTTCCTGATTTCTGCACCAAATGCGTTCATGCATATCCGGGTACTATACAAAACAATGACCTAGATTAGAAGCTTGTTTTAATTATGTATACTCAATTTAGTACATTTAAAAGAGTTACTCCATTATTTTACTAATTTTAAGTGAGATGAAGTCTTGTGCTTATTTGTTAAGACATCTGTTTCCAGTGAAGTTAGTTCACACAGGTTTAGAGACTCCATTATTTCCTATTTTTTTATCTATTTGCCTGTCCATCCATTTCTTTCTTTCTTTTGTTCTTTCTTTTTTGTTTCTTTTTTCCCCTTCATGCTTTTTTGTTATTCTTCTTTCATTCTTTTTCTTTCTCTCTCTTTCTCTTTCTTTCTCTTGTCCCCTCTTTCCTTCTCTCTTTCATTCCATCTTACTTTGATTCCCTCTTTCTCTCTTGCCATCTCCCCCCCCCCCCCCTTCTCTCTTTCTTAGGTGATAGGAGAAAGGAAATAAACGCTATTTATTTTCTTCATTTATTTTATTCCCTCAGGTACAAATGTTGACTTCTCTCTGTTCATTCAGATTGCTCAGATGATGATTAACAAAGACTAGCACACTGGAAAATCTGTAGAGAATGGTACAGGGTTAGAGCCTGTGACCTTCTGTAAGAATGTGTTCTGTGTCTGACTTCACCAGAGATTTTGACTAGAAAAGCCTAAGGAAAAGTAAAGCACCAGTTTCAAGATTTGCTCTTCTGGATTCTTGTCATCTTTCATGGATTGAAGTATTTTGACTTCTGAGGCTTGAAACAAATTCTTAGGGTTTTTTGCACAGAGCAGCAGTGACCTGCTCGGGTGTCATGACCAAACTGGTCAGTAAACGTAAAAACATTTAAGCATAAATTTGTAAACGTATCTTCTGCTCACTGTTATGAAGGCTAAATATCCCTTTAGAAATAATTTAAGACATGGTGGTGACTATATGATATATTGAATACTACATTATCCATATATTCTATGAGACTTGAACTGTGGGGCACAGGTCCTCACAAGTATTTATGTCTCAGAGCCCCTAGGTTGATTTTAGAGACAATTAGGCACGTAAATACATGTGTGGGTTTGAAACTAAGTCAACCTGTCGCTGACTGCTTTCAGCTGCCTCATAGTAATTTCTCCACAACCAGGCCTTTACTAGCAGACACCTTGAAAACCTTGGATGCTGATGGAGGCTCTGGTTCACATGGAAGCAAGTGCTAAGAATAGGCAGGAAATCACTTTTTTTACCAGTAGGGCTTAGTCTGATGGATGTGAACTCAGGAGTCACTTGCCATTTGTCATATTCCACATCAGGAGGGACACATAAAAGCTGTGAAGTACAAATGAATGCACATAGAACGGTTCAGTGTATCCCTATTACCTTGGGCATTTACTGGGCACAGCAAAGCAAAGGTGGTTAAACTCTCATAAATGGCTTTAAATGCCTTTCCTCTGCCAACGGAGGTCCGACTCTCCCTGTTCCATGACAGAACACCTTGGGCTTCCAGCTTGGGCCTGAGGTAGATATGCCTGATGACTTTTGCTGGAGAAGCTGTGTTACAATAATGCTCCAGCTGTGCCAGGAGTACTTGCTTAACACCTTTCAGGACTGCGTACTGAAAATGTCTTAGCTGTTGAATTCAATCTGGACTGAAACATCTGAAAAGTACCTAGTCATGCAACTCCCCATGATCTCAGTAGAATTAAACCTCTAGCTCTAGGAATTGGTTCTTGCAACTGGATAGAGCAGTGCAGGAAGAACTTTATAAGCCTGCGCTCTTGTTTTTTGTAGGAAGTTTGTGGCAGCTTCACAGGACTGAGTTCCTACTGCATGGCCATTTGAGTCACACTGTGGTCCCCATGGGCATCTGGGTTAGGTCAGTTGGTTAGAACATGGTGCTAATAACGCCAAGTTCACAGGTTCAATCCCTGTTTACTGCAGGGGGGTTGGGCTCGATGATCTCTCAAGGTCCCTTCCAACCCAAAGCATTCTATGATTCTATGATCTCGATGAGCACCACAGGTTGGTGATTCCCTAAATGTGCACATGAACACTGGCTGCGTGCTGCACAACTAGTCAGTTTGTGATTGGCCTTTGTTAATTATTAGACTGTAGTAAGACGTTGTGTTTCAAAGGTCAAGATAGGAACCACTAGTACCAAACAGACAATCAAAATTGCATACTAAAATGTGCAACTGTTTGCTCAGGCACTGGCATTAAAAACATAGTGATAGGTGCTTCATTAATTATGAGAGCCTATCCAAATAGGAGAGAGAGGTTTATTTATATGTTCCACAGTTAAGAATCAAACTTTATTCCCTGATCCAGAGTATACTTACCACCATAGCTCCAGTGACTTTAGCTTATATAAACTGAAAATCTATCCCCTGATGTTTTTTGCTTTGTTAATTCTGTGTTTGTTTATAACTATTTATCAAATAACCCCAGAATATATTCACCATCATTGAATTAGTACTCTGAAAATATTTTAGAAGAGGCATTTTAAGACTTTTCTTGTGGCCATATGCTCAGTAACAGGAATAATATAGTTTGCTATGATAAGATCATACACAGAGGAGAAAGAAAGATATGAACAGACAGAATCACACAGATAAGTGCTATCTGTGTTACCAGGAGGGATCATGGCTGGGCTATCATGTGGTTGTAACTGCACAGCTTAGGTTTTTGTTCTTAATCACACTTATGAGCACAAGCAATACACCATCAGGGCTGGGGATTTCCAGAGCATTAGCAATCACTGAAGACAGAGCATATGAGAAGCACATGCTAAGTTTTCATGCTAAGAAGTCTGACAAATCTGTGGGAACTGGAGGTCTGGATGAGTTAAGTTGGTATGAAGATGTTTTCCCTTTAGAAAAAGAATAAAAAATATTCTTAGAATTTTCATTGGCTCTACTTAAAAGCAGCATTATGGCCTGTATACTCCTGAAAGGGGAAGGTTTCTTAAGCTATGATACAGGAAAGGCAGCATGGCATGTAGGTTATCTTAGAATAGAGGCTGTTCTTTAGTTGCCTCCCACTCAACTGTCAGAGTATATAGCACCACCCCTCGTATTAGTAACCCCTATGAAAATGAATGCCATGCAGAGAAATAAAAGGGGAAGGGAGGGTCAGGCCGAGCTTAATCAGACAGGCAAATCAACGCCAAAAAACCTTCCACTCTCCTTTCTCCAATACCTCTTTAAGCACTTTTGCCCAGAAAACTAAAGTTAATAAAATAAATTTTAAAAAATCCCCCAGCAACATTGTGCATGAGGATTTTGTTGAACTGGGTGGTGTGTTAGTGCAAAACAGAAAGATGGTCCCTGATTCCTCCCAAATAACTGTATTATTATTGTGCTTGATAGTAAACAGTAAATATTCAGGCACTGAAGTAGGATAACAGATTATCATAGTAATCGTATCATTAATGCACCCATGTTGCCTTAAGGTACATGTATATACATTTTGAAAGAAGCTGATTTCAGGGAAGGTAAGGAACTGTCCCATCTGTTCAAAAGCTTCCTGTGCGTTCTGGAAAGAATTCTTTCTGCCTTTATTACCAGTCGCTGTGACACCATGTCCCTTACCTTCCTCTGAAGGTATGCTTTTGGTAGTGACCACTCCAGCAGAGCACTGCTAGTCTTGTTGAAGGGTTTGCTGCGTGTGTATGTCTACAGCAATGATCTCTTTCAGGAAAAGAGTTTCTTCTTGTGGCTCAAGGAATGGTCACACCTGTCTGTCATAAACACAGAGATTTATACAGCAGAAAGTGAGGTCAAATAGAGTGTAAAAGGATTGTAGCAGAGAGAGGGAAAGCTGAGCTCAAACTGAGAGTGGTATAAGGGAAGTATCCAAGAAACCAGCTGAATTAGAGGAGGACTGCAGCTCTGCTGTTTTTCTGCTTGGGCTGAAGTAAGCCTCACCTCAGGTATTTGCTCTGTGTACAACAACAAAGGGAGATCTTTACTCATTTCTTACAGAAGAGGAATCTCTCTGTGCTTTCTGTGTGTGTCAGTGTAGCTACTCTGGATACATGTCTGGATATCTAGACTTTTGTATCACAGTTACCTTCATGGAGATTATAGTCAAGAATATGGTACATTTAATTATCAAAGAAACTCTTCTTTTATGGCCTGTTACCTACTTAAAATTTTATGGTCGCTTCACTGTGTGCCTGGGGCACATTCAGTGATGTTCTTAGTAAAGCTTTTTCCTAGAGATTTTACTGATGCCCATACTGTTGGTAGCAGGTTTTGGAAATTGCTTCCCACTCCCTTATTTTTTTCTCTCTGTTCCCCTTTTCTCTACATGTAAAGTTAATCCAGGCCTTTGGATTATGTCAGGCTGTGGGAAACCATGCACTGTGATCTACAAGGGTAACAAAAATTAGATGCAGTTATAGTTCTGCATATCTGATAGTAAGAAATGACTGATTTAGTGATAATCTTGCCCATAATCATCACACAGTTACCACTCACTGGCCATTCAGTCCAGTAATTAAAATGAACTGGCATTCCCCTTCAAGACTGACCACACTGGTGCTGGTACCGTCAGGGAGAGTGGGGCAGAGCATGACTTGGATGGGCGTACTCTTTGCTGGGTAAAAAACTGGTTGGGTGTCCGAGCCCAGAGAGTAGTGGTGAACGGAGTTAAGTCCAGTTGGTGGCTGGTCACGACTGGTGTTCCCCAGGGCTCTGTTTAGGGGCCAGCCTTGTTTAATAACTTTATCAACAATCTGGATGAGGGGATTGAGTGCGCCCTCAGTAAGTTTGCAGATGACACCAAAATGGGTGGGAGTGTCAATCTGCTCGAGGGTAGGATGGCCCTGCAGAGGGACCTGGACAGGCTGGACCGATGGGCCGAGGCCAACTGGATGAGGTTCAACAAGGCCAAGTGCCCGGTCCTGCACTTTGGTCACAACAACCCCATGCAACGTTACAGGCTTGGGGAAGAGTGGCTGGAAAGCTGCCTGGCTGAAAAGGACCTGGGGGTGCTGGTTGACAGCCGGCTGAACGTGAGCCAGCAGTGTGCCCAGGTGGCCAAGAAGGCCAACAGCATCCTGGCTTGTATCAGGAATAGTGTGGCCAGCAGGACAAGGGAAGTGATTGTCCCCCTGTACTCAGAGCTGGTGAGGCCACACCTCAAGTACTGTGTCCAGTTTTGGGCCCCTCAATACAAGAAAGACATTGAGGTGCTGGAGCATGTTCAGAGAAGGGCAACGAAGCTGGTGAAGGTTCTGGAGCACAGGCCTTATGAGGAGCAGCTGAGGGAACTGGGGTTGTTTAGCCTGGAGAAGAGGAGGCTGAGGGGAGACCTTATCACTCTCTACAACTACCTGAAAGGAGGTTGTAGTGAGGTGGGTGTTGGGCTCTTCTCCCAAGTAGTTAGTGATAGGACAAGAGGAAATGGCCTCAAGCTGCGCCAGGGGAGGTTTAGATTGGATATTAGGAAACATTTCTTCACGGAAAGAGTAGTCAAGCATTGGAACAGGCTGCCCAGAGAGGTGGTGGAGTCACCATCCCTGGAAGTGTTCAAGAAACGGGTAGACGTGGCACTTTGGGACATGGTTTAGTCTAGTCTACCCTTAATTGTTTTAGTGTGGACTTGGTAATGTTAGATTAATGGTTGGACTGGATGATCTTAAAGGTCTTTTCCAACCTAAACGCTTCTATGATTCTATTCTATGATTCTATGACCATCAGACCCATGGTGCCAGGTTGCTCGCCACAGTTGTTGCTGCACCTCAGATGGAGGTCAATGGTGGGGCAGATACTGTCTGCGTCCTGTGGTGGCTCAGCTTGAAGGACTACCAAACCAGCTGTGAACGTGCTGTGAACATCACCTTTTTTTGCACTGTGGATTGTATTCTCTTCCAATTCACAAGAAGTCCTTGGAAGGGCCAACACCTAAGCACAAGAAACTCAAACTGGTGAGTCCACTGCAGACGATGGTGCAATGCTGCTCTCTTTACTCTGACTTGAAGTCCTCTGGTTTCCAGTGTTAGAAGCAAGGGTAGGACTTAGAGTCAGGGTTCATTTGAGTGAGCGGATAGTTGCTGTAAAAAAATTGGACCTTATTTAATGATAAGTACATCGTAAATCACTTGGCAATGGGTATATCTTGAGTAACTGTTTAAAGCAGAATTGCTTGAAAATTGTAAATTCACATTACTTCTGGTTCTAGTTTGGCATACACTGCCCTTATTCCACCTATTTTTTATTAATACTTAGTAAAGAAGCCTGTTGATGAAAATGTTAAATCCCTCTTGTAAACATTTAGGTCCTTTCTGATAATTAATACCATCTGCATTTGGGAGGTAGGAGGTTTGCATGTGTATTTCCAGGAAGGTGGGAGTCATTTGTAGGAGCGGAGAAGCATGATGTTCGCTCACAAAGTTACATGTGTCCATATTGCTGTGTGGGTTGGCTAAGCACTTAATTAGAAAAACAAATAAAGAATGTCAAGGGGTATTTTCTATGGAATTACATCAGAGCATTAGCATCTCTTGCTTGCTTGCTGTGAAATATTGCAACAGGCCAACAGCATCCTGACTTGTATCAGGAATAGTGTGGCCAGCAGGACAAAGGAAGTGATCGTCCCCCTGTACTTGGCACTAGTGAGGCTGCACCTTGAATACTGTGTTCAGTTTTGGGCCCCTCAGTACGAAGGACATTGAGTTGCTGGAGCGTGTCCAGAGAAGGGCAGCAAAGCTGGTGAAGGGTCTGGAGAACAAGTCTTATGAGGAGCAGCTGAGGGAACTGGGGTTGTTTAGCCTAGAGAAGAGGAGGCTGAAGGGAGACCTTGTCGCTCTCTACAGCTACCTGAAAGGAGGTTGTAGTGAGGTGGGTGTTGGGCTCTTCTCCCAAGTAGTTAGCGATAGGACAAGAGGAAATGGGCTCAAGCTGCGTCAGGGGAGGTTTAGATTGGATATTAGGAGAAATTTCTTTACTGAAAGAGTGGTCAAGCATTGGAACAGGCTGCCCAGAGAGGTGGTGGAGTCATCATCCCCGGAGGTGTTCAAAAAACATGTAGATGTGGCACTTTGGGACATGGTTTAGTGAGCATGGTGGTGTTGGGTTGATGATTGGACTGATGATCTTAAAGGTCCTTTCCAACCTTAATGATTCCTAGTTTTACTTTCATTAAAAATAATGCAGCCACCAAGCCAGGAAACATGAAATTGCTACTCTACCCTTAACTGGTTTAGTGGAGGACTTGGTAGTGTTAGGTTAATGGTTGGACTGGGTGATCTTAAAGGTCTTTTCCAACCAAAATGATTCTATGATTCTATGATTCTATTCTATGATTCTGTGATTGGCTACATGAAGTGAGAGTGAGCAATATGGCAGGGCAGCATGAAAATTTGGGTTGAGTTGTAATTAGAAGTAATCAAGGTCTATTGTGTTGATGTTTTATATTTTGTATGTTTTGATTTTATGATAATATTTGGGATTACTTTTTCAGACATTCTAAATTGGAATTAGGAACATATATGTGTAGATATATATACATATATAAAACATATATATAAAAAACATATAGAGATGTCACACATATATATATACACACACATGTATAATTTTGCAATGGATAATTTTGGAAATAAGTTTAAATTTAAACTCCTTTAAGTAGGTTAACGTATTCCAGTTATCTGATCAGTGGAATACAGTCACTGACCTACATTTGTGAGGAAATAATTTTTTCTGAAAATGCTGTTGTAGCTTCAAAACAGATCATTAATGGAACATATCTGGCAGCCTAATTTGCATTTTAGATAACTCAGAATTATTAATTATCATGTTATACCCAGGCAAACTTCTAATTTCTGCAGAGAAGTATCTAGGCCTTTACAGCTTGAAAGGAGATAGCCAAAACCAACTATGTAACAAGGGATAACTGTACGGGATGAAAGGGATTTGCTCTCCTATGGATTTCTTACTGGGCTATTTCGAATCTCTTGACAGGGTTACAGGGTTAGCCTCTTCTTTCTCCCTGGTCTATTTTTGGTTTTGGTCTTGGTCCTTTGCCATGTAGTGTCTCACAGTGGAGTTTTGGGATTCTTTCATATATTTGGATATATACATAAAATATCTCCACAGTGAAAACATCAGGTTGGCTGTATAAAACACTGTGAAAACAAACCTGTTTTTTTCAGAGCTAGTGTCTCACACCTCTTCATTGCAGTGCTTTGTGCAGTGACACACAGGCAGGGATGTGCCTAGCTGCCTGGTGTGCATCAGCCACTTTTCGCACCACCAGATTAACCAAGGTCCCTTTCCCATATCCCGTTGCTCTGTGAATGGCTTCTCTTTTAGGTGATGAGAACAGAAGCGACCTTGTATTTTTCCACAGATTATTCTTCCAACTTAATTATTGTGCAGAGTACGGCATGCCGCTGTTCCCAGCAATTGCTTGTGAGAGCCTGGAGAGTGCTCTGCCTGGCTCTGTTTGGTTCAGTCTGTCCCATGGGTCATTTGGTTTGGTTCATTTTTTCTCACTCAGCAGAACTGTTGAGCAGGGGCTGTGCAACACAGAAAACCAAATGGGACGACCTATCACTTGAGCTGCAAGATCCATTCAGTTTTGTCACCAGTGCTGTGGTGCCTGTGTCCTTCTTGGAGGCTAGGGTGAAAAAACTGTCTCATCCCATATCAGGAGTCAAGTGCATAATCATGTTTTGGATAAAGGCATAAATACAAAGTTCTTGCATGTATCCCTGGTCATATTTCATCATAGGTCCCATCAACTACTTTTAACTGCATGTGACAAAATAAAAGCTTGTTCAGTAGTTTCAATGCCACAGCTGGTGCGTTTCACATTAGCTTTCTTTAATGGTTCCAAGCTGTTGTGGTTTAACCCAGTAGGCAGCTAAACACCACACAGCCATTTGCTCACTCCCTGCCTCCCCAGTGGGATGGAGGAGAGAATTGGAAAAAAAAAAAGTAAAATTTGTGGGTTGAGATAAAGACAATTTAATAAGACAGAAAAGGAAGGGAAAATAATAATAATAGTAGTAGTAGTAGTAGTAGTAGTATACAAAATAAGTGATGCACAATGCAATTGCTCGCCACCCGCTGACTGATACCCAGATGGTTCCCGAGTTTGGGTCAGCTGTCTTGGCTGTGCCCCTTCCCAGTGTCTTGTGCACCTGGCAGAGCATGGGAAGCTGAAAAAGTCCTTGACTAGTGAAAGCACTACTTAGCAACAACTAAACCATCAGTGTGTTATCAACATTATTCTCATATTAAATCCAAAACACAGCACTATCCAGCTACTAGGGAGAAAATTAAACTCTATCCCAGCTGAAACCAGGACACAAGACAGGCTCTGTCTCACAGCACATCTGCATTCCTCGCCAGGTTTTCCAGGGTGCCATTGTGGGGTAAAAATTTCCAGAGCAAACTGCTGTTTGACAAAGAAAGCCAGTGGTGTGGAAAAAGGTGTGTTTTTTTTTAATAAAAGGAGTTGTGCAGCGGTTGAATTAAATATTGCTGAATTGGAACTGTATGACATATCTTTGCAAGAGACATTTGATATTTGTACTCCTCTCCTGGGGTGCTTACTTAAATTAAAAAAATATTATCAAAATACTGCACGATCCTTATAACCTTCAGCAACTGCTGAAAACATTGATTTTGAGCTTTGATCTTTTGTGAAGAATTACTCTGTCTGGGAACTGCAGGTTTGGCTGTCTCAGTTCTTAACTCTTCACGTGATCTCTGTGGTGGGTGGCCATCTGTTCACTAGGTACTGCAGTAGCTGGTTCATCCCTTGGTCTTCTGTTTGGTTCTGGTAGCCCTAGAAAGTCATAGCTGACTTGCCTTATTTCCTAGCTGGCTGCTACCAATACCATTTCCATCATCCATAATGGATGGTTGATTTGTGGTTCTTGAATTTTGGTTATCTGATTGGGTTTTTCAAATGAACACTAGCTAACTGGCAGTATTGCTTTTGTCCGTCTGTCTTTAGGCCTTAAAAGTAGGCAGGCTGTCTAATGCTTGTCTGCCTATCTATGCTTAGCGCATGGACATGAACATTTCTTTGTTTGCAGCTGTCTCTTTTACTTCTTTACGTGTGGGTTCATGATGGCAGACTTGATGGTAGTCTCTGTAGCTTTCAAATACTTGTGTCTGTAATTCCTGCACCTTTAATATTTTTTCACTGAACATGTAAACATCATCATGAATATTATATTATGGGCCACCTTTATTAGAATGGCACTTCATGTGTATATACATTACAACAATAATGGTATGAAATATTTAAGAGTCTATGAAAAAATAAAATATTACCTGGTACCTTTATTTCTTCTTTGGGCCCAACCATATTCTCCCTTGTAATCCAGTAATGAAATTTCCTCTGCTTTCAGCTGGGGGTAAAAAACCGCACAAAACAATCAAAAAAAACCCAACCGATTGAAAAACCTAACATCTTTTCTCTGAGCTTTCTTCCCTGAAGCATCTACCTTTTTTCAAGGAAATACTCTTCAGTTTTTCTCTCTTGTCCTCTAATTCTGTGCAATTTCCCAAAGCTTTCTGCTGTAGCCCTTGGCACCTTCATACTGCACCTCTGATAAAAACTGTTCTTTCTCCTTGTAGTGAACTATTTTGCTGCATATTTAGGACCTTTCAGGAGAGCCTTTAGCACCTTTCGGAGCATGGTTCCAGTGCAGCGGATGCCAAACTTTTCCAGTCCATAGACAACAAAGTGGCAGTAGGCAATTACTGTACTTAGTCCGTAGCTGGTCTCCGTTTGGAGGCTGGAGGTATTTACCCGCCATACCTCCTTCTACGTGGGCAGCATGGATGAGAGCTGTGTGGTTGTGGAACCAGTTCTCTAAGAAATCACTGTCAGGTTCAGAATGTGGGTTTATTATTGATCAAAGACAGCCTAGACTATTCTCCTGAAGTGGATGTTCTTGACAGAGCTGAGGCTTAGCAAAGAGTATTGGTTCCGTCTTACTGTTTTGTACCTCTTCTGTTAAATAACAGAAGTTGCTTGAAGTCCTTTTCTAGGTTCTTTTGCTGCTGTAACTAACTTAAATGCACTATGCATCTTCAAAGTCAGCACCTTCATAATTGTCACTAGCCTCCCTGTGGAAATAACCAGCGCCAATATTTTATGACTTAATACAAATATCTGTGGCATCTTGGTTTATTAATTTTGTTCAGCTAGAACAAGTTTCCATGCAGTGGTGCATTTCATGTTGCTTACTGTTGAAAAACATGTGATCTCTCAAGGGGCACAATTTTGAAAAATATGATTATTTGTAGAGAGTGGGTTATTTTTGGCCAGGTGAGTTCCCCGAGCCAGTTAAACATGTGACTGCTGGCACAGGATAGGAACAAGAGTCAGCAGAAGGGAAAGTAGCATCAGGGCAGTCTCTGCTTCAGCTGGCTCAAGCTGCCTTGGTGCCCCCTGCCTCCCACTCCCCATTTAATGCGTATGTAGTAGCACTAATGAGGACATAGTGCAGAGCTTACGGAGTCCATTCAAGCACTGAAACCAGAAGCAATATGGCCACAATAGCACAGCATTCTCTTAAAGGAGAGTTTCAAGTCTGTCAGGCAGAGAGACTGCACTGTTGTGGATAGACAGTTTTCAGAGCTCAGCTGGTGGTGTCTTTGCAGCACTGTGCTGTGCTCAGGAGACGTACAAGCACTAGTCAACCTTAGGACATGTGCCTTTGAAGGATATTAGGTGACTGGCTTTCTATTTGGACTGTGCAAAGAAGTCTTAACTCTCTAAATAAACTGACTTATTAAATTATGCAATGTCTTTTGCCAGAAAGTTGCATTGCTAGATGAAATTATTGATCCACTTGTATCCTACTCCTATCAGTAGTCTTGTCTTGACTCCTCAAAATGCTATGCCATATTGTGCATTCACTACTTACTAAAAAATACCCTGGGAACCGATGGTTTTCCCTGCCAGTAACTCAAAGGACTGCAGTGATGAGCTCTAAAACACAGAGTTGTTGCTGCATAATGTTGTATTACTGGAGACAGCAACAGATAGGTTTCATTAATTGTGCAATTGTACAGATGATAAGTTAGATTTTTACATATACTGGTCCATTCGAAAGCACGGTGAGACTTTACAGACTTAGAGGAATTATTTGGCCTACTGCATTGCTGAAAAGTCGCTGCTCGAGGTGAAACACAGTGGCTGCTTAACAGCTGGCAGATTCCTATAATAAGCTGAACCTACAGGGGTAATTTAGACAGACAAAAACACAATTACTTGGTATATTTCCTACACTGAACTAATTAGGCAGTGCCTTACACTGGAAAAATGTCTCACTCAATGTCCCTATCAGCACAGGTCTCTAAGAGTAGAATTGTATATAATTTATATAATCTGAACACAATTCCAAACATATATTAACATGTATAAAGTTATTTCTACAACTTTAATCTGAGTCCTTGCATGAGTTCTTGTACTTAATTATGACTATAAAAATAGACACTTTAGTTACTCAATATGAAAATCTGCCTATTTTAATGTTTTTTTTCAACCTGCAAAAGCAAGGCCATGTAGCAAATGCAACAGTACACAACACAGAATTTAAAATAAATTTCAAAATATTAGAGATATGTAGATAGGCTGGCAATAGTGACATAGCTGCAATAACTAAGTCTTTACATTACAGCGTGGAAGCCTAAGCTATTAAGGCAGAAAGCATGCTATCATTCTGACTTCCATGTCGATGTGCAAGTGAACCAGATTGTGTGAAGTGACTACTGGCAGAATGTAGTCCACTGATTATAGACTATGCATTTGGGAGTTTAGAGGTAGTCACAATAATTGCACTGGGGCCATTGTTATGTCTCAATGTAAAGAGTAGGGTTGTATCTCTAAAGTTGTCAGAACTTTGAATGAACGTCATGGATTTTCTCTCTTACTAGTGTTTTAGCTGGCATTTGGACTTACTGAAAAATATGGCTAGAAGTTGCTGGAGACCCCTAAATAAGAACAGAAGTAGTGTTCCTCTGATTGGTGCTTATGTTAGTTCAGATTAATTTTTAAGTAAAAATACCTACTGAGACAGACTTCATGTTCACAAGACATACCTTTCCTGTAAAAGCACTGTATTCACTTTTCCTTGACTGTGTTTTTTTCTGCAGATTCTGTTGTTTTTCATAGTTTTTGCCACTTTGCCCAATATAAAAGCAATAGTTTGGTAATGTCACACTGGAGTTCTGTAGCAATGGCTAGCAGAATAAGGCCTGGTCCTAGCAATCTGATCCCTCTCATTTAGGGATTTGTTTTAGAACCTGTTTTATGGATGATTCAAGCTAAGAGAGATTCCCTGATATGTTCCTTATAAAAAAACAATAGTCCCTCTGTCTGAAATCAAACACTACTGTAGATTTTCTGTTTGTTTTGTTTTGTGGGGGTTTCTTTTCCTCTTTTTTCTTTTTCCCCTGCAAGGGTATCTCTAGGTACTTTGTGCTTACCTGTACTTTGATGGTTACATTTTCAACCAGATGTTAAGAAAGAGGTCAGAAAAACGTTCAGGAGTGCTTTTCCTCATTTAGCTGCTTCAGGAAGCAGTCATTTATGGGATTTAAAAGTTTGCCTTAGTTTCATGGTCCAGTGTAACAGTTACTGAGTCTGCGTGGGAATGATGGGACTCTCCCTTTAGTCTATATTCTGCAGCAACAGCCTCTCTGAGAGCTCCCAAGTGAACCATACGCCCTCTTTGCATCCTCCTTAGGCTGTGATAGTATTGCTCTGTTAATATGCTTTCCCTACATAAGTGTGAAATTTTAATCCATGGAGATTCTGTTACATCTCAATACAGTTAATCACCTGGTTGCGCTGCATGCTTCCTTTAATGCACAGCACCACTCCAGTGACATCGCCTCTTGTTTTTTCCCCATGTATTTTGCACCTTGGAAATTCAGCGTTCCACTGATTATTTTCTTTCTAGTATCCTTCTAATACGGTATTTCTCATTCAGTATTCAGTTTCAATTCATCCCAGTTCCCCCTTCTGTATTGGCATAGAAGCACATACCCATTTGGTCTGACTACCTACTTTTTACGCTCTGTTTAGATGGGACTTGACTGGTTCAAGCTGTTCTTTGTTGTTTCTCCGTGCAGCTGTCCTTAGTCTAAGTAATCTTTTGTTACTTCACCTGCAAAGGATGTGTACTCTTGAACTGTGTGATCTTCCACCTTGTCAAAACTCCTCAGTTTTTAGTTTTGTTTTGACCCATTTTTTATTTCTATGAAGTTCATCCTGTTTGCAAAAACTCATCCTGTTCTAAAATTACTAATTCAACACCTCCATTTTTTTAAAGGTCTTCACTGAACTTCTGCTATCACCTCAACTTTCAGTGTTCTTTTAAGAAGCATTTCAGATTACTTCACTGAGGGAATTAGGATCAGATAACTGGTATTTAGTTCTGAAGGCAGGAGAACTTATCCCTAATGAATCTGTTTGTGTAAGTTAGGATTTCATACAAAAGAGTTGGTGAACAGCTAAGGTGGATACTTTATCAGAGCATTTGGGGCAATCACTCAAGAAATACTCAGCGCCTCAGAACCTGGCCAAGAAAATTTTTGAAGGATTTGACATAAAAGGGTTTTTTTCATTTTATTATTATCTTCACATCAGAAACATACGTAAAAAGAGTGTAATAATGATAACAGTAAAGCAAACTCTTCATTAGCATAATCTAATATGTACAATTCTTTACAGAGTCATAAAAATGAGTATAACTAGTATTATGCTGTTGTTGCAAGAATGTATGTTTCACATCTATTTTTATTCTTAAGTACAGAAAGAAGAGAAAAGGAGAAAAACTGAGAAGTTGTAGTGTACTGTGAAATTATATTTTCTTAATTACATTTCTGGTCTAAAAAAATTCTAAATATCTGCAGAGTTATTATGAAGCTTTAATTCAATACCACATATCTCATTTTAAATCCCCTCTTATAGACTTGTAATTTCTAGGATTGTTTCTGACATCATCCTATAATGATCTAGGAATTACTTATTTCAGGAGACTACTATTGTCAGGAGACATTAGAAAATACTAAAATGGTTGACAAGTTATTGAATAAATAGGTGATTAATATTTTAATCTTTCTGTAGGCAGCAAAGCTTTGCCATAAGCATCTGCCAGACTTTTGTGTATATTGTAGCTTACTATATACATATAGTATAATCAACAGTGCTATATTTGCTTTTATTATGAGCCCCTTTTATACACATTTATGCTTAGCATGATTCAGCACGTATCTCTGTGATGTAGGTGCCATCTTTTCCTGTACCTCTGCCATCTTTATGATACAACTCCTTTGAGACTTACAGGGTAGTGGATCATTTAAAAAAAAAAAAAAATCTCTATTTTTTGCTGTATTGGGGGGAAAAAAAGAAAAAGCCTGAATCTCTTGTCTGTGTTCTGGCAATGCATCTTGTGCCTTTAAGAGATTCCAGTGGAAAGTGGGCTAACTGGTGTTCAGTCCACAGGACCAAGCTGGAGCTGATCCAAAGTAACTTCTCCCAAAATGCACGTAGCGTGGGCATCCTGAGCACCAACTCTTTCCAGCTGCAAGTCCATACCTGTTGGGCATTTTTCTTGCTATTGGAAACAGTCAAATACAGTCCTTGATTTATCTTGCATCTTTGGGGTCAGACAAAGAACACACAGAGCCCGTTCCAGAATAAAGCAAAAATACAGCAGCATAGAAGACTACATGTCCTATTCCATACTCATTATTTCTTTATTCCTTTGTGCAAAAAAAGAGTGCAGTCAGCAAACCCTTAAGAGGGGATTTGTGTATATTTAAGAAAGATGTAGTGTGACATAATATGACATATTACAGTAGTTGCAATTGACTCTTATTATTTTTTTATCAGTGAACAGCTTGCTTTGGGGCTTAACATATTGTCTCCCCTGTCTCATTTGTTTTGAAGCAGAATAAGAAATTACTGATGTATTTTGTTTTTGTAATTTTCAGAATTCTCAATCACTCAGTTAAATCCCACTCTTGTCTTTTCCAGGGCATAAAATTCTGCTGTTTGCAATCTCTTATAATGTGTACATGGAAACAGCACCATTTCTCTTAAGATTGCACTTTCTTAATTTGATGGACAGCCTTAAGCTAACCAGAACTGACAAGACATTCAAAGCAGAAAATCGACCCACCAGACAATTTGTAGGAAGGAGGACTTTCATTGTTTAAATGAAAGTTGGGATGAGTATATTGGTAGCTATAGGAGAAAAAGAATCACAGGAAGGAACCTCATTCACAATTCAAAGAATAGCAGTCCATGTTCCTTACCTATCATCTCTTTCATTCAAAAAATCCCCCCAAAACAACCCCCCTCTAATGAGGCAGAACAAAATATGAAATTGGCAAAAGAAAAAAAAAAAATAGCAGTCTTCAAGATTGTGCTAAATTTTCTCTAAATTTGGCCCCCTTATTATTCTTCTGCTCTTCTTTTCTGCTCAGAGTAGTCATGTTTGAGTTCCACTTTTATAATTATTTTCCTTCTTTTTTTATTTTCCCTTTACCCCCATTTATTCCTCCTCTTCCAAAAACATACTTGATTTATGTCCTGTTATCTCTTACCCTCCTCCAGGTTTGCGATTTAACACTTCGATTTATTTCTGCAGTTCAGCTCAGTGTTTCTAAATGGTTGGCATTCACGATATTGTGACTTTTTTTCCCAAAATCTTTTTTTTTCGTGTTGTTCAAATGATGTTACATTAAAATAGAACCAGAAAACCTACACGCAACAAGAAGATCATATAACCCAAGAAGTTATTAGTCATGTGCTCTCATGATGTGTCTTTAAAAGCATCCTGTTGCTCACAAAATTGGCATATTGTTCTTTCTAAGGTCCTGATCCAGCAGTGAGGTTTGTATGAATCAGTTTGGAACAGTACCCGAATTCCCAACCATGGAATCATGCCTCCATTTTTTAGCACACTCAGACTATTTCTAATCATACAGCATACAGATTCTAACAACAAACTTGATTTTTAGGATCACTAACTGAAAATGAATAGAGTTTGGTCCTTTGGTCCTAAATCTTTACAGTTTCTTTGGCTTCTCTTGAAATCATTGACTGATGAATTCAATTATTAAATAGAACATTAAACAGAGGTATATCCTCTTGTTTCCCTACTAAGTCTCTCGAGTGCAAATGTGACTGGAAATATTTTTTTTAAATCTGCCATCAATTTCTTTTTTGATCAGTTGCTTAGTGACACACTGTATAGCTGGTTTCTATTTGCAAAAATAATTTTCAAAGTTGAACAAGAAAATGGCTAGCATTCTCTCTCTTCTGCTTAAATTGCTCCTTTGCAACTTTGACAGTATTAAAGCTCGCAAGTGCCAACGCTGACAGAAGGTACCATAGCTTAAATGACCCTGCAGAGTGAAAATCTTATTATCTGCAGAGACAGCTCTTGCAAGTTGTAAAGCACAATAAGAGAAAGTAAACAGGCTCCCTGTAATAGAACATAGTTTCCTCAAGGCGAACACTTTCATCTTTTCAGGACATTTGACCAGAAGTGACATCATTCACCAACCGCTTCAAATACCCACATGGAGAGGAAAAAAGGAGGAGAGAGATACAAGAGGACATTTGTCAGGTCTAGCAGGCAATCCTTCTGGTGGAAAGGGAAACCGACTGAGATCAGTTTAGTCCTAATGCAGTCATGTTTTCACTTAGCAGTACACAGGCAGCCAGAGCAACAGCATATGCACTTTTTCCTCTCTTTGTCTCCAGCTGCCTTCATTCATCTGGAAAAGGACCAGGTGTTTTGGCAGTGAGTGAGAATCAAGGCCTCACAGTTTAGTCATTCAATTTAATTTGCAGGTGACTTGTTAGAAGACTTCTGTATACTCCTTGACATTTTGGGGGCAAACTTTCATAGCGGCATAAAATAAATATGAGGTCCCTTGCTTGATATGAAAAATGTGTACCTGACACTGCTTGGGTCACCAAAAATGACTTGAATTTACGATATAGGACCTTAAGTAATGCATTTCAGCATGATTTCCTAACAATGAGTTCATTACAGTGTAATATTTGGATAGCTGCTTGAACTTAACCTATGTTTATTTGCTCATCTGGGATATGCCTGTGATCATACAGAACTGACATACGCTGACTTGGGAACCTGGTTGAATCTATGGCTGTCTCCCAGATCTTGAGAAAGTCCCCTGAAGTTAAATTCAAAAAAGGCACTTAGATGTTTTCAGCATGGGTGGTACATTTCCTAGGTTTTATGCACCCAACCTTCCAGGAGCAAAATTCAAGCTCTCTTTGGAAGTAGCCTGTGTACAGCACAGGAGAGCACCGTTTCAGTACCAAAGAGATGGTGCAGTGCCTGTGCAGCATGTGTAATAAGCCCTGGGGATAGTACTTCATCCCCAGCTGCACAGTTCCTAGGCTTGACAAGACCGAGCCTGAACTGCTGGAGAACAGAACCAGGACTTGGAAGACCCATGTTTTGTCACCAGCTCCATCACTGGCCAGCAGAATGAGCCCTCTGCCCCAGCACTGTTTATTGGCAAAGCTTTGTAGAGCACTTTCGAGTTTTTACAGAAAACACTTTGACAACTAAACTAAAGCTGACAAGTGAGAGATCCTGAGTGAAAAGCTGGAAGTGTGTTCCAGCTGCCAAAACATGCAGGAGCTCAGTGCATAGGTGTCAGTCTTCAGTAAGCCAGCTCCCATAAGAGGCACATTGTGGGGTATGTTTCATGGATGTAACCAAATCATGCCACAGGAGCATGAGACAACACTGAGTTCACTCAGCCGGTGGCACATAGCGGGCTGCAAAAGGGGCACAGCTGGGAGCCTGGGGAGGCTTCCTCCTGGGTTGTTACAGGAGCAATCTCAAAATGTGGCACCCCTTGCTGAACTGAAGCCACAGCCTCATTTTGTGTCTCTGTAGTGTATGAGCTGTACATTAGATAAGAAATGCTTCCTGTCTGCAGCAGCCAGGCGCCAGACTGAGGCTGCTACATGCTGTTTCACAGCCACACGCAGGACTCAAATGAAGAAAAATTGCATTTAAGATCTGAAGGTCCAGTCACCTGTCCAGTCACATTTAATTACTACAGCTTTAAAAAAAAAGTATTAAGATGTTCAGATGGATTCTTGTGGGGGAACAAGTACTGGAAAGGAACCATGTGTTGCATACAGCAAATGCAAACAAATTTTGGACAACAGAGTACTGTACTATGCTCTAATTGCACAACACGGCATTATACTAACTAACAGGAAAAGGGGAGAAAGCTGCAGATTTTTGGCTGATGTAGAACAGCTTCAGGGGCTGATCACCTGGAGTCCATCAAGCAAGTAAATAACAGGCACAAATAAATAGAAATAAATTCTATAGAAATCATTTCAAGTGGCTTTGGCAACATATTCTAAGTCTTTTGTGATAGATAGCAGCTATTCATAATGCTTGGGAACAATGCAATGTCCAAAAAACCCCAAACCATAACAACCCACCCCAAAAGCACAGAACTGAGGGTTTATTTGTTCTATAGTGACTTACAAAACACTGTAAAAGAATGCAACAGCTAAATCAGGAAAGAAACGTAAGTAACATTTGCCTCTCTCTTCTCAGCACAAAGAAATTTGTGGGATGTGTCATGTAAGCCAGTTAGCAAGAATATTTTGACTTTTTTCTGGGTAGCTCATTGTGTCAGCTTTCCACAGATGGAAGTGACTGAGACCATATTATTATGTTTAAGGTGTGTGTTCTGTTCTCCCAGTGCATGTTTCCAAGTTAAAAGGACATGTCCTTCTGCAAAAGATGCAACAAATGAACTTTTTAACACTAGGGAGCTCTATGGGTCTTGATGACTCTACTTTTGTAGGGGGCATTTTTTAGAAAGGTTTATGGCAGGTATTTTAAACAGTGGTTATAAACTGTCTTGTACTTTTGGTCAAACAGGTATGCAAACAGAGGGAGAGACACAGAGTGGATTTCTGCAATTACACATTGTGCCATGTACACTTCAAAAAAACTGGCTGTGGTTAATGGACATAGCATCCTAGATATCCAAAAAGTCTCTCTTCACTTGTATGGTTATAGACACCCCAGTGCTGCTGTCTTTTCCTCAGCGGTGCCATCTGCTCTCAATCAACACATTATCACTGAAACAACTAGTCACTAGTCCCCTCCTAGAATATGCTGTAGATTTAGGAGGGGTGCAAATGAAGACAGAAACCACAGAGAATAGCACAGCAGAACAATATTTTCTTAGTAAGTGGCATAAACCAGTTAGGCCAAAAACTAACAAAAATAAGAGAGGGGCATTTATTTAAAATGGGAAAATGTTTATTTAATCTGGAGAAAATTTGTTTGGCTGCCTTCTCTGGTAGGAGGGTGTGCTTTTTTGATGCAGTCAGGAACTAAGGGGAAGTTCTCTGCTCCTGTGTTATACCACTTCAGCAAACAGAGGGAGCAGATGTAGTAATTAAGTGTTCTCAAAAGGTCACAAAGTGAGTTGATTAAGTGAATTACTGAACTTAACAAAACCATGTCAGAATCAAGAGGCAATTGTGCATTCTCTTTTATGCAGTCTTGTGCTGTAAATAAAGCACTGCTCTAATGGTAACATTTTCTGTAACAGGAAAAAGATAAATGATTTTTGTTTAAACTTGTAAAAGGTCTTGTTCATGATATCAAAAATTTTCATAAACAGCACAGTCTTGCCTTGCTCTTCAAGAGTTCTAATGGTTGAAGCACTGACTCATTTTGGTAAGCTGTTCATGACTCTTTCCTTAGAGGCATGCCTCACAATAGATATTCATATTTTACAATAATGCATTTCATTGCCATATCTCAAAGTATTTTGACAGAATGAGTAAATGTTACATTGTCTGCATAACAGGAACAACAGTAGTGACACAGAAATTGCTTGCAGTAAAATTCAATTAAGAGAGAAAACTGGAAGTAGAATTCAGGCCCTCCATACCTCTCGTCTTACCAGGTATCTGAGGGTTAAGACATACATGAACTCCATTGGTCTTGTCTTTTCTGCAAATTTCAACCTTCCGCTGGAAATGCTGGCCATATTTCCTACATATCCCACTCTTCTCTACTTCATGGGATATTGTGAGAACTCATGCTGCTGAGACTAAATCAAATATTGATATTAGCCACTGAATTATAATCCTGGGAGTGGTAATGGTTGAAATCTGTTCTCAGTCCCATTCACACTACAAGCCCAGGTTTTAGAAAGCACAATGAAGTTCTGAGAGAGTCTCCTGAATTTTTCTTCTCTGGTAATTTGTATTTCTCATTTAGTCTACTTCAGTTGGGTATTTCAGTATCCATCCACATGAATGCTACTGTGTAAAAAAGTCTTTGAGTGATCCAGAAGTCATTTACATTTTTGTGAAATAGCCACATTTTTGTATGAGGCAATTTTGTGAGACACACAGAAAGCTACTCTGCAATAAAAACTAGCCTCAGGTTTGAACCATCTACTATGCAACTGTTTACCTGATAGCAGAATTAGTCTGCTGAGTAAGCTGAGTCCTCTCAAAAGGCAAATAATAACATGTAGAATAATTTTTCACCATTTATTTCAGAGAGAGCAAGTGCATGCATGAATGCAGACATGAGGATTCTTACTTTGAAGGAAAAAGAAGTGGAGAATAAAACCTATCTGAAATAGAGAGAAAAGTTTCGAGAGACTCTTCAAAGAGTCTCTCAACTAATCCCAAGGGATACTGAAGAAGTGGGAGATCATTCTGGGGAAAAAAAAGGAGATCTTGAATTGAACTCTTCACACCCTGCCTGTGTGTGTGCATGTTACCATGCTTCTTACCTCCAGAATTATTTGCTCACTCCTTGATGGGCATTGCTGTATTGTGCAATTTGGAGTTCCCTACCAAAATTAACTTGAGACCCAAGAAAGTCAATGGAGAAAAAAACAGGAGAGACAGAAATTTGGTTGAAATACCTGCTGGAGCTGCCAGTCCCCCTTCACTGACCAGGCAGCCCACAAGAACTAGCTCTCTGTATTGGAAGTCTGCCTTTGGTAACCCCCTCTAGAGCCAGCACAAGGAACCGTGCCAGAGTTCATCCAGTGATAGAAGTGTATCCTACTAAGAACTATACAAGCTTAAAACTCAGGATGTTGGTACTGAAGTGCAGCAGATATGCAGAATGCACAATATAAGATTCAGTGGTGACAATAAATTAAAAAAAATTTTTAAAAAAGGCTTTCACAACCTTGATGCCCTTTTTTCTTTCTGGCTGACCAGTAATCTCATTACAGAATGCGTGAATAACATTGTTTGAAAGAGGTTGCAGCACAAAAATGTCTTTAAGTAATTTTGTGTTGCATTAAATAAATTGTTTGGTAGTTCTGTAAATAGAAGGTGATGGTGAAGCCTGAAGAGCACTCTTTTTGCTACTAAGCAGTAGTATAGTGAATAATGTAGGAATGATTTAAAATTAAATTCCTTGATATTTCAGCAGTTCTGGATGCCTCAGTACCTCTTCAAAGATGCTTAGTTTTAACAGCAAGTCTCTCAATCTTTCCTGCAGTTACAGCACATAATGTGTTTAAGTTATATATGTATGTATGTGTGTATATAGAGGTACATAGTTACATATTGAAATGAAAGGGACCAGGAAACGGCATGCGTTTTAGAAACCTAGAGAGAGAGGTGTATGTAGTTTGCAATTGGGGAAAAAATAGTAATTAAGCAGAAAAGGGGCTGTGGAGGGAAGGAACTCTTACCTCAGGAGACAATCTGCCCTACTTTCTTTTCTCACATTTTGAAATCTATGAATCTTTTACTTGCTTTATCACTTTTCCTGATTCCCTGCAGGCCAGAGCTGACAGCTAAGCCTCCGTTTTATCTTAAACTGTTCAAAGCATGTCAGAAAATTACTTACCCTGCTGAGTCTGAAAGTGGCAGCATGATTCCAGGAACCCACCTACTGGTTACCCCCAGTCCAGGTGATCACCATTGCTTGAGTGAAATCATAATGATAGTCCCAGAACAGCTAGCAGATTGTTACAATATATGGTCTTTTACAGCTTCCAACTGAAGACCAGAAACTGAGTTGACTCTTTTTTTAATTTTCTCTCGAAGTAATTATTTATGTCTTGGGCCACTCTGATACCAGCACATAAAGATAGTATTAGTTTTTCACCCTGTGTTATTAACAGCTGTTTTGTATATTATGTGGACAGGGTCAAGCAGTTGCACTGTCTGTAACTGTCTTGACTGTTTATTCTGTGGGCTCTCTATACTGCCTTTGAATACGGCCTTTACAAATCCTTTCTATTTTTATCCCATTGCGCTTCTAAGAATTAGCTTTAAAATACACTCTTGTCACTACACTTCAGCATGATAAAATGCAGGGATAAGGTGAGTGCGGCCACATTCATGTCTCTAAAAATAGGATTCTACTGGAATTTCTACAGTAATTTCATTTTAGTAAGCTTTAACTTGTGCTGAAAATTTATATACTTCAAATAGTTCTCTGTGATGAAGCAAAATAAAGCAGGATAGGAATTGCAGACTGTTCATGCTCAGCTTGTATCATGAAATTATATGCTCGTGTACTGCTTTTCATCTTCAAAGTTTTACCATCTGTATTACCATCTCTGAAAAGTGACATGTAAGTAGCTGGCATATGAGATTCTTAGGTTGAATTTCTTCTGACTGATGACACCTGAACTTGCATTTTGCAGTTCTCAGGAGGAAGCTATAACACCATTCTTTGTTGGTGTTAGCACTTGTGAGCTGTTTCTTTTTGGATATCTGATAAGAAAGAAAACACTAATGCTAGGCACAGCTCCCTTTATTGTCACAGTGTATCTTTTGATTTTGCACTGATGAGAATGTTTGCAGGGAAGTTGGTGGTGGTGTCCTGTTAACTGGTAACCTGTTAACAACCAGGTATGAAAGTGAAAGTTAGAGGACTTGTGAATCCGTGAAGGTCTGGAGACCCACCCAGAATGAATCTTTCAGTTCTCCCCACTATACTGAGATCACAGGAGTTAGAGATGTGTACTACCATTAGTTACACACATCAGAAACTTTCTCATTTTTGTAGGGTGAAACATTTCCCAAAGGCTCTCCGAAATCAGCAGGGAGTTTCTGGATGTCATTTTGCATCTTTGCTTACCATATTGGCTGAATTCAAGCCTTCAACCCTAGTCCCATTAGTCAGTAAGCATTCCTGACAATGATGTCAGTGATTTTATTTCTTTTAAAATTTGACTGTGTTGTTGGCACAGCTGGACTCACTATGCAGTGCAAACAAGGGCAGTGGTCTCCAATTTACACTAGCTGATTATGCAACAACAGAGATGTACTAGCTTGAAATGTATACCTTGAATTAAGAAATAAATGTCAGTTATATGGCCTTTATGAACTATTTTAGGTGCACAGGAATTTAACATGAATCATGTTGCTTGCTGTAATGTCTTTCTTTGCTTTTATTATACCGAATCTTGGCCAATTTATGTGCCAATTGATTTCTGAAATTTTGGAATTTATGAGTCCCGTGAAACCTTATCGTGATGCTGTGGTAGTGACTAGTGTAAGTGTGGAGAATAAGACTGAAAAGATACCGGGTAACAGGCCTTATTGCCTCCTTGTTACACAAACATTGCACTGCAGAATTTACCATCTGAAGATGTTCCAGGCATCAGAGATGCAGTGAGAGACTTGGACAGGATTATCTTAGATAGGAAGGTTGTATGCAAGCCACTGTTGCATTATTTAGGTTAGTTAACTGACTTTATCACATATTATAAAAACGATAAAAAAACCCAGAAGGGCAATTGGGTCATTTATGTGTCCTTCATCAAAGCACAGTTCATAGAAGTAATTCCAAAATAATTCATTGTCCCCTCTTAGAGCATTGCGATGTGGTTTGGTTTGTGCCATCAAACAATCAACAGTATTTTGGATGATTTCTCCAAAAATACAGTATAGTCACTAATAGTATAGATACAGGAAGAGAAGCAGATTTTCCAAGTGCAAACTGCACAATATGAAAGCTTGGGGTACCCAGGCACACATTTTCATTTAGAGACAGATTTTGTCAGTGCTTTGCTTCTCAACTGTAAAAAGGGGACAATAATATCCCTACTTTATGAACACACAGGAAAACAATATCGGTCTTCCAGGCACCTCACAACTGAACAAATGATGAAGAATCTGCTCTCCTTATTAGATGGACAGATCTGCCAATGGGCTGATGAAAGAACCAATGCTGAATGAAAGTGATAAGCTACAGATCATTGTAAGAGAAATTAACTTCAGCAGATGCGAAGTTCTGTATTATGCAATATTGCTTGCCCAGACTTGTGGTAGCTGCTATAACTGTTTCGCTGCAGTTGGGTTGTGTGGGAAGGGGTATCAATGACATGGCTAGCGAGGCAGAATTTTTAAAGACGGTGCTTTTTTTTTTGTGCTTTTTTTTTTAAATTTTGCTGAGTAGAAATGTAAAATAAAAATCTGTATTTTAAAATACTCATTTGTTTTTCTTTCTTTCTTACAGCTTGTGGCCAATGCAATTCTTTTTGTCAGTGTAAATTTGTATGGTGTCTTTGTGAGGATTTTGACAGAAAGGGCTCAGAGGAAGGCGTTCCTTCAGGCCAGGAACTGCATTGAGGACAGGCTGAGGCTGGAGGATGAAAATGAAAAACAGGTCAGTTTCTAAGCCTTATTTCTTTCTCTCTGTTTCTTCTGAGATGACTGTAGTTATATGAACTGCAGGTCAGGACATTGCTGCTGAGTGCATGACAGGGCATGTATGTGTTTCCATTGCAAAGGAAGGGTGCTGTCTCCCCCCACCTGTTTCAGCTCTTCCTCCCCAGTGCATGCACACTCTTTGCTCTTCATCTGCAGCGCGCACAGAAGGCACAGGCTGACCCCACGGCTACTGTCAGTTCCAGCACCACAGGGGATGCATTTTAGGGCTGAGGCAAAGCTAACGTAATATTGCAATCTAAAATCCTGGGGTTTTTTTTCTGCATGGATGTTTTTGGGTGGGTGTTAGATATGCTGTAAATACTTCTCTTCTGGCTGTGTGTGCTATAACCTGTTTGCATTCATGACACCTATAAACGAAAGTCTATATTTTGGGGAGAGGGGGCTGCACTGATATACATTAATAACTGTGATAACCATCTATTCTTTTTCTCAAAAGCCACCTTAGTAGTTTGATGGTTTATTTCACACAATCTTCCAAGCAGATTTAGGAACAATGAGAAAAAACGCTATATTGTGGAGCTTGCTGTTGTTATTCACAGGTCTGAATCTTAAACCTAGTAAGATCTGTAAGGTTTGGACTATATTTTTCTTTCTTTCTAGGTGATAATAGAGGGTCATTCTGGAATACATAGGTATAACTCCATTGACCTGTGTGGAATGATGGTAACTTATGCCAATAAAGAACTTAAGCGGTATTCAGACCTTGCTATACAAAATTTTGGGGTCCTTAAAGCTTGTGTACCTCACAGTTTTACTTCCCTTCACTTGCAATTTCTCTAGCAAGTCTATTCCTGTGTGAAATAACGCAGGTCCTTAAGTACTTTCTGTTATGAATTGAGTGAATGCATTTTTATGACCTGAACATACTCTGCAATAAGTAGACAACTTCTTGGAACAACTGCATATCTTTGCTGGCTGTGTAACAATGGTATTAGGATCAAAGCCTTTAGGTTTCATTCTGGTCTTTTGTAATCCAAAGCCACAGATTTTCAAAGGCATAAATGTGCCGTAAGTGAATTTCCATGGGATTTAGGCAACCCTGCCATTTGTGCCTTTGAAAGCCCGCTTCTGTGATCCAACATGAAAATAATACTGATTTTTGTGTTTCTCTAGTTATCACATTAGCAACCTGTCTTATTTTATATTTTATCCATGCATATAGAAACACAAGAAAGCAAATTACACATAAGTACCATTATTATTGATAGTATACCTGGAGAATCCTGCAAATGTTTTTCCGATGCAGTATACAGGTCAGTGAAGAGAATGCACTTTTTTCCTACACTTGTGAAATTAACATTATGCAACAGTGTAAAACTCAATACAGTGGTGAAATATGCTAATTAGCTGTCAAAAGTACCACCAAAATACTTCCTGTGGCTGCTCTCACATTACATTAGAATACCTCTAAAACCAGGGTGAGAATTAAGACATGATTACAGGCCACAAAATTATTCTGCAGTTGCTGTGGGATAACATAGCCCAAGTTTCCAGCTGGGAACACTCAAGAGCATTTGAGAGGAAAAGAGACATTGCTGACCTAGTTCAATTTTTGTGATCATTCCTGTATTTTTGTTCTCTGAAGTACCAACATTACATGTTAAAAAGGACTGAATTTTTCATCAGACTTTCTTGTCTCATTCAAATGCTCTGACCTAAATACTGTAGCCCTTTTACATAGAGAATTGTAATCCAAAATGCTAAAACCTTTCCCTGGTATTTCTGTGCAAGTCTCTAATGGGAAAGGAAAGAACATGCTTTTGGCTTTTGAACATACACAGGCTTCTGGAGTTAAAGTGTTGACTCTGTGAAACAGATACCACAGCTGAAACTGTAAGTGAGATTTCTTCCTCTGTGTCCTATTTACAGTGATTCTCCTCATATGGGATTCATTTGTAGTAACAGTCCCATGTGATAATTTTGATAAATCTATTTTTATGAGCAAGAGCAAAGATCTCATGTTGTAGCATTTTTGGAGTCATCGTGCAGGAGTTTTCAAGTAGACTGTGAAAGTGTTGCTTGGGGAGAAGGGGAGCAGACGGGCTCTGTTTATTTTAAAATTCAGTGTAATGTTCACCTTGTTATCTGTTCTCTGTGGTCATAACAAGTAACTGGCCTTGATGCTGGCATCATCCATTTATGTTGCTGAATGTTAGACTACAGTTCCAGAGTAACACCAGATGTGAAGGCCAAGAACTAAGTAAGTTTTAGACCATGAGCAAATAATTCTAATCATTCACTTGGGATAAGCTGCTGCTTCTCATGTTGTCTATAAATCTCAGCACCAAGACCATCCTCTGCAGAGCAAGCAGTTAAGAATAAATATTGTGAGGTGGGTTCTGTTGCCTGGAACTGTGCTTGTTCTGTTCCTCTTAGTCAGAGCACCTGAGCACTTCCCCTTTATTCCCACTGCACCATCTCTCTGTGTCCATTAATTCCAGATCATCCTTTGCCCATACAGCAAGCAAGGCATTGTCACCCTGTTCCCTGGAGGACTCCCAGCATTAGATGTCCCTACTGATCCTGAGAGCAGCCTCTAAGCACTGCTTCACCCCTTCCCAAGTGAGCAAGAAAAAAGGGGCAATCAGGGATGGGGCAAGAGGGTTGTGTTCAGCGTAGAGGAAGAAGTAATCTGCTGCTGATTGAGTCTGCTTGCCATCTGATTCAGAGGGGAAACCAGTAAGGAAGTTGTGGCTTACCATGTATTAATTCCCAGCATGGCAGCTCCTGAAGTGGTGTCGTGCTCCAAGGAAGTGGTAGCATTGTAATTCTGAGGCCATCTTAATTTGAAGTGCAGCTGGACCACCGTATTTAAAGGCCTGTAGACTCCCATTTTCCACTTCTCTAGTCTCTCTTTCAGCATGCGTACAGTTTAGTTTTATCCTCCCCACAGTTTTGTGATGGTGAATTTCACTCTAATTATGTGCTCCGTGAAACAGAACTTCCTTTTATTTGTCGTAGACTTGTTGTCTGATGACTTGATTGAGTGCTCTCCAGCTCTTGTTTTGTGATAAAGTATGAGTAATCATTCTACAGTAACTTTTTCCATGCCACTCACAACACTGTAGACTTGTCTCATAACCCTGCTCATCTCTCCTTCCAAGCTGAAGAACTGTAGCCTGTTTAGTCTCCTGATGTGTGGAAGCTATTTCCTACCCCAATCTTGCCAACTTTGTAACAAATCTTACTCATGTTCCTCCCCCCCGACAATAAGAATATTTTAATGCATATTCATGCACTGGATTTGGAGATAAAGCGTATAACTTCCATCAGTGAAATGCACTTGTTGCAGCACAGGCTGATATGAAGAGTGCCTATTGTTTTCTTCTGAGGAAGGCTGGAAAAATGTTTGACTTCATGCAAACCTCCAAAGCCCACAAAACCAGCTTAGATATCTTCACTGATTTTTAATTGTGTAAGTACATGCAAATATGTTTGCAAAATAAAGACCATCTTTCAAGCACCTTCTTTATTTAGATCTTTCCTTCCCTCCTAAATGGTATTTTTGTACTTGCTTGCAACTACAACATGATGGTGGGAAAACAACTGGAGGACAGCAAAATCTCCAGAATGGGGGATTGGCTATCTTAAAAACTATTCATGAATTCACATTTAGCCTGTCAAACCATTGGGACTGGAGAAGTGTATTTAGTGGTGGCACCCATCCTTCATGAAATAGTTGTGTACTCCACTACAATGCATGAAATTTAAGTTTATTACAGGCTTTAACATAAGAAGCTGAAGGAAGCATTAAAAACTACAGGGAGTTAAGCACTGGGCTGAGACAGCGAGCTCTGTGGCTAGCTTCAGGGCTAGTCTAATTAGTTTTGCTGAGAGGTAGGGTTGTTCCCTTTGCTCATACACCACCATGCTACTGCAGTAATGCTGGTTCTGGGAGACAGACTAGCACCTCGATGTTGCTCTGCAGTGCTTCCATACATATTCACCGGATCATTTGAAGCTGGTTACATTCTCTTTATGCAATGCTGAATTGTGCATACAAAGGTCTGCATATATATGTGTATGCATTCCAAGTGTCTGCTGCATTTTTAGGGCAATATCCTTAACATTCCATATAGTAACTGGGACATCACTGAGTGAGAGATTTGATTAATAACTATTCATGGAAAATGAAACAGTGTCAGCGAAAGATACCACGTGTCTCAGTGCAGAATACTTTGAACTGCTGCTTAGAGCGTTTTCGATTCAAATTCCCTGCTGCGTTCAGATCCCCCTTCAAAACAATTTAATCTAGGTATTATACATTTTGGATATGTGTACTACCTCCTGTACCTTTGGGTAAAAGGATGGCACCCGTAGGCAGCCCTCCAGTGGTTTTGTCTGTTATGTTTAATTTCAAGCGTTTATGAAAAGAGGAGAAAAAATACAACATTATGTTTGAACAAAGCAAACCATGTTGGACTTTCATTTTGGTAATGGATAACAGGTTGCTGGGGTTTTTTTCTTCCAATTCAGCAACCAAACTGAAGAATTAGTTATTTACACAGCCTCAGGCAGAATTAATTTCTAGGGTGCCTGACAGCATGCTTATCAATGGATAATCAGGTTCTCCTCATGTTTCCCATAGTTTTTATTCTTGGAATCTTGCATCTTTTTTCATTGCAGTGCAGAAGAAAATACGAAATTTATCATTAAAACACAAGCCCTGTTTCCATAATCATTCGTACTGGCTCTGTGCATCAGCAAATCGCCCTGCAGCAAAAATTTCATCTGGATCATGTGTGGGCACAAAAACATGTTCTTGTCAAATTATCTAGTGTGCAACAGGGAGGTGATCCTGTTTTTACACAAATTGCAGGGCGAGAGATGATACCCGATCCTCTGCAAAAGTTAGCCAGTGAAATCTTTGAAAAACGTAGGTGGACTGACTAATTTTAGCTGACAGGGTAAGCCTGTACCACATTAGTGCTGTGTTCTGTGTTACAAGGAGGCTTAAAATTGAATTTATTGTGTCATCAAACCACAACCTTACATGGGAAACTCCACCTTCAAATATCTATTTGTTCTTTTCTAGGATCAGGGAAAAGAGAAAGTAAGGAGTGTTACAATTTCAGGCTCTCAGTTTGAACTGCTGGGCTTCACGCCCACTCATGCAGGCTGGCCAGCAATGCCTCTTAGCCAAATAGCAGCAGCAGCAGAGATGGGAACTTGTCTTGCTCTCTGCTTCATTTGCCACCTTTGGCGACTCGGATCCTTACACAGAGCTGAGATGAACTGTTGTCTATCTTTATCCTGCTACATGGCACCCCTGATCTGTCTTTCACCTTTCTGAGGTAAAAGGAGTTGTGAAGAGGCACGTTTCTCTCTCCCACACAGCAATAATTGCCCAGAAGCTTTCCACTGACAAGCATCTGTTAGTCCTCAGCCCTGCAATAGTCATGCATGTGTCTATCCTTAATACAGCAAACAATATACCTAAGGGCTACTCAGGTTAAATGCAAATCTTCAGGTGGAAGGCTTCAGCTTCTACCTGAAGCCATTAGGAACTGCTTGTTAGCCCTTGCAAGGCAGGGTATAGCAAACAAATAAATGTATTCTAATTTTACAGCTCTATTGCACCTCTTTTTATGCAGAATAAACATTACATCTGAATGCGGTTAGTGCCAGAAGCTGCGTTGTTTGGCATACCATTGGGATGATTCTTACCTAATTTTGGCCAAGTAAAAGTGAGGCTTGTAGATCTAACATTTTAACCTATAGGCAGTAATCCTTAGTAGTAATAGACACAGACAAATGTAGTTAGTCCCTTCTATCCTGAACACCTTGCTGAAAATTAGATGAGATTTTTCCCTGGGAGTGGTTACAGGGGGACACCTAAGCTTAGGTCTACGCAGCTGTATGATGAGAGGGAGAGGTGCCTTGCAACTGGACTTGAAATGTCAAAGTGTAGAAACTCAGTAACACAGCAGAAACTACACAGAGTTGTAAATCATACAAAGTATGTATATTTTAATTGTGTTCTAATTGTATTACTCTACCCACATGCCTTTAATTTGCAAAATGAAACGTATGGTATTATAGAAAAATATATAAAAGCCTTTAAAAACCCACACTTAAAACAGCAGGCCAGATTGGTACTATTACATAGAATCATAGAATCGTTTAGGATATTGGAAAAGACCTTTAAGATCATCCAGTACAACCATTAACCTAATATTACCAAGTCCACCACTAAACCAATTAAGGGTAAAGTAGCAAGTTCATGTTTCCTGGCTTGGTGGCTGCATTATTTTTAATGAAAGTAAAAACTAGGAATCATTAAGATTGGAAAGGACCTCGAAGATCATCAGTCCAATCATCAACCCAACACCACCATGCCCACTAAACCGTGTCCCAGAGTGCCATGTCTACATGTTTTTTGAACACCTCCAGGGATGGTGACTCCACCACCTCTCTGGGCAGCCTGTTCCAATGCTTGACTACCCCTTCCATGAAGAAATTTTTCCTAATATCCAATCTAAACCTCCCCTGGCGCAGCTTGAGCCCATTTCCTCTTGTCCTATCGCTAATTACTTGGGAGAAGAGCCCAACACCCACCTCACTACAACCTCCTTTCAGGTAGTTGTAGAGAGTGATAAGGTCTCCCTTCAGCCTCCACTTCTCTAGGCTAAACAACCCCAGTTCCCTCTCATAAGACTTGTTCTCCAGACCCTTCACCAGCTTTGTTGCCCTTCTCTGGACACGCTCCAGCACCTCAATGTCTTTCTTGTATTGAGGGGCCCAAAACTGGACACAGTATTCAAGGTGCGGCCTCACCAGTGCCGAGTAGAGGGGGACAATCAGCTCCCTGCTCCTGCTGGCCACACTATTCCTGATACAAGCCAGGATGCTGTTGACCTTCTTGGCCACCTGGGCACACTGCTGGCTCATGTTCAGCCAGCTGTCAACCAGCACCCCCAGGTCCTTTTCAGCCAGGCAGCTTTCCAGCCACTCTTCCCCAAGCCTGTAGCATTGCATGGGATTGTTGTGACCCAAGTGCAGGACCCAACACTTGGCCTTGTTGAACCTCATCCAGTTGGCCTCGGCCCATCGATCCAGCCTGTCCAGGTCCCTCTGCAGGGCCATCCTACCCTCGAGCAGATTGACACTCCCACCCATTTTGGTGTCATCTGCAAACTTACTGAGGGCGCACTCAATCCCCTTTTTATTTTATTCTTTTTTTTAAAAAAAAAAAAACAAAACACCAAAAGCTTGTGTCGAGGGCTGATTCTCAATAGATTGCAGCGAGGGAGCTGCTCTGCTACATATGAAACCCTGACCCAGAATCAGGTCATCTACAAACGATTTAGCGCCAGGTGCCCCACGATCATGCGGTATGTGACGGGGGAGAGGCGGCGCCACATCTGTCCACCCCTCTGGTCCCGACCACGAGCGGCGCTCCACACTGGGCCCGGTGGTGCTGCGGTATCGCTATGTCTAGGTGGGATTCAGACTTAGAGGCGTTCAGTCATAAGCCCGCAGATGGTTGGCTCGTGCCAGTGGCTCCTCCACCAAGTGCACGCACCAGGGGTCTGAACCTGCGGTTCCTCTTGTAGTGAGCAGGATTGCTATTGCAACAACACATCATCGGTAGGGTAAAACAAAACAATTTGGTTTAACTTTATTTCACCCCCTGAAAGCTTCCTGATGTCAATTAAGTCAGTTATCAGCCATTGCATTTTTTGACACAGGGTGTGAACTATGGCAACTGAACAGATTTTTAGAGAAGAAAATAGGACATATGAACTTTGCTTTTTAGTATAAGTCTGTGTAGTCACTCATGGTCTAACGGGGATGTCTTGGACTGCTGTTTTTTGCAGTTTGTTTTTTTCTCATAGATGTATGCATGACATATAGTCATATACCACCTACGTTAAGCTCTTATATGTTGTAATGGATGCTGGCTTACATTGAGTAGAGTTGACACATAAATATATAAGTTAAAAAATGGTAGTTGTGTCATTCTAAAACCTGTTGGTACTTTGGCTGTTAGGAGTTTTGAAATAAATATTGGGAAATTTTGACTATGTTCTGCTTCAAACAGCTGTCAATTAAATATGCTGGTGGTGTTTGACTGCGAATATTTCAGTTTATTTTTCCCATTTGCTCCGTGTATTTTCCATTAGAGACAATGGAGGAGGAGGGACAAATAAGAGCACACAAACCTGTCATTAGGTGATTAAAAATACACTACCGTACAGTTTTCAACAGGTAACATTGTGGATAACTGTTGCTAAGGCAAAGTATCTTAGGTAAGAACACTGGCTATAGTGCATCAGATCCTTAAGTTAAATAGTAAGACAGATACTTCCAAAGTGCTTTCTTATGGCTGATTTCTAAATTTAGAGCAATATCCATGACAGCAGTGCTGTGTAGACACTCATGCAATATTTTTCTGTGTTTTAGTAGGATGCCACAGTATAAAGTAATGCAATCTTAGGAGTGATTCCTGATGCTCTTTCCTCAGCAGTAGGAATTCATAGGGAGCTTTAAAATGTCATTAGGAAAGTTCTCTTACATGTATTTTTATGCTTGTCCACAGAATTGGTTTCACTTCTAGAAGTGTCTTAACTATAACAAAAAGCTAGCTAATGCTTTAACACAAGCTCTACACAACTTTCCCTGTGCCACTCTTCAAGTGCAAGGTGGTTCCACCATAGACCAGCAGCTCTGCCACATAGGTGCTTCATATTACAGCAGCTGGCCTAGCCACATGTGCAGTTTGCCAGATAGTTCCTGAATTGCTATGTTACTGCTTAAGCACAAATTATCTCCATGATCAGGATACTGAGCTGGGCACTTTGCTTTCATTCCAGTGTGTGACAGTATATGCTGTTGGAACACACGTACTGTCATAGACGTTTTGCCTATTCCTTTTGGTCAACCTTCTGTGAAGGAAAAGAGCTAGACCACATCCCATTAACTGGCAAAAAAATACATTCTAAGTTAAATTTTTTTTTCAGGTTTGCCATTCTAGAGTGAACTTCCGTCTGTCATGTAATCTAAATTCTTTCTAAGGTTTCAGTTCCCCATTACCTCTTCAATGTAAACTGATTTCATTTGGAGTGTAGCTTCCCTTCAGGCACATTTGATTAGGAATTTCCCAGTTTGACAAGGTAATAATGAACTAAATCTGAGTCACACTTTTTATTTTAAGTGAATGAATACACTCATTGCTTCCTAGCATGTTCATGGTTGGTCCTTGTTTTTCATCTTTGGAAGGCAATGAGATTTTCTGCTGATGGGTTAGGCTCGCTTCCCTGATCTGTGAAGACAAAATGAGGATAAGTAGCAAAGGGACAAAGGCTTTTAGATTTTTCTAATCTCGATTAGAAAAGTTTTAGATTTTTCAAAGCAAAGTATTATATCATAGTCTCCAGAGATTTTGGCATCTATTCCATTTTACTGTTTTGCGCTGTGATTTGCTTTCATACTGCTATATTAAAGGCATCTGTGGTTTTTGAAAAAGGAAATGCTAGCTGCTTACCACTTAATATGTCTTACTTAGGTTCTCAAATTACTGCTTCTGACTTGAGCTTCCTGGTTTTTTAAAATCCTTAGTCTGCTTACACCCACTACTGAGCTCAGTTTCTATCACAAGCAATCAAAAAGTTTATCTTTAATGAAGAGTTTTTGCTTGTTCCACCAACAGCAAAAATCTGTAATAAGAAAGTGCATATACTGATATTGAGTGGCTACTGCAGCTCTAAATGTATGTTGTGTCAGACAATAGCAATGTTGTGAAGCACCGGTACTAGTGCAGCAGTGTATCCTTAATGTTCCTCTGATTCTTCTGACTGTCAGCTGCAGAGTGTGTCTGCTCCAGCAGTGAGGAAAGAGGACTGGAGATGTCTGTGGCCTTTCTCCCCCCACTTCCCTACACTGGCCCCATTTCTCAGCAAGGTGCCAGAGCAGACCACAGCAGGTTTGCCACATATCTACGTGGAGCTGGTAGAGATATCTGGGTTTTGGAGGAGTGTGGTGAGGGAGGATGTCATATCTCATGGGGCAGAGGAAAAGCAGAGTGCCACAGTCCCAGTACCATCTCAAGCTGTAACATGTAGCATGTTCTTTGAGAAAAATCCCACTAGCTGGGGACTGGAGGATTAGTGAGGGCAGAAGAGGGGGATGCATCTACCTTGCTGAAGGTTGAGCGCTGTGACTTTCACTTCCTGAGGAATACACACTAGCCCAAGTATTCAGAGTTAAATTGGTGGAACAAACCAGACATGGCTGTGGACTGGAAGGAGATGAACCTGTAACTGTAGAGGAGACTTAGTACAGCAGGGGTAAGCCAGTGAAGCTCTGTCTGCTCTTTCATTTACCCTGGAAGGGGGTAGCATCGGGGAAGCTGATGCTACTTGTGATGCCGTCTTCCTAGCATCTTCAGAAGAAAAGAAGAGAGGGAGAGACAATGACAGGATTGTTGTCCCAGTCCTGTTTACAGCGGGACACATCGCTCTGTGCAGCACTTCAACCTCTAGCAAACCTGAGCTTACGTGTGTCTCAGCCGCAGGCTTGCCTAGGAATTGCATTAGCACTTCTGTGTTCCCTCTGATCACGACATTGGCAGATGATTGGTACTCTTTCTGGTCATTTTTAAGTCCCCTCTTTATTTGAATCAGAAAAGCCTTTTTACAAAGAAATTAAGTTTTTGGAACTTGTGCTTTAAGTGTGTCTTTTTGTTTTTAACATATATACTCAATGCATATGCATACTGTCAGTGCTGCTATGAGGTGATCATTTCACTGAAAGATGAAAATTGGCCTTCCTGACTCTGCAAGAGAATGGGCAAAATGTTTTCTTTCCACAAAGGAAGATTTAGAATGCTATGTTCAGTGGCTTTTCTGTGCCAAAAAAAGTTTCATCTTCATTGATATACCCTCAAGAACCTGCTTATTAAGGTCCTACTGGAGCTTGATAGATAGAAACAAGGACATTTATTAAACTAACATTTAATAAATAAGAAAAACTTCGAAAACTCCCATTTGACTTTTTTTTTGTTTTCCTAGCAGATATTTTCAAGTATACCTTACTACTGTTTTCCCTTACCCACTAACCTTGTCTAAATGTTTCCATGGTTGGTAGCATGTCTTCGCTGACCCATATATCTTTTGAACAGAACAGTGAACAAGACTAAAATAAGGAATTTGTGTTGAGAATATATGCTTTACCTCCTAACACCAATTCCTCAAGAGAAGAGCACCAAGTTGGAGTATATTTGAAATGTGTGTTTTAAGGATATGATTCCATAATTGCTGATCATTCTGTCACTGGTGGTTGCACCCAGGGAATTTTTCAGACCTCTCTTTACCTTCCCCCTGTTCATTGCAGAAAGGCAAAGAGTTTTGCCACTGCTTTGGTTTTTTCCGTCTTGTTTTGTTTTCCTCCATCTGTTTCTGCCTTCACTAAGCAGAAGAGACAAACAATGTGGTGTTCCACACCTAGTTTGAAGGGGTCACTTTGAAGAGAGAATCACTGCTGGAGTCGAGAAATACCTATCTCTAGCAGTGTACTGCAGAAATACTATTCCTTCTTCCCAGCCAAGTATAAGGAGGGTTTCAAGTTATCTGCTCTAGAGAATGGTCCGATTATATCTGTATGGCTACTTGCCTGCACTATAGTGAGGCAAAGATGTGGCACTCTGGGACATGATTTAATCTATTCTACCCTTGACTGGTTTATCCTCATAGCCTTTCTCTGTTCTTGTTCCTGTTTGGACAAGATTTGTGGAGCTGATCTCAAGTTATCCTACTAGCAATCTTCCAGTCCATTCTGGAATCACACTTGACTTTTTAGGGTAGTGTCACATAAATACTCCATAGTCATTCAGTGGTCAGTGGGTATCTGGGGCTTTTTTACATGCTTTTCCAACTTGTTTTATCTCATGTGTTTTTGTGGATGGTACCAAAAGGCACAATGTACTGCTGAGTTTTTCTCATTCTTCCCATTCCACTTCTTGTATACTGTCCTGTGAACTTTGTACCTTCGAGCAGTTTTATGGTCTCTTTATGCCCACTCTCCAGCCCGATGCTTCTGCACACCATGCTCCCCATTGCTCTCTCTGTTTTAGCCAAGACTTCATCCTCCCGTAATTCTTTTGCAAAGTCTTACCTTCTCCATCGTAACTAATAATCTTCCATGTGGAACCTATCAATGCCTCATTAAACACTATGCTGATGATATGTACTGCCTTTCCTTTATTTAAACAAAATTAAGAAGTTAACCATAGCAAGATGACAAACTGGACTCATCCTGAATCCATCTTGCAGTTAATACATAGTGTATTGATCATCTACCATAACTGTATGTTGTTAGCCATCCTCTTACTACTCAAAATCTGTGCATTAGATGGCATCTTTATGGATGGTCTTTTATGATTATGATTATAATAATGACTTACTGATAAATATTTTTCAAGAAATCTCAGGAACATTCTGAAACATTGCCACCTTGTGGCTTTTAAAAAATCACCATCTTTAACAACCTTTTTCTTATACTTAGTTGGAAGAAAGGGTGTAGCATAGTTTAATTTAAAATAATTCACTCATGAAATTTTCTGTCTTTGTTTTCCAGCTTACCAGAAGTGAATAAATGAATCTTAGTAGTTTTACACAAAGTTGTTCTTCCATGCAGCTAGGCTTCTTTTCTCTCTCACTTTTTGTTTTCCTTACAGGGAATTAACATGGCTGTGCAGTGTAATATAAGGATGACAGAGACCATAAACCCGCTAAGCAGTAGCTTTTAAAATTACGGAAGAATGAATTTATCAAGGTATAATTAGGTATCAGGTGGTAATATTTAGGATGCACTTTGGAATCCCAGCTGACTAAGTAGAAGCTGAATCTCAAAATTATATAGATGAATTGACTTTGCAGCAGTCTTATTAATATTTTATATGCATGCCTGATGCTTGTCTTCTCCAGGAAAAAAATGTTTTTTAAATATGGTGGCACTTTCCATTTAAGTATAGTAATAACAAAAGAAGATCTGTGGTAGACTGCAAAAATTGATGGGTTAGGTTTCATGTTTTGTATTGTAAAAAAACTTGTAGAGTACATGATCAAAATGCTCCTTTCTTTTGTGAGCTCCTTTTCCTGTTTGTCATCATTGTTGGAGTGTTACTGTAACAAACAAAAATATTAATATTTTATCAGCCAGGAAACAAAGGTGCCAAACCTGTTTTTTTTACCTGCTTCTTTTTTCTTTCTTTCTTTCTAATGAGAAATGCAAAAAGCAGTGGACCATGGGCCTGCAGTCTATCCTGAATAATGTGGTTCAGTGCCAGGGAGTGTGAGAAAGGACCAAGATCTGGAGTGCCATCCAGAGTTACTGCTTTCCCCAGCATGAGCTTGGGAACCTCTGAGCCCCATTTTGAGCAAGCTCCACAAGACAGAGCTCTCTGCCAAGCCAGACATAGGGTCCAGGCTCCCTGGTGGGTGAGGGCAGCAGTGCCAGCAGGCTGGCTGTAAGCAGCATTTCAGGAGGAACCCAGCAAAGCTGACTAAAAGAGGCTGAACATCGATTACAGTCCTGTTCTCATGGGATTGAAAAACATGCAAAGCAGTAAATTTTTCTGCATGGCCCTTCAGTAGGTCCAGACTGTAACATCATTCTCAAAATGTGTTCCACTAGATGTGCATATACAGTAACATGAGAGGAAAAGGAGCAATGAGATTCAAAGAACCAGAGGGCCCACAGCTTTGAGGTGGTGCTACAATTCCTCTGATTGCTTCTCTTCTGTATCTCAGAAAAATGGCAACTGTTTCCTTTGATAAAATAGTGTGCACTGAAAATAAGATTTCCATTTTGTTTTCTATTTACCTCATATGATAATCTACAGGAATACAATTTAGCATGGAGAAGCACAGCAAGTGCTTCCAGTTTATGGGTAGAAAGTTGTGAGGGGCCAACCAACTGCACAGCAGGCAATGGGAAAGAAAGGCGAGGATGCTGCCTGGGAACATTAAGACATTTTTCTGCATTTCAGTCTTCTTTTCTGATGAAGGGAGAGTAGGTTCATAAATGATTTACAACTTGCTGAAGGAATTTGAAAATGTATCACAGTCATTTCCCATACAGATGTCAAAATAAATCATTTTGTACAATAGGAATAGAATGTGGTATTGGACTGGGTAGTATAGTTTGGGGAGCTGCATGAAATGATTATAAATCAAGGTGAAAATTTCAAAGGGACTCTGAGAAAGTCGTAAGTGTTTGGAAGAAGCAGTAAAATAAGAAAGACAATGATTTTCAAAATGGGAAGGGAAGGGCATCTTCATTTGGAGACAGGTGCAAGAAATGTATTAGGAACCTGCACTGGGGACTCCCAAAAAAGCAGAGCCAGGGTGTGGGTGGGACAAGCTGTCCAGGCAAGGAATGGGGATGGGAGAAGGAGTTGTGCTGAGAAGCCTCCAAATTGGTGAAAGCTGAAGAGAGTGTTGGGGCAGAATAGAGCGTGCAGGTGATGGAAACTGTTGCTTCTGCAGTCTCTGTTGTCTGCTTGCTTCTTTCTGCTTCCCCTCTCAAGAAAGAGAAATCATACTACTGCTAGAGAGTGCTGAGCCTTGAGCTACCCTACTATTTCAGAAACCACACTTTTAAGGTGGCAGGACGGCTTCAGGCCTCCCCAGGAAGCCACAGGCTCTCTCCACTCCTGAGCCTTGTGGTGTTGTCCCCCTTGGTACACAACAGTCAGAAGGGACCTCTGGAGATCATCCAGTCCAACCACCCCATCAAAGCAGGACTGCCAGCAACACCAGGTCTGGTCAACAGTGGCTTTGTCTAGCCAAGCCTTGAATAACTGCAAGACTACTGAAGTTCTTCCACAGGTCCAACGCAGAGTGAGAATTGCAGTACAGGAGTATAGGGTTGAGAATGTTCAGAAAAAACAAGTAGTAATACAAGGCCTTTTTGACCACTAACAATGGGAAACAATTTTTTTTTTTTTCCTTTCTCTGCCTTTGCATATTTTCCTTCTTTGTAATGTGCATAATGGTGCTAGTTGTTGAACAGTGCCAAGGTAACACTAAGCAATTCCTAATTGACTTGGTATGCATCTTTTGACTTGCCTTGGAGTCAAATGAATGTTTGTTCCTTCTCTTATTTCTATCTTCATTGCTGTGGAGAAAGAAATCTGGATGTTTTTCTAAATCGAGTGTCCTTTTCAAAATTAACTAAGTCTTCATTAATGGTGCAGAAATCCTCATTAATGAGAATAAGACAGTTGGCAGAGGCAGCCCAGTTTGGCATTCCAAATCCCAGGCTAGGACTGGCAATTTAAAATACAAATTTAATGAAAATTGCTGTGAATGAAGGAGATATAGGTCCTCATCTGTCATTTTCTTTTCTTAGTGAGATTTGTGCAGGGAATGCAAAATCATTGACAGACAATTACAGTTGCTGAAAAGAATCTTTTTTTCAGCATGTGATTTCACTTTAGACCATGCTAATGCTGAGTGAAGATTTACAGCAGGAGGAGAGAGTACAAATTCCTAAAATAGCACATTGGTCATAAGGCCAAGATTTAATTTTCTGGGTAGAAACCAGCTGTAATAAGCCTAAACAGCATTGTGGATCAGGGAGAAAGGTGAAAATGTGGAAACATTTTTCTCTCTACTAGGTCCTGTTTTGGAATATGCCACATGTTGAGGCTACCTCAATACAACATCATTTGTCACCAACAAGGTCTGCAGCATGAGTGTTATTTTATTCTAGTCAAAGTTGTTGCTAATTGATTAGTGCTCGCTGTCTCACTCTTTCAATTTTTTTCTGTCACCACCCATCCCTGTCAGAGGCAACAATCACTCAAGCATGAATGTCACCACAAATGTGACCGGCCTTGCTTCAGTGCCGTCACTTGTTCCATTCGATGCACTATGCAGCCATGCACATCTAGTTTCCTTTTTAGTCTGGTTTTCAGATTATTTTTATAATCAGATCAGCTATACAGGAGCAAATCAAAAAATCAGACAAAGATGGTAGGGCTTGCTGGATAGAGATCCAGGCGGAGCCCTTTCCCAAACCTTCCAACAGCTGTATTTGGTGTACATGAATTCACTCTTGCAGCTCTGAACCTCTGAGTCCTTGATCATTCCATAGGCTGACCTGAAGGGCAATACTGCTTTGCTTGACATTTTTGCTTGAGATTTTGCCCAACGTAAAAGGGACTTAAATTTTTTCTAGAGAGCTAGATGCTGGTTTTCCTTTATTTTCAGTGCTTCAATACTTTCCATTGTGGGGTTGTTCCTTACATTTTCCAGTCTCTCCTCCAGTGACAATTCTTTACAGCCGCGATGCTTCTTCCCTTCTTGGTCTGAAAGGTCAGCAGTGGCTGCCCTTTGAGAAAGCCGTAAGTGAGTCTTTCTCTTTCCTCACTTGGTGAGTCTGAGGCTGCTAACCCTCTTTGTAAAGACTCTACAATTCTTCCTCAGTCATCCTTTTTTTTTTTTTTTTCTTCTCTAATGAAAAAAGCAAGCCATCACAATTTGATACAGGATTTTCATAAGCTCCCTTCAGTTCTTGTAATAGTCAAGCTAATGTGTGTGGGAATCACCATTTTGGTAGCCTCCCTTAATACATCTGACATGTGCAGGTTTCAGTGCTGTCCAGTGCTGCATCCTGCAGCTCTCCAATGCTATTCATGGTAATGATTGTTATTATTTCCCTGGCTTTTGTGTTGTTTGCCATGCACTGCAGAACTTATATGTGAGTTTTTTATTCACATCTTGTATTGTAATTGTGTTTACAGGCCATAAAGAACTATTCAGTCAACAGTGGTCTCTGTAAGAGTCTGTCAGTATTTTTGGTTGGTTGGTTGATTGTTCTAGTCTGACTTCTAGGAAACAGAAGCTGAAACTCCACTCTTTCTCCATAACAGCTTTGGAATTTACTTAACCATTTCAGCAAAATGGCAAAGATCTTGTTTAATATGCTCACTTAAAGAGAAGCTACAGTGAACACATTTAGTCCTTATCAGACATCATAAAATTGGTATCCAGGATAATACTTATGAAATTCCAGCATCTTTTGGAGTTTATACCATCTTAAGCACCAGAGAATTTAACTATCAGTCCAAACTTCTCTCTTGTGTGGATTCTCTATTGTCTGTAGGTGGTCAGCTCATTTTACAACCTCAGTATGTTTCAGTTAAAACAGTAAATCAACTGCAAGGCACAAATAGTGGGCGATAGAGCTTCGTAAGGTCCACTGTTGATGAAACTATTTGTTTTGGATTTTAACCCAAATTTTGGGTTACCCAAATATAATTCTGCTGCAGAGATATAACCATGCTTAATTCAATTAACATAAAAATTATAGTAATTAACCATTTTCTACCAAGATGTGAGACTGTTTGGTTAATCTGAAATTGATATATGCATGAACTGTCAACAAATATTTTATTCCATCATATTCTTTGCAATATTCTTAGTATAAATATGACAACAATAGGAAATAGACTAAGTTAATGATCCTTAGCCTCAAGTCCACATGAACTACCACAAACATATGAAGGAGCTTTAGTCTAAAGTAAGTACCAGGGCATTTCTGCAAAGTTTAATTTATTCCTTGGTGACAAAAATATTCAATGTATCTTCTTCCAGAAGAAACTAAAATTAGAAACCCTTTGAGTATTATTTGGTGGTTTTGGCTGGTGAATGTGTGCATGTGAGCAACACAAAGCACTTGCCTGTGCAGATACCCTCTTCTCAGTGTTAATTGTTGCTTCTTATTTATTTAACATCATTTAAATAAAAGGAGGATGTGGTCTGCACAAGATCTGCACTTCTGTGATGTCTCGCAGCTGCCATTATGGTGGGTCTCGATCATCAGATAACAGAATGACAGAATAGTTGAGGTGGGAAGGGAACTCTGGACGTCATCTGGTCCAACCACCCTGGTTTCCAGGATGAGCAGCTCCATCACTTTTCCAGGACTCAAGGTGAAACTGACTGGCCTGTAGTTCCCTGGGTCCTCCTTCTTGCCCTTCTTGAAGACAGGAGTGACAGTTTCTTTCCTGCAGTCTTCAGGCACTTCTCCCAGTCACCATGTTTGATCAAAGATTACCGAGAGTGGCTTTGCAATGACATCTGCCAGCTCCCTCAGTGCTTGTGGGTGCGTCCCATCAGGGCCCATAGACTTATGTATGTCTAGTTTGCTTAAATATTCCCTGACCTGCTCTTCCACCAAGGGTACGTCTTACTTGCTACAGCCTTTCCCTGTGTTCTCTGGAACCTGGGATTCCTGAGTCAGATGAGATGTGATTATGTGAATTCGTTCTTCAGACTGTTGCCATGACTGAAGCTAGCAGGTCTGATGGATAAGCTTGGAACTGCATTTTAAATTGAAAGTGTTTTTTATGTGAAAACAACATAAGTAGGTATCTAAGGACACCTTACAACACCTACGAACACCTGCTGCAAGTTTTCCAGGTGGTACCTGTGAATGCGGCAGAATATGTGGAAAAACTACATAAGCCTTTATAGTCAATACTGACAAGATCCAAAACATTAGAGGTCCTTTTTATGCAGGTCAGTGACCTATGCTAAAAATCTGTGGATATGGCAAGAAGAGATGTGTTTAACCAGGGGTTTGTACTGATGCATTCCGTTACTGAGCTGACTGGAACAGACATTGCCCACTGGATACGAAGCCATTAAAGCTATACCTTTATTACTGTTCTGCTGATTCAGACTGTGGATAAATCTATCATCCATTCTCACTGCTTAATAACCAGCTGTCACAGTCCTTGTAATGTAACACTTTCATTATATTGAGAAATAGGACACACAAAAGGATAGCAAATGATCCTGGGAAGTCTTTCCCAGACAGATAAATGCTACTAACAATAAAATAAGTTATTATTAGCATTGTGATGTTAATGAAAATTATGGACAATTATCTGGTCTTGAAGCTGGCTCTTCCCTTTCTGTATAGTTTTTTGCGTTTTTTTCTGCAGAAGACTTAAAAAAGACACCCACACCGGCTGCAGACGTTCGAGAGAAATGGTTCATACTATTTATGCAGTGGAAATTCTCAGGAAACAGACTAGATCAGGAAAAGATTGTCTAGTTTGCTAGTTTAAAACTTTTGAATAATGGTCACACACTATACCACAAAACTGATGTTGATTACATTTTCTTTTAGGAACGTCTCTTGATGAGTCTTTTGCCCAGGAATGTTGCAATGGAAATGAAGGAAGATTTCCTGAAGCCTCCTGAAAGGATTTTCCACAAGATTTACATTCAAAGGCATGACAATGTTAGGTAAGATACATGTAGCCCATGAAATAATTTAAAGCAGAGAATATTTAGTACAAATACAGTGACGTGCAATTGCAGTCAGGTCTTAGAGGAAAAAACCAAGCAGTACAGTGAAGATTTGTTGTTTATGCAGAGGGGGAGAATGGGACCACTAGGAAGACTTAATAGTCTTCTCAGAAGAAAATGGTGAATCAATAAATGGCTTAGAATAGTAGTGCTGGGAGGCAGACAACTTTTTTCAAATGAATAGTCATTCTTTTTGTACTGTATTATGTTTTGGGTGAATAAAAGTATTTATTTTGCATGGTAACTTTTACACATTTATATTTTCCTGATAGTAGGAGGGATTACTTTTAATGCAATAGATTTTCTGGGTAATAGCATGGACATACAGAAAGAATGTGTGATGTAAACTTAAAAATTATGTATCTGTCCCCATCATATGAGCATTCCTCCTCAGAGGTTATTGACTGAGGCTCAATTCTACTTCTTGCTCTTGTTCAGTAACAGGCTGTTGTGCAAGTGCCCTTGTTTATACTGGTTGTTGTTAAAGTGTATTCTCATTTGCTATTCTTCTCTGCCCCCCCCCAACAAATTCCTTAAAGGCCTTGACTGAATGGTGTTGTTTTATGATACTGTGATCAAAGATTACCGAGAGTGGATTTGAAATGACATCTGCCAGCTCCCTCAGTGCTTGTGGGTGCGTCTTGTGGGTAGCGTCTAGCTACTTTTTCTGCAAGTGCCTTGCTTCCACACCAAAAAAAGGGTCAGAGGTTTACTTGGTGCCGCCCTTGCACTAAGCAGGGTGCAGGCTTAATAAGTGATGCTGCAGAGCTGCCTTGATTTGCACCATGTACTCATGTGGCAAAGGAGTAAACTCCCTTAGCACCTTCTCCTCTCCCTCATCCACTGGTAAGTTCCTTCTCTTGGGGTTCAGTCTATCTCCAATGGAGACGACTCTAATATTTGCAAGGACCACTTCCTAGTGACTAAGCTGTTGCAACTAATAGCATTTATGTCAGTGAGGGAATCAGAGATGGCTGTGATGGGAGTGTTTAGAAGACTGACAAATTAGGTCAGTTCTACACTGTAAAATTAAACATTACTGAATTTATTCATTAGCAGCTCACTTCTTGCTAATGGTTAAATCTAACATAAAGTTGATCATCATCACTATGTGTAGCAAACTCTTGGTCTTTAACAATCAATTTAAAGTTAGCTCTAAGTGTACCCCAGAGCTAATGCTGTGAAGTTAGCATTGTTGGTTACAGTCTTTGATGGTTCTCAATTGCCAAAGTCAGGCTTGAGAGTTCCTGAAGGAGAGAATTCAAGATCAAAGTGGGCTGTCTTCCTTCTTCTCCAATTTTCCTTGTTTATGCCTCATGCTTTTATGCTGTTGTTCCCCCACGAACACCATTCGTCTTTTTTTCTTTTTCTTGCCCATCTTCTATCTTTGGATGATGTCCTGTCTATTTGTAGTCACTTATGCTTATCTTGTCTGCTGCCTGCCAGATTTTTGTTGCTTGGGTGCCTTCTACTATATTTCTTTGTCCCTTTGGTGATCACATTGCTTATATACTTATAAAAATTGTGTCTACTTATGCCATCACAAGTGCTATGAAATACATGTATACTACTTTGGTTGCACTTATATTCAGGTTCAAGGCAAGCCAACGATAATTATATCCTGATTAGTACGCTTATATCTTGTATGTGTCACAGGTCTGCATTAGTTACAGTGTGGCTAGTCTTCTTGAATGGCATTGCTTTGCAGCTGGACTGGTTGATTATCATGCTTCTGAGTTCTCTCTTGTGCTTAGATCTTTTTGAAGTATCTCGGGAGTACCCTTTTTTTTTTTTCTACATGAAATGGTGTTTCACATAACCACTAAGGCTGCTGTGGCTTACTCACTGCTTCTATGTGGAGCTCATAAAAGATTTTGAACCTGAGTACCCTGTCTGGAGAGGTGAATGAGTTCTCTGACATTAAGAGGGTACTTTTGGGGCAAATGGAAGCAAAGTAAGATGGTCTCATTTTAATGTCAAAGGAAAGATCCTCAGGGAAGAGAACTGAAAACAGGAGACCTCCCCTCACCATCTGTACTATAAGAAACTGTATTACCTTTTATATCAGCAGTGCAACTACTGTATTAAAATAAAAAGATAAAGGGGGGCATAGTGTCCCAGTGAATACCCAGCAAGCTGTTGCTAGCAGGTCCTGGTAGGCCAGAGTTTCACCGCAGGAGCTGTGTGACTGCAGATCTGAACGACATGGGGGACCTCCCTGCAGGTGCCACTCTGACACCAGTGTGGAGGACAGCACTACAGCATCCCTCCGGGAAGTGCTGCTGTTGGTCAGTGCCAATAATAAGATGTGTGCTTTATCTTTTTAAGGAGATGAAAACAACTTTTTTTTCTTTTGAGTAGTGGCAGTTCAGTGCTACACCAGGCAGACCTAAGAGACCACTCCCCTATTCTCACCACTTGTCCTCTTCAAACCAAGCATTCTGTAAAACACCACTATTAAAACAAACAAACAAACAAAAAGCCCCTCTATTGTCCTAAATTCCTGGAGATTTTAACCCCAAAGCTGCACAGTGGAAAATAGAAAACGAGCTGCACTTTTTACCTTTCCTATTCTAACACTGTCTTTTTCTCCCAGCAAATATCTGGAAGTGTCAGAGCATTATCCTCCAGAAAGGATAGGCTGGAGGAGGTAGGCATGCAAGTAGTAACTGCATGATTTTTCCATTCCTCACCTATTAAAAAAAAAACAAACAAAAAACCCCAACAACAAAAAACCTCACCAGCAAAAAACCCCATCTGTTTCAGTCTTCTAAATATCTGCCTGAAAAAAACAGGGTCTTTAAGCACTAGATCTTGTATGTGAAAAATAAGGGATTCATACAGCTACCTTCTTTACCTTCTCCCAGAAAAACACAGGGGGATACATTACAGTGGATATATGTATACACCCCTGTAAGAAGAGAATGATGGACAGGGAAAAGATACTGGCATATTTCAGATATACCATGGCAACAGCCCTGGTTTATCAATTAGTTGGTAAGTATTTTACCAACTATCAAATAGTTGTTTAATGGCTGCCTTCAGAAGGGAATGGAAACATGCCTCTCCATGTTGAGGGCAGAGCCCTCAGTGTTGTGTTACGCTTCGATGAGCTCTTCCCAGATCTGTAGTAAAGACAGGAATTTATTTTGCTCACAGATAACTCTCTTCAGTTAGAAATCACTTCAGACCTCCACCTTAGTACCCAAGATTTTATTTTTCTTTCTGCAGCACAAAGCACTAAATTCCTTCAACAACAATTGAAGATTTCTGTGGGGAGGGGGGGCTAGTTTAAAACTTACTTTATATTTCTATTTGAGACTGTTCTAAGGGCATTAATGAATACGGCCCATAAAAGAACACTGAATAGATGGCTTCCTATGCAGAACTACAGTGCCATCAAAGGAACTTGCAGGGGCCCTGGGGAACTGTAGTCGTTTGTTGGCAAAAACCCTTTTCTCCTCCAAAATGCTCACATTCAGCAAATAAAAAGTTCCTGCTAAGACAGACACGTGCAAGCTTCGTAACTTGGGGAAGATCTGTTATATAACTTTACTGAAAGTGTCAGAAGGGCAGAAGGCGGCTGAAAGCTTGAACCCTCAAATGTTCCTCCAATTGCAGAGCTTGAACTTTTATAATTTAGTTCCAATAGAAGCAGATCCTTTGCACAATGCTCATGCTTACTGCTTGAGCTTTGCAGAAACAAATACTGACAGTCCACAGTCTGAAATGTTGTTTGGCTACTTGAGATAATTTCTTTCCTTGTTCTGTAACTCTTTATTTTTCATTTAGCTTTTATATTTTTAAATTAATTGCTCTGAATATTTTGTTTATGTCAACTTTTTATCACCTTTATTTGCATTTTTTCCCCTTCCTTTTATTTGGCTTCTCCTAATGCAGTTTTGTGGTGGTTCTGCTATTTTTTTTGCATTATTTGAAGATTAAGTGAAAGATACAGAAAGAACTGCTTTTTTTCTCCTCTCTCACAATCCATTAACTGTTAACTTTTGAAGAGCATCAAAGCTCTCTGTTCAGAAGCAGTTTCGTATCAAAAGAGAAAGATCACTAGGCCCAAATTCACCTTACTTTTGGAAGTGAGATAATGGTACAAGAAAAGGTTATTACCCATTCCAACCCCCTGTACATATTTGTGCCTGTGCAAAAAGGAACAAGAACTCTTTCCCGGGCAAGTTATATTATTTCCTGTGTACACTGTGTAAAGGGTAGTGGTTAGAAGAGAATATATTTATCTATGGAACCTTCCCAAAGAAGAGGTCAAAAGGAATTGTCACAAGTTGATGAAAATCAGTCCTTTGCCAACAAATTCTTAACTCTACAGATATGCTGCTGCTTTTCCTATTTTTTGTGTGGAATACCTGAATATTACCCAATAATCTTGAAGGAGATATGACTTTTTTTGTCAAAGAGGAAGAAATGAGGCTTTTTGTGTATCTGTTACCTCATGAAGTTTTTGAGCAGAATTGCTGTAAAGTAGGAAATGAGTGCATGTGTTTTAAATGGAAACAAACAACTTAATGCAAATGCAATATGCAAAACAAGACATGCACATCCAAAATTATTATAGTGTGAACCCAGTAAAGACACTAAAGTCAAGCATCAGGAATGTAAAATAATTGCAACCAGTATAATATTGATGCTTCATGAGAAGGAAATAGTCCATATACAGTTCAGGAGCCATTTCAACACAGTATAGGTGTTATCTTACTGGGGTGACCCCAGCCAAGGTTACAATGAAGGATGTGAGGACCAGATGTCAGCTTATATGTGAAGACTCCCCAACAGAACAGCTCTTCTGTGATGCTCAGGAGTATTGTTTGTAATATACAAGAGACAGCTCTTTCCTAAGATTAGGATAAGTAATGTAGGATTTATATTTCTATTTCTTATCCCTTGTCTGGCCCTACAGGGTTGAGGAATTTACAAATTATATATATATGTACAGTGGCTACACTACTCCTGGCTGAATTTCTTCCTGCAGCTGTAAGTCAATTAAGTAATTTCAAGTTGTGTTTCAGCTACAATATATGCCCTGTATGGAGCCCTCGACACCTTTTGTTGTTTGTCTCTTTTGAAATGGACTTTTCCCACTCCATCAGATACTAATGAAACTGTTTCAACACACGCATGGATGAGGATATGACTGACTTGGTCTGTTAACAGACAACTCACTGTGCTCTGTAACTGAAATAATGTTCAAGAGAGAAACAAAGTGAACACTGAACTGCTACCAATTTGTTGAGCCTCTGGTACAGCAATTTCATTTAGCCTAATTTTTACAAGTGTAAAATAAAACTGGCTGCTTTGTAAGAAGAGGTATTAATTTCAGGCAACACACTGCCTAATTCAAAGCTACCAATAAAAAGATTCCTCGTGGCCATTTAGAGGCTGTTGTGACCCAGTCTGAGGCCAGAGCACAGTCTGCAGCTATTTATACGCAAATATTTCTGATCTGTCCTGTCTTCTAGAAAGCATGAGAACTCAAAAAATTTTTTAATTTAACTTACCCATTCCAAAGTTTTAAAAAGCCATGATCATGATGCCTATGGTCAGGCTTTTGTATGTAGGCTTTCTGAGCTCGTAAGACTTCACAGTCAACTAATTTTCATTAATTATTATTTTGTAAAAAAAACCCTCCCTTTGTTTTTAGTTTTAACAGCCCTCTTTAATTTGTGTCTTCATCACTGCAGTGAGTTATAGAAAAAAAATATTAATAATTTTCTCTTATCGTTGATCTTTAAGGAAAAAAAACCCCACCCTACAGGTTCCTTTCTGAGGCAGCATGTGCCATTAAAATATCATTCTTATTGTAAGTTGTACTCTAATTAAACAAATGACCCAAGTGGAAGGAAAAAACAGGGCATACAACCCCTCCTTATTTTGCTTATTATTTGTTTATACAAGTGGCTCCACTGAAATCAGCAGGACTATTCAAGTGCACAACGCACATGAATGAATGCTGTTAAAAGTGAACATTTACCACCTGCAAGCTCCTAAATGTCTTGTGTAACTTGGCAGTATTTCTCCTTCTGAACTTCCCATAGAGTGACATAGAAAAGGATTGCTCTGTCAATACTCACAGTTGGGAAGCAGCTTAAATCTCTTCAACCAAGCCACAGGCTTTCTACGCTGGGTTTTAGCAGGTGCAGCAGCTTCCTGCAGTGCTGCGGGAGGGCTGCAGAGTCACCGGGCAGGTGCTGGCTATGCCTGCCTGCAGGGATCACAGGGGAGGAAACAGGAATACAGAACGTCCTGGAGGGGTGACTCAGGGCTTGTCAACACAGAAATGGTCCAGATAGTCAAGGAGTATGAGATAATGAGGTATGTAACTTGTAGGTCTGTGCTGAACCAGCTCAACTCCTTGTTTGTGACAGAGATGAGAGAAATGGCTGTTTATAATGCTTTCTTTCTTGAGGTTGCTCACTGCAGTGTGGCTTTGCTTTTATTCAGAATTTTTACACCAGAAGCAGTTAGAAATAGCTATTTGCATATCAAATCAAATACTCCAGGTAACTTTAAAAAAAGTCCATAGGAAACCTCCATTAAAAATAGAATCATGGAATCATAGAATGGTTTGGGTTGGAAGGGTTGCAGATCATCTAGTCCAATCCCCTGTCATGGTCAGGGACATCTTCCACTAGATCAGGTTGCTAAAAACCCTCAACAACCTGATCTTGAATATTTCCAGGGATGGGGCATCCACAGCTTCTCTGGGAAACCTGTTCCACCCTCATAGTAAAGAATTTCTTCCTTGTGTCAAGTCTAAATCTACGCTCTTTTAGGTTAAAACTGTTACTCCTTGTCCTGTCACTACAGACCCTGGAAAAAGTCTCTCTTCATGTTTCTTATAAGCCCCATTTATATACTGAAAGGCCGCAGTAAAGTCTCTCTGGAGCCTTCTCTTCTCCAGGCTGAACAATCCCAACTCTCTCAGCCTTTTTTCACAGGAGAGGTGTTCCAGCCCTCTGATCATTTTTGTGGCCCTCATCTGGACCCGCTCTATCAAGTCCATGTCTTTCTTGGCCTGGGGGCCCTAGAGCTGGATGCAGAGCTTACCCACAGGAAATGTTCTGTAGCAAACTAAACTCCTTTAAATAAATTTATTGAGAAGTTTGGTGATTTTTGCAGTTGCAAATAACTTCTTGAAATTATGTATATTTTGAAATGTTTTGGACATAATGGTTGTAAGTTCATTTAGTATTATTGGTAAATAAACCAAGCCATTTAGTATAACATATTATATTTGGTAGCTTTCTGTTAGAAATAAGCTAATTTTCCTCTCAAATGTAGAAAGGTGTCTATGTAAATGTTAGAAAGGCAGGCTGTGTTTTCAGTGGAGAGTATTTAAGCTACACTCTAACAATCACTACATTTTAAAAAAATGTTAAAACTAAAATATTATTACACAAAACCCCAAATAGTTTAAAGCTTATTTTACTAAATGAGAGTAAGACCAGTCAAAAGTTTCAGAAAATAGCCACAGAAAAGCTAGAGTCAAAACTGGGTTTTAGCCTTGCTCTAGGAGCTCTGCAAGAAGAAAGGCAATACTAACCCAGGTGCAGCTGCACCAACAAGCAGTTACTAGCCATGAGCAGAAGGTATTACAGGAGCAATGGGGGTTTTAAGTCATGGAAAGGATAACCATAGCTGTTACTTTGAGAGAGAAAACCAATAGCAAAAGTGTGCCAAATAAAGCCATCAGAAGGAAAGATTTCAAACTAGTCTCCTGCTGCTGCTGTCTTGCACTTTAGTAATACTCAGTATATGTTCCTCATCTTTTGTAAGCAAGTAGGCAGCGTTAGGAGCAAGCAAACCTCTAGCCCAGGACAGCACTGCTCCTGCAACACACTGGCGTCACGCAGACTTTAAAATCAAGAGCAGAATAGAAGTTTGACAAAGCACTGCTCAATAATTGATTATTTTTCCCCCTAGGATTTAATTAGAATATTGACATGCTGTTGTAACTTATGACACTAATAACTTGTCTGTCTAAAAGTCAGAGTGATTTAAGTTTTTACCAGATTAGACAAACTTCCTGATCCTGTGAACTTACTGGTAAAATCTTGGTATGACTGAAAACTACAGGACAAATGCTGATTATCTCAAAGAGATAATAGGATTGTAGAGTTTTTGGTATAGCCCACAAGCAAAGAGAATGATAGCTCCTTGGGGTCCCTTTGCTCAGTTGTGGGACAGAGGAGTAAGAGCATTGCTGAGCCCCTGGGCAATGAGGCAACACCAGGCTTAGCATTGTAATAACTACTTAGCCTTGCTAACCATCACATTTACACCACTTGTCATGGAGAGTGGTGTTTGAATCATGTGCAAGCTATGCTGTTGAACAACCAGAAGTAACCTTTGTCCTTTGTTTTCACTTTCTTTCCACTTTCATTTCTCTTCTTTCTTTAATAGTTGCAGTTTAATTGAGATTGGGTTTTTTGGTTTTTCACTGGAGTGCCCCAACGGCATTGTTAAGATTTCTGTGGAATTAAAGCAGGGAGAGTCATATCCCTGAATGGTATTTAAGAGAAACAATTGTTAATGGGTAGCTTCTCACTTCTTGTTTCTATATATGCTAATATATATTTTTTTAAATAAAATTACTTGGCAATCACTGTGAAGTGTTCCTTTGTACACCATACCATTATGAGGACTCTTTCATGCATAAATAAGGTAGCCCCAGTTTACTCTAGTTTAATCTTCTCTGAGGATGTGAACCTCCAGGGCAATTAGCAATTAAGTTACAGTGAACCAAGGCTACTTTGGTCTTGAATGAGTGCATCTACAGGAGTGATTAATGTGCCTTAACATTGAGGTCACTCTGTAGTTGCTTTGTCTTAACTTTTCCAAGTATATCAATGTTAGACATGGCCTATGTTTAAGACTCTCATTATTTTTGTGTGAATAATATATCCAAATCAAAGGAAAGGGAATTTCAGTGTTAATTTGTGTTTTGCTGAGAAACAAGTGGGGACTTAGACTTTGAAAATATTTTAATATATTTGAAAATAAGGTTTGGCCCTGGAAACACTAAAGGCGTATCACTGGAATTCTGGCACTGTACATCTTATTGTTTCTCTCTTTAGTACCCTCATAATTTTAATGGCTGTAGCAAGAATTATAATCTCTTTTCTGTTCTCACTCCCTGTGGCCGATTTTGCCACCTCCTTATAAAGGCTTCCTGTGTCCTTTACACTCCAAAAAAAACTGAGCAGGATGTAACAGGGGAAAAAAAGTTTATTGCATCAGATGGGTGATTTGACTCCATAGTCAAAACCCCATGTCTCAGACCAAGATGCTGCCCTAATTTGTTTTAGACATTGTACAATAAAGAATAAGTGTTGGCGCTGCCCCACAACACTCGTAGTCCAAGTCATAAAGGAAGAGGCAACAGGTGGGCACAGACAGGTGAAGAAGTGCAAGAGATAATATTGATCAGCGCACTAGCTAAAATAAAATGTACTGGCTAATGAGTTTCAATGTCATTTTTAGAGTATCAGAGCTCCATGTGTGTGAGAGGAAAAAATAAAAACAAAATGTAGAATGTGTGAAGGATGAGATGTAAAATGGCAGAGAAGCTAGCAGAAGCTGCTGTTATAAAATAACATCTACACTCCCCCTCCATACCAACTAAAACCTGGAAACTGCATGACATGTTGGTTTGCAACAATTGTAGTTGTTTTTTCCTGTGTCTTTTTCAACTGTATGAATTCTGATATGAATTTAGGTCATAAAGCAAATGAGTCTTAAAGTAAACTGTATGAAAGACCTTGATGCACATTTAAGTACATTTTAAAATCTTCAAGGACTTTAGGAGGATGGTTTGATATTAACTGATGAATTTCCAGAAAGACCATCCTAGGGCTGCCAAACAACAAGGATGTCAGTCCAGAATTAAGAGAATAAGTAGATCTTCATGGGCAAATATGCAGAGCACTTTGCTGGCGTTATTGTACTCTGTTAATGCCTTTTACCTTACCCATCACTTGGCTGGTTCACATTCATGATAGCAGAGTCACAAACCAGTAAAATTGACTAAATGCTGAATGTTTGATTTTAAGAAGCCTTTTTGTTGTGTTTAAACATCATAGGAATGGAATAGCTATTGTTTCCCTGAACCGGGGCCATCTTGAGCAATGTTCTCATAAAGCATGGTCAAAGGAGAAGAGAGTGGGGAGACTGCCCCAAGGATTAACATGACAACATAGAGGTTTTGTTTGTAGATTAAAGCCGTTGAATTTTGGATGAGTCGTTTTTGTGCTGGGATATGTTACCTAGCTTGCTCTGGTGGACAAGAAATTTTAGCAACTGGGTTAAATGAAATTATAGAAAACAGGGGCTGAGTCAGGAGTTGTATTTGCTCTTTTTTGTAGCTTCATGGGAGAGTTCAGACTTGATTATGGTGAACGGGAAACAGTAGACTTGTTAGTCCTGCTTTTCTAGCATCTGCTATTTTATCTACAGAGTGAAGGTTTGTTGAGAGAAAGAGGAGTACATAATGCTTAATTTAACTTACCATTTGGAAGCTAAGTTTTACGCTGTGTCACGTATACCTAGGACATGTAGCACGGAACTGTTTGTTAGCATTTGCATAAATAAAGACTTGTTTGACATTTATAGTCTGGGTGTTGGAGATAAATGCGTTAGGTTTCTGCAGCGGGCTCTGGGCCTCTGCCAACAGATGAAGCCATCAAAATAATTAAAAGGATCACAGCTCCATACTCTCAAGTTTCAGGATCTGCACAAGAAATTTTATTCTCTCTATCACAGTGGTATCTGTGCTTCTTTCAACTATATCCCCTTATCATCACAGATGTGTAGGGATTGTTAAGGCAGATTAAACTGTTGGACATCAAACCTTGCTAACATTGATGAAAGCTGGACACTTACCTGAGAGACACAGCACAGTACAGAGAAGGCTGGCCTGACACTGTGGATGCTAGCTCCTCATGAGGAGCAGTAAATCCACATCATGGAGCTACTGTACACAAGTTATTAACTGCTGTCTTCCAGTACTTAGTAAACCTCATGCAAGGTTTATCATTTTGGCTGTGGAACTCTACCAGTGCCAAACCTGCTTTTGAAACCAATCGAGCTGAGAAGATCTCAGCTGTAAAGAGGAGAAGCAATTATGCTTCTGGAGTGCTCATGGGGGAACTTCATAAATGAGGTGCTTTGCCATATGTACACCGGATGGGTATACAGGATAGGTATATAGGCACTGAAAGTGTCCCAGGGTTATCTGCAACAGTTGACAGCACCAGACTGTTGCCTGTTTGTCTGAAACTTTGACATTTTTGTTCCAACTAGCGCTTTATTGATAGCACTTCAAGGCTTGTTTGAGTTTGTGCTTTGGATCATATACATGCTATAAAAGAAGACAATGAGAATTTGAAGATGTCTTCTGTACTGATATCTCTGTGTCTTTCTCGTTCTTTACAGCATTTTGTTTGCAGACATTGTGGGCTTCACTAGTTTGGCATCACAGTGTACTGCCCAAGAGCTGGTGAAGCTGCTGAATGAGCTCTTTGGCAAATTTGATGAACTAGCCACAGTAAGTACAACATTCTTATTTCAATTTAATTTGTATTCCCTTCTGGAAAATGATGCATGAGCTACACATGTTCAAAATCTGTAATAGACTGATTTATCCCCACGTGTCACGAATTTTTATAGCTTCCATTTTTTATTAATATTCTGGAGAGAAAACAATATTTTAATTGTTTAGGAAAGCAGCTTAAGCTGCTATTTTCAAATATATTTTTCTTTCCCCTCCTTGGACGCCATTGGTGTTCTTCATTGGTTTTGTTTGCGCAGAATAGAGAAAATATTTCAATATTTACATTTCTGTCCTGCATGGAAAAAATCTGGATAATGGAAAATATGAATATTGGCAGTGTGGCGTAAACTACTTTCTGTGATAATAAGAAGCTACAGAGTAAAATTAGTTCTTCACAGAGAGCATTCCTTGTCACAGAAATGATGGTAGCTTTTCAGAGAGGCAAAATGGGATCCCTATCATAGCTGAGGCTTATGTTTTGGTCATTGCACTTACATTGTGCCAGATTCCCCAAGGAAAAAGAAAATGAGAGAAATGTTCCTTGCCTATAACTCCTAGCAGTCTAATGGTACCACAAGCTTTTGACAAGAAATGAGAGCAATGGAGGTGCCTGAAAAAGCCACACACCTTGTTTCAAATTACAATATGCTGAAAATGTGTTTTCCCCTTGAACAAAGCACAACTTCATCAAATCTATCTTGTTTGCCAGCCATGTCCTCAGAGCCTTCATTTCTGAGAAGTATCACCTGCACATAAATTATGCTCCTCCACTATCTAGCTACTTTGTCTTCAGACTCTGTGCAGCAGCCTAGAAAACATATTTCATTGGGTCCCCAACATAAACAGCAAACATAACAACAATAAAACATAAATGTATTTTTTCAGTCCAAACTCACTTCTTGACGTAGTCTTCCACATGAGACATCTGAAGCCTATGGACACTTTGCATCTATGGCTCCCTCTTGATAAACAGCTGTCAAGGACCCCAAGGAGAAAGAAATCTGCTCCACAAGATGACAGGGTTGAGGAAGACCTATTCTTAGCTAAATGGGTTATCATTTGCTCAAGTTCTGTGTCCTGATTTGCACTAGATCTTCTGTTCAAGTCAGAACAGAGGAACTATTGTGTATTCCCTTTTTCAAGAAAAACAGAAGATTAACTTAGATGCTGCGTAGAGATGCAACGGATGTGCTGGTTGTTGGTATGAATTTGTAACACACTCATAAGCCTTTGTGTAACCCATTCATCACTGGAACTACTGGCAGTGCCTCATAGAGAGCACAGGTCCCCAGCCCAGAGTACTTCAGAGATGTATGCTTTAGAAATAAAAGAGACTGCCATGTAGATGATCACTGGCAAGAGTGTAAATGGCTTAAAAAAGAGTTTAAATGGCTTAAAAAGTTCAAATAGGCTCCTTACTTTCATTTCATTACTGAATTTCATCCTTTAAATGTCAACCTGCCATCTAATAAGCTCTTTTAAAACTTAGAGTGATATAATTTGTGGAGTAGTCATAGCCATGAAACACAAGGCAATGTAATAACATGGGCATACTGTGACATAACACGAGATCCCACATGTGCACACAGAAATGCAGATGGCTGACATGTGACATGGCGTTAAAGCCAGGGAGATGGCTACTGCACCATGCTTGCTCCCTTAGCAGTGGCCAGGTGCAGCCAACTGGAGGTGTCAGTGACACCTGAAGCCAGGGTATCAGGCAGATGCCAGCTTTTGGTGCAGGGTCAGTTGTTTGTCAGGGAAGAAGCAGATCAGAGATAGCAGAAGAGCTAAAAAGCCTTAGCTTTTCTGTTCAGCCTGCATGCATTCTTCTTCCAAATTTGAAAATAAATCTCATGGCTTCTTTCAGCTATGTGAGGAAGATTTGTTATTTACTTGTTCTTCTAGTTCAGACTGTGCTGCATTGGGGTGTGATTAAGGACAGAACGTATGAGCTTTCCTTGGCGCCTTCTGATGTAGTAAAGGAAGACTTGTTATTGTGTCTCCTGCAGTCAGAAGAAATGTGCTGAAAAGTGTAATTTTTTGGAAGGATTCTGATTTTTTATTAAAACAACTTCTAGATATTCATTATTAGGACAAAACAGAGGACTGGGCTGATTTTAAAACAGTGCTATACTTTAGTATTCAGAATCATGAAGGAGGAAACTGCAGGGACTTTAAAGAAAAATGTATTGGTGATAGGTATGGTCCCTATGGCTACTAAAGTCTGATTTGTGAGTGTGCATGCTGTGTGCTGCTGCTTCTTAGGAAGCAATGTCAACTGAAAGGGGCAGTTTACGCCAACCCTTGTTAAAACAATTGTCCTGTCTTAAAACTCTAATGCTTAAAAAAAATCCCTGTCACCACTGTGGGAAGTGTAGTAAGTGTAAGGGAGTCTCATGAAAAGTCTTGGCATTTTGGCACACTGACACATTGTAGGAAAAGTGAGTCTTTGCTTTTTGACAGTATAGTTCTGAAGCTGACCAGAACCCCATGCTTCAGATAAACATAAAAAATTCTTTTTGAGAGATCTGGGACAATTTAGTCCTAAAGTTTGTCCTTCTGACATTTAGAAGCTGGTTTATGCTTTTTAGCATTAGATTTTTCTCTCTTTCTATATGGTGTGTGTTTGATTTTTTTGGTAAGGCAAATAGTTTTGCTCTTTCTGAAATGCTACGCCTTTTTTTAAATCAGAGTAGCTTCAAATATAGTTACAGCTCATGATAGGGAGTTCTGAAGGTGAACCTTATGTTTCAATTTGTTGTCATTCAACTCCTTTGAAAGTTTGCTTGTGCGTTCTGTTAATAGAGAGGGAAGAAAATTCTTACTCCCTACTGGAAATTATTTGTACTTTTATCATGTCCTTTCTTTTTTATTCACCTCTAGAGAAAACATGTTTTTCAAACACTTATCTTATACAGGATATTTTACCTTGTAAATCACTGAGTCTTTGAACTCTGTTAGGAGAATAGGTGATCAGAATACAGTACTTAAAATCCTGGCATGTTTTCTGTTTTCACAATAGCACTGTTTGGTTTCTTAAAGAAACAATCTTAGGTAGTCGTATTTTATATAGGACTTTGAGCCAACGTCAGTCACTTTGAAGAAAGGAAAGTGACTCTCAAAAATATAAAGCTAAACAAAAATGAGTGACAATATTAGTATCCTTGCGGGAGTGTAACTTCATCCTAGACAGACATCGGAGAATCCACATGGAGAGGCACTGTTATGAATGCCTCAGGGTTCATTTGTATGTCTGGTTACTGAAGTACTTGTAATGTCACAGTCTTTAGGCACCCTGACTTTCTGTATGCATTTTGGATAAGTTTGCCTATTCTGCAGAGGTTCCCTTGGGTTTCTACACAACAAGAGCAAGCCACCTTCCTGAACGTAATGCAGTTAGTTAAATTTCTCATAAGGCCTATGAATAGTTCAAATAGAAAGAATGATTTTGCATTAATTTCCATTGGATTTTATCTGCTGTTCAGGCTTAGTTTACTTACTTCAGGCTGTTACTTCTGAAGTTTCTCCGTTTCTTCCAGTTTTGGTTAAGCAGAGTAGCTTTGTGCAGTCTCAGATTTTGCCCTGATAGTCATTCTGCATTACATATTATCAATGAATGCTTTGAACAACTGATCCTTGCATAAGGTCTTCAGATGCCTTAGAATTCACCTTCAATACTATCGCTAGCTTCCAGTTAGTCATTCTTCAACTTACTTGTAAGAGTGACAAATTTTAATGAGATACAGTCATTTGCATCGTGTTGTTTTTATGTTCCCAAGTAATTCTTGGATGCATGACACTTAGGCTCAGTGCCTTGTTGCTTTAATACACTGTATATTTCAGTGCATTTTCTCTTCATGCGTTAGCCATGGCATGGATTTACTGTGAATGAGAGAGGTTCTCAAGTCTGCAGTTACCTAAGCAACGTCACAGAGAATTGCACATGCCCCTGCTCAGGTACTGTCATGCTCACAGCTCCACTATCATGTGATACAGTGCAGCTATATGCAAAATATTTTGCCTGTAATAAATCATCTTAATAGAAAAGAGGAGGCATTTCTCCAGCATCCTGCATCATAGTGAAACAGCTTTGCTTTTTAGAGAAGTTTTGATCTTCTTTAATTGTTCTTTTCTTTGATACATTTTTCTCACATATTTTCTGCATCTAATCTACGTGGCGAATTAATTGTTTGTGTTTACAGATTCAATTATTTCCCTTTCAACTTCCATGTAACTGCATCTTGGACTTCTAAGACTTTCCATTTACAGGTCGATAAGGACAAATGAAGTTTAGGCTCTGTTCAATGGACATCACTAGAAGAGGATTTTGATACTCTGAATGAAAGATCTTACTTGTTCGTGCCACTTTTGGCATCTCAACTATTAGCCTGACTGACACACACCACTTCCTTGTTCTTTCCATTTGCAGTTATGTATACCTTCAGGCTTTGTCAGTATTTGTAGTCTGAGCCTATTTTTTTCTTGCCATTTTAATTTAGTATCCTTTCCTGATTACCTTCTTAGCTTTTAACAATTTTTACTTTCCAAATTTCAGTGTTACTGAAGTGGCTTTTTGCACCTGTTCAGCCTCAAAGATATTGAACTTAGCAATGTAGCTGCTGAGCTTCTGTGTTGTTTTAACTGTGTCGAGCAGTCAATCCTTTGTGTGCTGTGAACTAGCTGTTCCTAGAAGCAATCACTTTAAGAAATTGATTCTATTGAATCTATAGAATGCTTTTAGTTTATATGAAGATAATTATGATGTATTTTTAAAATACAAAATAAACAAAGTTTTGTGGGCTGGTTAAGATGGGAAAGTTAGTGCTGGAAAACATAAATATAAACTTACAGCATGTAACCCTTCTTTATGGAAATTGGTAAGTGTGCACTAGAGGGGGACATGTACAAAGGCTAATTTTAAGGATACTTTTCTCCCCAGGTTTCCTTGATAGTGCAGACATAGGATGCCATTTGGGCAGATCATGCACGTAAGCTTGCATCCAGTTCTGAACAGCCATCTGGAGAGGTCTCCTAGAGAGACCTAAGGAAGGAAGCTTTCTTAAGTTAAAGTGGTCTTAATGAATATGCCTGCAACTCTATAGGATCAGGGACTAATGATGTGTGTATGGTGTGAAGCTAAAGTAAGTGTCTGTGGGACAGTTTTCCAGGAAGGAAGTTAATGTCACACACTTTAAGTATTGTAGGAACATATAAATGGGCAGGTACCACAGAGGTCAGATCTTGCCTAACCTGCTTTATGGTACTTTTTAGGTAAGAGGATGCTGTGCTTGGTATGCCAGTTCTCTGTCATAACTCTTGTCATGATTTGCATGCTTGTGGTAAATTACCAAATTCTTCCTGAGTTTGTATTCTGCAAATCTGAGATTTGCATCTTTGTATAGGACTGTGTTGGATTATTCTTATCAGCTTCAGATGCTTGCAGCGTGGGCGTTGGTACTGAAAGTAATTGTTTTGACTCCTTGTGCAGTTAGCATAGAGAAGGGTATTTCTGGAGTTCAGAGTGTATCATCCAAGGAGGATGTCTAATTGCACTCCAGAAGCTCCTGTTTCACTTCATTGTGGTAGCGTCTGTTTGACTGATAACCCAGGTGCATATTTTAGCTGTCTCATGTACTCTGCGTACACAGTCCTACCTGGAGTCCTTTGCCCATGTGCAGATCTGTTATGTGGGGCATAGCAGTGTATCAGGGCAACAGCCATCAGGACCTCTTCTCAGCCTCGGGGGGACCATGTCTCCTGCACTGGAGTCCAGAAACACTACCCTCAGAGCAGCCAGATTTGCTCTTCTCAAGCCAACTTTTTATCTTCTTGAAGTCTCTGGAAATCTTTTTGGAAACTACTTTCTTTATAGCCAGATGAATACAATATCGTGCTCGTTCTTCTCATGCCATCATTTTTCAGTAATTCTGCCAAGCGGAGGGGAATGGCCATTTCCAGCGATTAGGTCTTGAAGATTTCCTATGCTTTTTTGTTTGGAGCAGGACTAAATTTCATGCTTGTGTTGGTGCACAAATTTGACAGTTTTTTAAATCCTCTCTATTGTGTTGTTTCCAGAAGAATCTGGAAAAATATTCATTTTCTAAAATTTAGAGCTTAGTTTTCTCAACATTTTATGGTGTATTTGTTTCAGACTGGTTTCTCCTGGGATATCCTTCTTCATAAAAAGACAGTATCTTAAAGGATGCTTAATGAAAGGTGGGAAGGAGACAGGCATGCATATCAGTCATGATGATTGTGTAAAATATTCTTGCTAAGGTCCTTTTTCATTTCCAAGTAAATTAACATATATGACTGTTAAATAGATTCTCACTCTCCAGGACTAAAACCATTTGAAAGTCTAGTTTTGTAAAATTACTCTCCATGTGGAGTAGGGAAGGAATTTATTGTGAGAATGGGAATGGACAGAAAAGGTAGGCCAAGAACCAGTAAGGTTGTTGCAGGTCAACATGTATAATTGCCAGTAAAATTGAGGGAAAGCATTTGAAGCAAAATATCTTCCTTTTTGTAGCTATCCTGAATAATTCTACACTTGTTCATGCATGATATGGCTCCCATGATGGTAGATTTGTCATGACTTCACGAATACGTTACTAAATTACAAGCTTACATATGTTTACCTGGAGATGGCCAGCTTTCCTCAATCAGAGCCTACAAAGCCGTTTTCTTTGGTACTTCCTATACTGTAACCACGTTTGTTTTTCTTTCCTATTATTTCTGCCACTCTGTAGAAGCTCTTCTTGTTAAGTCTATACTAACTGTTACTGCTATGAGTATGTCTCCATTACCCTGCTAAATTGAACTCTATGGAGTATTGCAGTTAGCTCATTCTCAAGTTGTTTTTTTATGCTGGGACTAGCAGGTGGCAATAACTAGTGTAGATTGGTAAAGTTACTATTTACAGGCATTACTCCATTAAAAGGTTATCAAAATAGTTGTTTCAATTTTTAAACCCACAGTTCAAAACCTGGGTGAAAAGAAATATTAAAGTGTGTGCAGTAATTGACAGGATTCAATGAAATTTTCTAAGGGCTGGACAGTTTTCAAAAGCATATTATCCCTATTGGCAAACACTGCAATGTAATGGAGCTGGTTGTAATTTCCATGTCACTTAGTACACTCAGGATTTGACTATGAAGTTTATCTGATAAGCTGACTCCAATAATCTCTCACACGTTGTGGCCCACATTCAGCATAGTTATTAAAATAGATTTGGTTACTACACAGAGAAACCATGTTGGTAAATCTTTTTGTCTTACTGAAAAAAAATTTAAATGACAAGTGAAATTACTGTTTGTCATTAAGGAAAGTTGCAGATGGAGTGGGTAAGCTCTGCGTGCAGCTCTGGGGCCCCCAGCACAAGAAAGACATGGACTTGGTAGAGTGGGTCCAGATGAGGGCCACAAAAATGATCAGAGGGCTGGAACACCTCTCCTATGAAGAAAGGCTAAGAGAATGGGAGTGGTTCAGCCTGGAGAAGAGAAGGATCTAGGGAGACATTATTGCGGCCTTTCAATATATAAAGGAGGCTTATAAGAAAGTCAGCAAGAGACTTTTTACCAGATTCTATAGTGATAGGACAAGGGGCAAAGGTTTTAAACTGAAAGAGAGTAGATTTAGATGAGCTATAAGGAAGAAATTCTTTCTGATTAGGGTGGTAAGACACTGGAACAGGTTTCCCAGAGAAGTGGATACCCCATCTCTGGAAGTTTTCAAGATCAGGCTGGTGAGGGTTTTGAGCAGCCTAATCTAGTGGAAGATGTTTCTGCCTATGACAGAGGGGGTTGAAACTAGATGATCTTTAAAGGTCCTTTCCAACCCAAGCCATTCTATGGTTCTGTGATTCTATGATTTTCACAGATTTAGCTCTTAGAAGTTAGCCCAAGTAGGCTCACTTTTCATCGGCACAGAAAGAGGGCCCTTTCAAAGGGGATTCAAAGTAGGGTTCTAAGGAGTATTTTGCATGTGAATCTAAAACCATTTCTTCATCTTTTTCTGCACCTAGGTGCATCTTTTGTGGGTGCTGCTGCAGTCTAAGAGACTTTCAGTGGGTTGTCCTTCCCATGGAATGTTTTTGGTTTTGTTTTTCTCTAAAGCTCTTTGGTGCACCAAACACAATTATGGAGCTGAGGGAAAAAAATATAAAGATCTTTTATGTTTTGTTTAATTTTAGAAGGAAATTAAATATAATAGGAAAGTGTAAATATCAAAAATGTAAACTGATCTCTTACAAAGGATCTTTGCCTCTCACCATGCACTGAACTTAATATGGTATTGCTTGGTTGCGCTGTACAGCCTTCCGACTAACTCCATCCAATTCACTGCCTTTTCTTTTATGACCCTGAATGAGGGTGGCTTGTCCTTCACCATTTCAAAAGCCATCTGGATGTGTTCCTGGGCCACCACCTCTAAGTGGTCCTGCTTGAGCAGGGGGATTGGACCAGATGACCTCCAGAAGTCCCTTCCAACCTCAGCCATTCTGTGATTCTGTGATTTCCTTAACAGCAGAACACTGTACTGTGCCCTTCCAAAGGCGCTTGGAGCACTAAGGCATTCACTATACCTCCGTGTAAGGGAAGGAGTGGACTAGAAATGCCGGGAACAGGTATCCCAGATATCTTCTACCAGTCTGTGTTCAAATCTGTTGAAAGAGGGTGGCTCAAAACTGGTGTCTGGCCCATAACTGTCAGGCTGAGCCACCTTGCTTAGTGTATCAGTACAGAGGATGAATATTAAAATTTGCATTTATCATATATGCTGTGTATATATGCAAGAGAGTGTAGGTAAATTTGAAGAACTGTGTGTCTGTGCATGTTGTACATGCACAAATATATGTATGGTTGCATATATTTATATAGCATGATAGCCAAAACACAGGTTTTTCCCACTTCTGTTCCAATCTAATGGGCAAATTTAATGAAATTAAATAGAGATGTCATTCCAGCTTTAGAAGATGTAGTAGAAAATACTATTCTTTCTGCAAGTCTTTTTTGTGTCTCTGTACACATCTGTAATACAGATAAATTTATGTTAACTTGTAGAGTGATTCAAACCTTTCTAATGCAATTTTCTATTGAGATTAATAGCACTTTGGCATAAAGTGCTATAAATGTTAAATATGCTGCACGTGCTAAATACATTGAAAATAAACTACAGTGGTAACAGTGGTGAATCCTATCCTGTCCTCTCACAAGACCTCTTTGGCAGCAGAATGAAGTTCTAGGTTTGTGACGAGAGATGAATAGGGAATGCATTTTATTGCTATTTTACTTCTTTGGGGAGTTTTGGAGGTGCTTTGCATTTTTTTCCCCAATAGTCATTTTATACTGTAATAACTAAGAAAGGACTGTAACTGTGATGTGGTTAGTCTGGATTATTGTATTACGGCTTGTGTCCCTGAGGATTAGAGGGACAGCTGGTATAAATTAGTGTAGTTCCCCTAAAACCTATGATGCCATGCTGATTAATATGAACTGAAAATTTGATCCCCTTTGCCTACCTGATACAAACAGTTCAGCTCTGAGCACAGCAGGCTGCTCAGAGGAAGTTGTTGGAATGGGTCTTTCCAAAAGAAAATGACTGATAATCCAAGAAGGAAAGAAAACAAGAGGGAAAATATGAAGGGGTATAAAACACAAAAGTAATTCTGTGATGGGTTCTTTCCTCGGGGTCACTGATGCTTCTTTTGACTCATTGAATGTCTGTAAGGGAGAGTGACCATGCCCCTCTGTGGCACTGCCTGGCCCCAGTGATGAAGCTCTTGACAGCAGTGGCAGGGCCAGGAGAGTAGTGTATTTTCCTTCTTCAGCCTTCTTAGTTCATCACTATCCACCCAGAATTAATTCTACTCTCAGTGAAAACTGAGCCATCGGAGATTTGCATTCTGATGGTTTCCCTCTACCCAAGACATTTGAAAACATACCCAGATATGTGAAGAAAACATTTAGCTAACTGGTTTTTTCAGGGAGTAGGGCAATGGGTTTTTTCCCCTACAGAGTCAAACAGTTTCAGGCAGTGAATGGATGGGGGAGGCATGAAGGGGTTTTGTGCTACCTGTGCTGCCAGTGCATCTCCTTCCACTCCTGTGCTGCATGCAGTGTTGGTCTTGTACTAATTTGTAGTCCTGCAGGCACAATACCCAGAGGTCTCACTAATGCTGATGTCTGAGGTTTGGTGAGGATGCCAAAGCCTTCCGCTGAGAGAGTAAAGCCTTCAGTCTAAGTCCAGGCTTAATAGGTCTCCTTCCTTTTACCCCAACACTTAAATAGCTGAACCTGGACATGTGTTGGTTTGGGTTTTCTCTTTTTTCTTTTTTTTTAAGACTCGTAACTCTGCAATCACTAATCATCGTAGGTAGTGACCAAACTCTTGTTCACATTTTTCTAGCCTAAACAAAACTAAATGTTATTACTGCTCATGTCCAAGAACATTCTAGGAGAGCGTTAAGTCTGGTAGGGTCTGATTTAGGGGAAATGGGAATCACTGCTTATGCATTTTTTTGTAGGCCTAACTAATCTTTTCTCTTACTCTGCACAGTGTAACTAAATCCAAATTGGCTGAATATGGTAAAGAATCTTTTTATGTACCTTAGCTGATGCAGTTTTTAATAGTAGGAACAGCAAAAAAAATGTCTTTCTAATTTATGGGTAAATAAAATCCTTCCTTCTCATAGGCTGTGATTCCAGGAGGGTAGGACAGTAAAAGTCTGAAGACCACACCTGCAAATCAGGTTGTTAGCAGGCTTGCAGCAAAAGAAATGGATGTATATAGTAAGCATAAAATATATTGTAATTAAGTCACACAGGGTCAGACCTATACTTCGTGTTAATTCCACTGCAGTTAGTGGAATTACGAGAGAGAGAAGTTCAATATTTAGCTTTTAAAATCTTGCTTTTTAAAACTGTAGTCTATCTGACCTTCCTTTTCGGCTCACTTTGATAGGTGCTTACATACCACAGTGACACATGAGTATGTAGAAATATATAGATTGTTGCAGTGACAGAAGGAAAAGCAGGGACTCTCTTCTGCATTAACATCTGCCATCTCTAAAATAAATAAAAGCTTTAAAGAGGCTCTTCTCCTACCAGATAGTGTTACAAGAAACAAAAACAATGTTCTGAGCATCCCTGACTTTGGATCTGTTCATTTAACAATTAGTTACTTGGATAGACTATCCAAAAAAAAAAAAAAAAAACAAAGCAAAAAAACCCGGAAAAAACGCAGCAGCAACAATAAGAATTGTTGCAATCTGACATGTGAGAAAGATCCTCCTTTAAAATACTTTGCACTCATCCAGTACAATCTCTGTATTCAAGACAACACCTAGCTGTGTGCTTAGGTATTCTGCTGGGAGAGGTCTGAAAACGCCTTAGACTTTGTTATCTGAGACAATCTTTTTTGAGATTTATATATTTTTTACAAACTGTAAATTCTTTTCCCTTTACTTTTTTTTTTTTAAAAAAAAACCTTATCCTGAGTATACAAAACATTATTTGACTTATATAGTACAAGAATATGGAGTTAATGGTCCGAATTTCCAGTTTTGCAGTCTTATGTTGGCAGACTTCACTCTTGCTGCAAAATACATTTAAATAAAGAACTACAACAACAAAAAGCCGGAGTTGTTTGAAACAGAAGCCCCTCCCCCTGCCCCGTTCTACCTAACAGATCAGTAGAATGAACTGCTTTATAAAGTGCTTGTCTGAAAGTGTAAGGAAAGCTCTAAGCAACTGAAGTATCCTCTGCTTCCCGAGCTGGGCTTCCACTTAGCACTGACAAACCCTGTGACTGACAGTTGTGCCAGAGGGAATTCTGCAGATCCGCTTTGAAACATCTCAGTAAGGCACCGCAGGTGGGCAAGCTGCCTGGCTAATGCAGTGCTAGCAATCTCTGGTGCTTTTTATCATGTGCATAAAACCAAATTATCAGCTGTTTCTAAACAGACATTGCTTGTATCAACTGTGACTAGAATTTGTAACTATCACACTTGAATACATCACTGCCACAAATGTGAAAAATATTGCCGAGTCAAGGGCTTCTTTGGAAGTTGCTGAGGAAACAAAACAAAGAGAGGGAAAGGGTTTGTTTTGTTAATTTGCATATCAATCCTTAAAAAGATTGCTCTTACAAAGCTGCACTGTGTCTCCTTCCTGGAAGTCTGCCTCACATGTCGAGAAAAAGAAAACAAACAATTTTGCTAGAGATTACTGTATATTAATTGATTATTATAAATAAGGACAGTGAGGATAACATAAGGAACAGAGTGGTGGTTTCAAAAGCAGCAGGTGATTTAGCCATATGTCTTCCATCAAAATCAGTTTCTCTCCAGAAAATGCTGTAGTCCTTATTTTCTTTTTCTTTTATTTTTCTCCTGCACAAGCAATAAACTGACTCGGAAAAGTGGTAATGGATCAAGCTCTGTTCTGGTTTTTTTCTTTCTTAAACTATCTACCAGGCTGCTAGACTGTGCTGTGCCAGTCTGACAGTAATTTTGTATATCCCATTATAAAACGTGCAGTACTGCTGTATAGCACAGTAAGCTCTCTAAGAAAACCAAGTCATTAGAAATGAGCCATTTTGGAGATAGACACTGAATAGGAGAGAACACTGATTGATTAACACATATGTATTGTCCACCCCACATTACTGAAATGGCTTTTCTGAATAACTTTCGACAGGGTCAAATAGTTATTGCCTGGCCACAAATCATGCATACCAAATTTGAAGATGAAAAGGGCTTTATAGACGATTGTAAGGTGTGGGCCAAGACTGGATTTATTTTGGAAAGTAGGTTCCAGCTTTAACTACTGAGTACCCTCTACTGGTTCAAGATTTGCCCACAATTTAAAAAAAAAAAGGCTTATTTTGGCAGTATAATTTAGTGGTTTCTACTAAAAAACTTAGTGGTTTCTATTAAAAAACTTAGTGGTTTCTGTCCAAAAATCTTGAGTTGGAAGGCCTGTTTTGTGTCAGGACAGATTTTGAGGTCTGCATATTACTTTGTGTGCATCAGTAATTATTTCACTCATATAATACCATTTAGCCAAGGATCTCAAAATACCCAGTTAAAACTCTTAAGTAGAATTGGTGAGGCATTTTGTGGCTATAGGCTGCAGGAACACTCTAAGGCCTCGATGATTAACGCTTCTAGAATAATTATGCTCATATTCATTAAAATATATGGTAGCAATGATAAATAGTGGTATATTTAAAATCCTGCTGTATGGCAGAAGAAATGTTAAGTAGTCACTCTTAGAAAAGCCTGTTCTACTAGTTAAGCATACCCAGAAAGATAGCTCTCTTGATTCAAGATCTGATTTACTGCTTAATTTATAAAAAGAAGTAGACAAACCAGTTTTCCCAAACAGTGTTAGCATGACTTCTTCCATGCTTGAACAGAGGTAGTTCTCATTTTCCAATTTTTGTTCAATACTCAGAAACATTTACAAAGACAGGCATGGGAATGCCTACAGCTGGAAGAGTGTGTAATAACAAGCCCCGAATGCTGGTGTGTGATATGTGAGAGAGAAAGGGATCACTGTAGGCACAACTATCGCTTCTGAGCTGGAATATGGGTAATCATGTGGAGATTCATGTGATCAACTCAGGAGGGCTTTGATTCTTGTAGGTAGCTGAACCAGTATGATTAGATAATTTTTTTTCAGAAATTTTAAACTCCCCCACCAAGCCCCCCCCTTTTTTTTTCCCTTTCTGTGCCACTGAAGTCAAGTCTACATAGCACGCTGCTGGGGGAGCACTCAGATTTTTGTTAATCCTCTCTCATCATATTCACAACAGCTAATTTTGCACGGTGCTTACTGGCATAGTCACAGCTGTGTAAGTTGGACTCATTTAATCGGGTTATTTACTTTTCTGTGCCATATTCTAAATGGGTAGAAGTTGCCATAGTCTAGCTGCAAGGGATACCATCTGTATTGGGTTTGCGTGGCAACGTTTTGGTAGCGGGGCGGGGGTATGGGGGTGGCTTCTGTGAGAAGCTGCTAGAAGCTTCCACCATGTCCGATAGAGCCAATGCCACCCGGCTCCAAGACGGACCTGTTGCTGGCCAAGGCCGAACCAATCAGCGACGGTGGTAGTGCCTCTGGGATAACATATTTAAGAAGAGGGGGAAAGAAAGAACCTGGCACAAACTGCAGCTGGAATGAGGAGTGAAAATATGTGAGAGGAACAACTCTTGATGTCTGCATCAAGGTCAGCGAGGAAGGAGTGGGAGGAGGTGCTCCAGGCACCGGAGCAGAGATTCCCCTGCAGCCCGTGGTGAAGACCATGGTGAGGCGGGCTGTGCCCCTGCAGCCCATGGAGGTTAACAGTGGAGCAGATATCCACCTGCAGCCCGGGGAGGACCCCACGCCGGAGCAGGTAGAAGTGCCCGAAGGAGGCTGTGACCCTGTGGGAAGCCCATGCTGGAGCAGGCTCCTGGCAGGACCTGTGGCCCCATGGAGAAAGGAGCCCACGCTGGAGCAGGTTTGCTGGCAGGACTTGTGACCCCATGGGGGACCCACACTGGAGCAGTCTGCTCCTGAAGGACTGCACCCTGTGGAAGGGTCCTGCACTGGAGCAGTTCATGAAGAACTGCAGCCCGTGGGAAGGACTCACATTGGAGAAGTTTACAGAGGACTGTCTCCCATGGGAGGGACCCCATGCTGGAGCAGGGGAAGAGTGTGAGGAGTCCTCTCCCCTTGAGGAGGAAGGAGCGTCGGAAACATGTGATGAACTGACCACAACCCCCATTCCCCATCCCCCTGTGCCACCTGGGGGGAGGAGGTAGAGAAAATTGGGAGTGAAGTGGAGCCTGGGAAGAAGGGAGGGGTGGGGGAAAGTGTTTTAAGGTTTGGTTTTATTTCTCATTATCCTACTCTGGTTTGATTTGTAAAAAATTAAACCAATTTTCCCCAAGTCGAGTCTGTTTTGCCTGTGATGGTAATTGCTGAGTGACCTCCCTGTCCTTATCTTGACCCATGAGCTTTTCATTATGTTTTCTCTCCCCTGTCCAGTTGAGAAGGGGAGTGATAGAGCAGCTTTGGTGGGCACCTGGCTTCCAGCCAGGGGCAACCCACCACACCATCATCTCTTCATGTCTCCTCATAGCTTATTAGTTAAAGACACTTCTTCATTAAAGGCATTTTTTAATGTGGTCTTTGTTTAGGAATAAACTTTCTGCTGAGACCGATGTAGCAATCATCACATGCTATCATTGGCTATTCACAATGGGAGAGATTTAGCGAGATCTCTTTGGCTGTAGAAAGTAAACTGTATGCAAACGAGATAAATTCAATGGTAATGCAAACTGCCTGTATCTTCTGATCTGCAAGTGTGTCATATTTACACTGATCATGCTGTATTGTAAATCGTGATTTATGAATTGGTCATGCACAGATGTGTTACCTTTACAGATAAATACATCATCTTTCTTGGTAAGTTGGAACTGAATTTGAAATAAAAGCTTCTCAGAATAAAAACATTTCCTGGTATTCAGTGGTTGTTTGGCTTCAGTCCTTTGGTTCGGATTCATACACAAATGAAGTCTCACTGCAAATCTTGGATTCATACTGACCTAATGTGAGGGCAGGGGAATAATATTTGTTCAGAACTATAGTTTTAAGCAGTGTTACCTCATGTGCATTGAACAGTGTGGGGCTGATCTCCAGTATATATGTGTGTATTTATACAGAAATAAATAAATAAAAACAGATATGTGTCTGTCAGCTGTTCTGTATAGGGAACCCAGATTTCATGAACTGCAGATTACTTAATTTGACCACAAAAGGATTGCCTGAACGATTGCATAGTTTTGGAGAAGATTTTATCCTGTAAATATTGGAATATTTATATGAAAAGTAAAACTTTTCCCATTCTGTTTTTATTAAAGGAAAACCACTGCAGAAGAATAAAAATCCTAGGGGACTGTTACTACTGTGTATCAGGATTGACCCAGCCCAAAACAGATCATGCTCATTGCTGTGTTGAAATGGGACTGGATATGATTGACACCATCACGTAAGTACTGTGCACAATGAACCCGGACAGGAGTGCTACGACAACTTCTCGGTGGCATTCAGGAAGTGTGTTCTCAGAAAAACAGCAGTGTCTGCTAGCAGTGCCCACCTAGCAATTCAAACTGTTGCATTCAGGTCACAGTATACTGGTTTTAGGAAGGGTCATTGTAGACATCAATTTTCCACTCCATTTAATCACTGTGAGGAAAAAAGTGCATGAGTATGTAGAGACACATACATGTACTGATTAGGGGACAGAAAGATACTGGGAAATAAGAAGGTATTCCTATGTCCATTTGCCACAAAGAAAGGAGTCCAATTTCTTATTTTACAGGGATAAATACTGCTCATTTTGCACACCAGTATGTGTGCAACTCAAAGCCAGTCCTGATGTATGCATGTTGTATATGTGTTTGTATTCTCAAAATGATCACTTGCTGATTTCTCCTTTCTGTATGTCATGTTTAAATCCTTAATTTATTCTGCTTTTCAGAAATGTAATGTGAAATTCACTTTGCTGATCAGAAGAATTTTTTTATGCTGAGAGCTCTGCACTGATCATTATTTTTACTGAGGCAAAAAATGTGAATGTGAGAGAACTGTGAATGAACTTTTAGCGAGAGCTGAAGATCTATTTCATTACATAGGAGGGAAGGGATAAAGATGGGAAACGTCTTCACTACTGTATTGCTCTGTGTGTGTGTGCGTGCGTGTGCGTGTGTTCTACAGGGAGGCTATAGGAGGGAGTGCACACCTGTATTAATTCTGTATATAAATAAACACTGGTCAGCACAGTGCTGTTACCTTTGGAATGAGCTTGCACAAGTGTGTCACATTAGGGGCCTTAGCCTGTTCTATAGGGGAAAGTGTTTGGCCACTGTTTCTAGTAGCCAGTTATTCTTTCTCTCTGTTGTCAGCTGGGCTGTTGGGAATATGGCATTGACTCAAGTTTCTGCTTCCCCTCACTTAATCCCCAAGTTTTTGTATTGTTACAGAGAGAATACCTGCCTACTCTGTGAAGGTGAATAGACCACAGTGTAATCTCAATTTTAAACTATTAAATAAAGAAAAGAAATTACAGAATAAGTAAACATAAGGCTTATGAATTCAAGTTATGCATTTTTGATTTGGAACATTTCACCTTTTTATTGTTTCTAATAAAGCTTTTGCCACGTCGTATATTTCATGTCTCCCATTTGTATGTGAAGATGTTTATGTGCATATATGCACACAAAGAAGTTGTTTTTCCAAAACTAAATTGTGCTCATTTGTTGGGAGTCTTGGTGTTGTAGAAGAATGTATTATGATCCTCTCACAGAGTTCACTGTAAGTTTTGCTCAAGAGAGTTGGGTTTATCTCTAAGGAAGTAATGGCTAGTTGTTCAAACCTTGCTAATGCCTTAGGGGAACATGGACATCACCGCACATTGTTGTTGTTTCATATCAACCTTAAACTTTTCCATGAACCTCTGTTCATTGAGCTTTCTTTGCAGAGGACTTGAAAGCATAGAAAAAATGAGAGAAGTACTTAAAGCAGTTGAAGGCTGATTCTCATTTCTGGCTCAGTCTATGTGTTTTTACTATAATGTTCATTTATAAAATCTCTCAGAATGTGAAGAGCTGAGTAAATTAGTCCCTGTTCTCCCTCTCATTCAATGCAAGTTCGTCATCTTTGTAAAAATTTTAAAATTTATAAACACTTTGAAATCTGTGATAATATATGATAGTCTGTGATACTATAAAATCCTAAGAGAATATCCTAAGTCTGCAAATTATGTATATGTGCATTCTTCCAGCAGTCTATGGATACTCCATTTATAAGGAAGCCTTGGCCTTTAGAAGCATAGTTAGATATACAGGCCTTATACACATTTTCAGAGTCTTTTTTTTTTAAATCCCTGGAAAGCAGTAGCTGATGCTCTCATCCTCTTTTAAACCTAGCATTAATCTATAATTCATTAGTTGTGCTGTGTTTCATGTATACAAATAAGGTAGTGATGTAACTGTCTGGTCTTTCCTTTTTTGAATGTTTCCATTTTACTAATACTAGAAATTAAACATGTTTCCTTTTTATGTTGTCATTTATTGGGTGCTGTCATGATAATGTAAACTTGAAAAAGAAGTTGAATTAAAAAGGGAGGAATGAACTGGGGCTGTTCAGGCTGAAGAAGAGAAGACTCAGGGGGAATCTTACCAGTGCATACAGATACCTGTTGGGAGGGTGTAAAGAGGACAAAGCCAAACCTTACTCAGTGGCATCCAGTGTCAGGGCAAAAGGAAATGGGCACAGGCTGAAATACAAGAAATTCTATTTAAATATAAGAAAAATTTTTTTTACTGCAGAGATCATCAGATACTGGAGAGGTTGCACTGGAAGGTTATGGACTTTGCATCCTTGGAGAGATTTAAAACCCAGCTGGACACAGTCGTGGGCATCCTTCTGTAGCTGACCCTGCTCTGGGCAAGGGGGTTGGTCTAGATGGTTTCCAGAGGCCCCTTCCAGCATAAGCAACTCCATGATTCTAAGCGGATGGGCTGTAGTGTGTTATCTAGACATGTTTAGTCAGAGGCTGTGGTAGAAGATAACTGACAATTTCAACGTTTTATTTTTTAAACAATTCATAACTTCTAAGTCTTTAGAGTATGTAGTCAGTAGTCAGAGCATGATGAGAGGGCAAGATGGGGAAGAGGCAAGGTTATAAGAGAGTGCCAGATTTATTTGGGGTTGTTGAAAGGCTAGACACCTATTCTGCATCCCTTGTACATAAGCACAATAAATTAATCAATTTTTTCTTTTTTTTCAGTGAGGAATTAGTAGTGTGAGTAAGGACTGTAAGATCCAGGCTCAACGCATATTTCTTCTGTTAGTTAAATGTATTTGCCTGTTCTGCTTAAGTTAGGAAACAGGAAGATGGTACATTCCAAGTACCATTGCCCTTGATGGCTGTCCTGGTTTCAGCTGGGATAGAGTTAATTCCACCCCACCTCCCCTCCCCAGTAGCTGGTATAGTGCTGTGGTTTGGATTTAGTATGAGAATAATGTTGATAACACACTGATGTTTTAGTTGTTGCTAAGCAGTGCTTACACTAGTCAAGGACTTTTTCAGCTTCCCATGCTCTGCCAGGTGCCCAAGAAGCTGGGAGGGGGCACAGCCAAGACAGCTGATCCAAAATGGCCAAAGGGATATTCCATACCATATGATGTCATGCGCAGTGTATAAACTGGGGGGAGTTGGACCGGGGAGCAGGATCGCTGCTTGGGGACTGGCTGGGCATCAGTCAGCAGGTGGTGAGCAATTGCATTGTGCATCACTTATTTTGTATATTATTGTTGTTGTTATTATTATTATTACTATTATTCCTTCCTTTTCTGTCCTATTAAACTGTCTTTATCTCAACCCATGAATCTTACTTCTTTTTTTCCCGATTCTCTCTGCCATCCCACTGGGGATGGGGAGAGGGAGCGAACTGTGTGGTGTTTAGCTGCCTGCTGGGTTAAACTACAACAATGGCAGTACTGTTTTTTTCTTTTACTGCAAGCGGAGCATCATCTTTTCCGATATTGTTGGATTCTGGGTGAGGTTCTTTTGGTGACAGAAGCACACAGCTAAGCCAACTGCACAAAGAGCTCCAAACCAGGAAAATAGGTTCTGCTGAAGATTAGGAAAAAACTCTTCACTCCTTCACAGAGACCAAAGTTAGAAGACAGATTCTCCAGATTAATTTGTTTGAAAATATATTGAGCAAATGAAAAGGAGAAGTGAAGGGCTTATGATGGTAAAGCTGGAATGCAACATTTTATTTTCTGTTGGTATGTTTATTAGGTGATGTTGTTATCCATCCCATGAGATGCAGAGTCACTTTTGGTCTTAAAATGCCCCCTTTCATCCAGAGTTGGAAGCCAGCTGGTAGTCTTCTAAAAGTCTTTTCACTTTACTGCAGAAATCAGGTCTTGGCATTGGAAATTTATGCTTGGAAGTCATCATCCATTGTCAGGTTTCTCATGTTACCGGGCATAAATAAATAAGTAAAATCACTTGAATTGTGATTCAGCTGATGGAGCTGTGAAAACTATGGGTCCCAGAGATATGTACCACCAAGATGTCATTTTTCCAGGAAATCAAGGAACAGAAGCTTCTAGTGGCTGGTTGATGGATCTGTGATTTGGCTGAGCTGAATGTTATAATGAATTCATATAAATTTAAACTTTCTATTCTCTTCATGTTCTGTGTCACTTTTATTTAACTATCCTAGAATATGGTGTTGCATTACATTTAGATTGAAATTTTCAGGGTAATTTTCAAAGAATATTATAAAATACTTAAAATTTTCACACTTTCCTCTGCCTTCTACAAAGTATTTTTTTCAAGGGCACAGTTAAAGTCAGACCAGAATCACCAGAATCATTACTTCTCCCAAGTAACAAGCAATAGGACAAGAGGAAACGGCCTCAAGTTGTGCCAGGGGAGGTTTAGATTGGATATTAGGAAAAATTTTTTCATCGAGAGGGTTGTCAAGCATCGGAACAGGCTGCACAGGGAAGTGGTTGAGTCCCCATAGCTGGAGGTATTTAAAAGACATGTAGATGTGGTGCTTAGGGACATGGTTTAGTGGTGGACTTGGCAGTGCTAGGTTAATGGTTGGACTTGATGATCTTAAAGGTCTTTTCCAACCTAAATGATTCTATGATTCTATGATTATGGAGGGATCTTTTTTTTCTTAAAAATACCAACAAAACAGATAATGTTAAATTCTTTTTCTATTCTGAAAGAATTTCTGCTGCCAATGAGTTTTGTGTCAGTGCCTCAGTAGAGGCCACGTGTTTGTTCTACTTCAGAGTCACTTAAACCATCATGGCAGTATTTACGTGGGAGTTAAGTGTTGGATACCACTGGTCTTGCTTTCATCAGGTGAGTTTTAACTGTCAGATTTTCGTTAGTAATGTAATTAAAATTGTCATGTTCATTAGCGCCTCTAATGTGCCAGATGTTGTTGTAATGTGCCAGATGTTGTCCTCACCTCAGTTTTGAACAGTGTGTTAGGCCACGTATGCTCTTCACCTTACTTAAATTGCTTGTCTTTGAAGGTTCCACTCTATTTACTACAGTATTTTACTTTCTAAATAGATATATTTATTAGCTAATTGCCATGTAAAGAAGTTTTGCCCAGCTATCCAAGCTCTTCCCTCTCTCCCCCATAAACTGGCTAGAGTTCTGGTTTAAGCTAGCGTTACAGCAGCAATTTTATACATTCTTAATAATAGTTTGTCTTTCCTTACAGAGCACTTCATCAACTGATACAAATTATATTAAACAATTCTTTGGCTCAGTCACGAAACGTAGCCTTCTAGGAGATGAAATATGATGAAATGAGGGAGTTATTTAAATGCACTCAATAACATCATAGGGCAAGAAGCGAACTGTAATGTTTCCAATTAAAAATGAGGAGGGAATTTGGGTGAGCAGGATATAAATACTAGATTTAGGACTGGGACAGAATACAGGGGTTAACATTCATAAACTTGTCAAAGGTGTAATGGGATCTTATAATCATTCATGTTGTCACATAAACAGTACATTTTCACGATACTTGTTCCCTTGACATCTTACTAGGATGCCATCTTCGTACTCGGTCAGAGAGAATTGCACCACTAGCTGCATCACTGGCTATGTCTACATTAGCAGGTAGCATGGCACAGTAGGAGCACATCTGTAGATCACAGCAGGTGGTGGTGACTACTTCAGTTTAACCTATACATATTACTGGGAGAGGAGGGAGCAGGGTTACTTAGAATAAGTCTCACCTGCCTCCCTGTGTTGAATGTTCCTACTGCAAGTGGAGTTTGAAGAGGTCTGAAGGAAAGTGTCCATGAACCTTTGCTTCTTGAAATCTGGGCACGCCAGTAGGGTCTATCAGGAGATAGATTAGCTGTTCCCTGTGTCGCATAGGTGAGTTTATCCCATATGGATGACTCCACCTAATATGGATGACTCCATCAGTTATCCATGTAATATCTCACAAATGGAAGTTGGGCTTACTTTGCACCTGCACATCGTGTTGCTTCTTGGGTGCATGGGACATTGTGGAGGTTGATGCTTGAACTGTCTTCTTCCTATGGGTTTGGTCATCAGCTGACCAAAGGCACTGGGGAAAGGGAGACAAGCTACAGCAGACAGTTTGAGGAAGCCCAACTGAAATGTCAAGTTTTCCTGTGTGATCTTTTGTCTGAGGAGGAAGACAGAAACACTAACTTTCCTGATGTTGATACTTTTCCCCTGGTCCTCCAGAGGTCCAGGACCTGGGAAAGTTTGGGCTGGCAGGAGTCAGTTGACCTTGAATTCTGGGACTTGAAAATGCAGCAACTGCTGGAGAAAGCTGTCTACCATGAGCTGACTTCACCACCATTGGTGAAAGCTTAGTCAGCTTTCATCTCTGTTAAAGTGAGCCTCTTGACTGCTGAAGCCATCAGAACTTCACAGTCCAGGCTCTCTGCCTTAGGTCTCTGCTGCCATGCTCCAGGTGAGGAACGTACTGGAAGCATGCAACTCTGGTCAATATTAAAAAAAAACCAAAACACCACAAACAAACCAAAAAACCTGGACCTGACCTGGAGAAACAGCTGCCGAAAAGGGACAGAAAAGTTTTCAAACAGCAAAATTTAATTGCCTGAGAGGACTAACATGGCCCCTGCCTTGTGCAAAGACAAATCGGAGAGGGCAAGGGGGCCTCGCATACAGGTGTTACTTGGTACTCTAGATCATGGCCTGCAGCCTCTCCTCCCATGGCCTGCTGGGCTGACAGAGCAGTTCACAGAAAGATAGTCTTTGTCATTAACATCCAAGAACTAACCAATTCCTGGTGGTGTTGAAATGGAAGTGACACAGAAATATTTAGGGAGACGTGCAAAATTAAAGGGCACCCTTATCTTAGAACTGTGCATATATAAAAAGCAAATGTATGTAACTGAACCAAAAATCTTGTCTATGCCTTTAACCGGGAAACATCTATTTCTATGCAGATGTTTTTGGACCTGAAGAAAAGCCCTAAATAACTTATAAGAAATGGGATGCAGAGGTTTTTTTTTTTCCTTCAAATGCAGCACAAGTCTGGAGCTGTTCTGCAGATCATCTAAATGACTTTGATGGTTTGTAGCAGCACATGAAATATTTGTAGCTAAGGAGAGAACTAAAATTTAAAGGCTTGGTAGGATACTTAAGCTGTCAGGGTAGATGGTTATCTTATTAGTTACTTCCATAGACTCTGCATGCTTCTAGTTTAAAAAGAAAATGTTTTTCAATTCCCATTATTTCTGGGCCTACTTTTGTGATAACATTTGGAAGACTTTTGAGTATATTATATCTGAACCTAGGAAAGAATAAGTTATAATGAATAATTTATTTGCGAAACTTCTTTTCTTTTTCCTATTCATGGCTTGTTTGTGAAGTGCTGGTATTTTTTCAGAAATGTATTTATAATTTGAAATGCATCATTGGACACTTTTGTGATATTTTAGTGCAGAAACGTTGATGTTTGGGAATACGATTGTGGTATTGCTCTGATTTTATATTTGAAGCCTATTTTTTATATATTGCTTAACATTCCTCATTTTTGGTAATTCAGTGGGGTATATTTATGGAAATTAACTGCATAAAGGGCACACGGGTCTTCAGGGTAAATTTTAAAAGTTTTATGAACTTTTCATGAGCTTTTTTTCCTACTCAAATTTAATAATGGCGAAAGCACCCTTGAAACACACTGTAGTTTCTGGGGAAAATGTAGAAATGTGTTCTCAATTTAGATTTTTTACTAATTGACTATTTCTAGAAATCTTTTGTTCAAACCATACAGTATTTTCAGATTCTGCTGTATGGTTCATTATACAGTCCATCTTATTTGACAAGGAGTGTGATCAGCCATGTTGTATTTCTTTGTTCATTTCTTACCATTTACATTTTGTTATGCTATTCAAGTTCCTAAAAGCAGATGAAATTTCCCCCTCTCTCTCAAGCCAGTTGGGACAAAGCGAGGTCACAGGTCTGGAGTGGTCTTTATCAATGTTTAAATTTCACTGTCTTTCGACTTACATTTCGCCTAAGGTTTTATATACTGTTTTAAATGGGGAAGAAAAAAAAATCATTTGCAAACAGAGAAACTCACACACTTGCAGGTTCACCAGTGAAGATAATTACATAGGTACTTAGTTATGCAGAAGAACACAGAGAGGCAAGGAAGGTGTAATCCTGAAGGGCTTTGGCTTGCAGGGTATGGTCTTGGTATAAGGTCTGTCTGTTAATGTTGTTAATGGCCCAATACACATGCACAGGTGAAGATAGAAAGGTTAGGTTATCATTAGGTGGCTTATATTATTAGCTCCTTTCATTTCCTCAAGGCTTTGTCAAGCAGACAGTGTGCACAACAAGCCCTGTAATGCTCAAGTCCTTTTAGGACTCCTTGGAGTAATTTTTGAGGTTTGGCTGGGAACAGATACTGAATAAAGGAAAGCTGACTTGTAGTGAGTAGAAATAGGACAAGGAAATACTTAATCTTTCAGAAAGCTGTGCATAAGCCTTTCTGTGCTGTTGCATAAAATATGACTGAAAAATGTGGTATGCCCAGATCCCCTATGGGGACAAAAGAGATCTCCATGTTACTCACATTAGTGATGGCTGAGATAGTATATACTTCAGTACTTCATGGCTGCAGAGTTCCTTACTTAAATTGAGGCCAGGTATCTTGTGCTGCTCACCCCACATCTTGACCTAAGCTGCCCTTTCTGTTAATTGTATTTAAACAAGTACAACTATACAAGAGACAAATACAGTGACTACTCCTGAAATAGTTGAAAAGTCCTCCTAAAGACATCTCTGCCAAATCCAGTGTAGCTGGATGATACTTTAAAAAATATAGTGGTCAATGAAGATCAAGAGGAAATTATAGCCAGAGCCTCTGTTTAAGGTGTCCTATTAAATGCATTGGAAAATTTAAATTTAAAAACCTGATGAAAATCAAGTCTTAAACGGATTAGTCAGTTTATTTATTCACTGATAGTATCTCTTTTTGGACTGCAACTTAAGTGTGGAATGCCAGGTGTCTCTGTAACAGAAAAAGCTGCAAAGATTTATGCACAGTGTTATCTCTGCATGTAATGTGTAAAACTATTAGCTTCAAGGCTCCTTTTCAGTGTTCACAAGTCAGTGCAGGGTGCGAGTTATAGCATGTCCTGCATTCACAAAAATGAAGACTCCCTCCTTACTCTGGCACCAAAATTAAAAATGGTTTTAATAATGACTTTGCCAATTAATTCCTCCTTTGCCAGCTACACAATGAAAATCTCCGAAGGTTAGATTTAATTTCCAGGCGCAAGTCCATAGTTACAGCTGGTTTCTGTGCCACTCTTGCAAGAACTTTGGAAAGATATTAGTGTTTATAATCACTCTTCATCTGCTGTTCTTATTGGTTTCATCATTTTCTTTGTCCTGTACTCCTGTAACTGGGTAATTGAACTGATCAGAACATAGTAGAGTGGAGTCATTTGCCTTCTCAACTAGTACCTCTTCATAGCTCTTTACTCATAGAAATTGTAAGAGCATTTAAATATAAGTCTCTGCCCTTTCAGTCTCACCATAGGAAATTATGCTTAGCTGAGCATACCATAAAGGTAAAGTAATCTGTCTGATTACTAGCAGTTGCAACAGTTTTCTAGCAGTAGCATAGGGTGAAAATATCAGTTGAAAAAAAATCATGAAATATTAAATATCATCCAAGAAGACTGACAGTCTGAGACACTTAGGAAAAAAAATGTTAATTTTAAAAACTAACAGTATGTTTTCATTCAAGTGGAATTTTAATTAAATGGTGCATTTATAGAACAGCACAAATCTAAACTGTGACAACATAAATGAGACAATAACTTTTTTAAAAATTATTTTTAACCCTCTGTGCTGCATAGAGAGGAATTGTTGGGGTCCACACTCTGCTCTTTTTCCAGATTATATTATTTTAATTACAAATCAAATGTTTTACACTATTACCTTGAGATTAAGCTACTGCAAACAGAAGAAGTAAGGAAAAGAAAGTATTATCAGAAAAATAAATAGAAAAAGAAAAAGCAAGTATTATAACTCAAGTTTATATTTTACTCACAAGACCAATCTTTTCCTTAATGTTTAATATTAAACTCCTTCATGACGAAATTCAGGTAGCCCATATAGGATCAAGCATGATCTTTATATGAGTGAGTTATGGGGGTAAAAAAAGAATTAAGAGAGAGAAAAATCCACCAACCAATAAACCCAAGGCTAGGATAAAGAGAAATATTAACAGAGATTTTTGGTAAAAAGAAGGAGCCAGGTAGCCCATTTTAATACTGAGTTGAGAGCAGTCTGGAGTAACGGTAGAATTGAAACAGGTTTGCTTACTTACATGTCAGGTTAAAATTAAGCCTAATATTGTTTCAAAAATCTTCTTTTGATTCCACCCACATTGTGGTTGCTTGTCATCCTGCTGAAATAAATATGCATTGGGAAAAAGGAGCTTTTATGACAAAAAAAGTAAATATATGTGAGACACAAGCTAAAAAGGAAAGTGCAGGAGTTAAGCTGTCTGTCTCTGAGTTATTTGAGTTACAGCCAGAAAGTTATTTGTTTATCTCCCAGGAAAATATCTAAGTTTCTGTAGGACCGTGATAGCAAATACTGCAAAAGTAGCAAATAAAATCTAAAAGTTATAGTCTTAGGGAAGTGACAGAGCCATTTACTACACTTGCTCTATTGTGTGTGTGTCCCCTTCTTTTTTTTTTCTTTTTTTTTTGTTTTATTAATTGTAACAAAACATAACATTTTCTGGATTTCCTTGAAACCTGGAAAATTAAATTTTAATGTATTAGGTCAAGAAATTTAGAAATACTGATATTTTGGTTCAACAGTAATTAAAAGATGACCAAGAAAATTATTTCTTTGGAATTACAATTGGGGCTTGGAAACTAGTGAAGGAAAAGAACAGTACCTGAATATATAATTTGAGATATTTAAAAGATCCTGTCTATTCAGTCATGTATATATATGTTAACTTTGGGGGAAGGAGAGAAAAAGAAAATCAAGAGCAGTGTCATTGTCTGGAGACTCATATTCGGATGCTCTCTATTCCAGATCTGTTGCAGAAGCCACAGAGGTTGATCTCAACATGAGAGTTGGACTGCATACAGGCAGGGTGCTTTGTGGAGTCCTGGGTCTCCGAAAATGGCAATATGATGTCTGGTCAAATGATGTGACTTTAGCTAATGTAATGGAAGCTGGAGGACTGCCTGGGTAAGTCTGAGAAAGAACCATAGAAAAACAAACAGAAACCTGCGTGGGTGAAGAATTTATTTCCTTCTTTGAGACATTCGCAATGGAATTACTATTTGATAAGAAAGATTGTATTCTGTAAGAGCAATCAATGTATTATGTGATTTATCCTGTAGATTTCTCCAAATGAGCTTGATATTTATGTTAGTAAGAGGTTAGATTAGAAGCAAAACATTTCTAAATGAAATCCTTATTAGAAGCTGCCAGATATAAAGAGTAGGAATGAGGCAATGCTAGGAATGTAGGAATGATAGACTTTCACCATTTCAAGTAAAACTCTCTAGTTATTCCAGGAAATTTTTACCCTTGCACCTCTACACATGGGAGGGGGAGTGTGCCTTACTCCATTTACTTGGCAAGATTTCCAACTCCAGCAGTGTGCTATAGAAAAAAAATACCTGTTTATGGCCTCAAATTATCGATACCGTGTGTGCAAATGATATGGTAGCACATAAACCTGCAGCCAGCCCATGGGGCATGCCTGGAATTTCAAGTACTCCTTGGACAGCCTTGGACCCAATTTAAATGCACACAGTGCACTTTTGCAAAGGTGCATGGGTGTGTTCCTCTGTGTAACTCACATTTGGACTGGGACCTACCATCTTCTGTTGGATTTTTACAAGATCATGATTTGCTGAACAGGGGGACAATGCAACCTCTTAATTTTTGTGGTTGAGTGGATTTCTGTTTGTTACCTATGTCTGCCTTTTAGACCATTTTGGCCCTGTATATATATAAGGTAACCCTTCCTTACCTTAAGGGTTTCCAGCGAAAAAAATCTGAACACGTGTTTAATAGAGGAAAGCAGTAATAGCTTTTCAGATATCTTCTGTGAAGACATTTCAAATATAAGGGGTCTTTTGGGAGAAAATGTGAAGACAGTTTTCAGGATAAAAAACCTCACAAATAGCGTCAAAGATGGCTGTGCTGCCAAAACAAAGTGAATTAGAAAGCTGCTTACAAAACAGAGTGAGTAAATGAAACAAATCAGAGACGTGAAGGGGAACAGAAAAAGAAGTTTCTCCTTTATGCACAGGAGAGATTCAGAGTGTGAAGTCACAAGTTTCAAACAGCAGGATGTTTTCCCAAGCAGGGCGTGAGGTAAACACTTAAGAAAGCCACACAATGTGGAAGATGATGTGCAGACTTTCACTTTCTACAAATGAACAAATCTGCAAGTGTTTGGACAGTCAACAATTATCTTTCTGCTCAAGTTTAGAAAATGCATGTAATGGAAATATTTCTATGTTCTATTTGGCTGAAAAGACAAAACAATATTTTTACATCAAAAAAGGGGTTTTGCACCTAATTTCACCTCTTTATTATCTTCTGCACAGGAGTGTATTTCAATAGCAACTAGCTCATAATGTATCTTCTTTGCTTTAAACAACAATGTCCAATTTTTCTCTCCAGGAAAGTTCACATTACAAAGACCACCTTAGAGTGCCTAAATGGGGACTACGAGGTAGAACCAGGATATGGTCATGAAAGGAATAGTTTCTTGAAAAAGCATAATATTGAAACATATTTTATTGTGCCATCCCATCGTAGGAAGGTAAGCTCCACAAATTCTGTCTTATTCTGTGATATGTTTTCGTAATTTAACAACTGTTCTGTGATATCCTGAAAGCAGAGGCAATACTGGTATTTCTGATTTCTAAAGGCTCTTTACACACTCTTGAAATTAGATCTGATTTTGACTGAGGCAGGAATGCTAAAAAACCTAACCTTGAACGTTACATAGAGAAGATGATCAATTTACTTTTGAAGTTTAAAAATAAAACCTTTCTTCCCTTTACCCTCCAAAAAAGAAAATTGTTGTTTTGTTCAGATTCTGTAATCGTTCTATCACAAATTATATGATATGTTATTCCAAAAATGTAATTCACTCTTCCCTTCCTCCTCCCTTCAGAAGGGTTTTTCAGAATATTAATACTCACAGCTTGGCTGTTTTTCTTCTAGTTTTCTTCACTCTCTCATTCCCATATTCCCATGCCATTTTACTCATGCTTTCCTAACCCTTTCTACAACCACTTGTGATACTGGTGGCTCTTTTACTGGGCCTGGCGGATTCCCCAATGAATAGACACAGAAAAAGTAGTATTTACAGACATGTCATGACCACAGCAGAAAAGTTAGTGAAATGAATTCAGCAGTGATTGAACTAACATCCCCTGGAAGTCTGGAAAAGCTGTACAACAAGCCCTTTTATCCAGGTCAGAAGAAGAGGCTGTAGTCAACCATCCTGCTTTTGAATGTATATACAACTGTACCACAGTTCAGGTATTTATGCTGAAGCTGAGTAAATTTTCCAAGGTTATTGCAACAAATAATATATTCTCTGTCCGAAACATGCATGTTTTTTCTCCTGCTACATTGACCTGCTCATGACAAATCCAATGTTTTCTTTGCTTGCTTTGCCACCTCAGACTCCCACAATGATTTTGGTCATCCCTTTCTTATCTTAGCTGACCTTCCCTCCAAATTTTCTTAAGCTCCCCTGTCCCTTCAGCTTCTTCCTTTTGTCAGACCCCTGGAGATGTACTGGGGAAAGAGGAGTAAGTCAGCAGTGCTATTGAGGGACAATAACGTTTTCTGCTCTTTTCTTCTTTTTGGTGGAGAACAGGAAATGGGAAGTGTGGGAAGAATAAGATAAGAGAAGATTTTAGCTCATTTGAGCAGGAACTTAATTTCTTAGATGTTGCTCAGGATTTAGCCACCCCTGATGGAGGTGGATGTGACTCCTTGTTCTAGCCATATATTCAGGATAAGGAGAACAGAGGCCCAGCAGTGCGATGGTAATATCTTGAGTCTCAGCATGCAGTGAAGGTGGTGACAGTGGTTTTCCAACAGGTTCATTTATAGTCACACCTTTCTTCCTCAACCAGTTACTGAGTTTAGGGCAGCCTTTTGTTCTGCTATAAAATGTTTTGTGACTTCAGTAAGAGTCTTGGAAGTCCATAATCAACATTTAAGCACATTCAGTTTGTTCCCGCCTTTTCCACCTCAAATGAGGCTTATCTTAGGAGTTACCTGCCATAACATGTTTACAGGCCAAGAAGAAATTTATTGCTCTTTATCTCAGCCAGACAACTCAGGATACAGACTTTTGAACCCTTATCTTCTGAGACTCTGCCCAAACAAGTTTCATTCATGTGTTTGACCTTTAGAGGGAAAATGATAATGTCCAATTCTGAAAGTAAGTATAAAAACAATACAGATGAGGTTTTAAAGTGATGTCAAAGCTCGGTGCTTGAGGGTGTTAGCCAACGGGTGCTTGACAAAAATGTAAAGAGGAAAAACAGGTGATCTTGAATTCCATGCCCGCAGTTGGTTCCGTGGTCTGAATTTGATGACTCGGGGAGTTTTTATGGAAATGCTGGGGGTCCAGTCACCAGGGGAATTTGATTCTGGGAGTGAAAGCTACTGTTATTTTATCCCAGAAAGGCTGCTGCAAGGGTGTTTTTTTATGCACTTCCTCTAAAACATCTTGTTATTAGAGAGATGGAGTGTTCTCATCTGCTGCAAAAATCATGCAATCTCATGTTTTGTTATTCTGCTGGTATATATGATTAGATTCAGTTTTAGGTAGTGTGAAAGAAAACAGGTGGAAAAACAGCGGGCTAGATTCTGTTTTGGCAGTCAGTGAGAGATTTTTCTGGTGGCTTTCTTGAAACCAGAATTAGTTCCTAAGTTAATCAAACCCAATACAGAAGAAAAAGTAAGGGAGGGTTTAATTAAATTAGGTGTGTTGCTTATTGCTGCTAGATTTGTTTGTCTTGGTTTTCTGCTGTTTTCATTCCTACAGCTTTATGTGTAATTTCATTTCCTATGTTATTATGTATCAGGTTTCATTTCATATTGAGAGGAGAAATAGCTGAATTTCAGGAAATTGTTGATAGGTTGGTGCACAGAGGCAAGTAGAAAGAAAAGGGGATAAATATGGCTATTAAATATAGAAACTGTATTGTGTTAACTCCACTGCATAAACCAGTGATTGAGGAACAGAAGCTTGACATTCACATATTAAAGTAAACCAGGTCAATGCACGTTTAATGTGCAAGGATGAGAGCCTACTACTGTGTAAGCACACCTTTCTTCATCTTTGCAAGATTGCTGAGAAACTACTCGTGACTGCTGAGAAACAACCGATCGACCTGTCATCAGCTACATAAACCAAATGCCATCTTACCCATGGGTGTCACTGATGGGTTTGTGGAAGTGGCAGATGCTGTGGTACAGCTTGGCTAATGACATTAGGTCTCCAGCATGCATCAATGGCATGTCAGCCAAACTGGCAGAAAGAAACACTTCATGAATTTTACTGGTATTGACAGCTTCTCCACTGGGCTCACAGATTCATCAGCATGTCACTTCACTGTTTGTCACAGTACATCACAACCGTCCCCAGTCTTCGTACACTTGCATACCCATCATTGGACTATGAGCTACATGATAGTATGTTTACCCTCAAAATAAACACCTGCTGTCCCCTCCTACCCTGATTCAGCCATTAACTCTTCAGAGACCTAGAAACTGAAGACTACCCATGAAGCATAGACAAGACAGAGTTTCTTTAGGTGAATTCAGGTATCTGGTTGTTCAATATTGTATTCCTTCCTCCAGAGCCTCAGTAGCTGAAATGCAGACACATATTTTATTCTTTATGCATCATCTCTGACATTAATATGAACTGACTTTAGCAGGTATGATGCCAAGAGGAATGAAAATCAATGTTATGAGCAACAGATGGCCAAGAATCTGTTGAATTTGAAAGGTAAATAGGCCCACTTAGTTTTTTAAAATTATTTATTTATTTATTTAGAAGACACATCCCCCACATTCTTCCATATTTGGTCTGACAGGAAGATCTTTCATCACGAATATAGCCCAAAGTATGAGAATAACAAAAGTATGAGAATAACAGTATAAGACAACTCATTCATGTGCCAGTTACATTTTAAATGTGAGCAAATTATAAAGTATTCCCAGTTTTTTTAATCTTTTATTGAATCAGCTAACAACGACAATTTTGTGATCTGATCTGATTGCTAGTTTGACGTATAAGCTAATATGTGTGAGAGCACTTCTAAGTGGCCACTGAGGGAATTACTTTTCTTTTTGTTTTGTTACAATTTTGATTTTGGTAGAGATTATATTAGTCTATTATTGTTGTTGTTGTTGTTGTTATTATTATTAATAATAAGCAATAAATATGCATGTTTGACTGGATAACTTTCAGCTTCTAAACAGACTTAAATAATTAATCTGATTTCCAAAGGCATTCAGAAATTTTTTTATTTAAATAAAATTTTTTTGCTGGCCATCATAGTTAAAAACTTATGCAAGTATGCTTTTTAAATATAATACACCATGTTATAATGCCCTGACAAAGTTTCTAGTTCTGAAAATGCTAACACATTTCTTTTAAGTAAGGTTTAATTATGTCTTCATGATATTTTATATTGATACTAAAACTTACAGTGATGTGACCAAAATACTGCACTGGGATGAGATTTGAAAAGTTTGGTTAATGTAACTAGCCGCAAGTCTGATCACATACATTAATATCTTGGACTTGTAAAACAGGTCTGATCCAGTTAGAAAAACAGAAAAACAGATCTCTTTCTAATGTATTAACTATTCACAGGATGCATACTCTATGCTTTAGACACATGGACATTCTCTTAGTTTCAAAATGTCCTAGCTTTCTGAAGTATTGTAAATGTTACTGTACATGGATGATATTTCAGGAAAAAAAAAATCTACGCCAAATCTGTTAATCTCAGAGCCCCTTACAAGAACTTTATAACTCTGCTTAGACCCAGCTAAATAACTTTTTCCATTAATGATTTCTCGGTAATCTACCTGACTAATCCTGTTCTGAATTTCAAACTGCATGCTTAAAATTTAATTTAATTTTTTTTAATAGAGTGGATCTGGCTTTCATCAGAATCCTTTGTTCTTTCATTGTCAGCACTGACGCTAGTCAAAGTATCTTTGCCTCAGTTTTACAGCTGGCATAGCTGGCTCACAGAAGCACAGCAGAGGTAGTGAGTTTAGCTGGACTGTCTACTTCACTTCTATGGTTGCTCTAGAATGTATGATTCCCCTGCAGTGTAACACCTCCTAAGGTTTGACCACAACCTCATTGATAACCAGGTGGTTGGGTACTTGGGCTTACTTCTTTGTATTTGTTGCAGCAATTCACTCTCTGATGGCACCTCTCTAGTTTTGAAAAGGCTCATTAATTTCACCAGCTGAGAAAACAGCCCAGCACAGACAATTAAGCGAAATTCCTAAGGTACATTTACAGATAGCCAAGCAGTGGTCAGAAGTGAACAAGTCTTTGTGAAGGGAAAGATTTCTCAGAATGTGTTAGTTTTTGCATTTACAGAAGTGGGCCTGCCATCACTGTTACTCATTACCACCTTAAGGGAACCTGCTTCACTGAGTAATTTTGCCAAGTCCAGAGCTAAGGCAAAGACAAATAATGCTATAGACCATTAACAGGAAGCAATAGAGTTGTGTCCAGGAAGGGGGGTCATAAAAATTATAAAAATCCTAGGGAAACACTATAGATACAACTTATAAATGATTCCTATATATTCATAAGTGTCTCATGGATTTCACAACATACCTCAAATATTGTCAATAAATAGCTTCCAATAGATTGCTGATCACCATCTGCAAATTTTCAACTAATGTACTAGTGAGTTATTCACCAACTAATGGCATATTCAAAGATATTAGTTATCTTTTATTTGTGGGAATGTAAATCACATGGTATCTGCATCTACTGTTTGAATAGCGCACAGTGATGGACATTCATGAAAAGTCCATGAAAGTGAATACCACATCTGTTTGCCCTTTGAAAACTAGCTGTTTCTCTAAAAAGGCTGACACTTTTCTTTCCTACCTTAACATGTACGTACAAAGCCATACCAGGCAGCCTCAGAAAGTCCGTTCTGTACCTTGGACAGCCCTGCTCTATTATCTGAAGTAATGCTATGACCATCCTGAAAACCCCAGGTGAAAGGGTCTAACGTTTTTTTTCTGAATCCTTGTTTAGTTATCCAGCCTGAAGGAAGCAGATGCTGGTTAGAGGTACAACGCTCTGTCTTCTCCCTGGTTTGATGTGTTGAATCATGCCCTAAACATTCCAACGCAGGCGGCTAAAATGTCGATTTTATTTTTTTTCCAAAAAATAATTAGAGCCAAACCAAAATACCAGCAGTCTATTTGAAGAGAAGTTAAAGCAATAGTTGAGGAAGAGGAGAGCACTTTTTTCAGTCTTATGTTTTCAGGAAAACTCAGTTGAAAGCCTGAAGGTTCAAGAATACTCTCAATAAGCAAACACAGCTCAGGAGCATCCTTTGGAAAATAGTATTTGAAATGTAAAAACTCTTGCAAATGTCAGAAATATCTAGAGCAATTATCTATGCTACACACCTGTAGCATAATTTACTGTGAATGCAGATGGATTTAACAGCTCAAAAGGTTGATCAGTTAATTTGTTTGATTCATGATCGAATAGGCAGAAATTCAGCAACCTGAGATTCATTCTAACTTGCATGACAATAGCTGCTAGAAAAGTGGCAAAGGCTGTCACATCACTTTCATGTGTTGTTGTTTCACCTAGCATAAACAGATGTGATTTTAAACTTATTGCGTTGCAGTCCTGTCACCAAGGAGTAGCAGCAAAATAAACAAATTTTCTATCACTCTGCTTCTAGAAAAGGAAGTATTTTTTGACTTGGAGTACAACATCCTCCTTTACTGTTAATCAGCATAGCTTTGTTGCATGAAGCAGATGATCTGCCTTCTATGTTAAAATAAATTACTAGGCTCCATATCTTTCTACCACCAACCAATGAGTTTTTTCTGCTTATATCTTTCCTGTGGCTGATTTGATTTTTTCCCCCCACCGTGGCATGAACTCTGTGCAATATAGCAGAGAGAAAACAACATAGATTCATGATGGCTTTTTTGCTTTGTATAGATGAAATACAAAGTAACCACATGTGCTTGCCTATTGACTTTATTGATGAATCACTTTTGCCTGTGAATCGTTGTTAGCAACTATCACATTTTGCAAATATAACTGCTCATATACACTCTTGAGATGCTTTCTGTCATGTCTTAATAATACTTTCATCTAACTTTTTAAAGTGAAGCAATTTGATGTATATGATCCATGTATTACTAGGATTTTTGATAGCAGGTTGTTGGATTTTGTCTGACCTGATTAAAAGATGTCATCTTGGCATCATCATGTGAACAATAACAAAAGAAAAAGAAGCCTACAGTAGGAAAAAAGTAAACTGAGTGAAACAATAGGTCTAAAATGACTGCACTTAATTCTTTTGAATTTATTATTTCCATTCACATTGAAGTTCCATCTATATTTGCAGTAAATTTCCTTCTCTGCAAAGTTAATTTGATTTAATCACTCAGGTTAGGTCTACATGAACATGCCACGCTGTTCTCAGATTCTCTTTTTTTTTCCAAACATGTAAAATTTGTGTTTTCCACAGAGCACTTTTGGCCCAATAAATCCATCCATATGGCTAGCAGCTCCCTAGGATTTTTTTTGCATCTGACCTCTAAAAATATCCAGTTTACTTTGTCTCAAGAAAGTTTTCATGGTCATTGTAAGTTATCAGCTTTCTGGACTAATTCATTCTGAGGATATTTTTACTCAAGTGACCATATGCTTACCAGCCTTTGTGGAGTGCCAGCTCTGACTCCTAAAATCTATGCAGTAACAGAAGAGAGCTTTACAGTTAATGCAAGGCATGTGAAAACTTTTCCAACTACTCAGACAAATTCTCTCATTTGCAAGCGCACAGCAAGCAAAAATGTGTTTGACAAAATTGTTGTAATTTGAAATGCCCCAAGTTAGGCATCTGAATCCATAGGTGGGCACACACTTACGATTTCTGCTTTCAAATTGATGACTAACTGCAGCTACTGCAGCTGCCATGCCTAGGAGAGTCCAGGGTGGTCTTTGCTCTCAATGGCTGACAGCTCCTACCAAGGAACTTAACTAGAGATCTGAATGCGTAACTTGGGCATTTCAGGTTTTAACACCTCAGATATACCTTAGGAGATCAGATTTAACAAAGAGACACACAGCCTTTTGATGGAAGCTCTAGCTTGTGTCTGGACAGGGGCTGATCTGTGCCTGAGACGTTGCATTGCACAAGTTGTTGGAATATACGCACCCCAACACTGGAAGTAGACTGCTTGTGTTACTACCCAGCAGGCAGAGGAATGACGCTTGTGTTGCAGAGTGTTGCTCTACATCTTCAGGATTGTTTCTGCAGTTGCTGTGAAGCTGCTAGTGCATCATCGTCAATGTGGCAGCCTGCAGTTGGGCTGTCAATGATGGTGGAATTAGCTATGTGCTCTAACATCCTTCTCCTCTCTTCTTTTTCCTCCTCCAGAAATGGGGAATCTGTAGAAGGGAGAAACGTAGGGCAGTGGTATAAGATTTTCTCTGTTATTGATCTCCTAAGAGATTGTTTTAGTCTTCACAGTCGCTAAAACCTTTTTCTACATCTCTGTCAAGAAAGTGGCCACACCATTCTGAATGTCAAGAGTTTGTCTTATAGAAGCTGTATTATTTACTGGTAAAAATCACTAATATACTTTCCTGACAGGCAGCTGAGGTATGATAAGCAAAATGTATCATAAGGGCATTAGAAAAGGATGAAAAAGGAAATGTCTGATGATTTTAACTGTAAGAAGGAAAAAAAACAAATCAGATTTGCTCACCTGTCTCAGGACAAAATGGCTTGCAGATAGTAATGGAACAAATACTACTACCAAGAGGCATGGTCCTGCCTGCCTATAGATAGAAAGCACAGACAGACATAGTGCTACAGCATTTATGGTTTCTGTAAGTGTGTTTTGAATGTCATTAGTCTCTTCTTTCCCATGCCATTTTAAGCACTGCGGTTGAATATAGTCAGGGGAACAACAGTCTGCTGCTGTTTCTGAGAATCCCAGATAAGCACCAGTGAATCCCTTAGCAGAGTATTACATGAGATTCAAACACTGGGGTGTTTTCCCAGAATTTTAATCAGCACTTGTTTGTTTTCCGCGTACTTAAAGACACTCACAAAGCTGTAGATAGTCTGGCTGCTTCCAGAGTGCTCTGTTAGAAAATCCCAGCTCTTAACCTCATTTGCCAGCTGTGTTGCAGCAAACAACCCTTTCCTAAAATTATGAAGCAAATGAATAGTGAACAGAATAAGAGATGATCCCAAGGGTCACAAAGAAGTGTGAAAGTAAAATGCATTGACAAAATGAGCTGGAATAAGAATGCTGCAGTCCAGCTTTCCTGTAATGCTGGCCTGGAGCAAGTTCAGAGAAAAGGCAGAATGAAAGACATTGGGGTTGGGTTTTTTGTTTCGTTGGTGTTTTTTTTTTTTTTTTTTTAAGTGTGTTTTAACAGAACGTACTGCATTTCTTGGCTTTATCAGAGGCTTGCAGCAGAAGGTGAGATTACTTAAATATTCCACTCAGAAGTTCACTGTGTCAAAAGTGTTGTTCTGCTGTAAAAGTAATAATAAAAAAGTGACATGATTTATGAGATGAAAGTGGGAGAGAATTCCTTTGTATTTTTGATATTGTGTATATATAATAGTAGAATGGCAAATGCTCAGTCCCAGTGCAGAATCTATATGTCCTGCAAACACTAGATTAAAAAAAAAAAAAAGAAAGAAAAAGTTATATATAAAATTATACATGACCTGAGAACTGCCAAGTGTGCCCTACTTGTCTGTATTGCAATGTCCTTTGAGTGGTTAGGTTCTTGGTCAGCCATGAAGAACAGTAGCTGTATGTGTTCCACACGTTTTCATAGCATCACACAGTAGCTGAATTTGGAAGGGACCTTTGGAGGTCATGTGGTCGACAGGGCAGCAGGGCCTGCTTCGCAGTTAGATCCACTTTTGAAATTACACGGTGCTCGGGGCAACTCGTCTGAGTGAGTGCTGAGCATTTCCCTGGCTGGAGATTTGGCAGCTTCTCGGGGCAGCCTGCTCCTCAAGCTGCATCAGGGGAGGTTTAGATTAGATATTAGGAAAAATTTCTTCAAGGAAAGGGTAGTCAAGCATTGGAACAGGCTACCCAGAGAGGTGGTGGAGTCACTATCCCTGGGGGTGTTCAAAAAATGGGTAGATGTGACACTTTGGGACATGGTTTAGTGGGCATGGTGGTGTTGAGTTGATGGTTGGGCTGATGATCTTAAAGATCCTTTCCAACCTTAATGATTCCTAGTTTTTACTTTCATTAAAAAATAATCCAGCCACCAAGCCAGGAAACATGAAATTATTACTCTACCCTTAATTGGTTTAGTGGTGGACTTGGTAGTGTTAGGTTAATGGTTGGACTGGATGATCTTAAAGGTCTTTTCCAACCTAAATGATTGTATGGTTCTATGATTCTATGATCAATCCTCATGGTTAAAAATTCTGTTCTTTGTATTGAATAGGAATTCCCCTTGGTCCAGCCTATGTTCACTGCCTCTTGTGATTTTTCTGAGCATTTTTGGGATGAGTCTAGCTCTGTCTTCTAACTACTTAGGTGGCTGAAGACAGCAATTAGATCCCTCCTTAGACTTCCCTTCTTCCAGGTGAATGAACGGAATTCCCTCAGGTTCTTTTCATATGTTGTATACTTTAGAACCCTAATTGTTTTTGTGAACGTTTGCTGAACTCACTCCGGTTTGTCACTGTTTTTCTTGTACTGGGGAACCCAGAAGTAGACACACTGCTCCATTTTTTTCAATGACCTGAGTTGAAAAACTTCTATTTGACTCCAAGACAGCTGGAAAACTCCCCTGTATTTCCTACATACAAAGGGTATATATTATATATTATACATATATATATAGAGAGAGAAAGATTATCTGCTGATAAGATTTATAAACAACAAGAGCAGTTGATGATATGATCTAAAAATGTTCTACCTAGTTCTTTGAAGATATAGTCAGGAAACTGCATGAAAATATGTTTGAGGAAAAGTCATGCTGGTGGCAGGGCCACACTGCCTGAGCCAAACTGTATCTATTCCAAGTTTTCAAGTTGCAGGTTGTTCTCAGAAACACATCTATTATAAGTTTGCTTTGAGGAAAGTCTAAATTCTTCTCTTTTCATAGGACTTCAAATCCTTATAGGAGGATATAGTCATGCCCATGTGCTCACCTTTCTCAGTCATGCCTTCTTCAATCTTTTGCTAACAAAATGTTCTACGTATTCTTTGTCACTCTTGCACCTTTACTGTGGCATTTTCATAATGAAGGCTGTCAGGCAGCTTCTGTAGCTCTGTACTTATTTAAGAGCGTCTTTTCCAGCCAATCTAATGGAGACCTAAAACCACAGTTGTTGACCTAGTTAATGCAATGTCCACAGTAAAAGGTTTGAGCAAAGAAAGAGCTAATAATCTCTTGAGATATGGTCCACCTGTAAACTTCTGTGTATTCCCTTTTTATCTCTGTGCCTTAAAAAAATGAAGCAAAACGCAAAACTGGAGGGAGTTTCAAGGAAGTTGCTCATTTTTGTTGTATCAAAAGGTTGATAGGGAGACTGAGTAAAATATATAATACTTCTAGAGGAATTATGGCTAAATTAGGAAAATTTGTAAGTGGAGTACCTGTCCAAAAAGTACATTTTAGCTGTTGAGAATGGGAGCTCAAAAGCTGATCATATCTGCCATACTCAAGCCTAACATCTATCTACTTGGTGTCCTTAGGAATACCTAAAGGATGATTAGTATGTGAATATCCTTGTGCAGTATCTTCTATGCAGTTATTGCAATACAGCAGTAAGTCTTCTGCCAGAAAGCCGTCAAAAGAAAGGGTTCATATTGGGACTCTCTCTTCATGGAGACTTCTGTCAACCTATCACTTAAACAAGTGATTACACACTAGATACACTAGTGTCCTTTTAGATTCCAGCTGATGACCATGCAGTACAGTGCTGTTAATGCTGGCTGGCTTCAGTGAGACTTTCAGTGCCCAGTAAAGCACATGTGCATACCTAGGCACCTTTCCACATTTGAAACATCTCATATGTTTATAATGTAGCCATCTGCTAACAAAAAATGGCAACTATTTATACACAAGTAATTTTTGTGTTTCATAGCCACAGAGTAACTGACTAAACAGAGTATTGGTAGATCAATAGGATATACCCTTGATTCTCCAGAAAATGCAAGTACATAGCAGTATGCGTTAAACAGCATAGCAAACCAATACCTGAGATGTCATTCAGAATATAAGCAGTGTCACTTGCCCTGTGCCTCTAAATTTGGGTATCCATGAAAACATGCATTAAACAAATGCTTCCAGTTTACTTCCTTTTTCATTCCTTGAGCATTGAAGTAATGATGTAAACTGGTCTAGTAAATCATAGTATTGTAAAAACTGGACAGGAAATCCTCATTGCCCTTTGCGGGTTTTAGAGCATTTGAATGAAGTTTTTGGATTGTGATTTGCTCTGTCTTTTGTATGTAGGAACACTAGGGACCAAATCCTCTGTGCTGCTTTATTTTGCTGTTCCAGAAAAGATTAATTTCACAAGTTTAAATTCCCATACTGTGGTGGCATGGGGTCCTTCCACATGTCCCTTGAACACTGCTTTATACGTTCCACATGCCAGAAGCATGAATAAGATTGGTGTAAATACTGAGGGTAGAATAAAGGATCACTCTTATTCTGATCTGTGAAAGCATCTGAACATGTGCTAGGGGTTTACTAAAATCAGCAAGAGTTAAATACATGCTTAAGAGCTAACCAAGAAAATATTTGTCCTTGCTGGACTGGAAGCTCCGTGCTAAAAGGCATAGGTTATACCCAACCCTTTGAGAATATTTCTCTGTGGTATAACACTTCTTGCTTTGAAGAAATAAAATGTAAGATATAACCTCAGTGCCTCACAGCCTCCTTTTAGGGCATGTATATAAGTGTATCTTCAAAGCAAAAGCTATCCTCTTCTGATTTTAATGGGCTTACCAGTGGCTGAAATAACAAAATGAGGAAATAAGAAAAAGACTGAAATTGTATTTTTTAACATCAATTAATAAAAATGCTAATTTACTCCTTATTTTTTCCTGTATTTTTCCAGAATTTATTTTAAGGTTAAAGAAATACAAATATTGCCTCTTTTACGAGTTTGTCATTAATATGCTTTTTTTATAGTCTACATTTCTATGTAGAAAACAGTTCCTAAAATGTTAAGTATGTGTTTAAATACTGTCTGTTCAATAGATTCTCAGGTTAAGAAAAGATGAAGTAATCTTCATATGCATGATGATGCATATGTTTATCATATCATATACATATGTTTATCAAAATGCATTGCTTCTTGATTAGAATATTGCTTTGTTCTGACCACTAGATGGTGTAAATGTCTGCAGGTATGTATGTCCACATGCGAATGCAATGACACAGTTATAAATATTATTTTTCCGACCAACAGATATTTCCTGGACTAATTCTCTCAGACATTAAGCCTGCCAAAAGAATGAAGTTCAAGACAGTCTGCTACCTGCTTGTTCAGCTCATGCACTGTCGTAAGATGTTCAAAGCGGAGATCCCTTTCTCCAATGTTATGACGTGTGAAGATGATGATAAGGTAATCCATGTGGGCTCTTTGGGCATCGGTTCCAGAGCCACATAAAGCAGGCCTGCTCTGAGAACATATGGGGTGACCTAACCAACTGATAGAGGAGTTTCTGGTGTTCCTGCTGGAGCTAGAGCTATCTAATGGCCACCACCTTCTCACAGTAAAGACAAAACTTAATTATAACAGGCCTCAAATTTGGAGCTCCTCTTGAACAAGCCAGCACAGGTGGCCTATGTGGCTTCTATTAAGGGCTTCCTTCACAGGAGTTAGAGTTTCTGAGGCTTTCTCCGCAATTACCAAGAGTTGTTCTTTTGCATGATGAGTCCATCACAGTCTGCAGCTGATGGCAGCAGATGCAAAATAACAGAATAATTTTGTATCTCTAGGTGGTTCTCTAAAAAACGAAAGGCAACTGATTAGCCAAAAAGACCTCTTAGTCCCTAATACAAATCCTAAATACAAAAGTCCCTAATACTGCTTTCTTGAATGGTTTGTAATGCCATAACTCAAATTTGCTTTACATAGTAGTAGCCTGGTTTACTTCCTTTTCTGTGTGTGGATCTACCCAGAAATTTATGGAGGAAAAACTTGAAGAGTTGCTCATTCCATTTTCTTTGCCAGCAGGTGGCAATATTACATAGGTCACTCCACCAGTGCTCCAAAGCAGGGCGTTAGCACCATGCTCTAACCAGCTGAGCTAACCCGGCTGGTCCATGTGTGCATTGGAATCAGTAATCTTGACTGATTGCTCCACCTTTTTTTTTTTTTTTTAAATAATGTACATTTATTGATGATTCAGTCTAAATCTTACTTTCAGAAAGCATTCGTTTATATTTTGGATTTTATATGTGCTTGTGTTTCTTCTGTGGAAAAAGAGGAGAAAAGTCTGTTAGTTCCTTTAAAACACAGTTTCGGCGATGACTTTCAGAAACTCCAGATTTTACTTTGAAATTGGCCATGTACAAGGCCTTCCAACTGTGAATTAGTACTGTTCTTTGGGTATTTAAAAAAAGTAACCCACACATTCCTTTACAATACTTTACAATGCTTTACAATGTGTCTTGTGTATATGTATGTATAAATACGGTAGTATACGCAGCAAGTCCTGGTATGGGTTTGCTGGGGATCAGATGAAAATTTTCTCATGTCAGAACACTTGCAGTGAAGTTCTACAATGCTATCTTTAACTGAACCAGCTGTTCTGAGCTTTTGTACCTAATATGTAACATTTATTGTGGAGCATGATATATGACTTCTAATATAAATACACTGTGTTGCAATGCAGGGTTTCTTCAGAGGTATCAGTCCTCAAATCATGTAAAAGAAGCTATGGCCAAAAGGCTTTGAAGCCAGCCCATTACTGTAGCATGCATTTATTTATTTAATTTCTGAGAATTATAAATACTGGCTCTTGATCGCATGTAAGACATAATGTAAATCTACTGTGTGAAATAATAACAGAGATAAAAATAAGAGACCTAGTGAAAATAATTTTGCTTAAGCACACTAACTTTAACCCTATTTCAAAAAGGCAGAACAGATAATATAATTTATTCCACATATCAGAATAACTCCCATTTTCTACCATCATTCCAGATTTTATAACAAAGAAACATTTTCTTTTTCTTAAAAAATGGTTTTGCTCACCCCTATTATTATGTTATAGGCTTAAATTTGGATTATAAAAAAATCCCCAGAGATGCTGCACCGTAGGCAATACATGTGCTAAATAATTGTTGTTTATCTTTATGAAGAGCAAAATTGTATATTCCTGACAATATTCCTAAAAGCACTCAGTTTCCCTACAAATCTGTGGGTCAAATGTCTTCTGCAAGAGAACAACTTTATCTCTGTTTAGAAACATTTAGAATAGTTGTTTGGCTGGCAATTTAAGGCTTCTGTTATGGCTAACAGAACCCAGAAGATCGGATTTGAAAGCTCTAATCCATGTATGTCCACAAGATTATTTTTCATGTTGAAACAATTAGTTCTTACACCACAGACAACTTAACAAGTAATGGGATCTGATAGTTTGAAGAAAAATGTTTCAAGTAGCCTCACAATTGTTTGATGCTGGTATAACCTGGTCTCTACATATAAAGCCAGCAAAACAGGACTTGGAAAGTTATTTTATCTTTGCTAAGGTCCATTCTTCTTTACAATCAGAAAACTAAGGTATCAGTCAGCAGTTAACCCTTCCCAGCATTCATAAGTATTCAGGTGTAATATACATACAACATCTACTATGTAAGCTAATGGACTGCTGTAGTCCACTGTTTGTTCACTGATGAGGATCTCATGAGAACTACTTCTTGTGGAACAAGACAGGAAACTGCCATTCCTGCAGAATTACTTAAATAGCAATCACCACCTCTTTTCACCATCTGGTTTAAAAGGAAATTTTGTTGTACAGCCTTTAAAGCTTGGGCTCTTAAGTACCAACTGCTCTGAAGAGAGAAATTTTGTGTGCTTTTGTAACAGCTTGCTGACACAGTCTACTGATTATATCGTGAGCCAACGTTGTCCTTATCCCTGAGCAGATTTGTCATTTCAAAATGTTTCAAATTGTCTTCCTGAACTCTGCAGATGTTAGATGAAAAAGTATTCTTTTAACTGTATAAAAATAGTACAACTTGCCTGAGCTTGGTTGTCAAAACTCTTCTGGGAAGTAAGGCTTGACCCCTTTTGAGGTGAAGATTATATTCAGTTGATGTCTCTTCCTGCTTAGTGTGCTAACCATTAGGTGACTCTTTTTTGTTTTACAAGATTGGCCTAAATCTTTCTCACTCTGTGTTTAAAAAACGCCACATCTACAAGAATATTTTGTGAAGGCCCCAATCCTTTCAGTGTGCTGGGGCATGGGCAGTCATACTAGTACAGATCTAGCTATAATGGTTTAGATTACAGTGCCCGCAACTGAAGTGTAGCACCAGTGTGGCTGAGATGCTGCTCACCATCTTCTCCAGGCTCTCTGAAAAGTGAGCCAGACTGTCCAAAATCCCTTTCAGATACACTCTGTGATAAACCTTTTGCACTGAAAAGGACTATGAGCGATCATCTTGCCAGTTGTGCTATCTCAGCCATGGAGGAATTAACCCCATTGAGGCACAGGTTAGCTCTGGTAATTTATTGGACTGCTCCATCTGGATCTGCAAGTGCACTTAAGGCATACCCAAGAGGTCTTAACAAGAGAGCCACTTGGGTGAGTTAAAGATAGGAACACTTGAGATTTCAGACCATCTGAAGTCACATATGGTATTGTGCAAGAGGTTAAGGAAAATTATCTTTTCAAAATATATATTGTTACCTAGACAGTCTTGGACAGTAGGACTTTTCTTGTATCATGAAGAGCCTGGTTATCTTGTCTTCAACATGTCCAGGGATCCGTGTCTTCCATCAAGAAAAAAATTCTAATTATTTTTCTAGGTAAAGTCACACTGATTGGGATCAAACTGATTGTTTCCTCAGTGGCAGAGAAGTGTCAGGGCAGTATGTGATAAGAATTTCTGCAGATGAGGTTTGAAATCCTGGAATGCAGTGGGGAGTTTCTCATTGATTTTAATGAGATTGGGATTTCAGCTAAGGAGTTTTTAAAATATAGCAATCACAGGGAGATAAGATCTCTGTCTTCTGTAGTTGCTCTGCTTAATGAATTCCTCATCCTGGCTGTGAACTTGAGACAATATGAACAGCAATGAAAAATTTCAATGTTAATAAAATCTATGCTTCTTTCTTCATCTGTGCTACAGAGGAGAGCATTAAGGACAGCCTCTGAAAAACTCAGGAATCGTTCCTCTTTTTCTACCAATGTTGTATACAACACTCCAGGAACTCGAGTAAACAGATACATCAGCCGTTTGATAGAGGCCCGGCAAACTGAGTCTGAGATGGCTGACTTGAACTTCATTACCCTGAAGTATAAGCAAATTGAGCGTGAAAATAAAGTAAGGGATTTTAAAATTATTTTTACTGATTTCACTGACCATGAGCCAACTAGCATTGTTTTTTTATTTGTTTTTAGACAATATTTAAATTCTACTCACTATCTTTAAATAATCCTCTGGACTGTCTCTCAGTTAAGAGGGAGACATTATCTCCACCTTCTATGGAAGCACTTGGAGGGGGATTAAAAAAAAAAGATCAGTACCTTTCTACTCATCAAGATCCTCCCCCACAAAGTTACACAACCTATGTTTTGGCCTTCCTTTTGCTTCTCCAAACTGCCTGACCTGTGTCACCTGTTTGTCTTGTGGCAATGTGGCTGCCTACTAACTCATCTGCTCTTGAGAAGCATTAATGACAGGAGGATGCTTCCCTCTGCATATGTAGCCTGATAAGTATTGATCCCATCAATCCTGGAAAATATAAAAAAATCTTAAATCTCTGGGCAAGGTTGTGATATTATGCCAGTGTGACTGCGCTGAAAGCAGTGGACTTACTCCAGACTTAGAAGCATGCATATAAACTAACGAAGTAGAGCTGTTTGTTGCTAACTTGTATGGGTTCGGTTTGTAAATACAAATTGTTTTAATCGAAAAAAACCAAAAGCCTTTGGTTTAATGTGTTTGAAAAAGCAAAAGTGATATGATTTTGCATTCGTTTGGTAGCAGCATTTATTTTTCCACTGTAAGTCACTTCATAGTCTGAGATTTCATATCACTACTGTTTCAAGTCAGAAGGTTGTGTGCCACATTGGACTCAATTTTTTTTAAAGTCTTGAGCATTAACTTTGATTTCAAGTTTCCACAGTGATTTATTATTTAATTGTAATTGTTTTATTTCAAAATAAGAAAGTCTTTTGGTGTAAATGAGATTGAAATTTGGATCTTTCTGAGAAAACACTCATGCGTTTCCACCCCTGAAAAGTGTTCTGTTGTCAGGACTGTGGCTTAGTGGAATCAGGGACAGTAACTGCTCAAAACTGAGCCCATGTCTCTCATTAGCAGCTGCCTCCAGCCCACCCATTAGTGTCCTGTCCTGAGCAGCTGAGATAACAGGACCCTTTGAAGGCAGCACCAAGGTGGTTTTGGCCTTTTCTGGGGACGAATAAGTGGAGAGGAGGGAGTGCCACCTCCTCCTGGTTCAAAATGGCTGAATCCTTTTTCTCTGAAAGATAAACTTATGTCTGAGCCTAACCCAGATTTGACTAGTTACAGGGTGAAAGCTAAACAGCTAGGCCAACAGGAGCAGCTGAAACAGAAGGTTGTCAAGGAAAATGTTGTGTAGACTTGGCTCATCTTTTTTTTCATGTGAATTAGGCAATGATTATTTGTATATTTGTAGAATGGGTAGGGGCTTGTTTTATTTTAGGCTATAGTTCTTTCTTACTGAGAATGGACAAGTGTGGGTGGCTGGGTGTGTATAAAATGCTCACTGTCTTCATTTCTTCCTTTCTTTAACAGTACCACCAGCTTCAGGATGAGTACTTCACCAGTGCTGTAGTTCTCTCACTAATTCTAGCTGCCTTATTTGGCCTTGTCTACCTTCTAATAATACCACAGTAAGTTTCTGTCTTTTGCCATTATAATTTGAAGAGGAACATCTTCAAGCATCCTGCACAGGTTAAAACATTAATGTCTTTGGAATGGGAATCGTCACGCCAGTCAGTATCTTCTCAAACAGGAGATTCTCTGTTGGTATACCCGCAGTCTAACTGTTATTGCTTCCACTTGTCCAAAGGAGACACATTTTGCTATCTTATTTAAAACAATTTCTTCCCTGTTCTCTCTCTCTATTTTTTTTCTTTTGTAGAAGGATGCACTTAGAAGACAAAAACACTGAAATCTGCTAAATTTATTTAAAGCATTACAAACAAAGGTGTTACTGCAGCTTTTCTAAATGTATTTGTGCTGGCCTTCGATGAGGTACTTCAGGTATTGATAGCAACATAGATACAACTATACAGAGCTTAACAGGAACTAAGTGCTGAAGTATCCAATCAGCTTTTCAACCTAAATTTATAGCCTGAATTGAGGTTTTTGGTATCGATCCTATCACTACGCAAACTGCCTAGTGTGTAGTTTGGCCATTCCCACATGAGTTGCAGTCAGACCTTGGCTACACTAAAGCAGACATAACCAAATACTCATGATGTATTTGTGGAGTGTCTGATGTCTATTGTTGAGTGATATAGTTTAGTGATTACTTCAGATTTTGTCAATTCTATGTGAATGTTTACTAAATAAAAAAATAATTAGACTTCACTTTCAAATCTAGGGGTTCTAATAAGTAGATACAATTGTGTTCAAGGTATAAAAATGATTAGTAATAACCTTTTTCAGATGAGAATATCAAAACATACAAAATAAGCTTCACTCACCTTTACTAATTATTAGGATTTCAATGGGAATAGGACTGGCCACAGGATAAATGCTTTGAAAATCCCGTTTTGAATTCTGGTCTTTTCTATTCACAAATCCCCAGTCAGAATAATACTTACTCCTCTATTCTATTATTTCTAATTGAAAGTTTGAGAAAGACCTTTTTTACTTTAATAATAATCATCGTCATGTAAATTTGTTATATAATACCTTTCATCTGAAGAATTCAAAGTCACTTGCAAAAATCATCTAATTTCCAGACTAATGACCTCTGTTGACTAATTGGAGCATAGTTAAGAAGTTTTTCACCTACTTCTGAAGTAAAGCCCAGCTGCAGTATATGGCAATTTAGAACAAGGAGAGACAAAGAGTATTAGTGTAGTTGAAGCTAGAATGAATTTCCAGTAATCATATGGTATGGTAGTTGGTAACCTTTCCAAAAAGTACTGTCGTTTAAAAAACAGCTGGACAGAGATTCAGTTTAAGGTCTGATCTGACAGACACACAAGCTCTAGCAGAACGTGACCACTGAAGGCCATGAAGATGCACTGTTTCATCACTGGGTTAGAGAAGCCACGCACTGAATGGTCTTAAGTTCCCTCTTTCAGTGTCTGTTGGTGGTAGCTTCATACAACCAAATTACTAGTCTTCTTGGGCTCTTCGCTGCTGTGACACAGATGCAACCATGAGGTAGACTAAAACTTTGGCAGTATTGGAAAATTTCCCCTATCCACAGAACTTGGAGCTTTCAGTTGCTCTTTAGATTGCTAAAGCAGTTGTTAAGTATGACAGGAGAATGCAAAAGCCAAGACAAGAAGTGTAATCTGTTACTATAATGAGAGAAGTGATAATAATGGTGTTTGACATGTATCACAATATTCCAAGGAGGAGGTTCAGAATCTAGAGGAAAGAAAACATTGCAAGAAAGCTAGTTTCTGCGTAAGTACTCAGAAAGCAGTGGGCATGACATTCTCCCAATTCCTATGATCATCTGAGAAAAACAGCGTCTCGTCTAAAGACATATTTTATATCCCCAGATGGAGTTGGTGAAAGTAAGGCTATGTTCCTGTCAACCTAAGCTGTCCAATTATGGAGGCACACATGCAGCATAGCCACTAAAAGCCCTTATGAGGGAGTTGCTCTGTTTCTTTAGAACAAGGGATCACAGTCTGGTCTGATTTTATTTGACTTGATAAGTGACTGAGTTGACCTCTGATTTCTGAATCTTTGAGGAGAGATTAGAAGGGAAATGCATCTGGTAACTGTCACACAGCTGCCAAAGCCAAGTAATTGGGTTACACACACCACTTATAAGAGTCATCGCACTGAATATTCTGCATTAGCCTACAATTAGAAAGTGTTTCTCCTGACACACCATACAGTAGAATTTTCTAGATGCTTTGATCTTGCTGAGGTCAGAGTGGGCACCATATACAACAGCATTTACTGATTTCTCATTCTTGAGAGCAGTGCATTTCACTGTGAAATTTCCTCTGTGATGGCTAGTATTACAGCATGGGTGAGGGGGAGATCCTCCACCATTCATCCAACATACCATTTCAGAAGGACCCCTGTGCTGTTTGTTCTCATCTGCTACTGAGCTGTATTGCTTTACTTCTATTGTCTTTTGATTCTAGGAGTACCGTAGTTCTTGTTCTCCTGGTGTTCTGCATATGCTTCCTAGTGGCTTGTATTATGTACCTACATGTCACACGAGTACAAGTAAGTGATTTAAGATTTTATGACTATTCTTACTTTTGGTGGCTATGCTTTGTTTGTCCTTTGGAATATGAAGCCATCAGTGCATGCTTCACAGATTCATAGAGTCTGAAATCTATGTGCTTTTCAAGTTCATTGCTAAATAATGTATTAGGCACTTCAAAAACGAAGATGGTTCACCTGAAAGTAGACTTTTTACATGAATAATCATTACAGCAGTGTAGCATTCAGTGCCATTAATGCTGTGCTTTTTGTCTTTTTTGCTACTTCTTCCCTGAATACCTACCACTAGCTACTGAATCATTCCCGTGTTCAGATAAACAGCTGCTTTAACATGACTTTTTCTCCTTTCTGACTATGGAGCACACTGGTTCTCCCTTTCATTCTGACTGGTATCTGGGTGTAAAGTCCTGCTAACTTCCCCTCTGTTTTCAAAACTTTTCCTGCCAAAGCTGCAGCTGTTTTGATGGTCAAGCACAATGTTTTGCACATGCAACCCTTGGCCTTTTCAAAACCTTTAGTAATGATTAATTGTCCTGCATTACATTTCCACAACAGTAGTGATGCAGAAGGGCATTTGGTTGTTGTGGGAGAGAACTAGGTCTCCCAGATCAGAATAAAGCATCTACAGACTAATTTTCTGATGAAAGAAAGTGGCTTAATCTAAATTCAGTCTTTTCAGACAAATATCAGGAGAAAACACCTACACAGTTAGTCAGCTTTGTTGATTAGCAGACACTAATTTTTAGTTAAGAAAAAATGCCCTTTGGCAGGAGGAAAGTAATTATTTTCATGGAAACATAAGTAGTATATTAGCAGAGTATCTGGTACACAGCAGATCTTTATTTATAAACTTACACAATTATTTGGGAGTAATTTTGATGATCTCTTGTTTCATAAAGGCACAGTAGTTTATCATCTGTTGTTCTGGCTACGGACGGTAGAAACACAGGTGAAGTTTGTAGGAAATTGCTCCTCTTTATGCCATTTCCCTGGGGCTCGTGCAAACTTAAGGATTGTTCCAGCTGTTTTGGCAGTCAACAGAATTTCAGTTTTTCCAGGTTACTCTAGAGATTCAGTACCTTACAGGATTAAATCCAGTATTAGAAAAATAAAGAAATATAAAAACTCAGAATATTGCAGTTTGAAATTTTGTGGTGAAAATTTTTCCTATATAATAAATAAAAGATAATGAATATGTAATGTATAATGGCTATAGAACTGTAAACCGGTCATTCCCCTATTTTAGTCAGTCTTCTGGCATTATTTGCTATTTTACACTGGACAAGTGACTCAAGTTCTCCATGCTTTAGCACCAAATGCTTCACTCATAAGACCACTCTAATAATCATAGAATCGTATAGGTTGGAAAAGACCTTTAACAACATCCAGTCCAACCATTAACCTAACATTACCAAGTCCACCACTAAACCAATTAAGGGTAGAGTAATAATTTCATGTTTCCTGGTTTGATGGCTGCATTATTTTTAATGAAAGTAAAAACTAGGAATCATTAAGGTTGGAAAGGATCTCTAAGATCATCAGTCCAACACCACCATGCCCACTAAACCATGTCCCAAAGTGTCACATCTGCCTGTTTTTTGAACACTTCCAGGGATGGTGACTCCACCACCTCTCTGGGCAGCCTGTTCCAATGCTTGACTACCCTTTCTGTGAAGAAATTTTTCCTAATACCCAATCTAAACTTCCCCTGACGCAGTTTGAGGTCATTTCGTCTCATCCTATCGCTAACTACTTGGGAGAAGAGCCCAACACCCACCTCACTACAACCTCCTTCCAGGTAGTTGTAGAGAGCAATAAGGTCTCCCCTCAGCCTCCTCTTCTCCAGGCTAAACAATCCCAGTTCCCTCAGCCGCTCCTCATAAGGTTTTACTGTACCAGTCACCTAGCATTTTGGGGATCTGACAGTACTTATTTAGTTAATAAAAATTCCACAAATAAAAGAAAACAAAGAAAATGAAACCCAAAATGCTATGCTGTCATAAAACAGCAGATGCAATCTTAGAATGACCAAAAGTCGGAAGTATAAATCTGTTAAATGTCAGTCAGAGTTTTAATTAGACATGTCTCATACCTTACCTTTTAAAGGTTTATTTTCCTTTTTCACCCAATAGCCTAGCATGTCAACATTTAGAACATATATGTACCACACACAAAAAAAAAGTCGGTGCAAAGTGTCAGGACATATTGTCTTCAAATCTACATTTTGCTTTGTCACTATTAACCATGCACCATTGTCTTTGAACTATGGGGATTCTCTCTTTAACAAGCAGTAGATAGCTTATTTGGTTGCAAACTGAATTAATGGAATATATATATTTCCATCAAACAAAATTATTGTTTTGTATTTTATTTCTATGGATAAAAACACACAAGTTCCACCTCTTGTGTTCATAGGATTTTGATCTAGTTGGGTGGACAACTTGATGGGTGAAAAACCGTCTGGATGATTATACTCAGAGCATAGCAGTTTATGGTCGTACACTGCCTGGAATAAGTGGAGTACCACAGGAGTTTATCCTGGGACCTGTCCCGTTAAACATTTTTATCAATGACCTGGAGAAGGACATGGAGTATACTCATGTCAAGTTTTCAGGTGACTCCAATTTCAGGGTAACAGCCAACACACTGGCAGGATGACCGTTGAGGGGGACCTAGATAGGTTGGCAGAATGGGCCAACAGGAATCTTATGAAATATGGTATGGATAAACGCAAAGTCCAGGCCCTGAGAAGCAAGAACCCCCTGCAATGACACAGGCTGGGGACTGACCAGCTCTGCAGAAATGGCCCTGGGGGTCAAGGCAGACGGTACTTTTGGGCCCCTTGAGGTCCCTTCCAACCTGAACTGTATGATAATGATAAATAAATGCAGAAGTAGTCTATCTCTTTTTTTTCATACTGTAATTTTCGACACTGCTATATCCCCTCCCTTGAGACACAGCTTTTCAATGTGAGATTCTTACAATTTGAGGGTTTTGTTCTACAATATGCTCACTGTTTTATTAAAGGTGATATACCTTGGGTATCCCAATATATGTTATTGATGATGACTAATAGTTAAACTGGTTTCTGGTGTAGCCAATTAACTCAGGTCCATAATATGCTTATATAAATCTACTATTGATATTACGTTGGTTGTTCCCCATCTATATTTACATGGACTTAATCCATACTGAAGCCAGAATGTATTTGCAGATCACACATTTTTTGAAATTTTTTCTGTAATTGCTGTATTCTCATGTTTCACAGCCCAGATGAAGTTAATTCCCCTATAACTATCTCAAACTTTTAATTCATGGTCACACATACGGGGAAAATGTCTCTGCAGATGTGAAAGGAAAGGGAGGAGTTTCAATACATGATATCTATTGTGCCAAGGCCACAGAAGCCCCTCTCTATGGCTACTTTGCTGCCTGCTGGAAGCTATGCTTTTGATGTTGATGACACCCATGAAGTGAACAGCTTTTCTTCAGGACTGGTGACTTTTGTCCAAAAATTACGTGTTTGCTTGTTCCATTTGATCTTAACTCAAAACCAGCCTTGAAAAGTCTGAGCCTGCTCCTTTTAAAGGAAAAAAGGATTGTTCCCCCTTTAAATATGATCATTTCCTGGCATTGATTCTTGCCCCTTGAAGTCACCGGAAGAAGTCCTGTGGTGTCGTGGTTTAGCCCCAGCCAGCAACTAAGCACCACACAGCCGCTCGCTCACTCCCCCTACCCCGATGGGATGGGGGAGAGAATCGGAGGAGTAAGAGTGAGAAACACTCCTGGGTTGAGATAAGAACAGTTTAATAATTGAAATAAAATAAAGTAAAATAATAATAACAACAATATAATAATGATAATAATAATAACAATATACAAAGCAAGTGATGCACAATGCAATTGCTCACCACCCACTGACCGATACCCAGACAGTTTCCCGAGCAGCGATCGCTCCTCCCTGGCCAACCCCCCCCAGTTTATATACTGAGCATGACATCATATGGTATGGAATAGCCCTTTGGTCAGTTTGGATCAACTATCCTGGCTGTGCCCCCTCCCAGTTTCTTGTGTACCTGGCAGAGCATGGGAAGCTGAAAAGTCCTTGACTAGCATGAGCAGTACTTAGCAACAACTAAAAACATTAGTGTGTTATCAACATTCTTCTCCTACTAAATCGAAAACACAGCACTGTGCCTGCTACTAGGAAGAAAATTAACTCTATCCCAGCCAAAACCAGGACATGTGGTCTGAAAGATGTATCATTGATCCAGTAGATAATAGATGCCCCAAACATTCTTAATGCCATGGGAAAAGAAGGAAAGCAGCTTTCCCTGAAACTAGAGTAGATCTGTATGACTGGAACAAGCACAAGTACTAGAGCCTGACAGACTTATCCTTCCTCTCTCACCTTCTGTCACTGGCTTCATATATGCTCACAGCAGCAAGCACTTCACACTTCACAGTGATGGAATCAGAATAAAAATGGAGATGAGCAAGAGATTCACAGGAGTCCATTCCACCAAACATTTTTGTTCTCTTCTGCTCAAACATTTTTGTTCTTTTCTGCTCTGACAAATTCAATATTTTTAATGAGTCCTGATAATTAAAGCTACCCTGGCATTTAATGTGATTATTACAGCAGAAGACACAAATACCACTCCAAAATTCTATGCTACCACAGTATGTTCTCTTGGATCACTATTAGTAGCTGATAATGTGCAAGGCAAAAGATGCTTTGGGTATTTTCCTCATGGGAATAAAATCAAATGCCATCCTAATTTATTATTTGCATTATGAGCAGATATCCTACTAACCTTTCAGAGTTTTAATTATAGTGAGAAATAATGTATAGTAATAATAATTTCACATTTATTACCCCCAAAAATGCAATTACTATTAAAACACATGTACACAATAATAACTGCATGCTTGTTTCATAATTTGCAGTGCAGGCAATTCCATATCCCTTATTCACTACTAAAAAATAACCACCCCACTCTAAAAAGTACTTTTAAACCTTTATCTATAAATCTTTGTTTTTCTTCCTTAGTGTTTTCCAGGGTGCCTGACAATACAAATTCGTACCATTTTGTGTATTTTTATTGTGATCTTAATATACTCCGTGGCTCAAGGATGTGTGGTGAGTATTTAAGTCAAGTATAGAATAATTTAGCATTCTGTTTGAAGAACAACCTGCTACGGATCCATTAAACACATACCGTATTCATGCATTCCTACTCTTTTTATTAATCATACTTGCAGAACATGTTTCTTCCAAATTAAAGCCCTTTGGTATAATTTGGACTTTCACTGCCCTGAGTCAGGGTGTTGAATTAGGAATGGCAAAGCTATTAGCAAATTACACAGATAATACCTAGTCAACTCCTGTAGAAATTTTTATATCAAACCTTAGTATCACATAGTCTGCTGATGTAGTGTGCTTTATGAGAAAACTGTTTCTAAATGTTCAACTTGCTTACTAGTTCATTGGCTAATATTTTGTGAGAGACAAGGCATGGTGTCAAACATTACTTATTTCTATGTGGCAACTTACAGAACGTATTTCTGTATAATAATGGGGATACTGTTAGTCCAGACAGATCAGAAAAGATAATGAGGTCTTAAAATATGGACAGTATTGCATAACGAGAAGAGGTGCTTGCACTGTGCTACTTACATGATCCATTCGCATCTAATGTCTAGGAAGCTTCTCTTGTATGAAGTGAACTTGCTCAATACTTCTGAAAATTGAGCTTTTTTTACTGTAGATTAGCAGCTAGTTCTACATGGTGGACTTGAATGTCAAATGGGATTTAAACTTCCACCTGATTATTTGGCATGTAGTTGCCTTGTCAAATTCCTAGCATTCAATTTCAGCATTTTGGCTGCTAATGCTAATGAATTAAACATGTTAGGGTACCCAAAGGAAAGAATCCACACAAAAATAGCACACTAAACACAACTGGAAATGCTGAGAAGGCAGATGTCTCAAATCGTGCCTCTCTCTGGGATTTAGGCAATGAGTTCTGGCCAACAGGAAGACACTGATTTCATGAGCAATTCACAGTGCTAACTGAGACGCCAAGCCTTATTTTGTATTTTGTGTATTCACTCGTCCCTGGACCTGCCCTGAGAACATCTACCAAGCTGATCCCCATTAACTGAATGGGCAGAGGATCCCTTGTCTGTGAATTCCAATGTCCTGAGAGGTACCAAGAATTACTGATGTTCAGACATTTCTGGGAATTCCTGAACATCAGCTGTGTGAGTAACAAACAGCCCTAACAGCACAGAGATATATATGTGGTTCTTAATGTGCATATAAGCCCAAAATGCATAGAGATGTGCAGCACCTCCAGGCTAGCTAGCATCTCAGCAAGTTCTGTGTATCTGACTTTGGGACTGAGATGAATATTATGACAGCTGGAACCTTTGTGGATCATCCCCTGCAGATCTGACACTTACTTTGACCAAATGAAACAAGCACCATTGTTGTCACTTAATGATGATGAAAATGTGAAACAGACATCATAAGGCCTAAGGCAACACTGAACATCGGTGAAAGAAGGCAGATTAGAATACAGAAGTTCTGGCCTCCAACAAGGCAGCGATTATTCAGTTACAACCTAGAATAGGTCACAAATATAACTTTATCCTTTATCAAAGTAAAAATAGCCTGTAACCATTGAAATGCTTAGGAAAAATGTTTAATCAATAGAAATTATTAGTTCCTGCAAAGTAATGCCTCTAGAATTCTCAGCTAGCAGAGGAGCTAGGTGTTGAGGTTTCACTCTTTAGTTGTAGAGCAGATAGTGTTTTCCTGGATGGATTGCACATCATTTATGAAGCCCTCATGCATGCTTATGTTTTTGGATGAGTTTAGTATGATCAGCATTTTTAAGGCTGTTGAACAAAATCACATTAAACGGATTTTTCACTTCACTCTTTCTCATCTCATTTCATAATGTTAGCCATTATGAGTTTAACTCACATTTTATCTGTTATGTTTCATCTTTTTAAATGACTACAACCCCCTGTAAAATATATTGCTTAATCACCTTTCAGGTTGTCAGTTATTTTACAGCATGCTATAAAATTTCATTATCTGTGGTTAGGATGAAATAAAAAGGTCTAGTAACACACTTCAAAAGAGAAGCTTAAGTACAGGGCAGGGCTTATGTGGCAGTGCCTGTTAAAATCAATTTCACACTACCATCCCACTCTCCCCTTTTATGCTAACTCTTACCCTCTCCCTTCTTAAGGGGTGAAGGTTGGAGCGCAATTAAAACTGGAGCTGTAGGGACTTGCACTGTTTGCCAGAAATTCCTCCCTTCCTTGGGTAACAACTCTGAGATGTGCACATGGCATTGCCTTTGGAAGAAGCAGGTTAAATTTCCTCAAATTTCCCATAGGAAATTCACGAAAACATTTTTTATATTTCCCAGTCTAGGGAGGAAGTGGAACTCCTTGGATAACTGACATGGCAGGGATACGTAAAGATGAGGCCTTGTATTTAAATCATATGTGATAGCAGAAGTAGCTTTGAAGTGGACAAAAGATATTCATGTTTAGCTTTTCAATCAAAGATTAAAATATGATTTATTTTATATTTGATTAATTGAAATTGATACAATTTACATAGTCAATAAACCAAACACATTTCCTTCTGTGCTCTGTGCAAGAACCTTTCTCACCTGCATGGCCACATAAAATGTTCACTGAAGTTCCTTAATTTTGCAGGAATATGTTGGCCTGAGAACCTCTTGGTTTTGAGCACTGAGAGGGAAACTATTCAACTAAGCCCAGACTTTAATTGGTTGGCCTTACTGGCATCTAATGAACAAGGAGTGTCTCCCACCCAAAATTGAGTAAACTGTTACTGGAAAAGGAGAGAGATTTTATTAGAGCAGCAAGCTGGGTGGGAACTCCACAGCCGTATTTTCACAATTAGAAACGAACTACAGTCAGCCCCCATAGCAGCTGCATTCCTGTTTATTTTATATTTAACTTTCTCCCTTTCTCACCTCTCCTGTCTTTTCTAGGTTGGCTGTATGCCTTGGGTTTGGAATACCAATTCCAGTAGTTCAATAGTTATCATTTCTCCTGGTGGAACAAATAAAACAATGAATGAACTTCCATGTGACACAGCCCACTATGCTTTCCTTTCCTGTGTAGTGGGGACTCTCACCTTGGCAATATTTCTACGTGTATCTTCCTTGCCAAAAATGATTCTCCTGCTTTTTGTTACAATTTTGTACATAGTTATTCTGGAACTCAGTGGCTACAGAAAAGCAGTGGGGTAGGTATCTTGGAAAGTCAAAGCAATGGGTATTTGTGTATAGTCACAACATTGACTACTCATCTGTGAATTGTCCTCTAGCATTCAGTACTGCTTAGGGCTATATACTCAGTAGAGCATAAGAAATACTTAAGCCATCCTCTCCCCAGCAATTGCAGGATCTAGTAACATCCATCAACAGGAGATCAGGTTTTGGGAACTAGCAAGTGTTACCCTATTATTCTGTAGTTTTATACTAACATACCTCAGCTGAACACACTGCACTTTAATTATAATATGAAATAGAACACTATTAAAAATTTCACTTCCATATTTCAGCAGCCCTCCACCAATTCCAATTTCATTTAAGCTTTTGAACTTTTAAGTGTTTTTATATTTCCTAATTAAAAGCATGCACACACATTGCAATAATGCTTATCATAAAATCCTCAAGAAGTTGAATGTTGGTGTGATGCAATGATCAGATTTACTGTCACCCATCTCCCTGTCCATATGAGCCTCTTCAGAAAAGGCTAGTGATTAGGGGGTACCCACATGTTCTAAAGATCTGATATTAAAAATATGCAGTGTTAGGTATTAGAAAACCTGGAATAACCCATTTCCTTTCCTTTTATTTTTAAGGGGTGGCTCCTTTTATATGCGTGGCTATGAACCAATACTAGCCATTTTGCTATTTTCTTGTGCTTTGGCACTGCATTCCAGACAGGTGGACTTGAAGCTGCGTCTGGACTACCTCTGGGCTGTGCAGGTAAGTCATAGGACTTTTCTTTCTAGTATCCATGCACACAAAATGATAACCTGACTTTCTGAATTGGCTTGCGCATACTTTCAGAACAAGTTATTTGGACTAAGTTTCAAAAGTGTTCATGTCTGTTGGGGTTTACAGAGAAAAATTATTAGAGCTTTCTTTCCACAGACCTATAAAATTCATTTGCTCTGGAGAAGTAATTTTTGGTTTGTCTGTTTGTAGTTGTTCCATAACAGTACATCATTGATGAAGTAATATATTTATATCTAAGGTGCATTATGAATAGAGAAAATTTCAAACATGGGAAATTGACTGGTAGCAATATAAACTTGAGATAAAGAAACTAAATCCATGGGTTTTTTTCATATTATAATACAAAAAGGTGTGAAAATAAGTTGATGTTCAGGTAAACTTAAAAGAAGCAAACAAAACTGGTAAAAGGAAATACTTACACCTGTATCATGCAATGAAACTATGGAACTCTTTCCCAAAGGAAGATCAGAAATTTATTTAGATAGCAAGTACATGGCCTTTTTTTTGGAAATGTATGTCCTAACTATCATAATCACAGCAAAACCTATAGAAATTATATTAGCCATAAGCAGGGGAATCAGGAAATGTCTACCTCCTTTCACACCTCTCAGCAGTCCTATTCCCCACCCCCCAAAGTGTTTCACACTGGCCCCTGAGGGAAGGAGAAAGTTGAAGAAGATGTAAGTTTGTTTTGGTGGAATTTGGAAGTTGGCTTTCTGATAAATCTTATACTCTTACACTCTTGTAGTTCACAGAGGTCACATCCTGTTCTCACCTACACCCTGTTAACTGTGTTGTTAAGAGGACTGTATAAATTGTTGCAGTGCTTGCTTTTGCATGTAAGATCAAGACTGGAACACATGGGTTAAACACATCCCTGACTCTACTGTGTTACCTAGAATGGAGAAATCAGGAATGACTTAGCTCTATTATCTTGCACTCTTAAAGTTTTTCAACCTAACAGTTAAGCTCTGTTGGGATTATTTGTCTTGATGTCCAAGAACATGTCCACCTCCTTTATGATTTAAGTTTATCTTGTTCTATAATTTCTGTGGACTCTGTGCTGTTTAACTGAGTCAACAACGCGTGATCACTTCATTTAATTTTTGTCCTATGACCTGCAGTATTGATAGGCGCTGTGCCTGTCAGCCTCAGAAGTTTGTTTTGGACAAACTGATAATAGTTTCCACATACTGTGGTGCCAAATATATTTTTCAGGTGGAAAAAAAAAAAATCCCCTGATTTTGAAACTCAGAGAAACACATGAACACATGACTAGCTGTGTAGTGGCTATCTTTATATAGACTGGCAGATGGTGGAAGTATGTGAGTGCCATATGATCCATGAATACAAGACCTTCTGTAGGTTATTCCTAGCCATGAAATAGAGTAGCAAGCAGGAAGATACTGTTTTGCTATCCTGTGGCCTTTCAACAGGTCAAGAGTGAGTTCCAGCATCTTAAATGCTTTTCATCATTCCAGCTACTATGATTTGCACAGTGAATTGTGCATCCCTAAGGAATGTACTGCTTAAAGATACTTAGTTTTAAGTTGGCTTTTAATTAGCAATCAATTAGTTTTAAAAGTTCAAGTACAGGGAACTAATGGGATGCTTGCCTGCTGAAAGACCAGAACTGGACAATAGTAAAGGAAGAAATATAAACATTTTCTGTTTTCTTGGGGCCAGGTTTTACAGAAATTACCTAGCCATCTACCACTATTGTTAAAACCATTGTGCACTTACTTCAAAGGACAATAAGGGGAGTAAAGACATGTGGATGCCTATCAAATTTCAGTAATGTCCAGCGGCATCTTCAGGTACCATTTCAAAAAGTGCTTTCCATCTGAGAAGATCAAATGCCATTTTCAGATCTTTTCAATTGCAAATCAGGTACTTACATGGTACCATCTTGTCTGTGAGATTTGCATGATAATGATCAGAAAGGAAAAAAAATCATTGGAGGTAGAAAATTCAGAAATTAGGGATCAACATAAGTACCATACTTTGAAATCAGTATGCTGGGTAGATGCTTGGCCTCTTTGATGATCTGGGCATATACCCTTGTTGTTCTCGATTCCACGTGGAAGATCTATTCTCTGTACAGTAAATAATAGTGGGTAACATGTTGTAAGAAATGTTGTCCTGGTTTCCACTCTGTGTATTAGTTGTAAATTATATTGAATACAAGGGCTAATTAACAACATGCAGAAGTACCATCGTGATGGATGTTACAGAAGTGCTTATGGTGCTTACCTATTCAAATATATAAGTAAAAAAAACATTATCTTTTTATTTATGAGGCTCTTTGGCATAGTAAAAATCTGAGTGTTAACAGCTCTGGGAAGACCGTTGGTTGGAAATATCTGTATGTTAAAACTGCCATTGAATAGTTAGCAAACCCCAAGCTACTAATTGTTTAACAAACTTTAAGAGGAGACAGGGTAAAAGTCATCTTCCTGAGTGACAGTTTTCTCTAGATGTGGGACTGCAGGAGCCCTGTATGTGGTTAAATAACATTCTTGGTAATGTTTCTCTACAGACGCAATACGACTTACCATTGAACCATGTTGGCTTAACTTGGTTACATTCTTGGTAGCAGATGTTTTAGAAAGACCATTGACTTAGTGCACAGGGACTTTCTTGGAGATTTTCTTCTGTTTTACAGAGTGTGCTGGTTCTTTGTGCAAACACTGAATTGCATGAACCACTGCTGGAGTTGGAGACTCACATCTCCCGGTAGCCAGCTGCTGCTGTGTGAAAGATGTGCCAACATGGTACAACATGTATTTTTAGGAAGCTTCTCAGTTGTTGGCTTACAACTGGGAGAATTTCAGACTCAAGGGCTATTCTGGAAGTTATAAACACTTTGTTTGCATACTTTCAGTAAAGCTCATTGTGGGGCTAATCCTGTAAAAATGTTCTGATATGAATAAAACACTTGTGGCATAAGTTGCAATAAAAAGGATTTCATAGATATTTTCATTTACTTCATCATGAACAACAATCTAGTACTAACTAAATGATATTTTAAACACTGAACATATCCTGCAATTAATACAATTATTAATAAGAATATATAGATAGATGCTCAGTGGTCTATGCTAAGGTCTGAGGAAAACCCATTTCCTTAGATTTTGTCTGCCACATCAGGAAGAAAATGTGTTTTGAGGAAAAGCAGATTTCAAACAAGAAAGACAAATTTAGAAAAATGATACAGTTTCAAGAAAAGTTAATCTAATTTTCATGCATCTAGGTTACGTAACCAGAACAGAGATAATACAGTACGATTTATGTACATTATGTGGGAAAAAATAGATTATTCTGATTGATTATAAGTTGATGAAACATTTGTATTTGTACTTACTGTTCACACGTCAATGGTGTTACAAGTTCGTGTTGATTTTGCTAGGTTTTTTCCTGTGCCAAATTTAACCTTTCTGTATATCACAGTATTTCCGGAAAATATCTGTTGGGTTTTTTTTAAACAGGCAGTGGGAGAAGAATTTAATTTTCTACATAACATTGTTGAGTAACTCTGTGTGCCTCATATGACAATAACTGTGAATAGCAAATATAGGTACATTTTACTTATTTGTGACTGCTAACCACTTTTGCTTATGCAAATTATTCAACAAAACTGAGAAAAAAAAGGACAAATAAATACAAGCAATACATTTATGAAGAAGCTAAAACTGCCAAAAAAATGGGAGTTGCTCACTCACCCAGGATTTGTCAGGGGAGGAAAAGAAGAATAATACAATGATATGACTGATTGTTGCATTCTTTAGGGAATACTAGAATATCATTCAGGTGTCTTTTCTAATCTGTGACACTTGTAAGAAATACGTATTTTACAGTCGGGAAGCAAGACTTGCCAGGTGTACTTGCACTTCCTCTTGGAAGGTTAATGGTTTCTTCTCCCTTCTCAGTGTCTGTTTTGCCTGGGAAAGGGTGATGCCTACACATCCTTTTATCTCAGCTGCTCAAAGAGTAGGCACTAGGAGTTCATGAGTCACAAGGAGGAAAGAGTTTTCTTTGCAATCCCCTGAAGAGCAGAAAACAGGAAGCTGGAAAAAGGTCCAGAAAATATCAGTAATTGGTTTACTTCTGTCCCTGTTGAAGTAGCATGATGGGTCTCTTCCCTGTGGTTTTAGTGCCACCTTCAGGTACAAAGATGATGTTTCTGTGGCACCGGTGCCCAGCTTCTTTTTAGCTGTATCCTGAAACAGTGAATTTTCATGTGGTAACTCTTCAGTCAGTAACATTGCTACACCATTTTTATGCTTATTAAACAGTCACCTGATAGTTCAGGTGATACAACAGCTCAGACCACTTCCTGAACAGAGGATGTGTAACCAGTTACGAGCATTGTAAAAACTGTGGGATGCTGTGCAACTTTGTAAAATTAAATAGCTGTTAATTACATTGATGTCAAAAGCCACAGTACCAAAGAACATTTTAAATTTTGTCACCGAGTCTGAAGCAAAAACAAAGCCTGCTTTTAAAACTGCAGCTTTGCAAATACAGTTAAGTTCTGCAAAATGGCCTAGCTGCCACAAATACCAAACAGGTGTAAGTAAAAAGCAGAATGTGAAGAATTACGTTGTTCATGCCTATGTATTGTCTGTCTTGTTTATTTTCACAATAATCTGCCTTGTTTTTTGAGCCAGCAGCTATTGCATAAATATCATGCTGGCAGCTTTCCTTAATTAACCAATAGGAATAGGGGCAAATAGATGAAAGTTTGGATGCTATTTAGCTGTCTGGATAATATTTCCACCAGAAATGAAAATACCTGTGACCTGTGCTATTTTAATCCTCTTTCCCCAGCCCCAAGTATTTCTTCTCCTTTCTCAGTGTCTGTTTTGCCTGGGAAAGGGTGATGCCTACACATCCTTTTATCTCAGCTGCTCAAAGAGTAGGCACTAGGAGTTCATGAGTCACAAGGAGGAAAGAGTTTTCTTTGCAATCCCCTGAAGAGCAGAAAACAGGAAGCTGGAAAAAGGTCCAGAAAATATCAGTAATTGGTTTACTTCACTCCCCATAGAGTCGTGTGATGGGACAGTTTGAGAGTCCTCACTGGTGAATGTGACCAAGCCTGTCTTTACCTCATCTTCACTCCTTATGTTCCCTTGCAAGAGGCACAAGGACATCTTTCCTCTTTCCCCAGGCAGCTCATGAGGAGTTGCATATATGAGAGCTGTCTTAGGCAGTGCAGGGTAAGAGAATCACAGAATGATAGAAGCATTTAGGTTGGAAAAGACCTTCAAGTTCATTGAGTTCAACCATTAACCTAACACTACCAAGTCCATCACTAAACCATATACCTAAGTGCCACATCTACACGTCTTTTAAATACCTCCAGGGATGGGGACTCAACCATTTCCCCAGGCAGCCTGTTCCAGTGCTTAACAACCCTTTTGGTGAAGAAATTTTTCCTGATATCCAATGTAAACTTCCCTTCATGCAACTTGAGGCCATTTCCTCTCGTCCTATCACTTGTTAGTTGAAAGGATGGATACTCAAACTCTATGCAGTAGTAGCAGAGAAGGTACACTTCAGTTCAAATTCCTAAAAGATCACTTTAATAAAGGGAGGATGTTAGACATTTGGTATATCTGGATGGTGTCAGAGCAGTCCATGCAGAGACTCCAGCTAGGGTACCAGCAACAATATAGCAGTATTAACCCAGTGTGTGGTCTAAGCTAATATACCTTGCTTTTCAACACAACTAAGTAGCTCAGAAGGAGTGCTACGCTAATTCCATGAACATTCTGCTTCTAGATCTGGGGCTAGGTCAGGCAGAGCTAATGCATCTTATTCTTCATGGCACTGCATTGCGCCACATAGGCATTGCCAGTGCAAATGTGTCCCTGAACCACAGGGAGAGAGTGCACTCCGCTCTCCCTGTTGGCTAGGAAGTGCCTGACCTGAAATAGGCCAGGGCACAAAAAGCTAAGAGCACTTCACCTACATTCCTTTCATTCCGCTGTTTGCATAATTTGTCTCTATTTAGGGATTGCTACCATTACCCACCATGGTATTATTCAAGGGCCTTCCGTGGCCTTAATGGCTTTCATCTCATTTCTGGCAACTGAACCTTCTCAGAATCAAAACTGTAGTTAAAAGTTTTGCATCCAAAGAGGGGAGGAGGTGCTTGCTAGGTGCGTTGGAAATGTAGCATTCTGCTGTGTTTCTTAGCAATGGTGACATCCTCGATGCCTTTCCCTGCTCTTAGAGGATTCTGCCACCCCTTCAGTCATGACTTTGGTGGTTTGTTTTGAGCCACTAGCTATTCACTCAAGAGCTCAGTTCTCAGCCTCTTAATCATGGCTGTGGTCCCATCATTGTGAACATTGTCACACCCATACCTGCACACACAGTAGTGTCACTGTCATTTCTCTCCCAGTAGTTTCATGACCATATTGAGGGGAGACAGAAAGGAGGAGAAAAGCCATCACATGCCTTAAAGTTCTGTCAGAAGGGAACAACCAGAAAACCAACAGGCTAGTGTCGTCTCTCATTTATTTTATCTGGGTGTATTAGAATTGTCTTTTATTTCTATGCATCAAAGGCTGGACAGAAGTCCAGCAACATGACCAAGGTCACAAGGGTCTGCTTCAGTGCTGGCAGCTTTGTCCTTATTCAGTGGCTTGCCCTGACACCTTTGTTGTGAATCATACACAATGGTAGGACACACTACATACTGCTGAAGAACCTTCTCAGTCATGTCTTTCAAAATGAACACTTTGGTCCATGACTGGCCAAGGCAGAGGAATCTGATCACACATTTCTAGATCAGAAATGAACAGCAGCTGCCAGTGATTGAGAAACATCACTATCCATGCAATGCGTCCAATTGATTACTTCACTTACCTACTGCTGCTGGATTACTTTGACTTGTCCAGAAATCTCTACGCACTGGCCCAATGGTGTATTGCTCTTTAGGCTGCTATTCTGCCCCATATTGTATTGGCAGCTTAACTAAGAACCTTATACATTCCTAGGAAGAAAGTAACAAAAAAATCATATTCAAAAAATACAGGAAAGGAGAAGCAAGCCCCAAATGGACTTTTTATTCAGAGCATGAATTCAGTTTTGCAAATCTCTCTGTTGTTGTCAGAGTAAAATTTCCCATACGCCAGTATGATGTAAAAATGGAGTTGTAAGCTTGGTTTGGATTTTCAGCTGAAAAAAGCTTTTTATTTTTACTATTAGAACATTTAAATTCCAACAGTCAGACTAAACGCAAGAAGCCATTACGCATGTTTATATACAACAATAAGTCAGAGACAGAGTTATACCACCAAAACAGGGGAAGGACATTTTAAGAAAACAGCATATGAAATTTAAACAGCAAAAACAGTGTCAGGAAAACAGCTCACAAACAGGAAATAGATACTTGCTTAGAATAAAAATTTCAGGTACGTTTCTTGCAGAGCTTAACTGCTATTTAACATTTACTGGTATTTCACGTCTGGAATAAATTCTGATTCTTATTACACAAATTAGAGGAGGAGCTGAGAATTTATTTCAAAAGGAAATGATTCCTGAAGAAGTTATGTTTATAAAACCTGTTCTTTTTCAGCGTTCTTTCTACTTATAAAGAAATTTAAGAATTACGGAAGTAAACTGCAAGGCAAAGTGGACTGTGTGATTTGAATAAAAAGTTTGTTTCCTAAGTTTTGTCACAGAGAGCAAAAATCTGGCTTCCTGAAAAAGAAAATCACATGAAAATAATATTGTGAGACTATACAAAGGCAAGAGGTGACTGGTTTTCTCCTACTTAGACAGGACTGGATAATGAGAAAAGTATGTGGACTTTGTAATAGATCAGGATAGCAAATTCTAGATACAAAAGGGACACCAACAAAGATTATAGCAGATTCTTCAGTGGTTTATGTGATTGTAGTTTCTCAACAATGCCTGAGAATTTGGCCTTCCAGTCTTCTGCTGACTGCAACTAGATAAACAAAATCATACTGGGATCACAGCAGAAGATTTGTGTTACAGTTCTGTGAGTGTGATTGAAGAGCAAAGAATAAGCTGTGATTTCTGTGAGATTAATTATATGGTACTGATCAAATGTTTTCTAACTGAAATCAGAATGTGATGCCAAAAGTCACTCTAACAACAAGGAGCAAATTCCAGAGAAGTAATTTTGCAGAAGAGTCTACTAAGGAGTAGGCTGGAATTTGCAAACCTAGGAGTCCCAAATGAGATCCCTAGATATTCAGTATTTTTCCAATAAAGGGTCTGATTTTTAGAATTGTTTCCTAATGCATGATTCCTTCTAACTCCTGTGAGTCAAGACACTTGTAATAAGATACCAGTATCTTGGGTTAAGGACCTCAGCTGTGTTAACTCCTGGGCACTCTTTCTGAACGCTGACATTCACAGGAATGATAGAATTTCTGTTGCTCTTGTGCACAGAAATTTCTGTGTGCAGGAACTGTATATGTTTTCATGACAAATACTAGAGTAATTAAAACCAACTCGAGAAATGCTAATTATTTTTATATTATTTTTTTAAATTGCATATAATTCTTAAGGATGTTCAATTTTAAAACCTTTTTCTCCATTGAAGTTACAGTCTTACCAGGTCTGTAGCCATTTTACGGCAAAATGACGTAGGTTTGCTTTAAACACTGGTAATTCTCCAGGCTTCTCTTTTTTGAAAGGTGGATCAAATACTGTTGTCACTGTCTCCACCTACTTGGGAAGTAATTGGCCTCCAAGGCCAATGTGACTTAAGTGGGATTATTCTACTTTTTTACTGTGTGAAAATATCAAGGGCCTATTTAAAAGAACAGAGAACTACAGAAGACTCCAACACACTTACCTGATCAAGCCCTGAAAGTAGTCATCAGCCCAGAGACTTTAGCTTGAATTACTAAGGACTTAAAGGGATTTTGCCCCGATGTAAAAGCATGGTATAGGAGAACTGTTCCCACTCTACTTTGCAGGCATTATTTTGCTCAGCTTAATTTCAAAGGATGAATTAATAGAAGCTATTTGATGGCTTCAGCTAATTTTTTGCTTTTTGGAAAGATTTTTCTTTTCCTCTATCCCCACAGGCAGAAGAAGAGAGAGATGATATGGAGAGAGTCAAGCTGGATAATAAAAGAATTCTCTTCAACCTCTTGCCAGCACATGTTGCACAGCACTTTCTTATGTCTAATCCAAGAAATATGGTAAACCAAGATAAAATTTAAATACATGGTGATGTTGTATAGGTGTTACCTTGTGTGGCTTGGGTTATCTTTCAACTGTATGTTTTCAAGAGAGGCTTGAACTTATACAATTTCATTCATGTTAAAAGGAGTGTAAGAACTTGTGTTCAGGAATTAGATTGGGTTTATTTCTTTCACTGTAGTGTCCTCCTTCTCTAAAGAATTTTAATAAAAAGCAGGATACAGGAATGTTATGTCATTCAATGTCAATGCAGCCAAGTGTCTGCATGCAAATGACTTTTTTTTTTCAATCAATTTAGAATATTGGGATTTATCACAGTATTTCATGAGCTCAGTTTGGTTCTGAATGGTGAAGTATATGAACTGTCAGACACTTCCATATGAACCACTCTAGTTCTAGAAATACATTGCCATTATCAAACCCGTCCATTTGAAGTTAAAACCAGAGAATTGTAAACACCCAAGGAAGACACAGTAGCTTTTAACATCAAAGGCTGCAGTGATTAAATAAAGTGGTTCAGGAAGCCCTTACCAGAGTCCTTCCAGTGCAGCTGCAATACCTGCAGCACTAGAGCAGCCGTAATGATACTGCTCTTGAGAGTTTGGATCAATGTATTTGAAACACAGAAGAGTCGTTTTACTTTCTGTGAGCCCTCTGAATTCTTAAGCAGAAACCTTACCATGCAGAACAGCATTATATGTTATTATGAATAGAGGACTCTGCAACTCAGGGAAAGACATGAAGGAGCGAGGCTGGTTTTATGCTGCAGGGTAAATTGTTCCGTCTCCTGTTTTAGTTATAAAACAAAATTGAGAAAATGCAATTATATTTCTCATACAATAAAAGTTCAACAACTGTTAAGACTTTCTACAGAATTTTTACTCACTGCTTCCATGTCTAAACAGAGAAAAAGACTAATTTTTTTTAAATGGGTTTAATGGCTTAGGTATTAATTTGCTATTGTGTTTTTGAATGGAGAGATCCTTCAACAGTTTTTTAATAAGGCTGGCTTTCTCTCTACCAAAAATGATGGCTTTTGTCCTAGCTATTGCTTAGCAGTAGAATAGATATTATAATAGTGATGCCTGGTTTAGATTAATCTTTTAAAATAAAAATTATATCTGCTCATGAACTGCAGGACCTTTATTACCAGTCCTATTCACAAGTGGGAGTGATGTTTGCTTCCATCCCAAATTTCAATGATTTCTACATCGAATTGGACGGCAATAATATGGGAGTGGAATGTTTACGCCTGTTAAATGAAATTATTGCTGATTTTGATGAGGTAAGGTCTAAACACTTTGTCTTTTGACCGTATCAGTCCTACCAAATTACTATCAACGGAGACTATCTATAGCAACTCAGTGTATCTTGAATTGCCTAATAAAACAGTATTGTAAACTTCCTATTTAATTGTAGTTGGTGTCCACTGGACTTCTCCAAAGTGCCCAGTTTGTACTTTTAGGTACATGAGTCTGACCTCAAACTCCTCTAATATAGGAAGAGTATTAAAAGGCAAGTTAATGGTAGTTTTTTCAATGACCTCAAAGTGGGCAAGCCTCAACTTACCAAAAATAATATGGTTTAATCAACTTGCACATATTATCTGATAACTATGGTTACTTGTCTAAAATATTATGTAATATTTAACAGTTTTATGTTTTAAACAAAGCTTATGGACAAAGAATATTATAAGGACATAGAAAAGATCAAGACAATTGGAAGTACATATATGGCAGCTGTGGGACTCGTACCTACTTCAGGAACTAAGGTAAGATTTTACATGACGGTCATTTGTGGAGGAACCATTCTCCTTCAATTTCAGAGGAACATCAGAAACACAATTAACTCTGTGTGATTATAGGTAACTTGCATTACTTCTTTACAACAATTTAAATCTGAAATTCAAAGAACAACTGTAGCCTGAAAAGAAAAAGTTCTATCCTAGCAGTTGCTCATGTGGCTTCATTTGGGATTTCATTGTCTGCAGCTCTGGATTCTCTGCAAATTGGCATATGAAGCTCCTAAGCCAGAGTGGTAGTGTTTTAAACACGGTATCTTAGATGACCTTGTAAGATGCAGAGAAGGGGAGACTCTACGTGTAATGAATTGCTGCAAAACTAACACAAGAATATTAAAATGTTACTTTTTTTGCTTTTTTCTATTGAAATCCTACAATCAAAACAAACAGCCTCTCCCAGCCCCCAACATGGACAGGAACATAGTGCTAGGTACATTGCTGCACTTTACCCTGGTCCCTCCAAATCAGCTCTTCTTTGTCTCTTACTGCTAGCATTCCTTTCGCCCCTTTAATTAATTACTCAGCAATAAAAAAGTCAAAGTCATTTCAGACCCACTAGTTCTGGGGCACAGTTCTTCTTCTGTATCCTCATTACTACTCCTGAGTGTGTTTCTACCTTAAGTTTGTGTCTTGGGACAGAGATTTCCTAGATTTGCATGCAGCATCTGGAAAAGCAGAGAACCCTGTGAACAGTATACTGAGTACATCGTATACAGAGTACTATGCACATTAGTAATTATATTAATAAAATTAATATATGAAAATTAAGAAAATTAATAATATGAGGGATATAATTAAAATGAAAGCAATCCATACACCTAGTCTGCTCAGAATTTCCAGGCACCTCTCCCCTTTTCTGATATGCATGTACGTATGTTGTAGAGGTACATTCATGCATACAGTTTAGCACTGCAAAATAACACCAAGTTAGAGGGCAAAAGCAAAAAGGGCCAGAAGATGGCCTGTGAACTTTCTAGCAACAATTATCCTTGTTAAGTAAATAAAAAACAAGGCCACATTGAAATCAACTGTTAGAATCAGGTTGGAGTATATCACATGCAACTAATTTTCTGGTCTGCAGGGTATTTACAAGTGATGCCTTCCTTTGTATCATTCCTAGAAATCTACACATTACAAAAAGGTATTTTTGAAACTCTGTTTATGCTGAAATGTTTGACTCCTGGATCCTGAGACAGGCAAAAAAATTGATCCTTTGAATTTTGTTTGGTGTGATCTCAGGCAAACAAGCAACAGCATACTAGTGTGTCTGCTATAAATGCTCTTTGAACTATAATCCTGAAAACAAGTGTGTTATTGGGTAACTTTGACAGCATATGTTCCAAAACCTAAACATGTTTATCTCTTGTATTTTATAGTTGCTAATTGAAGGGTCAGCTGAGTTAGCCCTGTACTGAAGTTACCACTCTGAGCTTATGATAGTAATACATTTTAAATCACTGCAGAAGGTCTTGTACAGGACTCTGCCTTTCTCTGAAATCTTGGGGCAAATTTTGATCTTTTCTGTACAGGTTGAATTTATTTAACATTCTGTATTCCAGAAAACCTAAAGATCTTGTATGAAACAGCCAATATTACTTTAACTTGAGGTTTCAGCTCTTCTGTGATCTCTTCCCACTGCTCATGTGATGCAAATGAGTAGCAATTATTCTTTGGCAGTTTCCCACTAGGTCTTCAGCACGCAGCTATGTATTAGTAGTCCGATGATCCTGGGTAGCCCATCATGCGCAGACGATCACTGCCAGCTGTCCCACAGTCCCTGGGCTGCCCTATGGAGTCATATGTGTCCATGAGGCCGTAAGAGACTCAAGTGCTTCTGGTCTCCCCTCTGCCAGGAGTGTCCCAGCTTCATCAGAAAATCTGGCACAGCCTCTGATTGTGAGCCACCAATTTCATACTAGGATTTGCACATGAGCAGAAAGCAGTGGATGGGGTTAACTGTGCTCTTAACTGAGGATATTTACACACATAAGAACCCAGTACCCTGATGAAGTTAAATGTTTAAATCCCATACTTTACAGGACTGTTGTTTCTGCAGCTTGACTTCAGCAGGTGACTAATAAATGCACATTGCCTCTTTCAGAGTGGTTTTGTTGTGATGCTCTGGGCAGTCTTTCCAGTAACTATTCCTCTGATGTTTAAATAAATAATGGCTTGCCAGTTACGCCATCAGGGCAGCACACAAACCAAGCTTTTTGTAGATCTTTTGCACAATATAAGTTCATTTTGTGTGTGGAGGCCTTTGAAATTACGTCTGTGATTTCACCAGGGTCCTAACTTTGTGGTGTTCTTCAGTGCAGGTTCAAAAGAGTTTGCCAGTAATCCTTTTGAGAGGCATCTGTCACCTGCAACGCATCCAGTATTTGTCACCAGTCCTCTGTTCCGCAACCCTAAAGGGCATTGCAGGAAATCAAAGCATTCATCGTGTAGCAAAGAAAGGAAGGATAAGGAATACAAAGAAGATTAGAGGATTAAACAAAACTATAGACCCTTCCCTCCCTCCTCCAGACATTCAATTTTCTTCTCCTCTCTGTTGGAAGTGTAGCCATCAGCTCTTTAAACTTAAGTCTTGTTCTTCCTTCGTCTTGGTGAGGCTCGAAAAGAGTAGAGCTAGTTGACATTGCAAGAAGCAGAATGACAGAGACTCAGGCAGGTAAATAAAAATATCCTTCCTAAAAATTGGGAGTGGCCCAAGGATGACTTTCATAATTTTTTGTTAAAACTTTGCTCTAATTTTTGTAAATTTCCCAGCCACGTGAAGGAGCCCTTTCAAACTGAACCGAATAAAGCAAATAGAAACCTGTTTCTCAGGTTTCTCAGCCACTATCAAGTACTCCATTTATACAATCTCGCTATCATGACAAAAACCCAGGGAGCTCTCATCTCATGCCAGCTGCCACAGCCCTGTTGTGCAACACCCTACTGAAGCTAGACTGCCACTGACCCTGCATTTCTTTCACCATATCCTACCTTTAGTCCACTTTCACTTTGAAAATCTGTTCAAGAATTCATATTTATTATTCAAATAAGAGCACAATATAAGAGCAACCATACTGAGTCAGGTCAAAGGTCTGTTCTAGTAACCTATCTTTAACTAGCCAATGGTAGACCCTGGGGGAAGGGCATGAGTTATAGGACAAACATGCAAACCTCTCTTTTCCACTTTCTAATGATATGCTGATTAAGAAATTCTAGAGCTACAGATAATATCTCTTTACTACTTTGTAGCAAATATTTCTTCCATGAGTTTGGGTAATTATGTTTGAATCTAGCTAACTTTTGGAATCCACAATATCTTCTGAAAACGGTTCCACAGTTTAATTAGACTGAAGTTGTAAAATTACTTCTTATGCTTTCGGTTTTTTTTTACAAGTTGATACTTCAGCATTGCATTTGATGCTGTCTGGTTCTTTTGCTTTAGTTCATCTAAATACATTTTATAACAACTCATTTCAGCTTGCCTGGAAAGGAAAGGAAATAGGGGTGTTCTGCATCTCATAGGTTTAAACCTAGCAGGAATTTTGTCAATGGGAACAGCATGCACCCCATGGAGCTGGGAGCTAGCAAAAACCCCAAAGGGAGAAGAGGGCAGAAACTATAGTTATTAATAATCATCAGGCAAAGCAGTTTTGTAAGAAAGCAGGTTATATTCCCTGCCACGCTCACAACAAACATCTGCAGCTCTCTAGCAACAGAACCACTTTACCACGGGAACTTTGCTTTCCATTCTTCCCAGAAATCGAAAAGAGAGAGAGAAGGGGGGGGGGAAATCAGTACTTGAGAAAAGAATGCATGTGCTGTAGCCACCATCAAAAGTTTATTTTCACAAACAGCAAAATGGGTTAGATTCTTTTCCTAAGCTGTCCAGTCTGAGCTTTTCATTGTTTTTCACTTCGGTAGTTCACCTGCCTCTCAGTACCATACAAATCTAATCTGCAATACTATTTTGTTTCTAGGCTAAAAAATCAATTTATTCCCATCTGAGTACACTGGCAGATTTTGCAATAGAGATGTTTGACGTTCTTGATGAAATCAACTATCAGTCTTACAACGACTTTGTCCTGCGCGTTGGTAAGTCATGTTTCTACAATTATCACACAAGCAAAACATTGTTGTTTGTTGGCTTTCCCTGTGCTGTCTGCAAAGGATTATCTGTCATGCAGTCATGATTAAAACTGAAAAGCCTCCTTTAGCGGAAGTGTCACATCCATGTTTCTACATGGATCAGCAGGCTGGATGGTGAGCAGCAGTATTAAGGAATTATAAATGTGTCCAATTGTGTTTACTTAATCTACACACCTGCAAAAGGAAACTGCACCAATAACTTTATACAATATACAGTATTATTAGTGTACCCAGTCTTGGTACTGCTTTGCATTGCTAAACTGCTGAAAACTGGGTCTGACAGTACTTAGCTATTAAGTTGCATCTCCAAAAGCTTTGTTGGCATTAAAAGTGTGATGGGAGCTTTTTGTCCACAGATGCCAAATCACCTCAACCAGTCCTGTTTTCTCCAGCAAATCAAATCCTCTGGTCTTCACAACACAAACCTTCCCATGCAATCCTTTACATGTTATTACATGTCTTACCTCTCAGAGTCCTTTCTCCCAGCCTTCTTAGAGAGCAAGTTCCCCTCTTCCCTTCCTTCCCTGCATCCCGCTCCTCTCCAATGGTACTTCCACTGCTGTTCTCATTTCATTGCATATTCTAACACAGATAGTTTTCTCCAGCTTCTTTCTCTGTATATTTTCATGTCTGAATTGTGAGAATGGGCTGGACAAGGGGAAAAGTGAGGTTGCTAGCAGTGGAAGATTGAGAAAGACCAAAGACATCAAGGGTAGCAATATACCTCTTATATACATCTTTGCCCTCCTGTACATCCTAATAATTATAAACCCCTAATTCTCTTTGAACTCTGTTATAACTGGTCTTTCCAAGTTCACAATGGGGCAGAAGACAAATATCAAACCCCCATTCTTCTGCATAACTTGCCTGGGAAAGGCCTTGCATAGAACCTCATGCAGGGTTTAGCATCTGCAGCCCTGCATCAGGGCACTCAGGAGAAGGAACATCCTCTTCCATCTTCCAAAGTGTCGAAATCAGTGAGAGATGTAGAATCGAGCCCTGTGGCTTCCCAAAAAAGATGCTTGAGCAATTTTCACATACTCTTGTCTTCTTCCAGTGTCTCCCTGATCTGAATTGTCTAGTACTGACAACCAATGTGGCACGCTTCCCTTACCCCAATCCTCCTGTCTTCCAGGCCACTATTTCTGTTCCACTTGGAAAACTTCCATGAAGAGGCTTTATATGAGCAACTACAGTGGAAGTCATAGCAAACAATTAAAGATCTTTAACAGTTTGTCCTGAATTGTTCTACAGCTAAACTCTGCACTACCACTGCTTTTCTTCTTTTCTTAAAAAAAAACAAACAAAAAAAATCCATAGATGAGCCAAATTTTTATGTTGTCTGTCATATTGCATTTCCAGTAAGGTATCTCTGTGTATGTCTTTGTTTCTAAAGCTCTTACAAATACAGAAGTCCAGTTGGCATTAATTCAACACATATTATGTCTTATGACCAGAAGAATTCTAAGGCACCTGTGTGGAATCTATTTTGCAGGATTTATGTTTCCCTTGGATTATATGCTGTAGTCTTTGAAACCAAACTCATTGTTTTGATTTTAGGTATTAATGTTGGGCCGGTAGTGGCTGGAGTCATTGGAGCCAGAAGACCGCAGTATGATATCTGGGGGAACACTGTAAATGTTGCCAGCCGGATGGATAGTACTGGAGTGCAGGGGAAAATTCAGGTGAGTGCATTCTGAGACAATTTTGCAAACTTTACATACCTCCAATTTTATATGTGGTTACATTTTCAAGACCACTTAGAAAACACCTCACTTGATCTTGTGGTTCTTGTGAAAAGGGCAACATTCTCCAGATGATTCAAGCATCAGAGGTATAGTTGTTTTCCATTATATTCACTTCACTACTTGGAGGCAACGAAATCCTCAAATAAATCATTTCCCATCAGAAGAAACAGAGTTCTCTGCTGCCTTGCACACAGTTGGAGGCAAGCCTGGGAATGCTGACACTGTCCTCGTGCTGTAGGAATTTTGCCTGAATAAGGACTACAAGGAAAGGATCTACGTCCATTTGCATCATGCTGCATTTTATGTAGCTTTAAAAATTCCTTGGATACTTTGGATTGGAGAGACTACACAGACAGAGAACATTGTTGTTCTACTAGAGCTTGGCTAGAAGCTATGCTACACCTCTCAAAATCTCAATGAACTCTTGCAGTCCTTTATCCAAACTACCTGTCTAGTCTCCAGGGATCAAAAGTTCTTCTGGAGTAAATTAACATCACTGGAACTGATCCAGCTTACAACAGTGGGCAATTTGGTTACACATTTGTGTTGGACGGAGCTTAACCTGGCTGTGTAATTATTCAGCTCAAGACCAGAAGTTCTGCTTCTCAGATTCCAGTTTGGTCAGTGATTTTTAATTCCTTAAGAAAATTCTAAGTGAGCCCGAGAGCAGCAGTAGGTGCTAATTCATTCTGCTTATGCATATTTCATGACAGAGAAGTAAAATGGAGCAGGCTGGGCAGTTCTAGGATTAACCTTATATGAACAGGAAAAACTAATAGGTTTTTTTTTTTTTTCTGTCTTCAGGTGACAGAAGAAGTTCAGCGGATATTAAAAAGGTGCAGTTATGAATTTGTGTGCAGGGGTAAAGTCAGTGTAAAGGGAAAAGGCGAAATGTTGACCTATTTCCTGGAAGGAAAGGCTGATGGAAACAATTCACAAACACGGTCTTTAAACTTAGAGCGAAAAATGTACCCTTACGGGAGAGCAAACATTCAAACAAAACTGGGCACCAGCTGTCTGTCGGTATCCTCAGTTGCTAGCTTTACTGTAAAAGCTGGGCTTGGAGCAGGTCAAGCACCTGCCACTCACACAAATCAAACACTGCATTATCTTCCTTCTGTGCCAGCTGTGAAGGAGACATAGAGCAAAGGAGATTTGGTTGTGCCATTTGCAATGAATTTGGAGAGCAATGGTTGCCTGAATTTTTACCAAGAGGTCAGAGGTCATAGGCCATGGCACTAACCAAGGACCATTACAACCCAACCAAAGAGAACTTGGGGACTGTGTAACGAACTCTTGGAATGGAACATATAAGGGCTAGCAATTCTGTTAGGAAAAGTCAAAACCTGATTTTCTGGAAATGAGGAATATTTTCTTGGCATTTTTAAAAGGTAAATGAAAAAAAAAATGAGATAAACGTGCAAGCAATTATTTATGTGTGTGTGTGTATATATATGTTTTAATCTATATATGCACATATACAAAGTCCTGTGTAGTCTTAATAGAGATTTATAGAGATTAACATAAAAATATGTATTTATTTACACATCCACCTGCAATGACACAGCAAAGAGATTTCTCTTTCTGTCATAACCAGCATTGTTGGTTCTGGGATTAGCAAAGCTGCATTTAACCGTGGAGTGTGGGGCAGCTGGAGACTCTCCAGGGCTACAGCAAGAGTTAGAGAAACTGTGCTCCCAGTGCATGAGTTAAAGCAATGAGAACAGTGTTCATTGTGCTGTCAATGGCAGATTAACGAAGGCTGGATTCAGCTATTTGCTAAACCCTATGTATTTTTTAAAATTCTCCTTGCATGCTCCAAAAACTTGAAAAAAGTTCCAATTCAAACCATAACACTAGGTTATGAAGTAGGTAAACCACAGAGCTTAAAGGTTTGGCAGAAGAACAATATATATTCTTTCCATTAAAAAGAAAAAAAAAAGGATGGTAGAGTTTAGAAGTTGCTGCCTCTTCACAGGTCTGTCTCTGTGCAAGACAGAGGAGCACCCTGCAAGCACAGCAATATGCTTATGCAATATAGAAACATTCCTTTATGTATAGTGCTGATTTTATTGAAGAGCAGAAGGATGGTATTATTTCAGGCTTTTACAAACAGCACAGGTCCTGTGGCTCAGTTCCAGGATTTAGCTTTACCTTTCTAAACAGCTCAGAGAATAGTCTTGTACTGGTGACAAACATGCTGTTGCTAGCTTGCCAACATAGTCTTACGTCTTAACTGATTTTTAAATTTATGCCACAGTTTTATTATATCTTGATTCTACCCAGGCTCACTTTTCAAAGCTGTACAATTATAGAAAGCTATAATTCTGAGAAACAAGCACAGTCAAACTTTGCCCAAATGAGGAGCACATTGGTAAACGTGCCAGGAGAGAGGGGCCTGCTCTTAATCTGCATAAAAGGGAACATTTTGACTGCTTTTTTGTTTAATGCAACCCACATTGTATTGTTTGTGGTTTCATCTTGAAACACTGATCCGGATGTGAAGTGTGGAGTGCAGCTCTGTACTCGAGGTGGGGGCAGCTGGAGGTCATCCTGCTGAGTGACATGTGCTCTGTGGACAGGTGCCATACTGTCCTGATGGGGATGCACAAGCTAACCAGCCTCACTGCTTTCCAAAAGAGAAGCAAAACTTTACGTTGTCTGAAAACATGCAAAACTGCCTTTTAACTAACCCCCCCTGCCCAAAAAAAGCCCCAAAAAACATACCCAAAAAACCCACCCAAGACTGCAGAAGTTGTCCAGACTGTAAGTAGAAGTGGAAAACTTGCATGTACTACATGTCACATTTCCCTTTGGTGGGCCTATTTTGTTACTGATTTCAGTGGAAAGAAAACTCTGAGCAATTCTCCTGCAATCAGCTTTTGCTTTGGAGCGGTCACCGGTTGTGTTAAACACTTTTATGGACAAATACTGGGTCAACAGATGCAAATATCAACAAAAGAAATGCTGCAGGAGTTTCTGTTCTCCATGTAGCCATATCAGGTTGCTGTGGGACTCCAGTGGTGTTCAGCAGGTGTTCAGCATTTTAATTAATTTTTATGTACCCTGTCAGCTAGGTGCTTCAGTACAAAGCTAGCAAAATTAGTGACTAGAAAAAACTGAGAATTGCTTCCTAACTGTTCTAGATGTATGCACACTGGCTGATCTGTGGAACATCACTGCATTTCTTTATCTCCCTAACAGCTATCCAGTTCACACGTATTCTTCTACAATAATTTACTTCTGGTTTTGAGGCATTCAAAGCCATTTAAATAAATATATGTAGAGAATACAGATTTAAAAGAACAGGTATTTACATAATTAAACTGAATAAGTCGTATCCATGTAAAGTACACTGCATATTTATGTTTTCTAATAGGTTTGTAAGAACTACATCATCACACAGGTAAGTTAAATATTTAACCAAAATGGACAGCATTATGTGCAATAGCATTAATCACTCAGTTCCACTCACAAAGAGCCCAAGTTACATGATTTTTGAATCAGTGAATTTGGTATAATTTCACCATTAATAATAAAAAATTCTTTTTACATGTTGTATTATTAAAAGCATCTTCAGATCCTAGCAGTAGATCTGGTAGTACATGAACACATAGACCAAATACAGCCATTGACCCACACCAAAAGCTTACAATGAAATAATTTTGTTGTTACTTTTTTAATAGGTCCAAGATATAGGCATATTACCATTGTTTTAAACAGACAGTGAGCAGAAATTATTTGTCCCCTGTGCTAATATTTTTGGGACTGCTGTCATTCCCAGACTCATTCCCAGCCTAGTCCTGGAGTAATGTCAGTGGAAGATCATGTAGCAAGGTAAATTTGGATTATTTATTTTAATATTTTAAAAGATTAGCAGGTGCTAGTATAATTACTCCAAAGTTTTTCTAAGCCTGATACTCCTTTCCAACAGTCAAATGAGGCACGTGACTTGTAAGCATGTTTTCCATGTTGAATGGAAAGAACCAGACAGGCACAGTCCATCATCAGCTTCTCATTTGGCCCTTTTGCAGGAGGTGTGTGCCTTCGGAGCAGGTTGAGTGGACCAGGATGGCTTCTTGGTGCTGCAGCCAGTACAGCTTGCATGTGCTAGCTTACAGCATCAAAGACAGTGTATTTGGGGTCAGTTTCCAGACTTTGCTTGAGTCATACCGTTAACAGTTTTTGTATTTTTTTGTGGTTGTTGTTGCTGGTTTTACTATGGGGAAAACTATGTTTTTCTATGTAGTCCTGGACTGAGCAGTACAGAATCATGAAGAAAGTTCAGCCAAGGCACAAATTAGGAAAAAGCCATGTGAAAATGATAGGCAGTGTTCAGTAGGCATTCCAACAGGGAAAATGTTGAAATCATGATATAATGAAGCTATGCTCCTGCTTTTATGCTTTCCCTCCTTGTTCATATAATTTTTCCCCATCTTCCTTTTCTGTGTACATTTGTTTTATTTCAGCTCTCATGTGATAGCTTTAAATGACAGATTTAATCTCTCTGCTCTTCTGTGTTCTTTGATATGTTCAGTAAGTTTAACACATGGAAAGAGGTAGTAGTAATACTTCTGATAACCCCACAAATGCACATCTTCTGCCAAATGAGAGAAGCTTGTCATCAAATTTTTATTGGCAATTGGTTGAAGATAGTATGTGGCCCACTCCAATATCCCTGAAAATCATCAGAAGGATTTCCTTGGATTTCTGTGGGATTTGGGTTGTGTGCACCTTAATGCATGCAGTTGTATTTCCTATCTTGCATTTATTAATTTTCAGGTCAAGCTCTCTAACTTTTGCCTGGGTGACCTTGCTGTAGCCCCAGCAAGGAGTCAGTTCTGCCCCACAGTACCCAAAAGTCCCTCACATTTAACCGAGGATAGTAACTTGTTGCATTGTGGGCAGAATAGCCTCCTGCACTTCTGTTCACTGTTTTGTGCAGCTGTTAGCTTGAAACAATTAACAGATATGAGCCCTACAACAAAGTGATGCCATTTTGGCATGTCGATGTCTGTCAATAGCAAGCACAATATTTCACATCAGTTTGCACGTTTTCTCTTTCAGATAATAGTAATAATCAAAGTCTTTTGTTCTTTTTATAAAGAGATAAGTATCAGAGATCTTCAGACTTCACTATCTTGGGAGCTAATTTCAAAGTGTTCCTATGCTACCTTTATCTTTAAATGATTTTTTTAATTATTATTCTCTGCTGAGATTACAAACTGGCATTCAGTTGAATTACTGGCTAGATATTTCCAAACATTTTCCATTTGCATTGACTAGAAAGCTATTTTATCCAGCCTGTATAAAATGCATTGGTTTTTGTAGCTGCTTCCCGCTGTGGCAAGTCGCACTCCCTTGTCTTCACTAAAACACATGCAAATTCTCCCTTGCTTTCTCTAGGTGAGACTGAGAGCCAAAAGCTTCAGCCCATTAGGGCTGAATCTGCATCCTTTATGTACCCACAAGGCCTGCAGAAATCACCAGGAGTTTAGCACGCTTATGAAGGTCAGGAGTTGAGCTTCTGTAGGCCAAGTTCTGCTTTGGGTTACAGCGATGTCTCGCATCATTACTGAACTGAGTATTTTACAACACTGTAACCAAGAGTAGGTCATGCGCCTAAATCTCTTTCACGCTTTTGCCTATAATTTATCTGTAAGGCAAAAGAAAGTACTTGGGAGTCACTGTTTGAAGGGAAACAGTATATGACCTGTGCCATTTCAGTGCTTTGAGGAGTCTGAATACATTAGTAAGTAGCGTGAATCATTTTTCATGTGTTGAATTCCTGCTTGTAGCAGAAACAAAGCGTTTTCTTTACATCAGCAAGTCCAGATTCCGTATGTGTTCTGCCCAGGCAGGAGGACTATTTAGCCATAATGTTCTTTCAAGTTAGAGTTTTGTATTACAGTGAAAACCAACATTTTTTAATTTGTGATAAACCTGTATTATAATGCCTTATTTATTTTTAATCTGTACAGTGTTACAAAACAACAGAAAACATTGGCCTTTCATGTATTATTCACTTTAAAAGATGTATTGTATTATGAAATTTTGTAAATAGTTTTAGCTCAGACAGGTACTTGCATGTACACTTGTATAAAAAGAGGCAAAAAGGCACACTTTTAACAAATGTTAACGATTTTTGTAAGACATTTTACATGTGCATGGAGGTTATAAATCCTTTGGAAATGGATGTTCTTTTGCTTTTCCTTGCAATCTATTGCATGCCACTCATGCCTGACTTCAGTAAAACAAAACAAACCAGTAAGTTTTCCTAAATGTTTTTGACATATCACTTCTGGCACAGAGTTAGATCCACTAGTTGCATGTGCGTTCAGCAAAGCAAAATCAAAATGCAAACAGCAAATAAAGAAGAAAAATAATTTAATGATTGTGATCTGCCAACCTCAGTGTTCCAAGATCCATAATACAGTATATGAAAAGTGTTATCAACATCTATGCTGTCTTCGTAAGGTACCTTCTGGTCATTAGAAGCAATAAACTCTACTTACTGTAATATAAAAAGCAAGCAGATATTCTAGTTCATAATGGTGTAATATCTGACATTCAATGGGTATTCTCTGATACTGCATTTGATGTAGTATTGTCATCAAGAAGGACCAAGTGTCAAATCCATCATTGCTGTATGCAGGTGCAACACTATGGAAGGTAAAGGAGGTGAATTTGGCCCATTGACGTTACCCAGACTATATTTCTAATGTGGTAATAAGTTATTGTATGTGAAAATGCAAATAGATTGTTTTCCTAGATACATACATATGTATATATATGTATGTATATATATAAAAATTAATTTTGTTGCCTTATTTTTGTTAGTTTTTTTGACTCAGTTTCCGAATTTTCTATTGCTAAGCAGAAAGTATTTAACAGAACTATTAGGAGAAGGTTCACTGGGTTCTCTGGCTTTGAGCCATCTGGGTTCTGCGCTGACGCTAGTCCTGCTCCCACTAAAACCATGCTTGCAGGGATGCCTTCCTTAGGCATCACAGCCTAACCCACAACTTGAGGCCCATGTCAGTTAGTGACATAGGAATAAGAAATAACTATCCAATACTCTAGCTGATTTTTCTCATATTGCTACTGAACAAAACTTTAAATTCTGGAGGGATTTTGCTTATATCATTTTTAAAGTTTTCATGTCTGTGTCACTACAGCTTGGGACTACTTCTCAAATTACTTACATAATTGCTGTATGATAAGTGAGGAGTATTGTAGGAGCATAACACTGAGGTTGATGGCAGAGGGAAAAGGGTGTGGACTGTGAATACTTTCTACTATGGATTAATAAGGACTTCTTGTAGTTTACAGATTTGAGCTAGTTTTATCATAGGGCTTTGAAATCCATTCATTTGTTTGTTTAATCAGGTGACTGTGGGGTTAACTAAGCAGTACAGCTTCTGCAAGTATTTCTGTCATCATAAGTTAAGATGTAGATTCATACAAGATATCCCAGTTGCCTGCATGCAAGAACCACTACCTTGTACTGATGATTGGCTTTATACAGCAGTTAAGGGTTTCTAACAGTCATAAACTAACTCATCTCAAATTCAGTGGGTTTTACATGTCAGTGTGGCATAATTGTTGTGACTAATGACAATCTGGACTCTGCTTCTCTACCCCAACCCTGTTTATGATTGGCTTTTTCCAGAATTCTGTATAGGCTTTTTTTAGCTCTTCGTTCTTTTAATCCCATCTCTCACTGAGTTTTCAGGCCAAATCTAAATAATGAATAAATATGTAAATGTAAATAAATGGAAAAAAGTACACATAAGGGGGGGCTGCCTGTTTCTCTTTAATTACTCTTAAAAATGTCATGCTGCTTGGGTGGCCTGGTGTGACATAATCTGATCAGTGTAAGGACAAAAACAGGAAAAGAAGGGAAAAAAAAGCGCAAAGTTAGCAGGAGTACAAAATAACAAACTTTTCTATGAGATAGCAGTTGCTGAAAGGAAGAGGTGAAAAGCTAGTACTCCTGAAGTCAGTGGTAAAGCTCTCAGTGACATAGGACAGGTCTTGAGTATCTGAGCTGGCGGAGTACTCAACCAGATTCCTAGTGCAACAAAAATAAGGCTTGTGTTTAACTGCACGGCCAGATCTGTTTCTGAGTTTTCGTGTCTGTTCACATTCACAGTGTTCAAGATCTCTTGGTGAACTGCTTTCAGAATTTCAGAAGGAATTGTTAGAAATGGTTACGGGTTGTCACCTTTAATGCCTATTTTCTGATCATGAGGAAGCACCTTGAAATTTGAATTAGCATTGGTTAACGTACATAGCCTATGTGCTGAAAGGACTTGGTTTTGCTTGTGCCTTATCGCATGCTGGAGGATCTGCTTCTTTATATTAGGATCCCCGTTTTATGCCTTCTGTGGCATCAGACATGCATAAAACTGCATAAAACTGAAGGAACAAACAGTGCTGCATCACTGTGAAGCTTTTTTACTACTTCCTTTTCTACTTTGGTTTACTACCAGCACAGCTATGTGGGTGCAAGGAATGCTCCACGTGTTTATGGAGGGAGGCCATACACAGGTATATGTGGGTCCAAGATAAGAACAGATTTCCTAGAAAGTTCAACACACACACTCAGAGCTGAGTTCTGCAGAAAATCTGTCCAGATAGTTTGGAACTCCTTTGAAAAAAGCTGGCTGCCCTCCTCTTCAGAATAGGCTTACACAACACGTTGATTAAAAACATCCAGAATGCTTACCTGTGCTTGTGAATGCACAGCCATGTTTGCTAAATGTAGGTTAGACTTCTGGTGGTAAAACAGCTAACAGTTCTCGTTGTGAGCAAGGCTAAGGTGTGCTTTAATTACTGCGGTTGTGCACACTATCGTGTCTTACTTTCAAGTGCCTGACCTGCTGCTTTGATCCTAGACCTGTCAATGGTAGCATTAGTTATGAAAAATTTGAGCTGGCACATTGAAGTTATTTATCTGATTTCTCAAGTCTCTTACTCCTTAGCGCGCATGGGTGCAAAGGTTGTCTGTTCTTACATTTCAAATGCTATTCAAATGATAGATCAAGAATTTTCAATGAAATGTAGATGAAAATTAATGACCTGTGCCATTGCAAAATTGCGTCATGATAATTACATTTTTAAATTGTTACAGTAGAAATCCTTCACTTAGAATTCCTCCCTTTTTTACAGTAACATTACTAGGATTCAATTAAGAAAAAAGAAGTGATCGTGTAACTTGCTCCCACTTACAAGTACAATTGTCTGCACAAATTTAGACTTAGACAAAGCAAATGGTGAGTTTCTTTTCTGCATTCAAGCAGTTGGTTATTACACAGAGGTAGCTGTGGAAAATGTTACAGAATACAGTAAGAATGAAAGTAATGCTTTCAGAGTTACTGATCTAAAAACCAGAGTCCAAGAGCAGTACCATTTCTAGCGTAATTTAACCCAATACAAAGAATTCCAGACCAGTGATACTGTTTTCAGTAAAATTCTGACAGAAGTTAAAAACCTCTTCTTGGAGGTTCTTTTTCCATAATATACTTGTGTGTAGATTTGTCTGTGTGCAAATCATCGGTTTCTACACAGAATGTGGATAATGGTGCAAAACAGTAGTAATACACACATTTCACAGTTTCAAACAGATTCAGCCAAATCTGACGCATCTTTTAAAATCCCTGTCACTAAAACTTGTGCTGCGACTCACATCTGTCTGGATTTTATCCTGCTGATTAGTCCTTGTACTTTCTGCTGTCAGGGGGTTAATTTTTGTCCTTCTGGTATATGTCCATAGGTTCTGCTTAGAAATGAGGTGTTAAGTATTTTTCTGATCTTTTAATTGAAAAGATTTAAAAGTGTATGTGTTTCCTTCTTTTTATAATGAAATGTTCAGCAGCCTAAGGTAGGAAGCAAAAAACCACAAGGAGCGTATGTTCTACAATCAAAATTGGTCTGCTACACATGATGGCACAGTGTCTATTGTAGGCTTACCTCTAAGTTTAAACATCCTAGATATATTTAAATGTAATAAACACCATAGCACTAAGAGGAAAAGGAGCTAGGCATGCCTGCCTGCTTCTTGACACCACATAGTTTTTTGGACATAACAATGTGACCTGCAGCTTTTAAAACACTGCTTCTTAAGAAGTTGGTGCCCCTGCTGCCCTTGACTCGCCTTCAGTTGTTCAGTGCCATCACATATTTGTTGCAGGCAGTTACTGTCCAGTCAGGCCTGTTTACTATCTCCCTCTGTAGGTCCTCCATCACACGGTTGTCAAACTTCTTGTTTTTCAAAAAAGAGTATCTATTTTCAAAAAGCAGATTTTTCATATAATAGGTGTTTAGGGAAAAAGAAATAGCTCTGACATAATCTGGTTAGGAAGCAGTACATGTGACAGCATTGCAAGCACCAGCAGCTGGCAGCAAGCTGGGCAGCGAGGCTTAACCCTGCCAGCTGCAGGCAGAGCAGCGTCTCTCACGAGCAAGAAAAGACACAGATAAGCAAGAGTGGGGTAGCCTAATTCATGTTCCCTAGCAACTAAACACATGCAAACCCATTTCAAGGGCAGTCATGTAGTCTGTGTCTGGATGCCACTCTTTATTAAAAAATAAGAGCAAGGAAAGATAGAGTCTTGGGGTTTTATAAGGCTGGTTGAATTGAAGTATTCAGTAAGAAGACTGTGCAAAAGGAATCTTATCAGCTGCTTAACCTAAAGATGTTTGCAGCAAATTCTGCATTGCTTCTGAACTAACTTAAATATTCCGCTTAGACTTTGAAAAAAAAAATTATTTGCATCAGGTAGAGATATTCCATTCCTCAAAGGGAACACCAAATGTATTCTTCTCGCTAATTGGTTTATGAGTTTTCAGAAGATCTTTTCATCTGATTTACAGCCCAGTAAAGTTAATGGGAATATTAACTTCAATGATTGTTGAGTTGTTAGATCAGGCCTTATTCTAAGTTCTCTTCCTCTCCCACTGATGGGGTGTTGGCAGTGACTTCAAAGGGACCAGGAGGAGGCCTACTATATCACAATAGAAACATCTACATAGGTAAATAAAATGAATAGTCATAACTTTAAGGAATGACCTAGTCAGTCAAGATGTCATTTTTCCAACTATTGTAGCCCACTGAACCTATAAATATTTTTTATATCTATATAGCTATACACTATATATATATGTATGTATATACATAGAACAATACAATAACTTAACACTGGGTAACTTCTAATGATAGATTTGCATTAATAATACGGGTCTATTTTTATGTAAATAGAATATTGTAGAGTATCTTCCAGTCTTTTTCAGGATTGTTAAATTGAGAAGAGCAATTGAATATTTGTCCTATTTTTATGTTGAAAAGTGAATGGACTGAAATGTTAAATGTGAATGTAAATTTCTTATTGCAACTTTTATACTGAGTGTTTGCACTATTATAATTTCTGGAATCTAATTAAAAATAAAGGAAGAAAATTTGCTTGAATAAACAGCTGTTTGGGATTGTTGTTTTGTTTTGGGTTTTATTTTAAATCAGGTTGCATTCATTATTCTATACCAAGCTAGCTTTCAGAGGGTCTAACTACAGCTTCTCAGTTTTCAGGCTAAGAACATGCATCTAGAAATCCTGCAATTTTTCTTTCACAATTGCTTTGAACTAAAGAACCCTATGGGAATAATTCAGCTCCCTTATGAGTCTTGTTGACTTTCTGCATTAACCACAGTGAAAGCCAGCTTGGTGCTCCATCCATTGTGCAAGCAGAGAAAAGCAAACGTATAAATACTGACAAAATACTGGCCACATAAGCCAGAAGACGGGGAGGAGAAGCTCATCTCTCCCTTTTCACAAGCCAGAAATAATTGGTCAGCTTTAGCCAAGTGCAGATCATGTAGGCAGTTTATATTGTGCAAGATACAGAACCAACCTAAATGCAAAATGGCATAAGTTAACTTAAAATTGATTTGAAAACTGATAAAGTTATATCAGGTAACATGTCTCTCAAGAGACTCTGTAAGCTTGGGCACAGTACCAAAGTAATTTGATTGTACCACTTCCAAATCACAGCAGACTCCCATCTGGCCAGCTCAGAAGCGAAAGCAGAGGCGCTCAGGTCCGTCATGCTTGTCCATGCAGATATGCCCTGAGATAACTTGGAAATGCAGAGTCTCTTGTGATGGAAAACAGCCTGGGCTCAGATGCAAGGGTTTTTTTTTCCAAATGCTAGACTAAGGCTCCCCAGCTGTTTCTCTTGCAGGTTAGAGAGCACAGTGTGAGTTGTACAGAATTATTGTGATGACAGTGAGTGTGATGGAACTGTTCTTCATTTGCCCTTACACCAGTGAGAAGAAGTGTTTGAGGCCTTATGTAGCCATTTTTTGTCTTATCCTTCCCCTCTGAAAGACAGCGTCCCAGATCTTCATAAGTGTCAATTAGAATAGCTCTGCTAAAGTCAAAAGGACATAAATAAACTGAAAATCTGGCCTTCATCTTTCATTGGACCTATTCTGTCACATTGGTATTTTAAGTCTTTCTCTTAGTACTAAAATGTGCAGCCCTCCCTGTGTTGTTTTGGGGCATTTTATGTATATAAATACAGAGCTATATATACTTGTATATAAAATATGTACATACACATGCATATGTTAATCACATAGTGTACGTTCTGGATTAATGACCCAGGTCAGGTACTCGGAAACATTTTTCTGCCATGCCCCATTACACAGCTGAATCACTTCAGAGACATAATCACACAGTATGAGAATTCATTTTGCTTAAAGAATGAGGTAGTATCCGTGTTGCTTATATCCTCTGGTAACATTTTTGGACAAGAACACCAGTTCCAGATCTGGGTGGTTTATGCTATAGAAATGCAGCCCCTGAATGAGAAATTCCAGAGAGACTGCATTTCTATAGCATAAACCACCCAGGACTGGAACTGGTGGTGGTGTCCAAAAATGTTACCAGAGGATATTGTTGATTTGAAATAGGGGGAAGGGGAGAACAGAAAATGAGAACATTGTGTACATCGTCCAGACATTATTGGCGCATTGCCCTCGTATCTATGTCAAAGCCTTCCAGTTTTGCAGCCATTCCCTAGGGCAGTGGGTCACCTAATGCACTGTTCCTGCTGGCAGAACATGATGTTCAATGGAAGGAAACAATTACACAGGTACCAGTCATGGCCCATATTCTCGTTTGGGCCGTTCTGATGGGAAAAGAGCCATAGCTGGAAAGTGAGCCATGTAGTGGAAACTGTCTGTGACAATTCTGGCTCTCATTAAACCCACTGAACTGTGGAGAGAGCATTTGAGGATGGCGATCTTGAGGTATAGCCCGGCTACTTTGGAGTCCTGATCCAATCCTAAACATCCAGTCCTGTGCATATTATTTCTGCTATCAGCTGCAGCAGTAGTTTGTGCAGGTTTTCAGGCTCAAGGCTCAGAGAATAGAAACTGGCTTTTAATACTGCATTTATATGGGCCTCCCAGGCTTATGCTGTTTCTATACTTATAACCAGACATTGGTCCACTATTATTAGATTTAGCCATAGTGAGCTAGCAATGAAGAAGTAGGAGCTAGTGATGAAGAAGTCATCATGATTATTATGAATGTTTACTTTTTCATTTACTAGGCACAGTCTGAAGATGCCAGTGGGGGCTTTCATAGAGACAGTGTAACATATCAATTACTACACCACCACAGATGAAGCAGATGAGCTTCCTTATCACAAATGCTCTGCTTCACTAAGTCAGTGGGACTCCGATGACTTAGCATTCCCTCATCTTAGACCACCTGGGGATTCGTCTGTGCAATTCTAATATGACAAGAAAGAGCCATTGATATTCATCTGGCCTGACCTCCTGCACAGGACTACACTCAGTCTGGCCACGCTACTGCACTGCACAAACACAGCATTTTTTGTTTATTATTAGATGTAATAAAGTAAAGGAAATCCATCATTTTCTGGTCGCTGAGAGATTTGAAGTTAGACATTTATTTGGCATTGGCCGAACTGTGCTCATACTGTTGCCAAAGGTCATGAAAGCACCACCGACTGTTTTTCCCCAAACTCTATAGTTACTCTGTATGTTTATTGAACTTTGGCAATAATATTATGTGCTCCTCAGCAGCACTGCCAACATAATTAGAAAGGAGCAGTCATATCAGAAAACACACAGCAAGTTACTGAGGAAAGGTCCCAGTTGAATATTAACTCAGATTGACTTCTGGGGTGTAGAAACACGTAGAAAGTGTATAGGACACTGTCTAGTGAATAAACAACATGCAGATAGAACACATTGTGGCACTCTGGTAAGGCTGAAGTGGATAAGCATATAATGAAGAGGAGTCATTGACGTAATTACAAAGGCAGGTGGTGGCACATTGATTTTATCAAGGTCAGTGACCTCTACTGCTATTAAAGTGTACCTAGTTTCTTACTACTGAGGTAATTAGACTTTTTGAAGTCGAATATTGATCCGCCAGACCTTTGGATAAAAAAGATACTTTTCTCAATTTTCACAATGTTTTTAGAGTGGCTACTTGTATATTATAACTTTGTTTAACCAAGAGAGGCAACAATTCAATGTTTTATAATTAAGATAGTAGCATCTTTAAATATGTACAACCTAATCCTCCTCTCTGGTAGACACCAAGCACTGCATCTGAGGGCAGAGCTGGTCGACGCTGAGGGAGGATGTGGCACTGAACTTGTATAAGGATAAAGGTGTGTTCCTTAAGGCTTTTTGTTTACTCAGTTCTAACATTACATTACAGCAGAAAAAAAATTTGGCTGTTAGAATACTACTTGCAATTCCTTGCAATTGGTGGACCTAGGTGAAAATTTTATAACATCAACATCTAAATTAAAAGCATTTAAGAATATTTGCAATCGTTCAGAGACAAAGAGCCAAGTCTTACTGTTCCTCAAACTCTCACTAAAATGAATCATATGGAAGGTGATTTAGACATTTAAATAAGGGTTTGACTTTCTGAGCAGCCATGAAACCCAGTTAGTATATCAAGTTGTGGTTCTGAGTGTGCAAAATCAGATTTGTTGTCCAGCTGGACAGATCCAGTCACAGCAGAGGTACACTACCCAAAAATCTATAAATAAAATCTATAAAGAAATATATAACATGAAGCACACATCATGACTCAGTGTATTGCTAGTACAGAGCCATTTTTTTCTGATAGCTTATGAAACTCCCAAACCATCTGTCCAGGATTCCCTAAAGCCTTCCTCTCAGGCTGCTTATGAGATGCTCCTATGACAGGAGTTGGAGTGGGAATTACACCACACTTAGGTCTGTTCCTGGGCACTGTAGCCAAAGACGCTGACCTTGCCTCTGGCCAGAAAAAAGGTCATTGCCACACTGAAAAATGGGATATTCCAACAGTTGCAAAGATACCACTTCTGCACTAATGTCATAAATAATGCCATATTTTTCTCCAGTGATCATAAGATCATAATTCAACAGAGTTCTACCATGAGGAGTCTTCCAAAAGGTGAAAACTTTAAAGTTGCTGGAGAGCAAGGTCATAAATGTACATAAGTGCTTTTCAGGCACTGAAAAGCTTGTTTAGCAGACCACAAAGGATTCATACAGTCCTTGGTTTCTAAAGGTTTCAGCAAAGATTTTGCTGGTGAAAGAGCTGGAAGGCATGTCCTCTGAGGAGTGGCTGAGGATGCTGGGTTTATCTAGTTTGGAGAGAAGGAGGCTGAGGAGCGACCCCTGTGATCTCTACAGGTTCCTGAGGAGGGGATGTGGAGAGGGAGGTGCTGATCTGTTCTCCCTGGCATCCAGTGCGAGGACACGTAGGAATGGTTCAAAGCTGCAGCCGTCAGGGGAGGTTCAGACTGGGCATTGGGAAGCATCTCTTTACAGAGAGGGTGGTCAAACCATGGAACAGGCTTCTTAGAGAGGTGGTGGATGCCCCAAGCCTGTCAGTGTTTAAGAGGCATTTGGACAATGCCCTTAATAACATGCTTTAACTTTTGGTCTGCCTCGAAGTGGTCAAGCAGTAGGACTCGATGATCATTGTAGGTCCCTTCAACGGAAAAAAATATTCTCTTCTCTTCTCTTCTCTTCTCTTCTCTTCTCTTCTCTTCTCTTCTCTTCTCTTCTCTTCTCTTCTCTTCTCTTCTCTTCTCTTCTCTTCTCTTCTCTTCTCTCAAGTGTCTTCAAAACACATATATAAAATGACTGTCCCCCCATCACGAATATCGGGATTTTCAGTAGTACCCAGGCACATAATTCCTACTGAAATAAGTGGAAATAAAGTGCTAAGGTGCTTTTGAAAAGTCCCACTGCATTCTTCTGTGCAGCTTTATGTACCTAAAGAGGCTAAGTCCACACGGAGTGTTGGACTGTTGCCATTTCAATGTCTGTGGCTGCCCAAGAAGCCTACGATTCACTGGGACAGAGGCTCTGCTCCTTTTGCATGCCCCACTGTACCGTAATGCTGGAAAGACCAAGGGAGGCACTACGTCTGCAGAGGCTAGCTCATGATGAGGCTTCCTGCTGGTTTCAGCCTGCATGTCAACAAATGAAACGTTCCACTCCTGTTTCCACTGAGGAGTTCAGCCTGATCAGCTGTCTCAGAGTACTCCTGTTTGACTTGCCTATACACAAAACTCAGATACAGGAAGAATAGGTTATGGAAATTTGAATCAGATTTGCATTTTCATGGGGTTTCATCCATAAACAACTCATAATCTGGGTCTAAGTCTTCTAAATCATTTAGGAAATACAGTTTAATTTCCTTTCTTTCTTATTTTTATCGTTGTCTTGCCCATTCCTTTAACCTTTCTTCTAATTTATTCTTTCCACCTGGCTCTAAATTCAGGAAAGCATTTTCATTTTTATGTCCCTCTCTTAATTTCTTCTTCTTCTTTTTACCCTCCTTTTACTCCCTACCACCATTTGTATTCTTCTTCTGGCTCTTCTTTCTTCCTTCCTATTCTCCAAACAAGGGTTATCCCACCATGGGTTGTCAGACAGAGTAGAGTGCTGAGCTCCACTTACCAGCTCCTACTGCCTATTACATACTTCTTTGTGGAATAACCCTCTGCACCAAGAAAAACATCAGACTAGTTGCAAGACCAGGCAGAAGGCCTGATACTGTTCTGCCCAGGAAAAACTGCACCTAGCTCCTAACTGCTTGGACACTTTTGCAAGATTTTTGACTTCACAAACTAGAATTATATATCCAATTTAATATAGTATGTTAGGGAAGCATATGAGCTAAGGGCCAGTTCAGCATTCAAGTTCCCTTCAGGAAAACTATTTGGTGACATCATCAGAGTGGGAAATGAAGAAATTAATAGAGCAGCAACTGAAGAAGTGCACTCTCTCAGATTAGGCCAGAACACCAAGGGAAAAGGTGTCCCTTTATGTCCCTGTATGTATGTTATTCCTTGGTAAACTGAAAAATAATTCCTGTTTCCTCATCTTCCAGATGAGGCCTTCACAGACTCCCACATCTCTGAAGTGAGTTCATGCATTTGAACTGGGGTGAAAGGGCTGAAATTTGAACAAAACACTGTGCTGTTTTTGTTTTCCCCACTTTTGTTGGTTTTGGAAGTAAAAATATTAAGAATTAATGTTTTCCACAAGGGAATGCAGTAAAAACATTTAAATAATTTCCTATGTGGGTTTTGTATTTTTGGAACAAATTTAGAAAGGGAGATGAAGTTATCCCCTAAAATGAGATCAACAATAGAACCTTTCAAGCCATAAACATAAAGCAGTGGGAGGTTTGATATAACATATACGGAGGTGCAAAATAATATTGCTAGAATTGTGTGTCATCTTGCATCACACAGCAAAAGAGAGGAAGGTCTGTAAACATAGACAAAACAGCTGGATCCAGACCTATGGAGTTATTGCTCAAAAATATCAGGTAGACAATGCTGAGGAGGAAGATGGTCATATCAAGGAATGTAACTTTAGTGAAGGAGAAGGTGTGAGTGCAGGACACAGTATGTATCATTCTTTGAAAGGCACAAGAAGCCTTCAAGGTGCCACTCATGCCAGAGCTTGGACATTTCATGTCCAGGCTACAGATACACCAAGGCCAAGGTAGTATCATCACTGCAACTGGTCTGCTGAGCTCTGTATGCTTACATTAATTTTGGACTCTTTTCTGTCTGATCTCTGCATAGTTATGCCCTTCCTGTTCTCTGTAACATCCTGCCACCACTTCATAAAAAGCTAAATTTGTAGGACATAAGAGAAACCATGGCTATCAGTGAAAACAACTTGCAAATCTCCTAATTTATATCTTGAGAACATTTGGTAAGGAACTAGAGGAAACGGCAAGTAATGGCTTTGCAGGAAAGGGGAAGGTTATTTTTTAAGAGGTTTGCAGTAAAAGGCCATGGAAGGTAGGCATAAAGATGATGCCACTACAGACAGCACTGGTGGACTGTGAGATGCCACGAAAAGAATACACTAGAAAGTGGGGGCAAGCATGGCGAGGAGGGCAAAGCACAAGCTGGAAGCCAAGGCCAGGAGTTTCTGAAGAGGTCCAGTGAAATGATGTCAATTTTGCTCAGAACCACCAAAAAGCTTCTCGTGCAGCTTCATGCTGTGCAGCGTTGTTTGCATCACTGCCTCGCTGGGAGAGGCGATATTATGTCCCGCTGAACACAGCAGGACAGTGCAAACATTGCAACACTATGTCAAGACATCACTCTCCGCTCTGTGCTATATAAGGAACTGGCTTGCTGAGCTCTGCAAGGGACAGTATGGCTGACCTGGTGGGTTTGCTCACCAAGCCACAAGGCCACTAGTCTGAAAACTAACTACTAATATTCAAAATGAAGTAAGGGTTGGTCTAGCCTCTTCTATGTTTATAAAGGACTGAGAACTTCCCCCCACCACCACCACCACAAATATCTCAAAATAGTTTTTGTTTAGTTTTCAAAATATTCCTGTAGGAACCTCCCCTGGGAGTTTAGGAAATAAATAGCTTATCCTGGACAGACTATTTATTTCCAGGATGTTTACTCGTGCAATCCATGTGATTGTAAAGTGCCTCCATTTCTCAAGCTCTCTTTCAGTTCCTTAGGGACACATAATTTAAACCTAGCAACTTTCCTCATATACTGACAGACTGTTATTCCTAAATATTGAACTGGTAGCTCCAATTCTCTATTCATAGTGCAATTATTAATGTGGCAAGAGAGGGTGGTTTATGATTAGGTTTGAAATGCCCAGACTCCCTGGAACCACAAGTTCAAATCCCGGCAAGATCAGCCCTTCGCCCCTCTGTCTGCACTAGATGCACTCTACAACCTCAGGTCACCTGCATAAAGCCCTGAAATTAGGTCTGTCTGATCAGCTTAGATTTTAAAGGTCCACAGGTCATGCTTTGTCAAAAGGGGCTACCCCAAAATTTGTGCACATGCTCCCTCACACCTGTGCTTGCTCTACAGTGTTGTGGTAGCAGCTGTTTACTGCCACCCACCACAGAGCTGACTTGCAATTCAGCGGGGCTGGTGCAGTCAAGCTGGTTTTCTCTGTCAACAGGAATTATGGTCCTCCACCTGACCATTTCAGGCCAATGCAATTCTCATCTAAGAGCTGATATTTTGAAACCACTTGCTTCAAGATAAAATGCTGCCATTTCCACAGTTGTTAGCTGCAAACACTGTGAAATTCAGAATGCCATAAAATAATCTTCAGTTTATTCTCACTACCTATTTTTCTAAAAGAAGAGCTTTTTCATGGCAGATTTAACATTTGTTTTCTCATTTATATTTTGAGCAAAAGAAGCAGTGAGAAAATAAAATCGGGATAGGAACAGATATACTCCATCAACATATGTATGTCCATCAACATACATCCATCTTGTGACAGATCCTCAATGTGCCTTAAGCAGCCATGTGAAGCCAATTAACCACTAGATGTGTATTTGTGATTGAAATAGGCAGCAAGTAGCAGAGATTAAATAGCAATAAGCATAGCACATAGATAACTTGGCTAGCCCATTTTCCTATGATTAAGTCATCCTAGATTTCTATTTAGTAGTTTATTCAATGAACAGCACTGCTAAAACTCCTAAAAAATGGTAAATGTGTGATTTAGGGAGTGTCTGCAGCAAAGGATGTTGGGAGGCTTTCAGGGCTATAAGAAATAGCAGCTGATACTAGATTACCTGAGAAGCAGAGGAAGATATTGGAGGGGGCCTGGTAGGTCTGGTAAGGCTATTTTCTTTTTGTCAAAGTTGCTGCAAGATACATTCTCTATAGTAGACTCTGAATTCTTAAATGGTTTATCTTTCTCTGTTGTTTTTAGACTTTTCCCCTCCTTTATCTATAATGGTGTTATTAAAACAACTGAACAGAAAAAGCTTGTTGCTTGTATATATGTATCTTTAAAGCACAGAAAAGTGTGAAGGAAAAAAACATTTTGTTGTTTTTCTCAGAAGCTTTGGTTGAAAACATTCTTTAAAAACTAACTTTTATTTAAAGATATCTTTTAATTGACCATCTAAACTTTAATGAGTAAGGGGAAGGTATCAAAATGTATAGCTGAGGATGGGCTTGTGATGGGTTGGTGGTTGCAAACTCCTTGTTCCCTCTTTAAGTTTAACTATGCAAGCTTACTGCCTTTAATCTTCTATGATAAAGACTAAAGGAAGCCTGCCTGAACAGGAAGGGAAAAAGGCAGTGTTTGTAGGCTGAGTGCTGTTTTAATGTGTCACACAAGCGAGCACTGTAAGGAGTGAGAGGAGAAATGGGTATCCAAATAAAAGTGATAATGGGGTTTTCTTCCCTCCCTCCTCCCCTTTCTAAGGAGAAAAAAAAAACCACAAAACACCTGACTTGCTGTATTGAACAGTCAGTGCTCTACCTCTTGCTTCCTATTCTTTAGAAACACAAAGTGGATGTGAAACTCTACTTCAGACCCTACACAGGTGCAAAACATTGACAAGGAATGGAGAACTGATGCCTTTTACTTCAGTAAACATATCTCCCTGTCCTCCTGTACCCCACTTTGTCATCATGTATTGTCCCTCCCCAATCCCTGTCAAGGCCTTTGATCTATAGGGCTTAGAATATGGGCACTTAAAACATATTGCTCCCTTGATGAGCTTCATGCAATCAACCTGTGTGAAATACCTGACCTGCCTCATGAAAGTGAAGAGTTCAACAGTTACCGGAAGTACTTAACTGCTCATCTAATTAAGATATTTGTCTTAAATATACATTAAACTGGATATATTTATCTTTGACTTCTCCATGTATAAGAAATCAAGTTCTTTTTTGTTGGGGGGTTGGCAAGTGGGTAGGAAAAATGCTACTAACAAAACCAACCTTGCCATCATTGTAAATTCAGCTGAAAACAGACTTGCAGAGAACATAGTTGTCCTAGGATTGAAGTTTAGGATCAGCATAAAAAGCAAGTCAAATGTCAAATAAGTAAGAGGGAGTGAGAGGTTTGTGAGCCCCCTTTTAAGAAAATATGAGCAACAAAATGGCAACTGGAGTAAGAGATTCTTGCCTGAATCCAGAACTCCTCTGCACATCTCTCTAGAGCACTTGAATTTTTGCTGCACTATGGTAATACCTCTGGTATGGAACAGTTTTTATCTACCTACCCAATGTTAGCAGCTGCAACCCCAAAAGTAAATTAGTTGTATACTCTGAAGGAGAAAACACTCTTAATGATGTTGCAGTTAATGAGATTTGTTTAAAAAAAAAAAAAAGTCTAGCATATATGGAGTAAGTGTTGTATGCATGACAAGCTGCCTTCTAATGTTCTGTTTTCAATATGGGTCTTCTAAACCCCTGAAGAACACTGATCTATACAAAGGACAAATTCTATGTAAAGACAGAATGCAGACATAAAAAAAGGAACATCTTGTATTTGTTTTTGCAGCAGCTGAACACCTTATGTGGCATCTCTTGTTATGTGAGCAATGACACAATTTTCTACTCTTACTTTCTTAAGGCAATAAACCTGACTTCAGGATGTCAGAGGAAGAAGATTCTTTTCTGAATGTTAAAAGATCTCTGAAAAAGAGAATGGTGAAACACAGCACTCCAGTGGACTCAATGCTTTCAAGAACAATGCCATCTCTTATAGATCTGACAAATCAGTCAATCAAGGACCAAGATGCCAGTAAGAGAGTTTATGGATCTCCAGTGCCAAAATCAAATCTAAGTAGATCATTATCTCAAGTATCATTAGTACGTGTTGAAGCATACTTCCCTAATATGTCCCCAAAAAGGCTTTCAACAGTGTTTGACTCGCAAGAATTAAACAAAGACATAAGCCAAAGCTCTCGGGTTGCATTTTCTAGAAGGAGGCTTTCCACGGTGTTGGCCTCTGATGAGTCAAATGAAAAGCCAAGTGACAAGGTTGTCCCAAATGTGGAAACTCAAACTCCCACCAAAGCATCTGAGGAGGCTGCAGTAACTCCCAAGAGTGGACCTTCATGGCTTATTACTGGAATACCAGGGATAAAGGATATGCCAATAGTAAAAACCAGAAAGAAGAAAATTGATAAAGCTCTTGTGGTAATTGCTTTTCCTTAGTTATGAAACAACTAAGCTATACAATTTCCTACTAATGCTGAATATATACAGATCTTTCTAGTAATATGGGACTATTTTAATTACAGAAAAACTCCACAACTTTACCAGGGAGAACACATATTTATGTATTGGGTCATAACCTGCTAGATTCTGTGGTATCATTCCTAATCACAGACTGGATGGGATGCAGTCTTCCAAACCAGTACCTGCTTCAGCTTGTGAACTTGCATGACTAGTTTTGTACATGAGTGCAGAAGTACATTTTTTTTAAAATATATCTTTCTTTAGGATAAACTTAAGAATGGAAAGAAATCAGTGATTTGAATTATCAAGATTCTTAATGTTGGCAAGTTAACTAAAACTGGAGAAACAAATAATCTACTTCTTTCCTTGTTTAATCCAAATTGTACTGCTTTATAAAAAGAATGCTAATCATTGCAAATGGGGTCTTGTATGCAGCCCTTCAATTAGTGTAGGGTTTCCTGGGAAAAGCTTTGATTAATAGACCTTATGCAGGTCTTTATTTTTCTGTGCTGTGGAGCATGAGAACCTGATTTCCTAGAACTCTGATTATTGGCAAGGGCCCTGTGTAAAGCCCATAGAAAGGAAAGGGAGGCAGCAATGTTAGACTCTGAAGGCTGTCATGTCAGTGTGAAGCCATCAAATTTTGTTCTGGTTTGTTTTTTTCCCCTGTACCATACTGTTCATGGGTGTGCTGGAAACTCAGGAAAACTTGCTCACTCTGAGAGTAAAGGTAGCTTAAAACAAACTGAAAACTTCAGCCAAAATCCAGTTGGGTTCATAATGCCTTTGTGTATATGTTTTTTGAGTTTTCATTTGTTTTCGGTTGTTTTGTTTGTTTTTTAAAAGCAGGTAACATCTGAATGGATTAGGTTGACTTAATATTTTCTTTTCTATAACAGAGAAAGAAACAAAGAGAATGGTTGCTTCGTCAACTTAAAAACGTCGAGGAAGCAACTGAACATGAACTGACAATTGAAGAAGCTTGATTTGAACTACCTATGGAATTAGTGCTATCACATTCTTCTAGTGGGAATAGCTAGTTTCAATAAATCACACACTTGACTATAGTGCCTGTTAGACTTTCTCTTTCCTTCTGAAATTTTTTTCTTTGTCTGCTTTTGTGATTCTTTTTGCCCTTTAAATCTAGGAGAAGTGGGGTACAAATTAAGAAGTGCCTCTACATGAGAGCCAATGTTAATTTATAATGGCTGAAGGCCTGGAACAAAGAAGGGAGGGAGAATTTTGTGTAAGAATCATTCTTCATCCTGCCACAGCTCTTCCTGACCATATTTTGTGTAGTGTTCAAATCTTCTAGGGTTGCTAATGTTTCTTAAGTGACAAAGTCCTAGTGGCCACATAGAGTGCAATCCTGGTTAGCCAAAGGAGGGAGAATCTCCTCATCTAAAGAGTAATCAAAACTGATGCAATCAGGAATGTTTTTGCTGCTAGCTGGGGAGATGAGGAAATAGTGAGAGGCACCAAGGAGGGAGGCCAGCCTCTAGAGATTACTAATTAATGACACTTTGTTTTGAAGTTTTGGTTCAAAATGAGTTTGCCCCAGCCCTGGACTGTAAACGCACTTCACTGTTGCATTGGAGGTCCTTAATGCTCAGCTGTGTGCTGTGAGGGGGTATGGGGTTTCTGTTTTTCTCTGGAGTTGCTGCATGGGGGGGAAGAAGGATGTCTCCCTGACAGCTGTATTGGCAAAATGGCAATTTAGCTCACAGCAGCTCTTTCTGAAGCACCAGTCAAGACGTGACACAAAAAGCATAATGCTCATGTTAATTCCTACTGCTGTCACTTAATCTTTAGGCAGAGTTTAACACTTCTAAGTGATCTATGAGGTTTCAGCAGCAGGGACCCAGAACAGATTTACCACATGCACACACATATCCCTGCACTGTGTGGCTCTAGCACATGCACTTTCCTGGCTATACTGGTTTTGCAGCCCAGTCCCAGGCACTACCTAATTTCCCCAAAGGGGAGAGGTCCTGTTCAAAAGAAGCTGTAAATTAAGGTCAGAGGCAAGGGAAGCTTTTGCATTTCCTTCACACACACTGAAACTTGTGTTTCAATATCAAAAACAATAGCAGCTGTTATGCTCAAAAATGCAAAAATGGAGTTGTGGTTTTACAACTTCTCTCAGGATTTAAAAGGAATTAGAATGTTTTTGCTAATGATTCCTGAAGTGAAACTCTTCAGAGTTTCTCAGGAGAACAGCCTTGTCCTCAGACCTGGCTTTCTGCAGTAGCCAGGCAGTGGGGCAACGCTGCCCCTCAGGTCACTAGCCAAGGTATGCTCACTTGATTTGATGTTTAGTTAAGGTTTTGGTATTTGTTTGTGTGTGTTACCCAGGCTGCTTGTCTGGCCTCCACAGGTTCCTCTGGCAACCAGGGAACTCCTGGCTGATGTAGATCCCAAGCTGCTTTTGAGACAAAATAGGCATGGTTGCAGATGTGCTGCTATTCCCCTTGAGCTTGCAGGCATTTCATCAGCATCTATGATTTGTGCCAGGGGCTGAACTAAGATCAGGCAAGTGCAAAATTAGCGTAAAACCCTCCTCTACCCCAGGGACAAGCACAGATTAGTCTGGCCACATGACCCAATACTTAATCCAAATGACCCAGTTCTGTCTCTTGTTTATTTGTACCTTCCCAGATAGCCAGTTCCACTTGTTCCTTCTCAGGGTTCTCATCCTGGTCTCAGAAAGTCTTGATACTGCTTCTGCTTTTCTCTCTCCTAGTCACCTCTCACTCTTGGCTCCTGCCTAATCCCATCCAGTTCCTTGCTCTTCAAATGTCTCCATCTAATGTCTTCTCCAATCTGGCCTCTAGTGGCTTCCTTCCTTATAAAACACAGAATTCTTCTGTCTTCCATGCCTGCTCTTCACTCCTGGATTCCTTGCCCATCTGATACCTGATGGCAGTCTTCTGCCAAAACTCAGGCTCAGCTGTCATACCCCTAAGTGCCTTTGTCTACTTAGGTCGACCCCTCCGTGATGCTAGGCCAAGTGGAGAGGTCATGAAAGGCCAACTGGACCAAGTTCCATCCCTTAGCAGGCAGGGAGATAGCTGCTGGGAAAGTCCTTCCCGGGCCCTGCTTCGGGCTACATCAAATTCAAGAGGAATCTGGGGAATATGGCTGCTTAACATCTAAGAAGTCTTTGGGTTTGTGCCAACAGCAAGGCAAAACTTTCTAAGATTCAGAACACAGTAAATGCTGGGAAAATTTTCTAGAAAACAGGGCTGTGGCCCTGCCAAATTCATGGAACTAGTTGGTGCCAATAAAATCCCAGAGACTTTCCTCGGTAGAGGGAAACAAATTGCCCAGAGTGGGAACACAGAATTGACTTTGACTGGGTCTTTGCAAGTCCTGAAGCTGTATCAGGCAGAGATATGCACAAAACTAAGGGCTTTCGGGATTTCGGAAACCACTTCTACTTTCTCTCTTTGGAATGTTTAAAAAGAAATACAAAAGACTATATAGCATTTATCTCATAGTAATTTAGGTCCTTGTGAATTTGCAAAAGTCACAATAATGCTCTGATACTCTTTCATGAGAAAATATTAATAGAATTAATTGATGCTTCAGGGGTTTTCTGAAATGTGTCTGATAGTCTACATCAACAGTATTATTGTTAATTATAGGTTAGAATACCAAGGGACTTCAACCAGACCTATATAGTACTAAACTACATATTATCCCCTAGTGAAGGATGTTACCAAAGAAAGGCTTGTCTCTATTTTTTAAAAGCCAGGATGTTAGGGAGTATGAAGCTACATATATCAAACTACACATACAAAACTACATTCCTATTATTGTGCTTCACATATAAGTATATTCATTGGGGTGGAATAAAAAAAAAAAAGAACTAGTATTTCTTTTGTTTACAGGGTTTGCACTTTCATTTGTTTCTCCAGTAGACTCCCAAGTCTACTGAAGTTTAATGTTTAAGTTTAATTATACAGCTTGTTTTCTGTTCTAGTATACACATATACTCTGAAAAGAATAGGCTTTGAGAGAGGCAGTAGTAGTATGCAGTTTCAATGCTGTTTAATGTTCATCCTCTAGTGGCAACAATGGCAAATTGCTGTTTGGTTAGCAAGTCCCTTCATGTGCAAAGTTCCTTTATGCATATTTATATTGCAGTATCACCACAGTGTAAAAAAAAAAAAAAACTTAAAGGAAGCCACAGAGTCCAACACCTCCAAAAAATAGGCGCCTCTAATTACTAGTCACCTTAAGTATGGATTGCAGGTGCTGAGGCTGGAAAAGATTAGGGACTACAGACACCAGATTCTTATGAGAAGATAACCCCCAAGGCATCATGTTTTGTAAAATAAAAAGCCCTTTTTCTGCATGGATGAACATGAATCAGAGTTGCAACAGGTTCTTGAGCCTTACTCTTGTCCTGGCTTTCAAATGCGACACTGAACATGTTTGTAAGTTCAGAACAGCTTTCCCACTGAGGGTGCTCTTTTAGGGCAGTATTTTTCCTTTAGGAGCTAAGCTATGACCTTGACCTAGGGACCTGTTTTCAGTACACTTGTCTCTGAACGGATATTACACAATCTACCTGCTGATGGTGAGTAAGCATGATGTTGGATGGAGAAGAACAAAAACACTACCAAGAACAGAGGGAAGAGACAGAAATGTCTTCGCTCTGGATTTATGAGCTCAGCTTCGTTCCCACTGAAGCAATGGTAACACTCCTGTTGACAGAGCTGGGAGTGCTCAGCCCAGCTGTAGTGCTTCTGTAGGAAGCCAGATTGAAGAGAAAAAATTTTAGCACGCATATTTAACATATTTCAGATTTAAATAACAGAGAACTGGTAACGAGGTTACTTCTTCGCTGATCGTAGCTGAACAATTTTAGGATAAATAGGAAAAGAAGAAACTCCTAAATAAAATCAGATTTTTTCTTTTTCCTCTAAATCACAACACAGTTACATTCCTGCTACGAACAAAACCCTGAGTAATAAATCGCACAGCAGTGTCACTGACCTGTACTCCAGTGTGTTTTATTCTGTAAGACATACAAGCACAAAAGTCTCCTTTAGCTCCATCTGTCGTTGCAGTCCACAATGCCTTCAAAACAGCTCACACCTTAACACTTCTGACTTACTAGAAAAAAATGAACAAACATATTGAAGTTTTGACTGAGCCTAGCAGTACCTAGAAAAGTTGGACCAGTTGAAGCTATTGGGTAACATTTTCACATGTTATTAAAAACTAGACCTAGGCACAGATAGCAGGACCCCACCTAAGATGTAGCCCCCCCCCCCCCCCGAAAACCTCAGTTATGCTGCTCAGTCCTTGTGCTGCTATGTAGGTGCCTAATGCCCCTATACAATGAAATTTTGTTTGATAGTGCACTCAGTCCCAGTGGGCATGCAGACCCCATAGAGCTTGACAGTAGCTCCTGGTTGCCAGTCTCCCGGGTCTGCCCATGCGTGTGATCTCACAGTATTTTACATCAGTCTCACCTCTCCCCCTGTACTCGGCGCTGCCCCCCTGTACTCAACGCTGGTCAGGCCACACCTTGAATACTGTGTCCAGTTTTGGCCCCCTCAATACAAGAAAGACATTGAGGTCCTAGAGCATGTTCAGAGAAGGGCAACGAAGCTGGTGAAGGGTCTGGAGCACAGGTCTTATGAAGAGTGGCTGAGGGAACTGGGGTTGTTTAGTCTGGAGAAGAGGAGGCTGAGGAGTGACCTTATTGCTCTCTACAGCTACCTGAAAGGAGGTTGTAGTGAGGTGGGTGTTGGTCTCCTTTCCCAAGTAGTTAATGACACGAGGAGAGGAAATGGCCTCAAGCTGCGCCAGGGGAGGTTTAGGTTGGATATTAGGAAAAATTTCTTCACGGAAAGGGTAGTCAAGCATTGGAACAGGCTGCCCAGAGAGGTGATGGAGTCACCATCCCTGGAAGCGTTCAAAAAATGGGTAGACGTGGCACTCTGGGACATGGTTTAGTCTAGTCTACCCTTGATTGGTTTAGTGTGGACTTGGTAGTGTAGGTTAATGGTTGGACTGGATGATCTTAAAGGTCTTTTCCAACCTAAACAATTCTATGATTCTATGATTCTATTCTATGATTCTGTGTGAGCAGGAGATGCGTAGCAGACACTAGTCAGACAGGAGGTACATCTATCTGCCTTTAGTTTTGGCAGCCCACAGGATAAAACTCTGGGAAGTGAGAGACTGCATTTCAAATCCCCTTCTCATCTGAGACAGGACCCTTGAAACTAAGCATCCTAGGTCACAAGGCAGTAATCACCATCTCTAGACTTACTGTGGAGCCAGTTGTTACCTGTCAAATTTGTTCTACTTTGCCTAAGTATTCATTAAAAAAGAAGACTGAACTTGCATCATAGGTCAGCAGCTCACTGTCTTGCATCCATGGTATTTTATTGGGGGTGGGGTGGGGGTGTCTGTTTTAGTTCATTTTTATTGAAGAAATTGAAAGAAAAAGGGGGGAAAACACCCTTCATTACTCACAGGGAGCAAAAAAAGAAAGAAATCCATCACATCTTTTCTGCTTCTTACTGTTGCTGCCATTTTGATCCCTTTTGTTGTCCTCCATTTTGTCCTTTTGGCCTTTCCTAGCTCTACATGTCCTCTTCTAACTGGCTTCTGCTTTCAGCTCTTCATGTCATTGCAGGTTTGTCCCCTGTAGTGACCCTCTTCACTGGCAGATACTGTAAGCCTCCTGAAGCTTACATCTTATATCTTCTCCTAAAGAGGAGATGCCAGAAACAAAAAGGGAAAAGAAATATCTCATACCTTTAGGATAGGAAAACAAAGGTTCTCTTCCTAGAAATTGAATAATCCAACTTTGTAGTATGAAAAGCTGATATGAATTCAGATGTAGGAATGAAAGTATGGGCAGCACTGCTGACAAATTTACTGGGAGACGAACTGGATCCAAAAAAGCACTTACAGGATGCCTAGGTAAAAAGAGTTTCAAAGTATACTTCCCAGCCAAGAGAGCACCAAGCAATTTATTGCATCATACAGCATGCAATTAAATCAAGTTGGTGCTGTGTGAGAGTATTCATACAAAGGAGATGGGTGCTTTAGCACTTGTTGCTCCTCTCTAAGAAAAAAACCACGCAAAAACCAAAAACCTGCACAAACCATAGCTCAACAACAGCAACAGGTTTGCCACCATGGGAGGGAAGCCATTACAGTTAGACAGAAGTCTTACAATTGCAATCGAAATCTTTTAATTACAACACATATGCTAATATGCGTATGTGTTATAATTGTAACTGTGCTAGAGGGAAGAAAGAAGGGGCAGAACAGGGATGGAGGAGAAAGAAGTGCTGCTGTTTATTTTTGTCATGCTGGCCATGTCATGGTCAACCAGTCACTGATCATAATAACAACAGCAACAACAAAAATAAAATTACATTAAAGTCTTACTTTTATAGTTACAGATATAAGCATTTCTACAACAGCTCAATTAATCAGATTTCATGAGAGAAAGGCTTTTGAGACATCTAATAGTTCTTCTCTGTGTCTGTCTTAGTTTTTACAACTGACCCATCATCACAAAGCTGTGGGTCACTAGAAGTTTTATTCTTTTCCATGTGGCTTTGCAACAGAAGGCAAAATCAAGGTAGTTTATTGAATGCAGTCAAATTCCTATTTGTAAAGAGACGCGCTCTGCTTTCATCTGTAACGGAGAGTGCCTTGACAATGTAATCTTGGCTTTTTGCTTTGTTTCATTATACATTAATTATATTGATTTTTTTTTTTAATCCAGTAACCCTGTGTGATCTCTGTGTTTGATGGCAGAGATTATTTATACAGTAGGTCAGGCAAATATTCATGTGACATTCAATCTTATCTCCAGTGTGATTTTGATATAATAACAGGTTGGATTAACCCCTTCATGTCTCTATTTGCAAAATGAGCTCTCCTTCAAGGAGCCATAAAACTGCTGACAAGCAGAGTTAGCAGCTTCAGTTTTCTCTAAAACACTTGCTGAGGTGTATTCTCTCAAGAGTAGGTGCCACACAGGGTGACCTGCCTGAACAAGGGTGCTGTGTCTCACAGCTACTTTGTCTTCATGCTGTTTTCCTACCTCCTCCCTCAGGAAGCAAGCCCTGCCCCCCTCACACCAAAGGGTTCAGGTGTCCCAAGCAGAGGCTAACACCTCTGAGCGTCTTTGTTCCTCTGGACAGCATGAACTTCCCTATACCTCACTGTGGATCCCCTGCAAAGAGTTTGAAATAGTAAATACATGTAGATTAAGGCTGCAGTGAGCATCAAAAGCTTTCACACTTGATAACTATCAGCCACTAATTCAACGGTGGTGATGTCTGAATACCTCGGGCAACCCTGAATCCCAGCAGCAGCTTACCTGGTTTCAGCTCTCCGTGCAAGCCTCAAGCTCTCTAGAACTGACGGAAGTTCCACAGTCCTGTATCTCGTCCTCTGCAGAAACAGTAGAGGCTCTGAAACCTGAAAAAAAGTACTCTTGGTATTACTAGCAACAATATTATAATAATAATTAATAGCAATTATATTGCTGAAATCAGAAATGCCACAGGGCAAAAGGCAGGGACACATTTCTTGAAAAAAGCAGCTGGGCAAACTGTTTTATTTTTGTAAGAACCAGTGCAGAAGTGAATAACCTAAATGTGGAAAACAATTGTAAATGATCCAGAGAAATGTGCCTTCCTGTTTTAACAGCATATCATTTTGCTGTCAGTAACAGCCCTCTTGCTCTGTTGGTGAGAATTTCAGGCTGCTGCCTTCTGCTCTGCCTGCAGCCCAGACCCTGTTCCTGTAGCAGGCACAGTTCAGGCATGTTTGCCCCCCAGTTTTAGCTTCCCACTTCACAGGATGGATAACCAGAGAAAATGGACCTCTTGACTTATTGTGGTCTTGGTTCTATGACTTATTTCTATTTTTATTAGAATTTTTAAAAGGATAAAACGAATGGCATTTCAGATTCTAGTACTAACAGCCAAAGATACTCATGGAGGAGAAAAGCCTCCATGAAGCCTTAGAAGAGCAAGAATCTGAAACATCAGGGGCTCTTCCATTTTTGGGTTACCAGTAAGCTCCTTTAAAAATCCAGCCTCTCAACTGTGAAAGAGAATATCCACTGCTGCATTTGATGAGGTATAAACCAATTTAAATTAATTATTGTTAGCTGTTGTCCCATGGACACTTTTTCCCTAAGTTGTGTACCTGGCTGTGACTATGATGCCCCTGGTCCGGGGCTAGATCTCACTTTTTCTCCATCAGTACTGCCTACTTTTCTCCCTACTGCATGTGGAAAGGCTTGTTACCAGAAATACCATGTATTAGTTTGGGGAGGAACAGGGAGTTTCATGTGCATCCTGGCATTTAACCCATGTGACAGACCCAGACATTAAAGTGAGCAGTAGCTTTCTGTTACTGTCTCAAACTGTCCTTCACATGAGATGCCTTCATACGTATTTGAAAGCCCTATTATCTTTAAATTGCTTTTAGAGTAAGTCTCTGGGGAATTTACCTTTTCCTTTATCAGCATAAGATAGCAACCACTTAAGAAAGTAAACCTAACGGTGGTGAAGGCTGGAGACTCATGTCACCAGTGCCTACAGCCCTCAGGGACTGCGGTAAAGGGCGCATTACTTGGTTGCTGGTGCTCTTTTCTGTTACTGGGCCCACAGAGACACAGTGGCTGAAGAATACAAAGAGATTTAAACAGCTGATGCTAGTTTAGGTGCCTGGAGCCAGTGCTAAAGGGTTCATTTACGCTTTTCAAAATCACTGCTAAGCTGTAGCTCACTCTGGGAGGCACTGAAAAGCCTTCATTTCCATGGCTGGTCCCAGAGAATACCCCTACCTGGGGTTAGTAATGCTGACTACAGCAGAATGGGTGAAGCAGAAGCTTTTTTATACTAACTCTCCACACAGGAACTCACACTCTGCAGCATGCATTCAGCTTTACCTCTTGTCAAAGCGTTTCTGGATTAATTCTCCAGCTAGGCAAACTCACACTTGTGCCATCATTGCATGGAGCAGTTGGCACATGGTAGGATGACTAAAAGAGGACTTTAACCTGTCTTGCCAGAAGAGCTCAATAGTTCTTAGAAAATAATTATCTGGCTGGTCTAAGCATGCACAACATCGTTGTGAACAAGGTGCACAAACACTTTGGGTGCCACCAAGGAAATGAATTACTTTTTCCTCTCTTTCCTAGCTGTACTTGCCATGAGACAGCCTCTCTCACTTTTCTTCTCTTACTAGAGTTTCTGCAGTTTTAGGTTTAGGTATTTCTAAAATATTTTCCAAATTCTAGCAAAATTAATTGCTGGGAACAATAATAGCAAAAGTCAGTCTGCAAAAGTTAGAGACTATTAGTGCAACACAAACTTGGAACACCTCATTATCTGCATTCAGAATCTAATTCTAAAAGTCATGCTTACCCAATCAGAATAGAAAAATAATACCAGACGGCATATATGTCATTGCCACAAAGTGACAACAAACAATTAATAAATGCTTGAATCAAATTATTCATCAATAACCTAAGCTCCGTCAATTACTTGGACAAAAAATTCCTAATAATCCAGAGAACTAAAATAAAGCCTTTTTGATAGGGGACAAATGACAGAGAAAGGACTAGGGTTTTTTGTATTTCTGTCATAGGTGTTTCTCTTCATATGCTTGATGCCATGTATGTGTGTGTGTGTGTGTGTATCACACAGTAGTTTCGGATATTAAGCTTACAATTTAGGATTAGTTTCTTACCTAAAAAAATAGGATATTCCACTGGTTGGTTTGGGATTTTTTAAACGTATCCAGAGAATCAGTCCCAGTAAGAAATTATTTGGCAAGTCACTTGAATTTTTTGGTGATTAGAGGGTAAATTGTACACAAACTTATATAAAAGCTTATGTTCTGTGAGTTACTCCATGTGGCTTTAAAGAAAATAAAAATCTCAAACTTTATTTAACATGCAAAATGAGGTCATTGGCTAAGAATTATTGAGAAACCAATGGGAAGAGTCTCGTAGAAAAGTAACCTTTGCCTAGGATTCACTTTTGACAAGCGGTTCAAATTAGGGGAGAACACTTGGAACACCTAAAAATTACTGTCAAAAGTCTTCAGTAAACACAACTTTACATCACGCATGTTTTTAACCTCCTGACTCTTATCTGTTTGTGTTCTTTAAAGCAATGCCAGGGTCAGAGATGGAGATTGGTAGATGAGTTGTAGTATTACATCAAACAGAGCCTACATAAACATATACACTACTTTCACTTCATTGATGTCCCATGGCCTATACCAAAGCATTGCCTTGTTGATTGATACTGCCTTAAGGTATCATAACCAGTTCTAATGTACCTTCATTACATTTATATAAATGAAATATGAAGGGACTGATTTTTATGGGTCTACCTTTTGTGCAGAAGAACATCTGTTCACAAAGTCTGCTTCAGCAGAGTTTTAGGTTTCCTTGGTTTGATTTTACAAAAGACAGCAAGGGAAAAGGGGCTGGACCATCATTTAGAATTGACCTGCATAATCGTAAAGGAAACAAAACCAAACCACCTTCAAAATGTTTTATAATCTATGGGGTTTTTTGTTTATCTTTTGTTTATCTGACCGGATAAACTGAAAAATTCTGGCTTCTAAAAGGCTGCCAGTTGCTAGAAATTGCCTGGGCAGTTCAGATACTGCCAGCTGCCCCACAGCAAGGGAAAACATGCCAAAGACCTGAAAACACGATGGTGCTTTGGAAGAATGAGATTCTTCTGAAACTAATGGAAGTTTTGTGACATAGGCCTGTACATCAGACAAGGACTCTGTTCTTGCATTGTCTTTACCTAGTTACTTAAAAATGATGTGATGATTTTAAAAAATCCTTTTTAAAAGCATTTCACGTATATCAATAAAAGCTATTTCCTCTCAGTTTGTGTCCTGTTTTTTTAAAGACAGAAAAACTGCAGGCAGGACGGTGGCAGTCACTGTGGAGTACAGTCATTTCAGGGGCAAGTAGCTTATGTTAAGCAGTCAGTAGTAGAATGATCCTCAATTCTGTTCATACAAAGCTATCTAACACAGCAGAGAGACATACATAGATAAGTGAATGAATACATACATACACATATACAAATGCATATGAGCTCTTTGGGTCTTTGTCATTTTACAATTGGGTCTACTTTCCATTTGTAATTTTTTTTCATGTTTCTTCATGAAAGGGACTTTGTTGTGCATTGTTTTCTTTTTCTCTTTGAGGGAGGAAAGAAGACATTTCTGTATATTTTTCACCTCACATTGAATGATAACAGAATCGTGATTTTCTAAGACAGATGCACAAGAAAAAAATAGAAATTAAAGGGGGAAAAGAGCATTAAAGCTTGAAAAGTCCATCTGCAATGTAAAAATTGTCATGCCTTTGGTTTTCAGCCAAAGTTTGCTCCTAGTCAGACATGTGAAGGCCACAGAATTCTTTTAAAAATCTGTAAAATTAATTTTGTTTAAAATGCTTAAAAATGCTAGTGAGTTTCAAGGGCTGCCATCTTTTGTGTATCCAGATATAGATCCCTAAAACAACCTGAATTTAAAAAAAAAAAAAAAAAAATCAATGAAGTGGTTAAGTGAAAATGTCTCAAGTTGCAAAAGTCCGTAACCAATAAGAATACTTTTATGCACTGAGTTATGAATATAGGGAGTTAAAATGCACTACATTATAAAAAAAACCCCTTTGGCATCAATACCAGAAAAAGAAGAGTGAATAACAGAATGTTAAACAATGCTCTGCAGTTCTGTTTCAACCGTCTTTCACACAAGTGATGTATTTACAAAAGAGGAGAACTAAATGCAAAAAAAAACAACCAACAAAAATCGTGCTACATTAGATGACTTGACAGTGGAATTTGCTATTTCAAGCCCAGTACATACTGCAAATACCAGGACAAAATAATCTGTTCAGCACAGTGAAGTCTGAATACTTCTGCTTTTACTGTAGTGACAACCGCTGCATGCAAAGGAAAAAAAGATTTTTTTTTTTCCCCCAGGTGAAATATAAGGAGATGTATTGGGTAATATGACAGACAGAAAAGCAGGTATTTCATTTATTTCTGGCCTGCTTGACAAAGACTGTTTTCCCCCAAGTGCATGGTTTGAAGACTGACACTCCTCTCATCCCAGCAGCGGTAGCAAAACTGAGCCCAGGCGCGGGAGATCCCTACAGCTTCGGCTGCGCAGCCCCTCCCGGAGGTTAATGCAAGGACTCCTACGTGCATGTGTGCAGTGGTTACAGGATCCTGATGGCTTTATTACCCTTGGGGCCTCCTCTTTGGTATGTCAGTGTCCTCCTAACCTGCAGCCACATGATGAAAATTAAACAAGGCTTTGCTGCATTTGTTGCTGTGGAAATATGAAGTCAGTTGGTTGAGTTTCAGTGGGATTTCCCTCCTCCCCTTCCCCCCCCCCCCCTTTTTTTTTTTAAACATTTACATTTTTATCAAATGTCAAGAACAGGAGACAGGAGACATTTGTGACAGGCAAAAGGGGAGGGGATACCCCCCACTCACCCATTCCCCTCTGCCCGCTTCCCCTCCACCCCCACGACATTTTTCCTAGTTAACTGTGCTAGGGCAGAGAGGTGGGGGTGAGGGAATAAAAGCATTCCTGCATGTCTGGAGGAAAGAAAAAAGATAAAGGGGGAAAGTGAAAGGGGAGGGGAAGAGTGGTCAGGGACTTGAACCGCCAGTGAAATGATGCTTCTCCAGCCCTCCTGTTCAGATAATAGTTAACTCGGGGTTAAAGATTAATAGCCAGGCAAAGCACTGTATAAATGGCCCGGGCGAGCTGAATGTATGTGAACTGCCTGCCGCTCCTCAGCCTGCCGAGCTGCCCTCTCCGCGGTCCCTCCTCATCAGCGGCATGAGTAGCCTGCGGTCTCTGCTGCGCCGCTGCTGGCTGCCGTCCCTGCTGCTGCCGGCGCTCCTGGGCCCCCGCCTCGCCGCCGGGGCGGCCCTGCAGCCCATGCACTGCGCCCCGTGCACCCAGGAGAAGCTCGCCCTCTGCCCGCCCGTCGCGCCCGCCTGCCCGGAGACGGCCCGGCAGCCCGGTTGCGGCTGCTGCCAGACCTGCGCCCTGGGGCCGGGCCAGCCCTGCGGGGTCTACACGGCCCGCTGCCGTCAGGGGCTGCGCTGCCACGTCCCCGCGGGAGCGCCCCGGCCCCTCTCCGCCCTCATCCAGGGGCAGGGGACGTGCCTGCCCGCCAGCCAGGCCGGAGGGATGCGCACGGCGGAGGCGGCAGGTACCGTGGGACCGCGTCCCGCTCCGCGCCGGCGGGCCGGGGGGCTGCGCCGGGGAGCTGCGCCGGAGCCCCCGCCGAGGGGAAGGAGGGCGCGGCAGGCGGGGTGCGCCCGGGGCCGGCCAGGGCGCTGCGGGCGTGAGGAGCTCGGGAAAAATGAGCCGAGTGAGGCAGGCGTTCGGGAAGTCGGGAAGACGGGCTGCGTTTTCCAGGAAAACGCGCTCTGACCTGCGCGAGGGGAGACGCATCCTGGTGCGGAGCCAAGAGGTGTTCGCAGCAGGCTCTTACGCCACAGGCAGCAAGCAGGAAAACCCTAAAGCGTAGTGATGGGACGATGCACAGTAATCAGAGTAAGGTTTCTGGGAAGCTACAGACAGGTTTCCTTTCGTAGCAAAGAGTAACTAGAGTAGGACGAATGTTTTCTAGACTTCGTTTATGTCTCCAAAAGTCACGGTAGAGAATGAAAAGCCCTCAACAGGCTTTGTGCCTGGCTTCATTTCAAGAATAAAACGTATCTGAAGTAGCGCAGTGCTAGTCAAACTATCTCTGAGCAAAAAGACATCTCAAGCATCTTATGCTATGTGATGATCATGAACTTCTTCAGTGTTATTTCATTATTTTATAATTTGTTTATTATTTTCACCGCCGTTACTGCTATGTTCATGCAGTAGTGATTAAGGTAACTCAGCAGCATTACAAAAATAATTGTTGTTGACTCCAAATAACAATGGTCATTGGTGGCAGTAAGTGGTGTTTCTCATGTACTTGAGGTGGCCGGGAGGGGAAAGAAGCGACTAAACTGAGTGTTTAAGCCTTCTGCAGTTAAAAAGGTCTAGTATTTCATTGGATTTTATTCTTTCCTTGGTTTTATTCTTTCTTTCCCTCATCATTTTTTCCACCTTTCTTGAACACTGTCAAAGGGAAAAAACAGGTCATTTTTAGTCCATTGGCTGATTGTTTACAGCCTTGATCCAACAAGTTATTTAGAGTCATGTCAAACTTTTATCCCATGATAAGTCTCTGCAATTGCAAAGAGCTTCTGCTGCTTCCAGTGGGAGAGTTCACATGTGCTGAGTTAGGCACTGGCGTGTGGGCTATGATCAGGCAGATCCAAACAGTTTCTGCCATTCCCTGGTTATTTGATCCACTGCAGGCCAGTGTGAGCTGCTGCTGGCTCCTGTGAATTGCTACTGCCTTCTTACATGTGAGGCAAGCCATGGAACAAAGTACAGGATGCCATGGGATCAGGTCTGGACCAGCTCCTCTCCTGATTAAAAACTGAAACACATCATGCTGTCAAAAATCTCAATTCATTACAAGTTTAACTCCAGTCTTTCCTCATTTAGCAAAGTCTCTAAGACCCACTCTGGTCAAGAAAGTTTTTTCATTACTAACAGACTGGCTGCAGCTTCATCTTTGGGATTAGAGTGATTTTGAAGGATCATAAAATAACCAACTTGTTAGAGAACAGCTGATGTGTCCTCATATGAATTTGACAAAAGTTTCATTTGCTGTGCTGCACATGTAATTACTCCTGCAAAGAGCTACTGTAATGGCTCTGTCTTAGATATTACTTGTTGTTGACTCTTCTTCTTTTTCTTTACCTTTTTAACTTGGAGAAATAAATGCAAAAGTTCACTGAAGATGTTCACCTTAGTATCATTCCTTTCCAGACTCTATCGAACCTGAGGATATGCCTTTGGAAAGCACTGAAATGACACAGGATCAGCTGCTGAACTATCAGTTGATGTTTCCCATAGGCCAGGACAAATCTATCCCCTGGAATGCCATCACTGCATATGAAAACATGAAAGCAAAGAGACTATCTGAACTCAGGAAATGGAAAGAGCAGGTGGGTATTCTTGGCCAATCTTTCAGAGACCATTTCAGTAGATGCTGTTGATTCAGAACACAAAATGAAAATCTGCATTAAATTCTAGCAGCAACACTGGGATGTCAGTATTTTGGGTAGCCAGCAAACAGACTTTTGGAATGCCTTCATCAGATGCTTGAGGAACAGGTAAAATGGCAGGAGCGATAAAAACAGGCATGCATCAGATATGTCCTATACGGATGCCATGCAAAGGCTGAATCTGTCTCTTCATTTACTATCAGATTATAACATGGGCCCTTAATTTCCAGGAGCCCATATTAAAATCTTGGTCTCCTTTTGTGTTTTAGTTAAAAAATAAAAGGCATTTGCCAGTGGTCCAATGCTCAGTGAATTAAAAGGGAATCCTTACATGCAGTTATTGATGAAACACCAATGCAAACCAATACGTGTTTCCTTCTGATCACAAGGAAACGCTATTAAGTTAATGCATGTAAAAAGACAGAAAACTCTGTAATTAAAGTAAGCTTTGACGCTGAAAAATCACAGTGGGTAATGGGGGTGTGGGGCCTTTGCAAGCAGGTCCATGTTCCACTTGAGGGCACCAGAGAACCACAGTTAGACCAGTCCCAAGCAGCCAGCACACCCACAGCACGGAGATGAATTAGAATTGGGCACCACAGAAACACAGTTTTGTAATGGTCACAGGCAAAATGAAAAATAAAAAAGCAAAAACCTAATAACCACCACCCCACCCTAGGAAACCTCATTACACATCCAGAGCAGGACTTAATCACTGATTTAGTTTGAACTATTATACATAGGTGCTGTTAGTTCCAGCTCTGATTTTTAGGTTTCTGCGTTTCTCACCCAGAGCCACAGATAAACTCGTTGACTTGAATAGGATCACTTATGTGAGGAGCTGACATAGGGAGGTCTTGCAAAAGCAGAGGGTATGATTATTTTCACTCTAAAGTAAAAATATCTGTTCAGTCACTTCTCCTTCCCTTTCACTCATTTAAACATGTTAGGTACTATTTATATGCGGCAATTGTGACTTTGAAAAAGGAAGTGAGCAAATTGTGAAAATAGTGAATATTGCAAACAGTTCCTCATCTGCGGTTCCAGGCACTTTGAGTTTGGGTCTCAGAGTCACAGGGGTGCTCTCTATTCTGCTTTGGTAACAGCGCTGTCCTGTACAAAAGATAACAAACATTCAGATGTTTGTTCTTGCACCGTCTATATATGTCTTGCACCTATTCTCCATACATCAACAGAGCACAGGGCCATGGCAACCCAGAAAACATGGCTAGTCTCACGTACACCAGCCTCCTAACATGCACCTCCCCATAATAGGAGAGATTGTACCCTCTGAGCAGTAATGTGTTTACTTAGTACAGGTTAAATTTCCTTGTGTGGCAATTTAAGGACTTAAATCCTCATGTTTCTAAGGACAGAAAATACCTCAAAGAATAAAAACAAAGTCCTGAGACACCAGAGTTTTCTGGCTGTGCTCCTAGTGAAACAAGTAAAAACTACATGCAAAGCAGCCTGGTGCAGATTTCATGACTACTAAGTATTTTCAACTTTTTCTAGCTTTATACTGATCACTTTTTGCTTAGTTGGTTTCTTTGTGATTTTGTCGTGGTTTAGCCCCAGCCAGCAGCTAAGCACCACACAGCTGCTCGCTTACTCCCTCCTGGTGGGATGGGGAAGAGAATCAGAAGAGTAAAAGTGAGAAAACTCATAGGTTGAGATAAAGACAGCTTAATAGGTAAAGAAAAGCCACGCACACAAGCAAAGCAAAACAAGGAATTCATTCACGGCATCCCATCGGCAGGCAGGTGTTCAGCCATCTCCAGGAAAGCAGGGCTCCATCATGTGTAATGGTTACTTGGAAAGAAAAACGCCATCACCCCGAATGTTGCCCCTTCCTGCTTCTTCCCCCAGCTTTATATGCTGAACATGACATCATATGGTATGGAATACCCCTTTGGTCAGTTGGGGTCAGCTGTCCCAGCTGTGTCCCCTCCCAGCTTCTTGTGCACCCCCAGCCTGCTTGCTGGTGGGGTGGGGTGAGAAGCAGAAAAGGCCTTGACTGTGTGTAAGCATTGCTCAGCAGAATAGGAAAACATCTCTGTATCATCAACTCTGTTTTCAGCACAAATGCAAAACATAGCCCCATACTAGCTACTATGAAGAAAATTAACTCTATCCCAGCCAAAACCAGCACAATGACTAATAAGTATTTTCAGCTTTTTGCTAGTTTTATACTGATCACTTTTTGTTTAGCTGGTTTCTTTGTGATTTTGGTATTGACAACATTTGCATGGTATTCCTGCAGGGACCTTGTCAGAAGGAGCTCTACAGAGCCCTGTATAAATTGGCAAAGGCGCAGCAGAGAAGTGGAGGGGAGATTTACAAATTCTACTTGCCCAACTGCAACAAGAACGGATTTTACCACAGCAAACAGGTACGTGCCTTTTCCCCTGTCTGCTCACAGCAGCACTGCAACTTGCCTGACACAGCCAACTCTTTCATAGCCCTCTGCTCCCAAACTCACAAGTTTGCAGCTGCTGGAAAAGCAGGTTGTGAAAATGGGGATACTTAGTAGTGGGAGCAGATGGTTTGCTCCTCTTCTCTTAAAAGTGAGCCGCATGCTGTGGGCTGACAGCAATGGAGGCAGGAGTCTTTTCCATTCACAGAACAGGTGCACACAAGGCCTTCTCCAAAATCTTTTAACCCTGTCTGCTCCCAGGCCAAATCAAGATCCATGTACTTGATTTGTTAGCATATTCCCAGTTGACATTAATTTGTAATGTCCACCATACTGCCTGCAAAGCCCATCAAATATATAATAATCACTATGGAGAAAGGAGGCTCCCAGCTCCCAGGCAGTGAAAAATTTACACAGGCAGTGAAAAAACTCTCTGGAGCAAAATTAGCCTTCTGAAAGTAGAACGAAAATACTGATTTATGCTGCCTATGGATTATGTTATATGCTCATTTCCATTATAGCCTCAAAAAAAGCCATTGCAAGTTACACAGAGAGTAATCTGCAAACTAAAGCTCCAAACCTCAAGCCACACCCTTGTAACCACAGGTCATGCACGCAAATTTAGTAGGTCTGCATAAACCTGTGTCACCAAGACTCCTTGTTTTTGGGCATGGCACCACTGTGTGATTCACATACATTGTGACCTGGGATCTAATTAGGCACGCACAGAAATCTGTTTAACCCCCTCCCCAAGAAAAAAAACCACCCTATTTGCCTCTTTGCGTGAAGCGCCAGACCGTCCAGTCAGCTGTCACCCTACCAGCTTGTATATTCTGCCTTCCTTCAGTTTCTCATGCTGGATGATATTGCTGGTTTATACTGCTGTTTACCAAGAAGTGGGCAAACTGTTTTACATCTGAAGTTGCTGTTGTGGTAGCTGAGCTTGGGTCATGGCTCCCTAACCAAGCATGTTGGTCAGAGGCTTCGTCAGAGCAGGGACCACCACATTCAAAACAAGTCTGTGCACGGCAGGTCTCCACCTTCTGATCCTAGTTCTGTCCAACACCTCTACTTACAGTATCTCACAGGTAATCTTCTGCTCACAGTTACTTATCGTGGGTTTTGTTTTGCTGATAATATTCTAGTGTGAAACTTCACTGGATGGAGAGTCTGCTGGATGCTGGTGTGTCTATCCAAAAAATGGAAGAAGAATTCCTGGTTCTCCAGAAATTAAAGGAGACCCTGAATGCCAACAGTATCTCAGCTCACAAGAATAAAACTAAACACATTAATTCACACCAAGTTTTCTGTGGGGCCTGATCTAGTCAGGAGACATTTCAGTCAGGAGCCATTTCAGTAAGGTAGTTTGGTGCACCTGATTTTCAGCATTTGAGTAACCCCATGAAGTAGGTTTTTTACTGCACTGGGATTACTCAGATGCTGGAGTGACAGATATGAGCAACTGCAAGATCAAGTCCTACAGTCTTGTATATTTTGTTTGTATAATATTATAGATAACCTCATATGTAAAGCTGTTGAATTATTTATTTCACAGTACGTGTATTTTTGTCTCTGTGTGTTGTTACTAATTTATATCCTCAAACACTTCATAACTTTATATGTAAATACTTAATATTATTGCTCTTAAATGTATGCATCTTATGTTGGAGGAATGTTGCTACTTAAAACTTCCAATGGCATAACTCTATTGGGAAAATGGCTTGTAAACTTGCATTTTTGTACTATGTATTTATAGACATAAAACTGAATTTAAAAAAATAGCTTTCAGTAGAGAACATGCTAAGAAACTTATTTAAAACCTGTTTTGTTTATGTATCATGTTGCTTTTGCACCTCTGTTTCAATGTCAAGCTGTTTCTTAAAAAAGAAGGTCTAAACCTTGGTTATATACTGAAGCTCCTGATGGGACAGTATTTGTTTCTATTTTCTAAACATATGCACCGGATAAATAGCAAAACACAACAGGATATTCTGTGCCACCTTTGACAGGTGTAAGTTGTTCACATGTTGACATTGTCATGTTATTTAAGATGAGCTATTAAATAATGTCTTCTACACTGTCCCGGTCTCTTGCTTTCTGTATGTTCCTGTTCAGCAGTCTGACCTCGTCAGGACAGCGCAGCGGTGGGTGGGAGCATAGAAGAAAACATGCCTCTTGCAAATCTGCCTTCTGAACTCCTAGCTCCATTTTCCTGCAATGAGTTTTCTTCTTTTGCTCTCCCCACCCCGTTCCCCTTCTCCTGTCCTCTCCAATCCCAGCTGTGCTCTGCAAGCCTTTGCCTTGGGCAAAGCAGCAGCCTCCAAGGGAAGTTATTAAAAGGTTTTCTGGGTAGGAAAGCTGGATGCCTTTCTCCGCTCAAAAGCCCAAGGCAGCAGTATTAGTGCATTAAAAGATAACATCGAGACTAGAAAGAGCCATTTCCTGCACAGAAAGTTAGAGGTTATAAAAGGGAGGCTGGGGAAAAGCCCAGCCTTACTTTTTTTGCTGAAAGCAGAGAAGAGGGTCCCCTTGGCTTGGGATGCAATCTCCCTCCCTCCCGGTCATGTTCATTTGACTTAGTGGTTGCAGAGAAGAGAAGAGGCAACTGGCTGCCCTGCTGGCTTCAAGCTGGTTTTGTCCATGGAGAAACTGGCGTGGGACTTAGCAAGTCCCAGAGGTGGAAACAGGCTGCACCAACACTGCTTGAGAAAACAGCCTGAAAGAGAGTAATAACATTTTCTAAGAGCCTGGCAGGAGGGAAACTCGGCATAAAATCCTCCTGCCGTTTGTTGGCACAAGCTTTGGATTTTAAATGGGAGCAGGAAGCGGCTTGTAGAAACTGCAAAGCCAAAGCATGGAGATCTCTGCTCTCCATATCACGGTTCTTTAGCACATCACACGTGCTTGCTATGTTGGCTGTATTTGCATGTCAATGTCAGCAGATCCAACTGGGGTCTAATAAACTGCTCCAGAGTTAAAAGTATGGATAGACTACTGAGCTTCTTTGTAGAGTGTTTTGTGGTCTTCCCAAGGAAAGCACTGCAAAAGCAGTTGATGGCATTGGTATTATAAATAATTAACGTCTAACCTCCCTGTAATGAGCTACAGTGAGACCTGGCTAAAACTGTGTTACAACACTGCATTCACTGTGTCAAAATGCTTGGCAATCATTGTATTAAAATAATGAAGAAGCGACAAATTTGGGCAGAATCTTCTTTCATGGAGTCTACCCAGCACTGAACAACTGTCATGCAGCATTGCCAAGGGAAAATGGTGAACAAAGGAGGGGAAATCATATACTCATAGCTACAGCACACAGTTAAGAGCTCTTTGATTGCTCTCACCCCATTGACCTTGTGTAAAGGTTGATCTCTAAAGAGCAGAAATCGGTTATTTTTATTGGGATCGTTATATGTATAGGGGAAATTTTCATCACATTAGTAGTTATTAATAGCACAGTCTATTTGCAGTATAGCAATCCAGTGGACAGCTATTTCCAGTGTTTTGCAGGGTGGCAGGTTCTCATCCTAGCTGCAAGAAATTAGAGTTTTTAACAGGGACATGGTTTTAGGAGAGCTCTTTCCTTTAAATGTTAAGTACCAGGAGCAGAAGTTGCTTTGTACAGCATTCAGGCATGACAGGCTAATTTCTCAGAGGGGTTTAGCTCCTTGCCTCCCACTGAAAGCAACAGGGGATGGGTGCCTCCTTATCTGCAATCTGGCCTCTTGTGACATCTTGCCAGGACTCACCAGGACAGACTTCTGCTGAGCCTCACTGGGATGGGCTGACTTGGGCCAGACTTTTCCACATACTGGGATTAAGACTAATGCAAGGAGGGAAAGAAGGCAAATTTTATCTCCCCTATCACAGCGCTGCTAGGACTTTGGAGTACATTTAGGCCACAGATGTCACATGTTGTGATTTGTCCTGATTTTTATGATCAGCCTCAGTAACAGGGTGAAAAATCAAAGGTCTGTAGTTTGTTTTGGTTATTCTTTTCTGTTTGTGTTTTTTTGTTGTTGGGTTTTTTTTGGGGGGGGGTTGGCATGTGTCAGTGGGCAATCCTGGCTTCAGTGTGTGCCTGCTGCAGTGGTCCCACCTGTGCTGGCAAGCCAAGCCTAGTGGGAATGAATGGGGAAACAGGGAAGGTGCCACAGGATGCTCTTAGCAGCTCGGGTCACCTGGTGTGCAGCTGGATGTGTAAAGGGGATGTACTGTTCCTCGTTATTTCAGCTCCCTCCCTTCACGCCCTCTTGCACTCCTTCTACCCAACCTAAAAAAATTAATTGGTGGAAAGGTCTTAGGCGAGCATCTGTAAAGTTTTGTTCACGTTATCTGAGAACCCTACCTACCCAGTTTATGTTTCTTCCTGCCAAAATGCTGCCAGGTTTGCTGCAGCAGGGTTTGTTCCAGCCATGCCTTCTCCTGCCCCTGGCCTACTGCCAGCTGCAAAATGCTCATAGCACAGAGATGAGGTCACTGCCCTCTGCACTTCATTTTGTACCCTCCTTTTCCCCTAAAGCTGTCCAAGACAACCTACAGTCACCTGGTACTGGGCTCTGCTCATACTGAGTCAGTTCGGCTCTTCACTTTGGGGTACAGCAGAGACACATTCAGAGGTGAGGGGAGAGAAAGAAGGAGAGAAAGAAAATGGGGGTGGAGGGCAGCCAACACTAATACTGAAAGCTCATCACCATCTCTGTCACTCGTCTACCATAAGAACACTTAAGCAGGGAACAGCTTTCTACAGACCCAGCCCAAAACATGATCAGATACTAAGCACATCAAGATTTAGCCTTTTGCTTTCCAAAACCAATATATTCCTTTGACCTTGCACTTGCTAGTGAGAGTCCTAAACACATCACAAAATAAAAAAGCAAACAGAAAATGTGTCACACATAGCTTGCTTTCCCCAAAGGGAAGAAAAGTGGGATGGAAAGGAATGGCGCATGGCAGAGGCTTGTCACAGGATTTACTGCACTCCTGGAAACCACTCAGCTCCCATAGCGTCAGACACTACATGGGAGCCCCAACAAAATACTAAAACAGAGCAGTTTTTTTCTGAAAAGTCAGAACCAAAGATGTTTGTGCTTTACCAGCAGTCTAGCAGCACTGACTCTGCAGAATTAGAAATGTTATTTTTCTGCCCACATCCCTGCCTTGCTATTGCAGAACACCAATGTCTAATCCCCACCCAACCCATAATAATAATAATAATTAATAATAATAATAAAAAGTATATGTAAAAAAAAAAGATCCAAGTGACTCATTCCAAGCTAGACTCTCAGACCATGCTGCACGTCAAATGGACAAGTCCTATCTCTACCTTTAGACAACACCTTTGAAGTGGGTCTACTTTTCCTCAGCTATCACTTCACTGATAAACCACTAGCCTAAACAGCCTCCCCAGGCTGCACTGATGACAGGTCCCAGGCTTTCTATTTGCTGACACATTTTGTATTTATGGACCAACTATTTTATGCATTTGTTGTACATTGCATCAAGAATCAGGCAGGGATTCAGACCGAAACCACCACAGGAAACTGGAGTATGAGCATCTTAACAAACGCCTAATTATGTTTAGCACATTTGCCGCCTTTAAGACTTGGGTAGATGGTATATAGTGAGTAACAAGAGCAGAGCTGGGGCAAGCGGAAGGCTTCTCTTACTGACATGTCACCCTATATTACTTAGTCACATTTAGATAAAGGCAGGAGGGGACAAAGAAGGGAGAGGATCTGCTGGGAGCACAGCAAGTTAGTTCTGTATTACCAGAAAGTACCAAAAACAACAGCAGTGGAGCAGGAGCCCAGACATACCAGCACTTGCACTCTGAGTAATGAAAACAGCTCTGACGATAGCTCTGTCAACAAATAAGGGCTTTATTTTATTTTCCCTCCTTTCCACCTCCCTTGACCTACCTCCTCCCCCAGGGTGCAAAGTTCATCTGCAAGTAGGCTACTGCGAGGGCCCAGGGAGAGGGGCAACCTCCTGCGGGAAAGACATGGGAGCGAGGGTGCTTGTGGACGTTGAAGTAAGATAAAATGAACAAATCTAAACTTAGCCTGTTCCAGATCTTGGCTGTTTCATTTTGCAAAACTTTCTGCTCGCCTTTTTATACTCCATGTTGGATTATCACCTCTGAGTGGCAGTAGGGGCAGCCCAGCAGAGACAAGGGCACGCTGGGGAAGGCAGGGCTTCACACATGCTTGGCTCCTTGCTGCTTCCTTACAAACCAGGTTTCCCAGCAGGGACTGTGCCTGGCCAGCAGGCACAGCTGTTCCAGCAGAGCTTCCCTGCTGCAGTTCTGCCATGCAGAACACAGCACAGGCAATCTTCCTCTTGCTCTCAGTATCCTCCAACTGCTGTTAAGCTAACAAAGAGCCTCCCATTTGTGCCTGCGCTGAGGTTTTTAATTGCATAATTATGCCAGTGGTGACGTGTGACTTTTTTCTCTCTCGCTGACGGTGCTTTGTAGTTCAACAGGCTGATGTGTAGATGCTGAGGTTCCTTGGAAAAGCATCTTAGTGTGGGATGTCTCTGGAGGCCTAGAGCAAATGCTGGCTATATCATCATCTTCTTTCATATTTTCTTTTTGCCTGCAGCTTGTGTTTATTGCTGCTTCAGCAGCTGAGCCCTCACCATTTAGCCCCAGCAAGGGAACAGAAAAAGAAGAGCAGCAACATGTCGCTGGTAGCAGCTGTGGAAATGTATGGCAGGATCTGAGGGCTGAAGGTTGCATGTGGCACCCCTGTGATAAACCAATAATCAACTTTTCAAGCTCAGTCAGTTAGGTCTTTTCTACTAGGTGCAAGTTATGTGATATGTAGCAGATGTAGCAAACAAGTCTTCACCTTGAATATTCTGTGTGGCATAAGCAGGCAAAAATAGGCTCTGCTCTCCAGTTGCAGGGAGTGAGAGAAATGCACACTCAGCCTGGCTCTTATAAGCAAGTCCCTTCACTACCCCACTTTTGGAAGGTCTTACCACACATGGTTCTCGGAAGCAGTCCTTCTCAACAACATTTTCTTCAGCTTCACAGATTTTTCTGGGGGAAATCTCAGCTGCTCTCTGCAGCAATAACTTTGCTGCCTTTCTTTGCATCCCCACGCATGGAGAGAGTGGTGGGGTGAAATTAGCCATGACAGAGAAAGGCTCTTAAGGAATTTGGATAGGTCAGCAGAAGTGGAAAGCCAGGATACATATTGCAGCAGGACACGCATTCTGCAAGGATAAACTGAGATTTGCAGCATTACTCTTTGCTTCTGCTAATACCTGGTCTCCAGTTTTGTTCAGCTGGAACTTTCAATCTTGAAGTCATTTGCATTTTTAACGTATGTACAGGGCAAAGGCAAAAGCAAAGGTTTTTATAATGGGATTTTCTCTAAGGCTGGAGTATATGCTTCTACAGCTGCAAAATCTGAACTGGATAGAATGCAGAGTTTTAAACCCAAAACTTCTTCTGGTGAACAACAAATTTGCACTACTTAACATTTTACCAGGAAACTTCCTTTTCAGCAGATTTTGTCATTGATTTTGTCAATCAATGCGTTGTATAACATAGACAATTTCATGCACTGGAACTCCAGACACCAAGCTACCACATCCTGACAGGGTCATAGTATCACAGGATGGTTGAGGTTGGAAGGGATCTCTGGAGGTCATCTGGTCCAACCCCCTTTTGCTCAAGCAGGGCCACCTAGAGCCGGTTGCCCAGGACCATGTCCAGATGACTTTTGAATATCTCCAAGGAGGAAGACGCTAAAATCAAATGAAGGTTACATACTTTCCAGTTGGAAGAAGATACCCAGGTCCACTGGACATACCAAAACACTTCTTTCTAATGGCCTTAAACAAAATTAATTTTCCACACTTGCAGATGAAGGCATTACTGATACTGACCGCAAAAAGCTTGGCCTTGGAATACTCCGATACCTTTTTGGATCTTATTTTTGGATCTCTCAGAAAAAAAAAGAGGGAGTGAGGGAAGAAAAAGGGGTCCTTTCTAATGTAGGAAGCAAGCATATTCTTCTGACAGAAATTAATAGATGTGAAGAGTTCTTAATGGCTCAGCAGGACCACATACAAAACAGCTACCCATATAAACATTTCATTTTGAATACTAATATGCTTTGGCATGCAGGAAAATTGCTCAGCACTTTTCGTACTTTAAATATAATTCCTATTGCTAATTCGTAAAACCTCTGTGGAGCCATCCTTGCTCGTACAGTTTTAGAGAGTGACTAGAGATACCAAAAAATGATTTCCCAAAAGATTTGCAAAACCATTACTTAAATTTAGGGCTCAGTTCAATAAAGAATTACGCTGTGTTAAGGTTTCTGTGGAATTTAGTCATAAAAAGTTCAGACTGTACTAAAAACTAATTAATTCTGTGGTTTTGGTATTCATTGAAGTCTCCTTCCCCTGTGCACAAATAGCTAACATTATGCCCTGAAGGGCGTGCATGCCAAAAAGGTGGAAAAGGATATTCTGAGTTCGAAAGACTATAGCACAGTAGGTCTATTAAAAAGGCAACTTTCTCAAATAGTTTGAAAGATAATAGAGCTGCCTGCAGGCAGCTGTAACTTGCATTCTGGTCAATTATAGGCATTTATGCAACTCCTTCTTACACACTGGTTAAAATAAATACTTACCACATCAATCTGGGCTACATATGGTACCCATAGCATCTAGAGATGAAATATGCTCAAAAAGAAATTAGCAACTTTTGCAGTACATGCATTAAGCTTTTATAGTGTCTTCCCATGCAAACGTGTAAATAATGTTACCAGTTACAAGGATTCTTCTGAGACTTCATAACGTTCACCCAGATCACCCAAGATTCTTGAAAGAGCTTGTTAAAAATAAGAAAAAAGCTGAAAAATGTTCACTTAAAAAAATAAACCACCTGAGCTGAAGGAAGTGAAGGCACCAAAACAGGAGGTGTTTTTCTAATGCACTGGCTCCATTTCTGCTACCAAAAACAAAGTCCTCCACTCATCGCAGCTCTTAGCAGGAAACGTTTCTAACCTGTGCGTGAAGGGAGATCTTCCCCTGAACTGATACTGACCCATACATTTGCTTCATGCTGCCCACATTCTGCTGCTTCGATGTAGCCCACAAATATTTTTGTTTGAATTGCAGCCTGGCTCCCATAGCCATGAGAAAAATCTTTGAATGACAAGTAACTTGTGTATTGAATTGAACCCTTGTCTTCATAGAAATAGGAATGTTAAAAAAACAAAAAGGAAAAAGCCACCGAGTTTCTTCATTTTAAAGAGGGAATATTTTGGGGGGGCAATAATGTTATTTTGCATTTCATACCAAGAATGCCAGCTGCCAGGAACATCAGACAGACAATGGGAAGCATCCAGTACTAGTGCAAGCAACTGTGCTTGTAAGAAATATCTAAAAGGCACCTTCTGAAAAAGGGGGATCTTTAAATTACAGGTGAGATTTTTCTTTTTGCCTATTTTTGGCACATTATTGGTTTTAAAGACATCGGTTGGAAGCAAAATAACGAAAACTGACTTGCACAACCACACAATTCTTTTTTTTTCCCTTATGGCTGTAGGTCTTCTGTGTTACATACCAAAGACCATTAGTACCACAAAAGGAGCTGAATGCAATTTCTTAAATAATTCATGTGACAGATTGTTTGCTTGAATCAGTTTGCATTCCTTGAGATGTAGTATTTTTTTTTAAATAAAGTCGGTGCTCTGCACAGATTAGAGAATTTAGTATCACTTAAGGACCTTTACTAGCCAGCTGCTTCTATATTTATTTGTTTTTAATGATAGGGCAAAACATGGAAAGCTTAAAAACTTGACAAAATACACCAATCAGAAATACTGCCACAGAACTTTTCTTGCATTCTGACAAAATGTGGCTTGCAAGGCAGCTATCCACTGTTTTTGGTGAGAAGCCGCTTTTTCAGAAGGCTCAAGAGATAGCAATTAAAAAAAAAAAGGTGAAATACTAACTCACTTTCATGAATCTAACTCTTATTTTCATATCTATGGTTACATGCCCAAATATTGGTGTATATATAACTTTTTTCTTCCTTCTATGAAATTATTTGAAAGGAACTGGTTTACAACTTTAAAAAAGAAAAAAAAAAAAGCCCAGCATTTATTTTTTTGCCAAAAAATCTTTGCAGGCATTACACTTGCATTAGCAGTAAAAATATTGCAATAAATCTTCACCTCACAAAGCCTTCTGTAACCATGTCAGGAAATCTGTATTAGCCTGGAGTAAGCATCACTTCACATATACTTTTCCTACTCTAAGGTTAAAAAATTTGTTTTAATGATGATGTGAACTCATTTCATTAGATAGAAATTCAGAACATGTGCAGAATGCACACAGGGCTGTTCAGCTAATACATTTCAGGGTAAAACTTTAAACATCTGATTTACGGTGATTGGCTCGCTCAATCCTGGCAAGCTGCATATCCAAACCTTTCCATGTCAGAGTTTCAAGACATTTGCCATTGCTGGTAGGAACAAAGGTGGTTGTAATTTATGGTGCGGGAGAGAAACAGGCTCCTCAGCCCTGCAGTCTCCCCTCCATCAGCACAACCCCTGGCCCCATCAGCTGAAAATCCACTGCCCTCAGTCTCCATAGAGTTCCCAACCCAACAGGAAATTACAGTGTTGATGGTTTCTTTTTTCTACAGTGACATCAAACATTTATAGTGACACATATAAGAATATATTATATATTTATATAAATATATAAAATATTTATATAAAATATATAAATAAATACATATACAAAATATGGCATTACTTTCCAGAGAGATGTTACATTTCACAGGCCACCTTTCCTTATCCAGGTTTCACTGTCATACAGAATTTGTCATGAAGTTCAGTAAACAATCAGCCGCAAAAAAAAAGTTGCCAAAGTCTTCCTTATGTGAAAGCATCACATACCAGAACAAAACCAAATCACTTCTCTTCTGATTAAAAGGACATATAACGTCATGGCAGACAGTTGGTTTAAATATTTAAACCCAATGGTTCTTATTCTATGCTTAGATACAGGCAAATCATTTCTACCAAAGTCAAAGCAAGCAACAATCGTGTGTAGCATAAATGAAGCGCAGGGGTCTCAACACCTGGGTCCATGATCCCCCCATCTTGTCAGCGTTGTTTTAAAGACAATTTCTTCATAAAGAATATGTGCTTTGGTAGAGTGTACCAAGACAACACAGAATAGATACAGCTTTTCGAAATAAATAAGCAAATAGAAAGACTGGTACTGTAGTGACAATTTTTTGTCCATGAATATTCTGTGTTAGTGTGAGCAGGAAACGGAGGAAATGTAAGCCCTGTTGCACAAACTGAAGCAAAGGACAGACAGAAGAATGCTTTACCAAGAGCTTCAGTGCAACTCTTATTCTTTCCAGTGGCATAATTCAGTGATGGGTACATTAGAAAAAACAATAAAATAAAATAATTAAAAAAAAAAATTAAAAAAAGATTATCTTGGTATTCGTAGTTACGTCAAATAACAAACTTAATCTCTTCTGGAAACACTTCCTTCGCTCCACAAATTCATTCTATTATCTAGAATAGGTCAGTGTGTATGCATATGGATCCATACATATTTGTAAATCATTCCATACCCTTACTTTCTGTTTGCATACAGAAGTATACACTAGAATTATTGTGTAGTATTTGGTATTCACATGTTACATTTAAATAAAGTTTATTAAAAAACAATTATATTAAATACAGGCTAACAGAATATTCATAATATATTTTACAGAAAAAATAGCCATGTCTTTATTTTAGAAATATGTTTCTTTAAAAAGTTCTTTGAGATTTTTATAAAACTTTTTACCCGTGAAGTTTCCCGTCAGACCTGTAAAAAAAGCTTAACCTTTAAATCCTCGTGGGTTTTTTGTTTTGTTTTCTTTAATCCTTTTACAAGCTTACAATCTATAAATTCTTTAAAATAAAAAAACCAGTATCTTTCGGGATCAAATTGGTCACAGGCCGTTCTTTAAAAAGTCAGTGGAGATTCCCTGAATCCATTCTGAAGTGCCTTTTGTTTTTCCTCTCTCTCTGGGTATCAATAGTGCAGGTTTACGTGGGAATTCAGAGCTCCCTACACCTCCTATAGGAAGCCCGATGCGTGTCAGTGGCAGGGTGCAGCTGCAGCAGCGTCCGCGGAGGCTGTGACTCTCCACCTGCTGCAGGAGGCAGAGCTCGTTGTTCAATGCGCAATGCAGTCCACAGTCTTTGTCCAGCCCCTCCAAGGCCTCTGCGAGGTCCAGCGGCCACGCACAGATGCCAGAAGAGCTGGCACCCAGCCCTCATTTGCTTTCCAAGTTATAGCAGTGGACATCTCCTTTTCCCTTCCCATCATACCCAGGAAGCGGCTGTCCATATTTATCCACACACCAGCAGTAACCTCTCTTTCGGCCTTTGGATGGGCGACACTGAAAGAGAATGAAGGACCCAGTTAGCATTATTTTTGTTTTCTCTGCTTTTAGCATTATATAGCAGGGATTCCTGCTCATTTGATAGCTGCACTTCCATATCCTGGCCATACCTGCCAGAATCAAACAGAATATTACCACTACAAACTATTACAATAAAAGCTTACCTGCTCTGCCCGTCAACCCCTTTGGGTCTAATTACTCCATAATAAAACTGCTCTGAGAACTACGAGAAAACAGCCTTATGAAGTACTCGTTGTTATATTAGGCAGCACAGTTGCCCCCTTTGAATACCAGGACTACTTGTAACAGTACGGGCTGAAGACTGGGACCCGTCTTTGGAAAAGAAAGTTAAGATATTTGTTCTTCACTAAAGCACAGGTCTGGCAAAGACAGCCATTGCAGCAATAAACACCCTTGGCTTGCATGTGTTTGCTGGAGGAATTTCAATACTGTAGTTAACATTTATTAACAGATACATAATCCTTTTGTAATGGAGTTATCACTTCAACAACTGCTACGTGTACTAGAACTTTACATGTATATTTTCCTATAAGTAAGGCTGCTTATATACTAGTCTATAACCTATATCAGCTTTAGAAGTTGCCTGGTCAAATTTGCCAAGCAATGCTGACCAACCTGAAACTACCACTAGACAGGCAGTGACACTGAACTTCTTTAGAAATGGTGATGCAGTAAAAATGCATTATAAAGTCTAGTATGCACTAATGCTCTCCCCAAGGAACCAAGAATGGTAAAAACTAGACTAAAGAAGATGACATGCTGCAGGTTGCATTCAGTATGCAATCCTGGACACAGTTACATACTGCGAACCTCTGGGACCCTGAAAGGTTTTCACCCACTCAAAAGACGTTTCTCCAGGACACAGATTATCTCACTAGGTTTGCCATGGTCAACCTCCCTGCCAAGACATAGCCTCCATGTCAGCAAAATTTTTGAGATTTGGTGATACAGGATTCGCTGCAAATGCTAACAGAGGTGGCTGTTTAGTCAGGACAGGCTTACAAAGGAGGCAGTGACACAAACATACCTAGGTTTTCAAAGACTGAGGTTTCATCTGTTGCATTGCCAACATGAAGGAAGGTAGGCTAGACTGAAGCCACTTAAGGTCCTCAACACTGTAAAGGCTATTGCAAGCAGAGCAAATGCTGCATCTGAGATCACACTCACAGCAATTCAAGTATTTCAGAAGTTCAGGCTGGTACAAGTCAGGCAAACTTTCCCACTACCACTCAACTGCTTGTTCTCCAGAGTCTAATAGGCATGTCCCCATCTCCCACGTGAGTATGGCAGCGGCTCACAAAGCTAAGCGTCTTTTCCATGTGCAGGTACGCAAGAAAACATCAAGCAAGTGTTGGGCTTCACATGCTGCCCAAAGTGCCCGACCCTTTCCACATCTAGTTTAGAACCTCAGGCACAAGGGTGGTATTTCGGACAGAACTGTGAAAATGGATCGCACCTGGGACAGCTTGCACTAGCACAATGGACCCTGAGCCAACTAATGAACTAGGAACATGTGAAAGAGAGACGGGAACAGATCACACATTAGACACAAATTTCTGAACAAGTTTCCATCTTGTTTATTTGATTTTAGAGTAAATGAAGTAATGTTAATCACCGTAACTACAAATTCATCTACCCTTGTGATATATTTTTGACCAAAAAGCCCAATGCAGAAATAATACAGTGCCTTCTCTTCTCTGAATTTGCAGTCCTTCTGCATTAGCCCTATGCAAACAGACGGCAGCAGGATGACAAGATCAAGTTTGAAGTACATATCAGCTTATTTTAGGTGAGAGTGAAAAAGTTCAAACCTACTGAGAGAACAGCTACATTAATAATTTGCTAAACTACGTGGTTAGCTACATTTGAGTTCTAGTTACCTGTTTGACTGGTTTTCTGTACTGAATCTTTAAACGCAAGCTTTACAACTAATGTTTATTGTCTCAAAAGCCTGACTAGGGCTTGCATGTATTCTCCAGAATTTCCGTGAATGGCTGCTCAAAGTCCACTGACGTCAATGGGAAATTTTCCTTCAATTTTGGTGGCAACTGGACCGGACTCTAGCTTAAGTGGTATTAACATTTAGTGACCTAAATTCTTCATGCTCAAAATTGAGGAATTCATAAAAAACAGACCTTGTACAATTTGAATTTTACAGAAAAGGAAACTGAGGCAGCAGTTCTTGAGTTGTTTTTCCCAAGAGAGCAGGCACAGATGGAGCCTGAATTAGAGCACAGGGCTTCTGGCTGCCAGCCTGGTGCTCCAGCAATGAAACTACACTTCTGCTAATAATAGTAACACAGCCTCCCCTTTTAGAAGTACTATATGAAGTATGTTACACAACTCTCGCTGATTCATAGGCTTGCATCACTCCCAAAACAAATGATCAATTAAAGTTATCTCATGTTGTTGGGAGGTTTTCATTGCTTTTTACAGTTGCATAATCAATTTTTGGAATTAACTACAACATGAAGTTAGTCTGCAGGAACACCCTCCCTACTACTAGTATGTTTTTATTTCTTCTAGACAACCCATTTGGAAAATGAAACCCTTAGATCATTCTACAGCTGAAATAACGCTCTGTGAGGAAACAATTTACCTTTTCCAATCTGCGATTTTGTACTACCCGCTCAGCCATGCTGTCAGCAGTAAAGCACTTCTGATTCAAAAGTGATGCTTTTATCCTGAACCAGCTAACTTGCATTTGCATTCCCTAGAGAAGTGGTGGACGGTTCATAGGGGGAAAAAAAAAATATCTATAGATATTTGCTCTTCTGAATTTTGTACTCCACATACATTTCAAGGTTCTGCCCAGCTCTTCTGTATGACTTCAGAAGTCCAAAAAGCTGGAAAACTGCCCAAGCGGTGGAGCCAGTAATTACTTCTGATAGAAACACCAGCTGCCAGCTTCCATGCCACCTGCCCCTCTCCCTTCCACAAAGAAGTGCCACAGAGGCATTCGTGGGGCACAGCAAAGCATATGGTATCCCACTGAATTCCTGGTCAGCCCAGGGGTCTCCGTGGACCTACAACTGTGCTCTCCTGGAACAGACGGCAGACAGCATTGACATATACCTCGGGCCATTTTGGCTCCTGCCAAGCCCAGCTCTGTTTTCAGTGAAATGATGCCAGCTCACATTTAGGTAAGTATCTGGCTCCAGTATACAAATATGGGGCAATTCCAGTAATTGCCCCATATAATAATTCTAATTTCATCAAAACCTTTTCTTCCATGCTTGAGGCAGAAATGTGCCTGTATCAACCTATTCCACATAAATATACCTATATACCACAGTTGAATAGTACAACCTTACATGTGTGATTAAGACAAAGAATTCTAAATTTTAATGGGTCTGATTTTAAAAAAGTTTATATATAAACACAAGGTGTGAAATATTTTTCATGTTATACTCTGACGGATAAATTTATGTTCTTAAAATTGTTTCACATATGCAAATTACTCCCTACGGTTCTTCCTGAAAAAGTCAATTTCTAGATATCCACACATGTCTTGAAAAATAACTACTTTCAACTTGACTGGAAGAGCAGGTGACCAGGAATGCAGAATATACTAACATGTATGTATTCAGTGCCTCCTGAATGAGTTTTAATGGTTTCTGGATGATCATAATTTATCAGATTCCTACCATCACACGCCTACCTACATTCACATCCTAGGCAGTGGTTTTGGCAGCTGTTTCCGGAATTAAAAATGCCTAGCTCACACTCATTTGTTTGACGGATTTACTGTCTGTTTCCTAACCCATTATTCTGAATTTTGTAGTCACAACAGAATATAACTGAATTACCGATTGAATGCTTCTAATAATAGCAAAGAAGGAAATTAATAAAACAGTCTAGCATTCTTTTAATGAGATTAGACACCTGCTCACAATGCCTAAAATATCAGACTTACATGTTGATGCTCCAAAAAGAAAACACAATTGTCACATTGCCTTGCGGACAGAGAATTCAGTCTGGACAGGACTCATTCACTTCTCAAACTGATGCTTTTTTCTAGGAGTTAGTTCTACAAGGGCAACTCAAGTACATTATTTTTGGTTTGTATTTTGTTCGTGTGAGAAACAGCCTGCCTCTGTAAGCCCTCCCTGTGAAGGCCTGTTCCCAGGGTTGACTGAGGTTCATTTACAGGAGAAGCACTCCAACTGCATTTCACGTAGAATATTTACTCACATGGGCTCCATTTGTGGCATCTCCTACAAGATCCTGAGTTGTCTCAAACTACCATTGAAACTACCGGACCTGTGTAAATTGGCACAGTGCTTGACAAGGCTGGCCAAGTATGAAAGTGCCCCTTCATCCTCTATGTTTGCTGACTGGACGGGCTGTTGCACATAGCGCAGGAACCTTTCCTAAAGCAGTTTGAAAGTCTCCAGGCAGCACGGACACTACACAGAGGGTAGAAGCGTGTCTTTGCTCTGTACTAACACCTTATTCTCGTAAATCAACTCCTAGGAACAAAGACTAGGTAAGTGTATTACCTGTCTTTCCTTTTTTTTTTTTCCTCCGTATTTCCTTTTTTTCTGCCTCAGTGGCAGAACTATGACTGCACTTTAAAGTACAGTCATCCTTTAAAGTAAGGCACTTTAATACTTGCTTACTGTGGATCTGATTTACTACATACACACACCAGAGACTGCGTACAAACCACCACCTTTTTGCTGACAAAGCAAAAACCTCAGTCTGAAGACAGATGAAAGGAAGATCTACTGAACAAAGTAAATACCAATCTGTGGTCTTCTGTAACACCTAGAGAAGGAAAAGGGCTACCACTACACTTGTGTGCCTTGAACGCAGTTAAATGATGTGCTGTTCTAGAGTAGCTAAGCAAATGCTTTACGGCACAGGCACAGAACATAGTCCTAGCCTCACTCCGCATAGCAGTCCGACCTATTTTCTGAACAAACGCAGACCAAAATGTGAGCATTGCTCTCTGCTAGTTTACACACAGTGGGACATGAATGACACAGGCTTCTCAAAACTCCAGACAACAAACTCTATCCCTGTGTAGGAGTTGCCACCACCTGCTCAGGAAAAGCTGGGGAGCATAGACAAGCTCAGCAGCATGCACCAAAGTCAAACAGCATAGTCAATGCTCGGCTGATGGCAGAAGGGAAGGCTGGAAACCTCACCCCTATTGCAAACACCCCACCTGACACTGCCAGCTTAAAGCAGAGCTCCAGGGAACACCCAAAAATGAAAGACTTTTTCTAAGAAAGCTGGAAACAAAAAAAATTGAGATACCATTCCTAAAATAAGGTTGCCTGGTCAGAGTTTGGCCTCTCACTTCCAACCAAAGAATGGAATTAGGCTAGTAACACAGAGTCAGACGCTCGTTTGGTTACCAGAGATAGAGAGGCTGACTCGTGTAAACCCAAATGGGAGAGACAACATGGTCCGCAAACAAAATCTGTTCTTACAGAGCATTTGCCTTGAGGAAAACCTTGAAGAAACTTCTGAATTCAGGAGATTTTAGAATTATACCAAGAAACACATTGGAGGCAGGTCACTAACTAAATACTGGAATTAGATGGGATGTGCACACTAAGCAAGGAACTTGGCAGATCTTGCACTTCCCCAAGTTCCTGGATGAGCTTCAAGGGCAGCACTGAATGGAGTGAATGGAGGCTCAACCTGACACAATTAAAGCATAAATACCTGAAGTTTAGGTCTGCATTTGTCAAGAAAGGTTACAACCCCAGAACCAAAGAGGGCTGAGAAGCCATCCTTGCTGCAGAGTAACTACTAGATGTATCACTTTCATGATAACATGACCTGGATTTTGGAAGCTATCTGTGTAGCACATAAAGGACAGATATATGCCTTTCTCAAGTTGCTTTTTGTAATATGATCTAGTGCAGTTCTTCTAGGAACTCTCAAGCAGCTATTTACAATTCAGAGCATTGATCTATTGCAGTCATATGGTGACTGCAATATTTAGCTCTGTGGGTTATTACAGAGGCACTGCTTTTTTTAAACCAAAGGGCATAAGTATCTAGGACATCAGCCAACCCATGTGTGATTAGGTATGAAGTTTCTCAAATTAATCTGTTGTCATGACCAACAGAAAATAAAAACACTGTCCCCACTTGACAAGGTTCAGCACTATCAGATCAGGTCCTAAAACTAGAAATGAACTATTTCCTGTGAAAAATGATACATAATGCACCTTGCTGGCAAGGTTCTTCAGCAAAGATGCAGAAAAGGTGAAGTGCATTCATTGAAATGATCAAGACTCTGTACTTACTTGCTTCTTCTTGTAGAACCCCTTCTTGTCACAATTTGGAATATGAAAACCCCTGGGACTCAAGACATTCAGGATCTTTAGGTGGTTTAAAGTGTCTTCCATTTCTCTACGACAGGGACCCTGTTAACGAGCATGTTTAAGAAAACACAAATGAAACTTCATTCCCAAATGCTGTCTTTCACACAAGAGTTAATAAATCTTTAAAGGGCAAGAAGCACAAACCCCAAAAAAATCCATTAAAACAAAGGGATGGCTGGATATGTCAAAAGGCAGACCATTCACAGATAAAATTCTGACGTTCTGCTTCATTCACGATAAACTGGTTTCTAAGCACTGAAGGCCCTATGCTATGCTGAGGCACAGACTGGCATTTCCAGTTGAAATCACAGCCACATACACATACAGGAAGGCTTAACCAGTATGTAAATCAATCATATATCGCATAACTTAGGTTTGGAAAAGCTGACTTTGCACCAAGTGAGAAAAGAAGAAAGTAGACAACTGGAAATACACCGCTTGGTGGATTTTCCCTAAGGCCATTTGATTTGTGTGATTCTGCTGGATTTGAAAGCTTAAATGAAATGGATTTAATTGAAAACAAGTAGTTTGGCATAATATATATGTATATACATGTATATATAAAAATACTGCAACTTTGGACAACAATTTCCAATTTCAACTGGACCGAATGGATGCAGCCACGTAAAGGAATTGTTGCACACAACATTCTCATTTGCTAAGTATGTCACTTTTTGCCTCGCTTTCTCCATCTGCAAAAGGCTGACAACAATGTAGTAAGGATTAGCTCTAGGACAATGAGCCAAAAAGAACTTCCAGGTGCACCTTTAAGAGCATGTCTCAAACGCCAACTAATTATTTCTCACTGCAGCCCTTCAGGGTAGGGAGTAAAGCATTACGAGCCCCACTTCGCAGTCAGAAAACCAGGAGCGGAGGAGTTCACGTTTTGCCAGAGGCCAAGAAGGCAGTCAGTCAGTGTCAGCAGTGGGATCGGGATTCAAGAGTCACAGCCTACAAACTCTGTGCTTGGCTACACTCCTGTCTGGGCACATTACTGACTCAGTCCACCAGCCCACTTCTTCAGCAGAGACCCGAAAAAATTCCTTTCCATGGTTGCATGGGTTTAAAAAGTTTAAGTTGCTGTATCAACACAAAGACTCATTTGGTGCAATTTTTAATTAGTGAAGCAATGACATTTATACTTTCAAGTGGTAATATTAATAGTTTGTTCACGTAAAGTGCCTTTCATGTGAGTGTCTGAAAGCATACAGACTCCACAGTTCTAATGGAGTTTAAAATTGATTTTTTTGATTAGGAAAGACCTTCCTTGCTGCTTTCATATGTTTTCTTTCAGTATCAGCCTCACAAGCTCTAAACGTGCACTTTAAATTGCTGCTCTTACTGGCAGTTCCTTAAAAAACCGAAACTGCTCAGACACCCTGACTGCAAATCACACAAGTTCAAAGATTTGGTCCCAAGTTAGGCCTACAAAAAGATGAACAGCTTTTTTTTTAATTATTATTTTGAAGTAGGCTTCCAAAGTCAGAGAGATCAATATCAAAAGCTAATATGCAGACAGAACTAGCAGGGCATTTGCTGACAAAGGCACCTGTCCCCGGTGGACTTATTTCTGGTTCCTACAGACACCAGCAGCCTTGGTAAATCGGTGGGCTCACAAGGCCCAACTACCACGTAAGTGAAATGTTCATCCTAGTTAAGACCAGGACCCTATTTCCTCAGAGCCACCAAAGTTCATTCTTTTACTGTAAGCAGTTTACTTCACATTTTTGGGAGGAGGACATGCTGGAAGGCAGATACTGAAGTGTTTTTACTAGACAGCTGGACATCAGTGACAAACTAAACATGCAGCTTCACCACCCTTGCTGTGTTAACTGGGAGGCCATGCTCTCTTCAGACACAACTTTCCACCTCATACAGGTTTCAAAACCTTCTTTTGCAGATGGGAAGCCATGTCTGGTTTCAGGACGACTGTTTTGATGAAACACCAAAGTACATCCAGACTTATTTTTTAGGCCATCTGGCACAGGCACAAGGATAACCACCATGTTATCAGCCAGGATGTCCAAGAAGAGGAATTGTTCTCCCTTAGATACACCACACTCCAGCTGCCCTGCAAATCCACTGAGCAGAGTCCGTAGGAAGCAACAGCAGCTCGTGCCCGTGAGCCTCTGCATTTAGGTAGTAGCACCAAACAATGAAGGCAAGCGGAGGCAGTGTTCAGCGCATCATACAATGAATGACTGATCGTTTCCTAATCCTCAACCCAGCCTAAGTTTATCTCTCTTGATTTGCACCGTGAAGTGTGAACACAGTGCCACTACACTAAATGTGAAACATCTTTTTTCCATTATTGCAACCCAATAATGCTGCTTGCAACCAGATTTAATGATGACACTATTAAACCTGTCCCAAGTCCGCTCACACAAATGTGTGATAATTACAGGGAGGAACAAGAACTTTTGATCCATAAGAAATGATTTAGTGAAAATCATACTCGTATCAACGTAAACATCATTGCGTTAAGCCTCCGTGTTTTCTGAATGTGATCTGCTCGCTCTGCTGATTGTCTGCATTTGCAGATCCAATAGTTTTACCAGTTAAACAGCCAGAATGCCTTAAATGGCTGCAGTTACCACCATTTAGTTATTTAGTTCGTATGCACCACATGCATATACATACACACGCACATGCACACTCACGTGCCGGAAAATGCCTTTCCATTTACAAAAGTACTTACGTATTCAGTCTCTTGTTTGGATTCAGAAGAGAAATTCAGTGTATCCGTACTCTGTGAATCATATTCCACTTTATAGCGCTGTGTATTTTTGGCTTGCACTTTCCTGATGATATCTATTTTGATGTGCGGTGGATGCGATTTGGAATCTGGCACCCTGTGAGAGTTTGGGATGGCCTGATTTTCTATGCTGCTGGTACTCCGGTCTTCCTCCTCTGAATCACTGGAATTTCCTTCGAGAAGAACAAATAGAGTGAAGAAACAATGTTAATCAACTGCCAGCTGCGTCTGGAAGGGCAACAAGCCACTAGATTAGTCTACGTGCTTAGCTTTCCTTTACAAAATAGCGATACACCAGAAGATGAACAACCTAGCATTCCGCACGCATCAGCACCTTTGTTGCCAAGCGATGACTGTTCTAACTGAAGCACCCCCTTGGTCCCCGCAGCCTTGCGAGGCACCCCTCCCCTCCGCACTGCCCAACAGCCAGCTACCTCCACCTCGCTGCAAGCCGCCGCCGCCCCGCTTCCTCGCCCCTCGGTGTCCGCGGCAGTTTCGCCCGCTGGCAGGAGGGGGCAGGCCTGCGCTGCCGGCGGAGCCGCCGCCGCCGCCGCCGCCGCCGCGGGAGCGGGAGCGGAGCCCGCAGCGGCCCCAGCGGCGCCGGGGGCGCGGAGCCTGCCCCTCCGCGGCTGCTGACCCACGGCTGATTTAATCGCCTTCAGTTAAACGCGGCCGGCTTGGGTAACTTATGGGCTGTAGTGCGACTCTGTCTTCCCCAGGAACGTGTTTTGTTGTTTTTTTTTTTAAAAGAGGCGTTAATACAATAAATTCTACCACGCTGAGTTTCATGGTTCTAGTTAGCTATTTTTAAGGTTTTCTTTCTTAATTTTATTCAACATACAGAACAGGAAAGAAAAAAAAATAGCACGTTTTCATTCTTCTGCTATTAAAATCACAAACATTTCAAGGTGTACAAAATACATTTTATCGGTAACGGACAAAAAAATCCCATTCATTCTGTAATGGTGTCAAAGGGCAAACATCTGCTTTCATTACGAGCTTCAACAATATTTTCTCTTTAAACTACCATCCACAGAAATACAGGAGAAGCACATTTTTCCAAAACACTGCATAAGCCCGGTGTTCTGTACCTTCTGAGGTATTTGTCTACACTGCACTCCTCCCCTCTCAGTAGACTCCTGCAGTGTAACTGTAACTAGCTGCATTTCCTCCAGGGAATTTTTCAAGTTTGAATATTCCTATCAGCTAAGTAGCGAAGTCCCAGTAGTTGCTGCCTTGGCTGCTGGCCACTTTTTTTTTTTTTTTTTAAGGAAATCATATTGGGAGTGCACAATGCTAACTGATGTGCAAGGAACATCCTGGAAATCTGTATTAAAATTGTACTCGATGGCTCACTGAAAAACCACAAAAGCCAAGAAATTCAGTGCTAAACCTGAAAGCCCCTGTTCACTTAGCCCATTGACTCGAAATATTTCAACACAGGCAGCACAGTGGCACTGCCAATACACAGGAACGGGGGGAGGAACACGAGGAGGAGGAGGGATCGGAGTTAACATCTTGGTACCAGTGGTTTTAGTGTAGCCACTGCTGGCAATGGACATAATTGACCAGGAAAATCCAACTCCCACTGCAAATGGATTAAGGAAGTTTAAGTCTTAAGTCTAAATTTCCTGGCTTTTGTGGGTTTAACTCAGACTCTCAGTGGTATTTGAACATATTTTTGGTGGTTTAATGTCCTGTTTTTAAACAGTGGTATTTTTTTTTCCACATTCTCAATGAAGTTTGCAAGAAATGACACAATAAAATGTTATAAGCCTGAAACTCCTAAATACAAAATACTACACCTACTAGGTTTTCTGCTATCAGTCCAGTTCATTAGTTTGCCTCCTCTACATAAAGTAAGTAGAAAATATTCTTAATGTGCATTAAATAATAACCAGGCTGGTCATTTCAGTTGAGATAGACCATTACGTTTCAGTAGCAGTTCTTTACACTTCAATTCAGAAGGGTCATATAATGCCACATTTTAAACTGTAAAGCATATTTGATTTAACTCAGTGTCACAAAACTTGGTGCCATGTTAGCTCTACACCCTCATAATAGAAACAAAACTGCTATGTGAGTTACTTGCTCCCTTTTAAAAAACAGATTAGAAGGGTTGCATATGCACACTACCACTTAACACTGTAGCGCCCAAAAAACCTGAACTGGAAAGCAAGTCAGTGACCTACTACAGTTGGTGTTAAGAAGCCACTGTAACGTACACCACCGCATACCAATTTCTAGCCATTTCTAGGAATGACCAGAAGTGTAGCACGTGATGCAGGACCTAGGTGTGTGTACGGGGGGATGATGTGACACTGCTCAGGGAGCGTGTGTACCAAGGAGTGTTGGATTAAGAGCTGAAAGTGGAGCGACCCCCATGAGGAGGTGAGCACTACAGATCGCTGAGGTTCTGTGTACTTCTTCCTCCTTGCACCCCGGGTTTACAGCCTTCATTCCCTAAATGTGAATGGTAAGGATCCTACTCTGAACTTTTTAAGGAAGCAAAGCTCCTACTGATTTCAAAATCAGAGTTCTCCCTCAGCCAAGAATGCAGAAACAGGAACTCAGTATTTTGACTATTTGGGCTGAAAATAGAAAAATTTTCAGCAAAGTGCAGCTCCGTCTTCCCCTTTCTCCTTCTCTAACAGTCACTGGTAAAAGCACCCCTCCATTAAAGAGCACCAACTCTCAAGTACGAAGGAGGTGCCCCTCATTTCATGTGAAGGATGAATATGCAGAGCCAAGTTCATGTGATGAAGGAAGCTGCTCCATGTTCCAATGAGATTCAAAACTTCAATGAGTACCTCTGAACTCTCCCTCATTCCAATGTCACAGCTTGGGAGCAGCACATCAATAATTATAGCAAGGCATCTCCTACTCTCATAGCAGCCAGTTAACTGGAGCACTGGTGCCACTTCCTCAGCTAAGGAGAGGCCAGCCAAAGAGTCCCTGCGACCTAGCAGAAAAACTCCTGGCTTTTTAAAAATGCAAACAGTGGAAAGCCTTTTGACACACTTTTCTATTAAATAAATGTTAACATACTTGCTGTTGGTTAGCAAACAGTTTAATGAAATGTTTGCATAGGGGGACTGTGCTTTCTTGATCTGAATCCCAAGTTTCCCTGTCTTAAGTTTCCAAATGTGCATGCTAACAGAACTTTTTCCAACCGTCCCTTCCTCTGCAAACAAAACAAAACCAGCTCTATGAACGTCTCATTTACAAGACATGTTAAGAGGTACGGGAAAGCTTCGTTTGACCAAAGATTTATTTGCAGTGCAGGCAAAAAAACAACGTCCTCTTAAATACTGCTGTGCAAACGCTTTGTTCTGAATAACCACCTTCCCGGGCCAGGGGAATATTTAACTCCTCCCCCCCCCCACTTTCCTCTCTCTCTTTGCTTAGCATTCCCCTGACTTAGCCAAGCTGCAGCGCAGGAGTCGGCCCACACTCTCCGGTTTTCTCGCACCCTCTTTCCAGGAACACTGGGGACAAATCGCGAGGATCTCACCCTCTCTCCATCCAGGCTCTGCAGCCTGGCAGCCCCACGCACCCGCAGAAGCAACATGCAATCCCTCCCCACCCCCTCGGTTTTTTTTTTTTTAAAAAGAGCAACTCTGCCTCGTTTGCGAGGAGCTACTTCTTAGCGTCGGTGTTGAAGAAAACAGATGTATACATAAGTAAGGTATAAGAGGTAAATCTTCCTTTCCCACGGCAAAAGCACCCCTCCTTCAAAACGATCGCAGCCTTGGCTACGTGGCTGCCCGAGGAGCCCCCCGCGGGCCGGCAGCCGGCCCGCAGCGCCGGGCGGCGAGGAGGGGCCTTGCCGGAGGCACAGCTCTGCAGCGAGCCTGCCCGCGCCTCCCCCGCTCCTGCTGCCTGCAACTCACTTTGTAACTTTAAAAAAGAAAAAGAAAAAAAAGGCAGGTAAACCGCGAGCAAGAAGAGAAGCGCGCACGAAGGCGATCCCTTTACGCCTCGTCGCCCCCCCGCCCCGAGGCGCAGCCCCCTTACCTGCAGCGTGCGGTCCCGACAAGAGGAAGGCCCGCAGCTTGCCGCCCGCCGTGGCGTTGGTGCAGAGCCCGCGGCCCTCCAGCAGCGCCTGCAGCGGCCGCGCCTCCTCCCGCCGCGGCTGGCAGCTGAGGCCGGCGCCGCAGCGCTCGGTGTAGATGCCGCAGGGCTGCCCCGGGCGCAGGGCGCAGGTGAGGCAGCAGCCGCAGCCCGGCTCCCGCACCCGCTCGGCGCAGTCGGGCTGCAGGGGCTTGCACTGCTGCAGCGCCCGCGCGTCGCAGGGCTCGCAGCGGACCACCGGCCCCGCCAGCGCCGCCGCCGCCCGCCGGACCAGCAACGCCAGCGCCGCCGCCGCCACTGCCCACAGCACGCCGGGCCGCGGCACCATGGCAACCGGCGGAGGGGGGGCCGCCGGGAGGCGCCCCCGCACAGCCCCGGCCGGGGAGCGGCACGGGCAGAGCCCGGCGCGGGCGCGCAGACGCCGCCGCTCGCCCGCGGGAGCGCGGCCGCCGCGGGCGGAGGGGAGCGGAGCAGCGCGGAGGAGCGCGGAGCGGCCCGCACAGCCGCCGCGGGGCTGCGGGGAGAGGCGCCACCAGCCGCTCGTACCCCGACCGGCGCGGGGAGGCGGGAGAGCCGCGCTGCCGGCACACGCACGCCGACCCTCTCTTCAGCCGCCTGCCCTTAATCGCATAAAGGTAGTAAGAGCTCGCTAGCAACAAAGGCAACTTTTTCCTTCTTTCCCCCCCCTCCTCCCTGCAGAGCGCCTGAATCACTTGGCTTGACACGAACTTTTTTTTTTTTTGGCCACACACAACACTGAGGAAAAAAAAAAATTACAAAATAAAACGCCTCGTAAAAGTAAAAAAAAAAAAAAAAATTAAAAAGCCAAGCCCAGACGGTCTGAAGAAAACTTGGTCCAAAAACGCTTCAGAAAAATAAAGGAGGAGGAAGGGCGGAGGTGAGGGGGACAAAAAAAAAAATCGAGAGGGGAAAAAAAATAAATTAAGAAAGCAAGGTTCCCTTCTTTTTATTCTCTTTGCCGCCTGCCATCCGCCTCCGCTCCCCGCCACTCCGCGCCCATCTGTCCCCTTATGCCGCCCGCCCCGCCCTATATAGCGCCGCGGCCGCCGGCCCGCCCCGCGCCATGAATAACGAGCGGCGCGGGGCGGCGGGGAGCGGCGGCCCTCGCCAAATCCAGGTTTCGGTCACGGAGGGCTGGGAGGGCCGTGCGGGGCGGGGCGGGGCGGGGGGGGGGGGGGGCGCGGCGCTGCCAGGGGTTTATGGGCACTTCTTAGAAATCAGCTGTAAGGGGTACGGCTGTGGGGAGAGGGGAACGTCGCGTGCCTTTTGTTTCAAGCAAAAGTGCTCTGTGTGTGTTTGTCCCCGTGTCCGTGTGTGTTTCCCTGGCACCGGGAAAGGAGACACGAGCAAAGCTCGCGCGGAGTGCCCTTTTTTGGACTCCTGTCTACAATCCTGTCTGCTTTGGGGCTGACTGAGAGCCCCGGCCATGGAGGAGGCGTGCCGTTGCTCACACACGCACACGCACGCACGCACGCAGGTTCAGGGCATACCTTGGGACCGGCTTCCAGCTCACATGACAGCTGCCTTTCCTGGGAAGATGGGGGGAAATGTATATGCGCGCACACACACGCGCGCACTTTGCACAGATGTTGCTCTGGGACAGGACTCGGTCCATGTGGTGCCCCAGCCTCGTGGATGTGCCTGCCCTAACTATCTTTTTAAAGTGTTTTCTGAACTCTTAAAACTTTTCTCTCTGTCCGTAAGAAAACAGTTTCCATTGCAATATCCTTGCAAATCTAGGAAAAAAAAACAAACCCAAAACCAACCTAAAAAACCCCAGCGAAACCCTACGTCGATTTTGCACAATGCATGTGTTGGTGTTCTGTTTGTAGCCGCTGCAAATTCCACCACCATTCTGCTTGGCTTATTTCACCCACCCCCCCACCCCCACCCCCGTTAACTTGGCTTAATTTTGATGGAGAAAATCTGAAGTGGCAATGCCAAAATTTGTGACCGTCCGTTCTGAAGCTCTCCTGCAAGCTGATGTGGAAGGGGATGGTGAGGTGTATACGTAGACATATATATGGTGTTTCAGCCATAGGAGCCTGCTCCTCATGCAAAATAAAACCAATAATGCTTGCAGATACTGGCTTATACAAATATATTCCGCCATGGGAATGATAAGAGCCAGACTACTGCTCTGTTTTCAACCCCTTCATCACTAACACTGAAGCTCAATTTCCAGTAATTCATCAGCTGTTCATGTGTCTAAATTCAAGTGGAAGAGTAGAATATATACGTGATCTATACATGAATATATACATGATACTGTGAATCTTGAAAACTGCACTTTTTACAAACCAGATCTTTTTAGATAATTAGAATCAACTATTCAGTTTCTTTTCTCTGTTCTTTATTCAGTAATGATACCTTTCAAATACCATCTTGAAAGGTGCACCATACATAGCAGGATAAAAAATATCTGATTTTATGTGTGAAGAATATGGTGTAAGAGTAGAGGCTTTTCCTCGGGAAATTAAAATTAAAGATGTGTTGGAAGAGAGATTAGCCTTGCTTAATGCCCCAATGTGTGACTGCCCCAAGACTTTTTCAGCCTTCTTTTGTCCTCTTGCTCATTTTGTTAATTGACCAAAAGAGGTCGCAGGTTGTCCAGGATTGAATTAGAGACTCAATTAATCTGTGCGAGCCCATCTACAAAGGGGGAATTGATGAAGCACAGTATACTGCATGCTTGGTTTCAGGGTTCGGGGCGGTGGGGGGAGTTGAGATTATTGAAAGCTTGCTGTTATCTTTTTATTTTTCTTTGGTTTTAATAACTGTTTCTAGGGGATGAAGTCTTTGGGTTTGTCTGGCAGTGTGTATCAGGAGAACTCATTAGGTCTAACAGAAAGAGGAGGCCTACTTCCTTTCTGCTCTAGCAGTAACACGGTAGGGTAGCAGTCTACACTGTATGTATACAGGCATCTTTTCAGTTCAGGTGAGCTTTTATAGCTTGCCACTTTCAAAACTGAAACAAAAATGCAGGGGAAATGCTGACAGCAGATAAGTAAAATGGGGCAAAGGGAATTAGGGGACGGAAGGAATGAAAGAGAGCAACCCTCTTCCTTCACCACAGTTGTACACCTCTTACTTACACACTAATACCAGTGTAACTTGTATTTCCGACTGTGGCATGGATGTTTTTATCAAGCTAACATTTGATTCCCACCATCAGAAAGACTTTTTTTTCCTTTCTCTTCTTTCTTTTATAACATTCCACAAACTTTGTGGTGCCCTGTCTTGAAGTCCTGTTAATACAAGGAGATATTTGCAATGTCACCAAATAAAAGTCGTCCACCTTTTTTCCTTTTTAAATACAAAATGGGTGAACTTAGTATATATTTTTACATATCATAAATCAAGTTTAATGCAATATCAAGGTACTTAGAACAAAAAGCACTCCAGATGAAAAATGAACACCGCCAAAGATGTGGCTGGATCACCTTTGCAGTAAGAGAGAAAGCCAGTAATGTGTCAAAGATCAGGTCAGCCTAGCAGCTTTTGCTAAACTGCAAACTGCTGTTTGCACTGTCTTAACCACTGGGCACTGCATTACAATGTCCTCGTTTCAGCTGGGATAGGGTTAATTTTCTTCCTAGTAACTGGTATAGCGCTGTGTTTTGGATTTAGTATGAGAAGAATGCTGATAACACACTGATGTTTCAGTTGTTGCTAAGTAGTGCTTACACTAGTCAAGGACTTTTTCAGCTTCCCATGCTCTGCCAGGTGCACAAGATGCTGGCAGGGGGCACAGCCAAGACACCTGATCCAAACTGGCCAAAGGGATATTCCATACCGTATGATGTCATGGTCAGTATATAAACTGGGGGGAGTTGGCCGGGGGGCAGCGATTGCTGCTCGGAGACTGACTGGATGTTGGTAGGCGGGTGGTGAGCGGTTGCATCACTTGTTTTTCCTGGGTTTTGTTTCTCTCTCTTTCTCTCATTGTTTTCCTTTTAATTACAATTTATTATTATTATTATTATTATTATTATTATTATTATTGTTATTATTATTATTATTATTATTTTCTACTTTATTTTAATTATTAAACTATTCTTATCTCAACCCATGAATTTTCTTACTTTTACCCTTCCAATTCTCTCCCCCATCCCACCGGGGGGAGGGTGAGTAAGCGGCTGTGTGGTGCTTGGTTGCCAACTGGGGCTAAACCACAACTATATGAATGACAGAATTTGGTTCAAAGCCCTATTTGACAATCAGAAGATGGATACCAATGTATCTGGAAAGCCAGATAAGGAATTTATAAAGAAAAAAAGGAAAAACCTCAACACACACCTATAGCTAACAGCTGAATTATACTTACGGACCAAACCTTAGTAATCTTGATGGAACTCTTCTATGTGGACAAGGCCAAAGGCTAAATATGCAAAGTGGCAATGTTTATAAAACTGTACCAAATCTGAACTTCCACATTTACTGTTTATTCTAGAGGCTTTGCAATTTTTTTCCTGTTTATTCAGTTTTACTGGGAGAAGAGGGAGAGACAAAAGTCATGTAGGGTTATACTGAACCCCTGCAGTCAGTTCTAGATGATGGAGAGCAGAAGAGGAAAAACTGAAAGGCACTGTGCTTCAGAGAATCTCATGTCCTCCTCCCATTGCTCTAGAGAGTGAAAGTGTAATTTATGGAAGCACAAAAAGGATGCACTTTATTTCCCATTCCACTTCTTCCTCCTGCCTCCTTCATATTCAGCTTGCTCTCTCTGGTGCATTATCTGAACTCATACCTTTTGTATACTTGTTTATTGGTAGCTGTGTTTGCTACAGGGACAAGACGTGGGAACTAGAGCTGTGGTTGAAGTAGCTCTACTTTCTGCTGTATGGTCACATTACATTTTGGAGCAATTCAGACTTTTTAGTGTAGTCCCATTGTACTGCATATGGTTACACTACCCAAAATTTAACTCTCAAGAATGTGAGCTTCCCTATATAGTGCCATTTTAAAACCTGTGTAATTTTGCAACTCTTTTCCTTTTTCAGACCGAAAGAGAACCTTCACAGAAATCTAAAGATATATAGCTCATCTTGGGTTGAAGGCTAAACCCACATTTGCAAAGCATCCTTTGATTTGGGTCTCTCTGCTTTTCTTTTTGCAGACTTTGGAGTTTTATGTACAATAAACTTCTGAAGTCAGCAGAAAGTAGGATTTCCTCAATATGTTCTTGTTTTTTCAGAGGAAGAATACTCAGATTTACAATGAAGTCAGTTGATATGATATGTACTTTAAATTTAATTTCTAGATCACTGTTTTCACAAAGGCAAGGATTAAGATCTCAGCATTATTTGTCACCTGTCTGTAAAAATATAGTTTAATGAAAATCTCCTGCAGACCTGCTCCTGGTTCAGGGTAGACGTGAACATCTCAGCCGTTTTCCAGCTCCCCCTCTTAAGCTAAGCGTGCAGGCTTACAAAGTAGAAAACTGTACTGAATTCCTCACAAATGCCACCCTGTGCTGCTTGTCTAAAGATGGCAATCTGAACTCAGTATGACAGAACAAACACAAACTGAATTTGGAAGCAGATAAAAGTGGGAAAACAAAGGAGAAATTACAAATCCTTTGTTGGGAAGTCAACTGAATTGAGACATTTTACACATTAGCAAAGACTTTTCAGGATTTGTCTCTTTCTTCGCTATCATAGGCATACATAATGAAGGGACATATATTGGTGCTATTACAGAAACAGTTACAAACACTTCCCTTTACTAATTGAGACATTGTCGTGGTTTAACCCCAGCCAGCAACTCAGCACCACGCAGCCGCTTGCTCACTCCCCCTGCCCCGGTGGGATGGGGGAGAGAATCGGAAGAGTAAGAGTGAGAAACACTCCTGGGTTGAGATAAGAACAGTTTAATAATTGAAATAAAATAGTAAAATAGTAGTACTAATGATAACAATATAATAGTAACAACAACAACAACAACAACAACAACAACAACAACAACAACAACAACAACAATAATAATAATAATAATAATAATAATAATAATAATAATAATAATATACAAAGCAAGTGATGCACAATGCTCACCACCTGCCAACCAATACCCAGCCGGTTCTCGAGCAGCAATCTCTGCCCCCTGGCCAACCCCCCCCCCAGTTTATATAGTGAGCATGACGTCACATGGTATGGAATAGCCCTTTGGCCAGTTTGGATTAACTCTTCTGGCTGTGCCCCCTCGCAGTTTCTTGTGCACCTGGCAGAGCCTGGGAAGCTGAAAAGTCCTTGACTAGCATAAGCAGTACTTGGCAACAACTAAAACATCAGTGTGTTATCAGCATTCTTCTCATCCTAAATCCAAAACATAGCACTATGCCAGCTACTAGGAAGAAAATTAACTCTATCCCAGCTGAATTAACTCTATCCCAGGACATACGTCTTGTTAACCGTAATAGAAGAAAGGAAGATAGCTGATAGGTTTCCTATTACAAAGCTCTTATCCAGAGAGGTGTTCATCTCTTTTATATACTAGTTAAGACATTATATAGCATGTCATGGCAATAAAATTCTTATGGAATTTAAAGACAACGGGGATTAAGAGGGAAGAGGAAATTAAGGAAAAAATCTAGCTCTCAGGACTTCTTCATAAGAAGAGAAGAGATTGCTGCTGGACCAGATGTTTCCTACACCCACACCACAGCCAGCATTGTGGATATTGTGCAAGTTCCAAAATGCAGGTGTCATGAGAGGTAAAAGGAGAAATGCTGCTGCTTCAAAAGTGTACAGTCTGGTGGAGCTAGATTTACTGACACCCTTGAACTTCTGTCTGCGAGTGAAAAAAAAAAAAAACCCATAATAAAAAAATCCTATCCTACCTTAAAATCTCAGTGAGGTGTTGAACCGGAAAGGTAAGTGAATTTGGATTACTGGAAGCAGACTGCAGCTGAGACTGGAGTGCATGGGGAACTGACCTTCTTTATGTGTATTTGATTTTGAATGAACACATTAAGTTTTAGGTTATTCTATAAATTAGTGGGTCATGAACATACCTCATGTTAAGATGGATTTACATACAATCAGAGTCAGAAGACAAAACGTATAAGAAAATATGTGAGAAATTTAGCAGTAATTTTAATGCCTGCAAATCTAGATGCCTTGTTACATGTGGCCTTCAGAAAAAGTCACAAAGAAAAGAAAGACACTTAAAAACTTTGCAGGATGTAAGTTGAGCAAGAAAAATACCAAGTTCTAAAATCGTCTGTCACAGACTGGTGTTAGAGCCAAAAGCATATGCTGTGAGTTCTGTTGAGAAGTTTCCCCTTACCAAAAGCATGAAGTTTTCTGGGGCAATCTGTGTGCAAAAAGAGGTAGATAGGTTTAAGTCCATTGTTTTAATTACCCAAGTTAAAATCACACAAGTCTCAACCATTTCCAGCTGAGAATGGCATCTCTAACATCCTATATATTGCGCTAGCCATTGAACTATTGATTAATTGGCAGTATTTGTCATACCTTCTCTCTTTGCAACTCTACTTTTTTGTTTTGCTTTATCTTGGTTATCAGACTATGCATCTTATCTCAACATTGGGCAGCATGGTATACCCAAAGCCTCTTTGGCCTCACAGGAGCGAAGGTCCTCTCTTCTGTTGATCACACTGGGCAGGTCCCAGGTCTATATGAATGTCTACTGTTATGTATCTCAACCCTCTGGGTGCTAATGCCTAAGGAAGTGATAGGCTACGATCTTGTAATAACCAATTATTATGCACATAATTTTTACCAGTAACTCAGGTATGCAGATAATATCAGGAAAACCACACATATTAATTACCATCAGTTCCCACTCTACTTCAGTTTACCCACCTATTGCATTTCTTTGACTAGGATTTTAATCTCTCGGAAGACAGCAGTGTTCATACTTTCCTTTTATGAGCAACTCATAATTTTGAGTACCTCTGCTAATTAATTAAATAATTTTGATGTCCACCATGAGAATGCTGACAGCAAGTAGTAAATGCTGACCAAGTAATAAATTTCTGATCAGCAGACCCCTTTTAAAATGTCTCAAATGTCAATTCCAAATCAACGGTCTTTTTTTTTTTTTTCAGTGTGGGCCCATATTTTTAAGATGACTTCAGGATTAATGTTCTCTTGGACATTCAGGGCATACTTTCAGGAAAAGATACTAGTTTGCAGATTCTGACTCTTTAAGCACTTCATAGTGCTTATTGCACAATATATGCCAAACAGGCCTGTAAGGTTTTTCAGTCTGAAACCTATTTTCTTTACAATGGCATGCAACAAGAGTAGGGGCAGGACCATGCACAGAATTACAAAGGAGCAAAATCAGGGTACAAAAATTGTATCTTCCTGTAGGAAGAATAAGTTTGCTATACTTATTAGGATTAGTGTAGACACTTTAAAACGTAACAGAAAGTCTTACGGATAAGAGGTGCTTAACTTCTTGTTTCACAAGCAAGTTTTGTTTAATAGATGCTTTGTTGAATGCAAATATGTCATCAGTGGACACTTCAGCCTTTTCCCAAAGCAGAACAGGAATGACAAAATCAAAGCATGGCTGAGTTTAATACTTGCTGGAAAATTTTAATGGCTCCACAACAGTGAAGTATCTCTTGATGACAGAAGACTGGCACAGTGCAGTAGTATCACTATGAGTGATCTGATCCTAAATCCATCAAATATAATAGGAATCTCTGTCCTTTTAGGAGCCATTAGTTAGGGTTTTTAGCTGGAGTATAGCTTCCTGCATGAATTTGGCCATTGGATGTGGAAACTGCAGAAAGGGATCCTCAGATCTGCTACAGACTGAAAGGAAGAATTTTCCAGGAACACAACAGAAAAACACTTTTTTTTTTTTTTTTCTATTATAGTCACATTCTCAAGTCTGGGAAGCCATACCTAGAAAGAGAACAGAAATACATATGACGTATTTGCTGACGCATGCTTAGTATCCCATGCTGTCTGATGCTTCTTGTTGTTGTTCTGTTTTTCAAAATTCCATCTCCCTGAGAGTTAGTCAGAAAATTATCATGATTTTTTAAAAAAGATTGTAAATAGGCTGTTTCTAAATTTCAGCATAGTTATCTTTGCACAAAGCCTATCTCAGCAAATCACAAGAGTGTTGTATGTCTTAGTTTTGTCTCTGAGCCATAAACTTTGTCAGTTCTTAGGAGAATCTGGAAAGTCAAATCATGGCATACAAACAAACATTCTGCTTCTTCTGTGTACAGTAGTTTCTCAGAAGGATAAATGTCAAAAATTATGCTGGAAAGACATGTACATCTCCATGTTATATATGCGGGTGTGACCAGAAAACAAGGGGCTAAATCAAATCCTGTTCTTGCTGCTGAAGTAATTGGCAATATTCCTGATGACCTGGGAGCATTTGGGTCTGAACTAAGGAGCGGCCCTTTGATCCATGTGCATAAAGAGACATTAGGTCTAGTGGACTAGTCCAAAATACAGCCCTGAAGTGCACCCAGTGCAGAAGTAGGAGCTTCTGTACTCACTGCTTCAATTTACTGATCTGATAGCACTGCAACAAGCTACTTGTTCATGCAAATTTTTATAGGCACCTGGAGTTACAGCATAATCCCTTGGAAATTTTCTGTTGTTTATTAGAGGAAAAGGACTGTGGTCTGTATATTATTGAACATTATACTTAAAGTAACCTGAAAATGGGGGTACTTGAGGCTCACCCGCTAACATTCAGGAAGAGAGGAAATGGCCTCAAGTTGTGCCAGGAGAGCTTTTGATTGGATATTCGGAAAAAAATTCTTCACTGAAAAGGTTATCAAGCATTGGAACAGGCTGCCCAGGGAAGTGGCTGAGTCACCATCTCTGGAGGTATTTAAAAGACATGTGGACATGGTGCTTAGGGACATGGTTTAGTGGTGAACTTGGCAGTGCTAGGTTAACGGTTGGACTCAATGATCTTAAAGGTCTTTTCCAAACTAAATGATCTATGATGTCTGAAGAGAAGTCATTGTGGAGCACGTCTCTACAAATGAAACTACTAGCTGTCAGACAAAACAATCTTTCACAGGGAGTTAGTTTTAGGAAGGCACACTATGACAGTCAGATAATTTGTGGAAACCATTTCATCTTGTGCTCTCACTGGTTTAATTGTCCTTTCATAACATTGCTAAGAATTAAGAACTCCATTGAAATTAATGGAGCTAGAATGATGAAAAGTTGGCAGGAGGGGAAAGAGAGTGAAGCCCTGCGTATCAGAGCTCACTTTTTAGTAAATCTGGGAAAATAACACTTCACACAGAGATAAAGAGAATTAATATATCTCTCACCTCACTAGCTAGAAAATGTAAAGGACACGAGGCATTATTATTATATGTTGGTATTCAAAGCACAACCTGTTCAAGAAGTTGTTGTGTATGGGATGGTGGTTTTGAATCCAGAATTCAACTCTGAAGGAAGCTGTTCCAGAAGTCTCCCTTAGAAAACCATGAAATGATGGATGAAAATTGACAGAATCTGATGTAACTTCTCACATTGCCCAGCAGTTCCTCCCCCCACAAACAAGAAAAATTTCCCAGACTTGCAGAAAGATCAGTCTACCCCTGTCCTGATTGGCTTCTATATCTTAATCTCTTCTTTAGACTATTTCTGCACTAAGTCTTTGTTGAGTTCAGCCAGGCTGGTCAGAAGTATGATGACAGCAATTTTTACTGAGAGATATATAGTTTTAAATACTCACATATAGCTTTATTATCACAGGAGGACATGGAAAGGGTTATACTGACAAAGATAATAGTCCTATTTCTGCAGCTGTGTCCCTCCTGTGTGCATTTTGTATGACATACAACTGTTTCAGTCTACTAGAAAAGTGATTTCGAGCAGATGCTTCCTGAGCTTTCTGGACCCATCCACAATCAAACTTCCTAGCAAGAGTTTTTATTTTTCCAGACAGGAGCCAAAGATAAGGACTGCCTCTTTTCATGTTCCCGTTAAAAACTTTACTCTTCATTTTAGCCATCCTAATTAATTGCCTTAAATTGCTTCTAGTTCATAAATGCCTCTCTAAGGAAAACACCAGTATGACAATTATAGTCACTTTCTTCCATGGACTACATATACAACTGCATATTTTATCTCTATTCATATGAATAAAAAATAGATGCCCAATGTAGTTTTGAAAGGAATAAGCCATAGCAGCATTTTATAATTAATACAAAGGATAATTGGTCTACTGACAGACAAGGCTGCACCAGAACTTCTCAAACCCCAAATTATGAGAACAGTAAGTTCAAGAAAAAGCCTATTGCAGCCTTGCTGTTGATAGCACGTACCAACATACCTTAAGGCTTTCATTAATACTGCCAGTTTCATTCAGTATATACTCTCCCATAAAATCTTCATTGCTCCTTTATGGTCTCAGTGCTGCAGAAAATCAGCTTATCCGAACGCAGTGCATGACTTTAAACTATTTTTCTTCTTTACTATTGAAGTTTGTGTTATTTAGTATTTTAAGTTAAATCCGCTTAAGGACTGAATTGCCTTATAACAGTCTACACTAAGAATTTGCTCAGATGAGACTGGATTAATTTAAAGCCACTTTAGAGAGAGACTAGGTCATGTTTCCTAAGCTAGGTAACCTCTATATTAATCTAAGGACCTGACCCCCAAAATATTTATTATTATAGGAATAGCATGTTATTATATATAATAAAATAATAATTATATATAATAAAAATAGCTATATGGATAAATGAATGCAAATATAGGCATATATAACTATATTAAACTTGCCATCAGAAAATGTGGGTCATACAGTCATTCCCACATCTGTATGTGTGACCAAAAGAAGGAACTCAATGGAATGCTTTTAAAAACTATCTTTTTCATTATTCTCAATTAGATATAAACAAAAAGTGAAAATACGCCTAAACAAAACTGAGCAGTTTTGCTTTAATAATCCAACCAGAGGTCCAAAACCATCTTTGACCGAAAAAGATGAATAATAGCCATCAGCTTTTTTTCCAGACAACTGAACAGACTAGCAGCTCAAAAATCTGGAAATTATTAAACATATAAATAACCATCCCCCCTTTGGGATGTTAAAAATATTAAAAACAATGGAGAATCATTTGAACTAAGTCATCTGCTGTCCTATGTTGTGGGATCTGCAAGATGTGGCAATAACAGACGATATAAAAACACAAAGTTCTTAGAAGAAATCTACATTTGGAATTAATTTGTTAAACTGTGAATTTTGCGCTTTCAAAAGCAACAGCATCATGATTTTCAACTGTGCATTAAAAATATTCTAGTAGTAGTAGTAAGATGAAGGCAATCTTTTATGTATTCTGCAGACATTATTATTTCCATATGGTGGAATACCTTTCACGCTATTATGATATACTGTAATACTGATCGCTATGGTAACTGTGCCTACTTTAATTTATTGTATTACAAGCATCTAAACAACAGACACCTTTAAATAGCAAAGATCAGATCCCATAAATACTGTTCATACACTGCCATAGTTCAGTACAGAATAGAGAGAGGCTTACAGTACTCCAAGCAAATGGGAGCTGGTTCAAACTTTGCATATCATTTAATTCCATTGTTATAAAAGACCAACAATGAGCTGAAGCATAAGAAAGCAAATAATCCTTGCATTACTTGCAATGGAAAATACTGTTAACACTGAATGAAATGTAGCTGAAGCTGCTGAGTGTAGCAGTTACCCTTCATCGGGGTACACAGTAGGAGTAGTTAAATTTCCTTATTCAAGGAAACTGTTGAAGCAATAGGGAGCCACCGCCCAAAACACAGGCCACATGCATGGCTGGTCAGATGCTTAGCTGTGTGGGTGGAGGGATTTCTCTGGGAGCTGAACACAAACACAGGGGTTGGGCATTGCTGGAGCAGGGTTGTGCATGTGCTCCGAAGTGAAACAAGCAGCCTGAATACCACAGAAACAAGTGAAGTACCAGAGACAGCTAGGGGAAGCGCTCTAGATACAGTGAATAAAGGCCACTGAGGTTAATGGAAGGACAAACTCTTTCAAAATTATCTTTTCTGTATCTTTTCAGGAGTTAATGTAAAAATCCAAAGTAGTGAAAGACGTAGTTCCATGGGCCTCGGAAGTAAGAATTGTCAGCCAGCCAAAAACCCCCTAACCCACAAATCCATCCAGTCGTCTACCAAATAATCAGCTACTTGGGAGTGACTGATTTTAATGCCTTAAAGACAGCAAGCTTTTTTTTCTAGGGTCAGGGTATTTTTAAGGTATCTCCATAGGAGTTCAGCTACCTTTTATCGATTTCTGATAGTCAATTACAAATTTTGATAATTTATCCATTAATCTTCTGTTAAACTTTTATGAAGTCAGCCCCCACAAAGCATCGGTGCTTAAACATTTATTTGATGGGAGATCAGACTTGGCCAGGTTAAGGCTAAGCTGTGCCTTTCCCTTTTCTACTTAGCCAATGAAAGTGGATAATTTACAAAATGATATTTAGAAAATATTTCAGATCATATATACACAGCTCTGAAATTCATGCAAGTTAGTGGTTTTAGACTAGGTATTGACAGAAGAATATGTCATAAATTGAGGTGACTGGACAATTTTATGGCCAAGTTACATAAGGATCTTTCACCTTGAGTTGGCCAAATAAGATCCAATTTTAAACAGTCTCTGCTGCCTAAACATATCAATAGCTGTCAAAATACTGAATTATTTAGAAATTCTTAAATATTAATGCCACTCATTTCATACATTTTGGATCTGATAATGGCTGTTAGACTTTGGATATGACTGCAAGCAGCATTTCTGGAGATAATGATAATATTTTGGTTAGAGCATGGTGCTAATAATGCCAAGGTCACAGGTTCAGTCCCTGCTCACTGCAGGGGGGTTGGGCTCGATGATCTCTCAAGGTCCCTTCCAACCCAAAGCATTCTATGATTCTATGATTCTATGATTTTGTTAAGAAAAAACCTTGGACTTCTAACTATATGTACAGATTAAATTGGCTAGTAACCCTTATCACCTACATTATGTTTGAAACTACTACCCCACAAATAAAAAATAGTGAAAAGCCAGCATTTACTGTTTAGGCCAGATTATTTGTGATCAATGTAGTAAAGATGAAACCGTCACAGTTTCTTTGTTGGTTGTTTCCTTTCAATAGAATAGTAAAATGGTATTTGCAAAATTATCTTATTTGTGCCTTATTGTTGCTGCCACCACGAGCTCCGGAGCTCCTGCCCACAAACATCATTAGAAAAAGACAACTCACTCCACGGGCACAGTTTATACACCACTTTGTTGTGGTATTTGCACCAAAATTTGGCCCATCATATCTTTTATTTACAAATTGTATAGTCTTAAGTGTAGGATTATTTTCACAATAGACTGCCATGACTTCCATATTAACGAGAGAGATTTAAAAGTAGAGCATTTCGTTCAACCTAATCTTACCATCCTAGTTACGTGATATTGTAATAGTGCTATCATTATTATTTCTGTAATGATAACAGGAAGTTCTGAACTAGAACCAGGCAGCCTGGTTGTGTGGGTACATGTACAAACATAAGAAAAGAGACAGTCCTTGCCACAGGCATCCTACAAATAACAGAAGGAAGAGAATTAAAGAGGTTGCTCATGGTATGCTATATTCTGATTTCGAGTCCTCCAAACTCTAAATCAGAGACTAGATTTTGCGTACAGTAGTACAAAGGTTTTCTTCCGTGTATAAAACATTCACTTCTTCCTTAGCAAAGCCTTGGTTCCATGCCTACAGAGCAATTTGTCAGAATTCTGTGTCAGAAACACAGATGTAACTGTTTGTTCACACTGCAAAATGGATAAATGGGTCAGTGAAATGATCTTGCTCAATTAGATAGGGGGCATTAGACTATCTAGTCACTCAACTTCAGGTGAAGCAGCTATCCCCTTTACAGGGTGGTCTGCAATTGCTTCTGGCAGCACAGCTGCGGGGGGGAAGCAAACTGTGGTCCTGGGGCTGCTGGGGTAGGAACTTAATAAAGAGGCTTTGCTGCCACAGGAGCTGCAATGTTAAACTGCACCTTCAGTTTATATATATAAAATATATATATGTATGTATGTGTATATATATTTAAAAAAAACTCCCACACAGAGCGGAATTTTTCCGCTAGTGTAACTACAGTAGCTCTCTCAAAGACTTAACCTGAATCGACAAAAGCTGCCTTCTGTCAGCATGGCTATGACCAGACCAGGGGTCCTCCTTAACAAAACTGTGTCAGCCACAATGTGTGAAATTTTTCTATTAAACAAAAATACTATCTTCTTACACTAGCACAGTGTCATAGGCTAACTTCTGTTTGCAGAGTCTTGCTTTGACAGCCATAAAGCTATATTATTTGATGGCAGCATGGAGCCATATGGGGAATGAGTTGCTGGTCAACAAGGTTCAGATTTTAGTTAAGAAACATCTATGTAGTGAAAAGCTGACTGGCATCTTTGTTGGCATATCATAACACTGAACAAACACTGCATGCATACAGTGAGTTTTTTTCTCACTCTTAATGTGATCTCACATTAAAGACAAGGCCATTTAGTAGAGCAGAGCTGCTGCCATATGTTGTACTTGCCCTGTGCCACAAGGATCCCAAATTCCTACAGGATCCTTCCTGTATCACCCAGGCATAGGTGCTGTGGTGATCCCTTTCTTTTGTAAAGACAAGAGTCTCCACCAACAGTCTCAGACACCTCAAGGTATGAAGTAGGCCTATGTATTTTATTAAAATAAGTTAATAAAACAACAAAAAAACCAACAGCAAAACTGAGTGATTGCTTCTGTAACACCGTTATTCGGGGAACCACACAGAGGACTGCAACAGTGAGGTTACAGGGCTCATGACTCCTTGGGAGCTGAGGTGCTAAGCAATAAGCAAGACGAAAAGGAGGAGCACCAACAGGGCTGAGCAGGATACCTCACTCCTTCCTTGTGCTGCAGCCAGTGACAGTCTCACTCCACTACTTAACAGGAAGGGCTTGTTATTGAGGTTAAGACACAGTTCTTACTTACCTTAAGGAATCAAGAGAACTGGCCTCTGGCATGAAGTGAAAACTCCTGGGAAGCTTGTAATACCTGTGTTCTTTCAAAACTAAATATCCTGCTCCTGTCCCTAGGGCAACAGAGTTTCCCAGTACCTTTGTGGCACAAAAGATGATGCCAATCTCTTAGCTATATGAGTGCTAGTAAGTAAAACAGGCCAGAAACCATTTTCTGGCCTTGAGACTAACTAGTATGACAAGACTCACATCTGCAGTGCTAAGCTCTCTATCCCCTAAAACAAAGTAGCCACGTCCAGACTGCCCAGTACGTCTCCTTCAGGCCGCCACGCAACCACAGAGCTTCACTGGGATTACAGTTTCAGGAATGGTCCTAGCAGACAATTGCCTTACTGTCCCAGATAGGAGGGAGGCCAGTGAGCATTTTGTGTGTGGATGCTTCAGACTGCTCAGGCTTGGTTTGGGGGGGGGGGGGCGGGAATGACGATCAGCTTGTGCCACAGCCCTTACTAACAATTCGACAGTATCGAGCACTACAGGACAAGGCTTGTACTTGTGAACTGTCTCTGTTTAGTTTAACAATATAAACACAGACTTAGAGTCTTCTGCATGCAAAAGGGTTACATGGGTTCAAGGGCAGATCGGACAAGTACTTGGAATATAGGTCTACTGAGAGCTGCTAAATAGCCAAACCACATCAGCTACAGAAAATCCCCTGAGCTAAAACCAGCCAGAGATTAGGAGAACAGTCAGGAGATGTGTCATGTATGGTTGTCCTGTTCTCACTCTTTCTTGGGAATCAACTCAATGGCCAGTCTTAGAAACAGGGTAGACGGACCTTTGGTCCACACCGGTAAAGATATTTTCATGCTCTCAGGAGTCACAGAAGCAGTGAGTGCGGCACTGACCTCAGTTGCCCAAGATTTTCTCCTTATACATATGTGTAGTTACATGCATACGCATTTGATATCTTTTTCTTTTCGTTTAAGACCTCCTCCTCCTCCTCACTGAGGATACCGTGAAATGGCAGGAGAGCCATGCTGTCACTGCAGCTCCAGCAGTGGTCTTAGAGGGAGATGACCAGAACAAGGAACTTCGTACTCAGCTGCAGCCAGGTGTCCAAAATTTGAGCCTAATTGAGTTTCCTACACATTAATTAGGTAGAGAGTACATCAGGGTGTTTCACTTGTTTGCAATAACAGCTTTCCTTTGCGAGGTGCCTGATAAAATAACTTAAAATTGACATTAAGACAGGGAATTAAATGCTTGGATAACACTGAGAAACATGATATAAAAGTGGAGAGAGCGGAAGAATGAGGACCCACTTGAAAAATTTCGTGTTTTAGCAGTTTAATTTCCTCATGTCAAAATGCTATTCTTCCAGTCATTCCCCAAAGAAAATTGCAGTAACTGGCTATCTAACAAATGATTTGTGCGCCTTTCCTGCTTTGGTACCACTCAGGAGCCTTCAGAGATCCTTTCTCCCTGAAGAAGGAAAATGAATCCCAGCGAAAAGAATAGCAGCGGTATTGCCAGCCTCCTGCTGCCTTCCCTCCCTGAAGCGACAGTGCGAGGCAGACGGCCTTCGGGGAGGCCGTGGCAGCGCTACCGACGAGCGGCACTGCCTCCCCCCGCTCTCCAAGCGCAGCGGCAGCGCGGGCGGGGAGGGGGCATGCCCTGCCCTGCCCTGCCCTGCCCTGCCCTGCCCGGCCCGGCCCTGCCCTGCCCGGCCCGGCCGTGCCGAGCCCAGCCGAGCCGCCCTGTGCCGATCCGCGCGGTGCCGGCACACCAGGGTCCCGACCTTCCCCTTTTGTCCCCTTGTCCCCGTCTCGGGAGGCGGCTGGGAGCGGCGCCACCCACCTGGGTCAGCCCGACTGACCTCCTCCCGCGGCCGCCACCTCCCGGCCGCCCGGCCGCCCGGCCGCCCGCAGCCCCGGGCAGGGAGGCGTCGGGGGAGCCGCCGGGACGAGCGGTCACCGCCCGGCCCGGGCGGAGGGGCACAGAGGGCAGCGGGGCCTGGGCCGCTGCCAGCGGCCCGCGGCCACCACGGTGCTCGCCGGTGTGCCTTGTGGTTCAGTCCTGCCCGTTTCCACAGTTCGCGTTTGCCCATAAACCTGCTGTCCCCTCCACTGAGGTCATTAATAATCAGCTCCAGTGGAGAGCAGCCGGCGCATGGCTTGCCACATGCACAACTTATTTCCCTCCGCTTTGCGATTCCAACACAGGAGCGAGCAGCTTTCCTCCCAGAAATGTTGCTGCATCTTGCCGGATTTTGAGCTGTGGTGTGACCTTTGTGCCAAGCCACATGGTTTTTCAGGACATGTTTTTTAGCCTGAAAGATCCTGATTAATCTTCCCTTTGTACTGCTGGAAGCCTTTTGCTCTAAATGGAGCTACTCTTGATTTATAACCTGCCCTTGGAGAGAGAGGAGCAAGGCTGCACGCTGCCTTTCAGCAAGCATCCTGGTGGCCACCACGTCCTGCAGGTGTGGCATGCATTCACCCACAGGCTTGTTGAAACATGCACTTTCTATTTCTCTATGGCCAGTAAACTATTTATGAACGGTAAGTAAAAAAAAAAAAAAAAGCTGAGTTTTTGTGGGCAAGTTTGAATACAGTTTTGTTCTTCAAGGCACCACTAATCTTGACACAAGGTAAATGTCAATGAGGACAAAGATGTATCAATACCCATCCTTTACATGTTAGTGCTTACCTGGACACAGAATGAAGTACATGACAGTCACTCAATTGACCGCAGAAAGCTGCAGGTCTGAGTCCATCACGCAGCCTGGAACCTGTAAGTCCAGAGAGTCAACATACTTCTAGCCTGAAATTTATCACACAAAGCCATTCCCCCTTGGGGATGGGAGTAATAAAATTAATGACAAAGTACTTGTAAGACATCAATTACACTGTGTACAGTGGGTTTTGGACCCTTGTTTGGGGCTGCTAGTTGGGTTTCAGAGAGCGACGTTAATGCAGCACCTGGAAAAATGGTGGTACAGTGTCATTATTTAACTTCCACCTTTGGAAAAAAGCTCTGAGGTAAGGGCTAGAAATTTCTTAATGATATAAAGGCTTAATACAAAGACATTAACTCACATGGGTAAGGAATGTCACACAGAGCCATATTTGCCATTAGCTAGGAAAGCATTGTGTGCAAGGTAAAGTATAAACTATGTCAATGGAATAGTTACATCAACTAGAATATGAAACTAGAGTTCCTAAACTGCTGCTGAGATGCTGAGATGGAGCCTGCCTTCTGCTTTACGTAGATGGGCAGTGCACTTTCTTCATTATGTGACTAGCGAAATGTCCCTAACCACATCTGTTGCTGCCTCCCTGACTGACTATACCTCTCCTTGGCAAGAGCAGAATGCAGAAAGGCCTTCATCTTCCCAGACTGTTTACATGATGCTTCTGCTGACGACAAAGTAGCAACAACAAAATATAACTGTAGAACCAAAAGTGTGCTACTGTGTTGAGAAAGAAATTGAACAAGATCCAAAAAAATAACAAGTAACTTTTATAATAGTATTCTGTTAATAAACAAAACCAAAATACATTAAAGACTGGAAGCACACAAAGTTATTCACATTTGCCTATCAGAAGTTAGATCTGTTACTGTGTTATTTTAATAGTAGTTTACAAAGATTCACATTCTATCTCATACTTTAACATGGAAATATGTGCACATTTAAGTAACAGCTTTTCCAGTATTTGTGGAAATTATTTTTTTTGAAGTCTGTGTACATCCCTTTCACAGGAACAAGGTTCTTTCTCTTCAGTGAAAGAACAATTCCAAAGCTATACAGAACTGACCAGCAGCCAGCTCTCAGGCTATTTTCTGTGAGCCTTTCTGTGTATCCTTGCCTGCAGGATGGCTGACCTGGTAAGGAGGGCGTTAAGCTAGCAATGGTGGGGAGGGAGGAAGTTACCAGCAGCCCTGTGAGGGAGTGATGGACAGGTCTGATGAGCAAAGGGCCTGGAGTGAAGTGACAGGAAGAGATCACAAAATTAAGAAAACAGGGTTGAAGGAGGGCCACCTCCAGTGCTTGCGTGTAAGCAAAGAAGTGCCTGCAAGGCACCATTATGGAGAAGTGCCCAAAACCCTTTCTAGGAAATCAGCATGCTGGGGTGCCTCTCTGAAGCATCTGTACACTCATGCACACAGCATGGGGAATAAACATAATGAATTATAGATCTGTGCGCAGTTGCAGGACTATAATTTTTTGGGGATCACGGAGATGAGGTAGGGTGGCTCCCATGACTGGAGTGTTGCAGTGGAGGGATACAAACTGTTTAGGCCAGGAAGATGAGGAGGGGAAGTTTCCCTTAATGTGAGAGAACAGCTGGAGTGCATGGAGCTGTGATTCATTGATGAATGGGACAAGGGGACCTGATTACATAGGACGTGGAAAAAGCTGAGGTACTCAATGCCTTCTTTGCCTCCGACTTTATTAGGAAGACTGTTCTTCAGGAATCCCAGGCCCCAGAGACCAGGGGGAAAGACTGGAGCAAGGAAGACATATTCTTGGTGGAAGAGGATCAGGTCAGGGAGTACCTGAGCAAACTGGACATATGTAAGTCCATGGACTCTGATGGGATGCACCCACAAGCACTGAGGGAACTGGCTTTGTCATTGTGAGGCCACTCTTGATAATCTTTGATTGATTGTTGCAATTGGGAGAGGTGCCTGAGCACTGAAAAAAAGGAAATATCACTCCTATCTTCAAGAGGGGCAAGCAAGAGGACCCAGGGAACTACAGGCCAGTCAGTCTCACCTCAAGCCCTGGGAAGGTGATGGAGCAGCTAATCCTGGAAACCATTTCCGGGCCCATGAAGGACAAGAAAGTTGTTAGGAGTAGTCAGCATGGCTTCACCAGGGAGAAGTCATGCTTGACCAACCTGATAACCTTCTATGATGAAGTTACTAACCTGGTAGATTGTCCTGGTTTCGGCTGGCATAGAGTTAATTTTCTTCCTAGCAGCAGGCATAGTGCTGTGTTTTGGATTTAGTAGGAGAAGAATGTTGATAACATGCTGATGTTTTTAGTTGTTGCTGAGTACTGCTTATGCTAGTCAAGGACTTTTCAGCTTCCCATGCTCTGCCAGGCGCACAAGAAACTGGGAGGGGGCACAGCCAGAATAGTTGATCCAAACTGACCAAAGGGCTATTCCATACCATATGACGTCATGCTCAGTATATAAACTGGGGGGGGTGGCCAGGGAACAGCGATCGCTGCTCGGGAACTGTCTGGGTATCGGTCAGCGGGTGGTGAGCAATTGCATTGTGCATCACTTGCTTCGTGTATCATTATTATTATTATCATTATTATACTGTTACTATTAGCATTACTATTTTACTTTATTTCAATTATTAACCTGTTCTTATCTCAACCCAGGAGTGTTTCTCACTCTTACTCCTCCGATTCTCTCCCCCATCCCATCGGGGTAGGGGGAGTGAGCGAGCGGCTGCATGGTGCTTGGTTGCTGGCTGGGGCTAAACCACGACATAGATGAGGGGAAATCAGTGGATATTTTCTACCTGGATTCAGTAAGGCTTTCCACACTCTCCCATAAGATGCTCATAGAGAAGCTGTTGAAGTATGGGTTGGATGAGCAGACAGTGAGGTGGATTGAAAACTGTCTGAATGGCTGGGCTGAGAGCGTGGTGATCACTGGCTTGAAGACCAGTTGGAGGCCAGTAACTGGCAGTGTATCCCAGAGGTCCATACTGGGTCCAATCCTGTTTAACATCTTCATTAATGACCTGGATGATGGGGCAGGGCAGAGTGTACCCTCCACAAGTTTGCTGGTGACACAAAACTGTGAGGAGTGGCTGATACACCAGAGGGTTGTGCTGCCATGTGGAGGGACCTTGACAGGCTGGAGAAATGGGCTGGCAATAACCTCGTGAAATTCAACAAGGAGAAGTGCAGAGTCTTGCATCCGGCGAGGAACAACCCCATGCACCAGTATATGCTGGGGGCCACCCAGCTGGAAAGCAGCTTTGCAGAAAAGGACCTAGGGGTCCTGGTGGACACCAAGTTGGACATGAGCCAGCGATGTACCCTTGTGGCAAAGAAGGCTGATGGTATCCTGGGATGCCTTAGGCCAAGTAGTGCCAGCAGGTTGAAGGAGGTGATCCTTCCCCTCTACTCAGCACTGGTGAGGCCACACCTGGAGTACTGTGTCCAGTTCAGGGCTCCAGACTGGAGAGAGTACAGCAAAGGGCCACAAAGATGATTAATGGACTGGAGCATCTGTCTTATGAGGAAAGGCTGAGAGAGCTGGGACTGTTCAGCCTGGAGAAGAGAAGGCTTAGAGGGAATCTTATCAATGTATATAGATACCTGAAGGGAGAAGGTCAAAGAGGTCAGAGCCAGGCTCCCAGGAACCAGACCCAGTAATGCCCAGTGGCAGGACCAGAGGCAATGGGCACCAGCTGAAACATAGGAGGTTGCCTCTGAACATCAGGTAACACTTTTTTACTGTGAGGGTGACCACAGGTTGCCCAGGGAGGTTGTGGGGTCTCCCTCCTTGGAGATATTCAGAAGCATGTGGACATGGTCCTGGGCAACCTAGGTGGTCTTGCTTGAGCAGGGGGGTTGGACCAGATGACCTCCAGAGGTTCCTTCCAACCTCAGCCACTGTGTGATTCTCTGTGACCCCTGTGTACTTCCTGGTCAACACTAGAGACAGATTTCTTCTGAAAACAGAGCTGTTGGACTTCATAGTCTCTCTCTGAAAACAAAATTCTACCTGTTTTATTTTCCATGGTTAGCAATGGTCAGCAGCATTTTTTTATTATTATTATTCTGAACTTTTATTCTATGGCAAATGGTCAATAGTTCTTCATTATCTTCCCTTTGCACTTCCTTAATCCCAGTGCCATCTGGACCAAAGTATTCACCCAGTTCCTCTCTTATCCTGCACAGAACACTTCTGGCCTATGCATTGAAGGTATATGCTTTACTGCATACCATACCTATTTCTTTTGTCAAATCTAATCTACAGAAATTGATTCTGGCCTATCTTTAACCCCTGTATGACACTTTCATCAAAACTAAAGACTGCCAGGTGCAAGCAACTATTATGATCTGTCACAGTGAATCAAACAAAGCATAGCACTTTAATGGGCCAGACCACTATTTAGTGACTACAGAAAACAGTAAATAACAAAACATCTTTATTAATTTTGAAGGCAAGACATTTAATTAATCTTTGAGTCATATCTGAGATTTATGGTTTTCAAAACATTAAATAAAAAAAACCCAAAACCATACCAAGCCTCAGAAGCTACTTTACTCATTTCATAACAATAACTCAGAGGAGAAAGTGTAAACAGGTAAAGTATAATTGATACATCTTAGCTCTGACAGCCCAGGAGGTATGCAAAGCAGAGAGGTGTTCAAGGAGGCAGCCAAACAATTAAAGGAGAATATGCCAAGATAATCTGATTTAAAGGTGTATGGTGTAAATATTTCTATGTCCAACCTACATTATGCCATTTTTATGTGAAGGTCTTGAAACTGAATTGAACTGAATTTTGAATTTAATTGAAATTTATTGGAAGAGGAGGAATATTTCCATCTCTTTGAGAGTGTAATAGGGTGGGAGGGGAATGTCTAAATTTTTATCCACTTTGTAGGTGGCAGAAGAATGCAGACTTATTGATTAAATTAAAACAGAAAAAAAAATTATTATCTTTACTCAGCTCTGTTAGTGACATTTCCAGTCTAACTGGTAGCTAATACTAAGGCAGTTGCTATAAGCAGTCTTTAAATAAATTGCTAGCTCTTGGTTTTCTAATAGGTTTTTAAGCATTAGCTGAAACATTCCTGTAGTGATGAGAGGGAATATAGTAGCAGTGTTCTGATTTTGCACCATTTTTATATGGCAATACCTCCACTAACTCAACTGCCATATTTAGAGAGGGTAGATTCAGAGTTGTATTTCTTAGAGAAAAAAGAGATACAATCCCAAATTCCTTCAGAAATATTTAATTTATGACAGTAAATGTGGTGCACATTTGTCTTTTTCTCTCTAAATTCTGAACTAATGGCATTTTTTTACTAATAAATTATAAGAGTAAGTAAACACTTAGGCTGTTAATAAGTGTCCTGTTCTGGTCATAGCTTGTTCCTGCAGTAGTTGCTTATGACTGAAAATGCTAACTCTTACATCTGCTAGGGGAACAGCACTTACTAGGAGTAATTCACCTTAGTCAACATGAGCCAGAGCAAAGATGTATAACATACCAGTTATTTGAGCTAACTGGGCTCATTTTGGTGCAAGTGGACTAAGGAACACTTACGTGTTCCTCCTCCAGGGGCTGGGGAATCAGTAAACTACATGAAAACACCACTTAAAAGCAGCTGGAGAGAAATTATCGGCAGTAACCTCATCTGCTGATACCGCCGTAGCACTCTGCACAGCTGCCCACCGCCTTAAGTGAGACTTTCCAAAAGCGTGTAAGCGAGCTGGCTATCCGCTCCCCCCTACAGTCCCTTGACTCTTCTGCAGCAATCACCACTCACTGTGCTCAACTTCACAGTGGAGGTGACAACCCCTAAGAGCCAATGTGAGTGACATCGCTCCATGAAATTGCACTAATAAGGGGAGAACAGAAACAGAAATGTTTAAGGAACAGGTGTGTTCTAAATGGATTTTAATTATACCAATAAACCTGCAGTATGACGTTAACACTATTTACTGTAATTTGCTTTCACTTTTATTGTGCTGTACTTTTAATACTCTGTTCAGTGTGCTATGATTGTTTAAAGCAGAAAAAAATCTGTATAATCACTACAAGCTTTGTCTGTAGATAAGCCAGTAGGGCAACTTTTACATAATATGACACTGCACAACAACTACACCCTAAACAAAAGCATGCTCCCTGATAAGCATCTGTAAATGTGTGTGTATGTATACAGACCAGACTGCAATATTTGCAAACTTGGATACTTAAGCTTAAATATAAGCCCCTGAGAAAGAAGCCATATTTTTAAAAGTGCCTACTTCCTATTGCTTGAGAAATACGAACGTCAGGCTTTTAAGTAATGTAGGTAACTGAATTTGACATTTGGGTTCAGAGTTTTGAAAATATTCAGGCATGTAAAGGTGCAGATAGGCAGCTTGTGAATTCTTCCAGTGATCTGTCCAAATCTAAAGGTTTGTAAAAAATCTAATTGTGGGTTATATTCACATGCCAGAGATGCACTCAAGTCCTGCACTTAATCAGTGGATGGAGCAAGGTTCCTCTGGAGCGGGATGATCTCACACCCCAGGTGGATTACGAAGTCCTGAATACCAGTGTAGCAACTGTGTTCTTATGAGGTCCAATATCACTCCACATTTTCATCTGAGATACAGGGTTTCCTGTTCCCTTTCCAAACTACAGCTCTCTGATGTTATGTTTGCTGTATCATAAGATCCAATGAAGGGGCACATTGCCTTTGCTGCTTCAAAAAAGGGAAACAAAGACAGAAAATATACCTGCTCACCCTTTTTAAAGGCTTTCGATGATCAATTCAGAGTCAAATTTGAGAGCCACAAAGATCTAACCAACAGCAAAAACTGGGCATGGGGACTTTAATGGTATTTAAATAAGTTAATATGTTTATCTTTAGATTTATACACTTTCCCATGGCACCTAACCTTAATCTACACAAGTTAGAACATTTTAGCCAAATTTTATTTTCAGTTGGCAAGTATTTGCCATTTTTAGATACAGGTCTACCAGCTGAGGTAATTGGGATGAGCTGGTGTAGAAGTTTACATTAGCAATTGGCAACTTTCTTCCTAACTGTTTTCTTTGGAACACTGAACAGGAAAACAGGAGAAGATTGGCCTTTTTTCCTATGATTTATATGTGAAACTTCTAGGGTGTGGAAAAGCCGCAGAAAGGTCTTGAAATTTAAAATAAAGCAAATAGTGTGTTGTAATATATTTTACAAAAGATAATGCAAACCGCACATAAACATAAGGAGGATTTTTAAAAATATGTTCTTTGGCTGTGAACTTAGGGAACATTTAGAGTCAACCTGGGGGGATTAGAATAAGAATTTCTTTGTCTTTTCCCAAATAAACAAATTGTTTATTGTATTGAAAACAGACAGTAGAACATATACAGCCTTTTTGGTGGGTAAAGAGTCAAAAATGGGAATCTCCAGCTGTTAATTTTTTCCTCTGATCTCTTTCAGACATCCCATGTTTTCTTAGGCAATCTTCTGCAAATGTGGACCTGCATCTTCTGCCTTTGTTGCCCAGCCTCCCACGTGCTGATGAGATTCCAGCCGATCCCCACCCACATGATGCTAAACCTGTCGGTCAATGGTTGGTGGGTAACAGTTGCTCTTTCTCTACCTGGAGACATTGGATGGAAAACCTTGAATCCCTCCCATCTTAACTTGTGAAGCAGTAGGTTATACAGTCTATTCCCTGTTCTTACAAATCCCCAAAGCCTTTGCAGTTCAATAGCCAAAAACTTAGAAACATACATAAATAAGCCTTATTAGTCATAGGTGCTTACAACACTATCTTTGTTTTCCAAGGGAAAGAAAACAGCTTACTAGACTTTTAGCTGAAATGGAAGTAAGCCCAGGAAGCTAACTGAATATAATATCAAGGTAACTCAGCTATATAGTTAGAAATATATTAGTGATCTAGCAAAGATCAATCTTGCAGCCATATCAGTTCTCAAGAAAACTGAAACCAGTCAGATACCACTGAAAATCATTCTGCAGAAAGATTTCTTTTGGGGAAAAAAAATCCTGCACAATACCCTTAAGATTTAGAATATTTGTATTATTTATAATAGTAAGATTTAGAATATTTGTATTATTTGTAATATTTGTATTAGCAAAACCAAAGAACTTGGTCTATAAACTCAACCAATTTTTTTTTTCTTCATAGATTTGTATTTTTGTTCACTAAAACTATACTCTTTGCTCAAGTGTAGCAATAACACCAGCATTTTTCATATGTTTTAAGAGACATTTTTCATTCTTTAGCTAGTCCTAAATTACTCATGTTGATTGACTGGACAGGTCATATTGTTCATAAATGCTGATTAACAGCTACTGTCAAATACTGTTTCATGGCTGAATTTCACCTTTTTTCATTGCAGACACCAAAACATGCAATTTAGTTTTTTTTGAGAGCTGCCCTACTTTCAAGTTGGGTTGAAAACGTCCATTGCAACTCCTTTGCATTTGTTGTAAAAATTATTTGAGAGAATTAGTTGGACAGATGAATGTAGCTAAAATAGTCATACCCTCTTTCTAATAGCTAATAAAAACAGTAAGCAAAATATTTAATCTCTTATCCTTGATTTAACTTCAAAGATGAGAGCCTCCTCTTTGTTTTTAACAGCAAATGAGCTTTTAAGATGAGATTCTATAGACATAATTCATCCTAAAAATTTCCAGCTTAAAGGAATGTGTACATCTGAACAACTGTCCTGATTTGGTAACCTTTAACTACTAGCTAATTACAGACTTCCTCAAATTAGAAGTTATTACCCAAAATGAATACCGAGGTGACTTGTGTGAGACTGGCTTTTACCCAGTTACTGGCAGATATAGCCAAGTCAGAATACCAATTACCCTACCAACTGGTAGGCCAATTCACGAAGAAGGATGAAGGGACCTGGTGATAGGGTACTCACTTGAGCCTCAGTGACAGTGTACACAAAATGGGGTTGAGATGCTGCAGTTGTGTGAGTAAAGATCATTCATGTTAATGTAGTTTTACACTAATTCCTTGTCAGTACATTTCATATATCTTCTCCAAACAGATTCAGTAGGCAATAGAAATATTTGAATGTAAAATGTGTTTTAACAGAAGAAAGGTCTGTTATTTGTAGCTCCATACACAGCTGATACCAGATTGCTGTCTGCATCAGTTCCACTGTTCATGAACAAATGGAATACCTAATTTATTGATTTTACAGTTTTAAAAGAAAGTCTGCTTCAGTGCTCTGTGGAAAGGTACGAGTGATGGCAAATGTCAAGAATTTTAGAAACTTGTTTTGGATAATGTTACAACATTTGTCTCATGGGGAACCTAGTTCAGAGACTGGGTTAAAAGTTAACCTGAGACAAGTCTCATTTATGCTGGAATAATATTCCCAATATACTTATAGCACCATAAATACTTTGAAAGAGGGATGAATTTCCATTAGGGAAATAATAAAAATCTTTGCCCACACAGAGGAGGATAAATTTCAATCTCTCCTCTTTACCTTGTCTTTACAAGAGGTTGCCATTAAAGGGAAATGCGCACAACTTGTGCGTATCAATGCCAACCCACAGAAGCAGTAGTTGAAATCACAGATGAGCAGAATAACTTTAAGGTGTGAAAGCTCAAACCAGCTCCCCCTGCCCCTCATTCCCCTTGTGTAGCCTTCTGTCGGCTGCCAAGGTAGGAAGGGAAAGGGTGTGGAGGTGTCTTTGCTCTGTGCCCCTGGAGGCTGTCTGATAGCCAAGTTGCATTTACTCCTTTGCCTGTTACACTGTCGGGGCACAAGGGTGACTGAGCTGCTTCTGCTTTCTGCATTTGCTCTTCAGTCTGAAAATGTCAGAATCGTTAAATTGGCAGCACCAGCTTTTGCTGTTTGATCCAGAAATCTCGCAGTACTTGATGCCATACTTGAAATTGTCCATTCCTCTAGGCAAGTGATTAAATAGGACTCTCATTTTATTAAAAAGAGGAGAAAGGCAGAGCTATAGCTTTCATGGCTTGGTGTTGTATCCTGAAGGAATTCTGGATGCTCTGAAACTAAAGGCAAACAGCTCCAAGCTCTTCTTTTGCTTTTCAGCTTGCCTTAATCCCATAATGTGTCTGAAGAGTTTGACTCATGGGTTTTAAACATTTAAAATAAGGAATCTGGATAAGCATTTGCACTGAATGTGGAGAATGGATAGCAAAAAGGTAAATCAAAAGACAGCCAAGTTGTAATACTTATAAGAGACTGTGATAGAAAAGTCTTCAGTGACTTACTCTTTCCACTGTAGCAGCCACAGAAGGACTCCCTGCAACATGCCTCGAACACAAAGGCAGGATGAACAGCAGGAAAAACATGCCTATTTCTCCCTCTGCTGAAAGATGGAGACCTCTTGCTCTGCCCTGTCAAAAAGTGGGCAGACAGAACACAGCTGATACAGAGTGGCTAGAAAGCTGCACATCTTTCATATGTTCACAGAAATGTTCCTGGCGGCCCAAGGAAGGAATGTCATACCCAGAATGCAAAGATGCTCAGGAAAGCAAAGATAAATAGCAAAGGGTATGAAGTTGATATGCTTAAAGTGCTTTCAAATCTAGTGGTGAACTAAATTACCTCAGATTAAGGCACTTTCCTTCTGCGTTAGTGTGTCTATATAGTGGTTGAACACAAATTCAGTTATGTGCATTGACATCACAGCACAAGTTGATCCCTTTTATCTTTCCTGCATGCCCCACAGATGGTGTGTCCCTCCCAGGAGTGGTATGGATGCACCCAAGCTCTCTCTGCCTGTCCTAGCCTGAGATCTAGAAGTGGGAAAGTACATTGGAGAAGTATCAACACTGACTGAATGTGAGCCAATATGGGTCTGGATGCGGTTTAACTGTATTATCTTGGCACAGTGCCCGAATCCTCTGAAGCACTAGAGCTTTTAGTAACTTAGTGGTGCCATTGCAAAAAGATGGTGTGTGTCTCCTCATCAAAAAAAGCAATTTTCCTTTTGTCTGTCAAGAACTTGCTAGGAAGATACTAACTTGACTGACCCAATTTCTATGTCTAAATCCATCCTTTACTGTCACACAGAGCCCTTCAATAAGTTTCCATAGTCTGTCTTGGCTCAAGTGTGGTTCTTCTTTTCTCATCCCTGTTGTTTGAAAAAGAACTTCACAGCACTTGTAATTAGAAACTTAGATATCTAAGTATCCTAGCTTTTACTCATTTATTTATTTATTTGTTTGTTTGTTTGTTTATTTATTTATTTATTTATTTGAAATATCCCTCAGCCGGGTTAGCTCAGTTGGTTAGAGCATGGTGCTAATAATGCCAAGTTAACAGGTTCAATCCCTGCTTACTGCAGGGGGGTTGGGCTCGATGATCTCTCAAGGTCCCTTCCAACCCAAAGCATTCTATGATTCTATGATTCTGTTCCTCCCATAAGATGGATTCTTCATTATCCGTATCATTCCAATAGCCCTTTTCTGTCTCCATTCCAGTTTAAAATACATTTCTGTGAATACAAATGACTAGAACTATGTAAAATGTTCTAGCTAGCTCGTACCAATGCCTTGTATAATGTAGAAGGCAGCAGCACTTGTATTCAGTGAAATGATAGAGTCTGGACTTGTTTTTTTCTCTTTCTACAGCCATATCACACTGGCAAGCTCCCTGTCATCCTTTGGTTGACTATTTTATACTGTTTCATATGCTTCTCTTTCACCTCCAGCTGATAAACATCCAGTTTTTAGAAAATGCTTTTGTCAACAGTTGCTAAGTAGATGCCTGTGTGCTTTGTACTGTGCAAACCCATTGCTTCTGCTCTGTCTTAGAGGTCTCAGAAGTCATACTTTCTGTATAGTAAGTTAGTCCTCAGCAGTATCTTCATGTGGCGGTCAGGTAGAATCTCATGAGCGTACACCTTGTTCTCTCACTCATGACAACACTGTGCAGCATCAGTTCTAAGTCTGGTGGGTATGCAATGCCACTGGTGATAATTTCATCTTGGGGACTTCCTTCTCAATATATGCCTACTTTAGCCTTCTGCTTAGTTTTTGCCTCATCTATCTTCCAGTTCCTATATTAACACCCTTCCTGAACTCCTTAAACAATAATTTCCTGTGTGGTAAAGTACTGAATGATTTACCATAATCTACACTCTTAGAAACATGACATTTACTCTTATCTTACAAGAATGTTATCTTGCCAAATGTAAATTATGTCAGACTAACCTAGTATGCACCTCTGATAAAGAAAATCACATTACAGTTTAGCTCTCTTCCCATTTGCCTCCACGGCTCATTGTTCTTGACTTTAAAAATCTGTGCTAAGGACTCCTGTAGGGGTGACTAAACTGATGGGAATGCAGTCATCTAGATCACTTTGCCTGTTCCTTCCCAAAAACTTTCTGTAATTAGATATGCTATCTCCAGTCAGAGGGCAGGTTCTCTCATCTTACACCACACATTCCCAAACTGATAGAGTCATTAAAATGTGTGCTACTGAACTTTCAATTTCATGTGTGCTTCTTTTAGTGTTTTAGCTGGTCCTTTTTTCCCTCTGTCTCCTTCCTTCATTTCACCACAGTCAGCACTCCAAACTCTGCTTTTACTTTGAATATGGTAATGAAATTACCATTCCTACTCTCATTCCTGATTAGGTACCCTGTCATTAATCTTCATTTCTACCGAAAACGAAAGTATTAATTTACTATATATGACATTCCCTTATTCTTCTTTAATCATCCTTCTCTTCTCAGCCTGTCTTTCATTCCTTGTTCCTCTCTTGTATAGCTGGTGAAGACATAATTAGCATTTGTTTTTGTTTTCCTTCCCAGGTAAAGCTCAATTAGCCTTTTAACTAAATTTATTTATTTTTTTCCCTAACCTCAAGACAGAGCTCTCTTAGCTTATCACACTCTTTTTGTGCTCCAATTCTGTTTGTCCTTTTAACATCCTGTTTGATATATTTATCCATTTTAGTAGATCTGTAGGCCATTCCTAGCAATCTTTTTCTCCTTGCTTGGAAGTCTGGCTCTGGGTTAGCAGTGGCAATTAAGGCCTCATGTAATTCTGCTTGTGCTCAAATCCATAAGTTGCTCTTCCTAGTCAATCTCACCAATCTGGACCCAGTCAGAATTTCTTCCTATAAAACTGAAAATCTTTTTTTGTATGTCATATAGTCCAAAGTGATCTGATTCAATTGCTTCAGTCCAGTGTTGTCACCTACAACCAGGTCTTTTATAAGGTACTTGTTGTTTTCCAAAATTTAAGTTCAGTATGAAATCCTGTTAGCTCATTGTGGTGGGTTGATCCCAGCCAGCAGCTAAGCATCCACCCACTCCACATTATATAGTATGGAATATCCCTTTGGTCATTTTGCGTCAGCTGTGCTGGCTGTGTCCCCTCCTAGCCTCTTGCCCACCTCTTGCCCCACTTGTGTGGGGGTGCAGAGCAGGAAAAACAAAACCTTGATGCTGTGCAAGCACTGATCAGCAATAGCCAAAACACTGGTGTGTTACCAACATTGGTTTAGACACAAAGCCAAAACACAGCACCATATGGGCTGTTATGAAGGAAATTAACTCCATCCCAGCCAGAACCATTATATTCATTAACAGAGAAATGAATCAGCTGTCACATTCAACATTTATGATCCTAGCATGTTCATGTTTTTTAGAATTTCCATATCCCAGATCTGTCTGTTATGTGATACTCGTGGCTTCTGGTTTTGTAAGCTATATGTTCTTTAGGGATGACAAAGAAAAATATGGACAAGTGAAACCCTAAATGCCCCAAATCCCAAGGCAAATGTTAAAAATGAATATCTGGAGAGTTTTTAATATGTCAGTTTTCAAACCTATCTCATGGTGTTGAAAGGTCCTTGAATTTTAGACATATGACATTCCACAGGGGTTAACTTGACCCCACATCATCTCACATTTTATTTTATTTTATGGAAACTTTTTGGAGCACACTGCAGTCTGTACAAGGCTATTCAGTTGGACAGCAGCTTCTCCCTTTGATTCTGCAACTAGTGTAGATATAGTAGAGTTAGACATAACTATGATCATGGTGACTACTGCTTTTCCCCTATCATGAGCCATGGAGAATGTGCTTTGCAACATTGTGCTAAGAGCAGAAAGGATCTTTACCATCTTCCATTCCCCCAGATGAATATCTAAATCTCAAACCATTAGGTTGTCAATATTATTTTGGTAGTAAAAAGAATAAGGAGGATATTTATCTATAATGGCAAACTTACCAGTGACAGCTGTGTTAAGAAATATAACTCTTCACAGCTAAGAAGGACAGGGCATATCACTCACTTTACACCACAATTTAAAAATCTTTTGTTCTTTTGCTTTATATTTCTGTAAATCAGCATTGTGTATGCTGATTCATAAAAGTTTCATCTGTGTTACAAGTTTTTATCTTGTTTCCCTTTGTGATATATTACGTTGTGCTTCTTTTATTAAGGACATTACTCACATCTTGAAGGCCAAGGTTATCTGTGTCGGTCTGAATACTCAGAATTATCAGTAAATTTCTGTGTTTCCCTGATGTTCAGGGCCCTGCGCATGCTCCTGAATTGTGTAGGACCAAGAAAATGCGCTATAGCTTTGCAGTCTGAACCATTACTGTAATAGTTAAAGAGATGCCTTTGTAATACTAACATTAATGAGTCAGGAGCCTTTGTGTACACTGTCATTAAATTCTGTCATTATTTGTAAAGTTAAAATCCTTAAGCATTTTTTAAGATCTCACTGAAAATAATGTGGAAATTTTCCAGATCTTCATGGCATTCTTCTTTCTCTGTCACGTGCACTCACACATGCACATAGACTTAGTCAAGTTTCAAATATCCTCAGTAGCAATGAAACCAAATAGCAGTGACACATATACTGTTTTGTTTAGCTGTTCCTGTAGAAGAAAGAATACTATATAGACATGGAGTTCAAAACAGGAAATGCAGATGGTGCAAAGGCAAGTGGTACAATACTGTCATATGTTTGTGGGAAACAAACAAAAAAAATCAATCTTAAGACATCTGATGGTGGGAGTTCTGTGTTCTGTTGTCCTTAATTGCACTGAGTCTTAATGACGCTTGTGTCCTTAATCACGTTCCTCTCATTCCAAATCACCGCACTCATTTCAATTAGACTATTTTGGGATTCATTACTGGTCAGTATAAGGTGGAGTATTACAATTTGGCCCTAATTTAGTAACCATTTAGTTAAATGTATGCATTTTGAATGATAGCTATGGATCTTCTTTTCTAAGCCCACACTGATAATATGTCATTTCACAGTGATAAAATTAATTTCATTTCAGTTATAATATTCATTCAGGTCATACTCATTTGCAAACGTCCACTAGCAAAGCCATTCCTGATGTGGAAGTAGTGGAAAAGTAAAGCCCATTTGTTTCAATGAGTTAACACATTCTTGATGTGTAGCACTGCTTACTTGTAATAATATTTAATTTACTTGGTTTGGCAACATCTTGTCTACCAGTCAGAACCAGAATCTGGGTCTAGTTATAAAGAGGCTGATGTTCTTGCCTACTGCCACAGAGATGGGAGGTTCTGTGCTGCCATTGATTTTGAACTAGACCTCTCCAATAAATACGTTATGTGGAAGTCAGTACTGTATATAAGAGAAGAAGGAGATATTCTGTGTGACTCAATTACTGTGATAGATTATTATCCTATACCCAAGCACTTGTCTTAAAATTAAGAAAAATAGTTTCCAGGTATTCTCACTTAACTTCATGGTAGTGCTCTGGATCTTCTAAGTCATCTTGTATTTTGTATTTTGAGGGTATTTTTTGTTTCTAATTTTTAAGAAGTGGACTCCAGTCTTGTAACCGTAACTTGCCACTTGACCTTTGTCTTTGAACTTCATGCCAGCACTGTTTGACTTACAGGAACAGTGAAAAGAAAGTATAATCCATCATAGATGACAGCCATTTGTTTTAAATCAAAGTTCTCTAATTTTAGCAATAAGTCTAAATGTTGAAATAAACAAAACCAGTGATATTTTTGCTTAAAAGTGGTTAAGATACCACAAAGCTACCAAATTCACCAATCTTTCAGTCTCTGGAATACAGATTTCAAAGAGGGATGAGGCCAGATGACTTCGCACAATTCTCAGAGAGAGAACTCATTAGGGTCAAGACAAGTCTAAATATCACACTTGATCCACAGCCTGTTCAGAAGTAGAATTATGATGTTTACTGTTCTGTCCGCCACTATTTATCTTCCTACTTCAGAGCACATAACAATATAATAAAATAATAGACAATCTGTGTGAATAAATAACTTGGCATGTTGCTGTGCATTTTGGAAAGAAATTATAACTCCTTTAGAGTTTCCTAGCTATGATTTTTTGTTGTCATTTATTAATACTTTGCTTCTAGGCTAATCCACATGCAAATGGAACAATAAACAAAGAACCTTCTATGCCATGGGAGCATATTAAAGTAAGTCTTCAGAGAGTCATGTTCTACTGCTGGAGAAAACGGCCCTGAGTCAGCACTCCTTCCTCTCCTTTCCCCCCACCTTCCCTCCCTTCTTCATGCCGGCAGGAAATGAAAACTATTTCAGCATGTTATACAAAACATGTAGAATCAGTGTAATATTTCAGTCTTGCTGCATACCAGCCATGAAAGCTTATTGATAGCATCACCAGACATTTCCTAAGCTATTCAAAAATTATCACCTGTATTCCCCATTTTCAATCTGATGAGATGTTAGAAGGTCTTATGCTTTAAAAAAAAAAAAAAAAAAAAAAAGGCTGCTCTTTCCAGAAAGACAAGTTTGTCTGCTTTGGTTCTCTGAGAGTTGCCCACTAGTTTAACTTACATGCTCCCTTATGTTGCTTTTCTGTTAGAGTCTTTCCTGTATCCCAGAAGGTAGGAGAGTAAAGCAGATAGCATCTACTTTTGACTCAAAGGCCAGATTGAGAGGCAGTGTATAAAGTGGATGCAAGATCCATATCAGTGAGTGGATGCAAGGCTTAGGGATCCTTACCAAGCCCAAGCAAGTTTAAGCTAGTTTAATTTAAATGCTGAGCATGGCAGAAGAAGGTGCTGTACCAGGTTAGATTCCCTGGGACTAACTGAGGCCTGATCCAAAATTCAAAGGCTTAATAGCCTTTGAAGCAGATCTTAGATTCCCACCTGAATCTAATGATGTGGTTAGCTGCCAAAACTGGTGTGCTGTCATTGCTGGCTAATGTTTTCAGATGTGGTCAAGTAAATAGCTTGATTTCTAGAAATGTTCAGTATTCATTGCCCCTAAAGACTTAGTGACTGTGTGGCTATATAATATATATATAGGCTCTTCCAGCTTAGCACTCAAGCTTAAAAATTTTGTTCACACTGCATACTGTGTTCTCCTAAAAACAAGCAATGCTCAAGTATATGAATGAACTTTACACATAAGATTTATACGCACAATAACTCATTCAAACCTTTTTCTCCTCTCTTTTCACCTTCTCCTCTTGCTGATTCTAGACCCACTAATTGTTTTGGAGGTTGAAGATTTTTAAGCACAGGTGAAGACTAGCATGGATGACAGCACTGACAGCTTTCCACATGTCTCTACCAAGATATCACATCCTTGTGGTAAGAGAACAGTCAAGTTTCTCTGCCCATGTTACCCGGGGTCTTTGCTGAAATTGTCAACAAGGTTGCCAATTAGAAGCAATTGTGACATTTTGTTCATGTGTGTGATACCAGACCTGCTGACTAGGAGTTGCTGAAACCACCAGCTCATTTCACAATATTTAAACAGTAAATTACCATACCTAGCATTTTTGTCAACAAGCTGAGGGATTGATTGATTGGGTGTGTACATCCTGCATAGTGATTATTGTCAGCCATAACTCTTCAACCTGTAACAGGATGAAAGCTGCTTTTAGTTTATAAGGACATCAAGACACTTGCAGACAAAGTGTTCAGGTAAGATGGTGCTCACCTTGAGTGATCCACTTGTACTCTCTCAGACCTCCTGAGTACAATGAATAGTGATTATTGCACAGGCTGTGTGAAAAAAAGGCATGACAGGAAAGGAGTGGCGGAAAAAATAAGAAAAGTGCTGGCAGGCACAAAAGTGAGAATGAAAAACTCTGAAAGCTGACTTGTACTCTGCATGAAAAACATTCCTACCCTTTATTGTGCCTGTGAAAATGCAAGGGGATGGCAACAATGCTACATGGCAAAGGGTTAGTGCTTTTGGAATAGAAGGTAGTGTTAGAAAGAGCACATAAGTGTATCAAAGTATATGTCAGAGTAGAGAATTCTCAAATCCCTTGATACTGAGTTCTCTCACTACTGGTAGTGTATACACATTAAAATCAGTCAATATACTACATATATTATACTGATGATGCAGCAAAGAAGAGTCTACCATTTGGAGAGTTCTTTCTCAATCATTATTTGCTTTGTTGCACTCTGTCAGAGGCCTGACTGCTGACCAAAACCTGTCATCCTTAAGGACATTTGCAACACTGACAGTTTCTTCTCCTCAGTACACCCCTGGATGAAAGTAGCAAGCACGTACATTTGTTTCTACTGTTTTTTTTCCTCTCATTCTGGGCCACTAACTCTCTCTCAGTAAATACTTCATACCTCACTGTAGTTTTCTCTCCCTTTTCCTTAGCCATGCTGCAATGAAAAAAACTTTTAAGACCTATTTTTAACATATTTATTATGAAAATATGCTGATCTTTCACCATGCATTTGTAAGAATTGCTTGATTTTGCAACTCTTCACATCTGAAAACATAATGCCACCTCTAGTTCCTTCCATTTTTGCTTTATTTCAGTATAAATTACACAACTTCCTCTACAATGCAAGGGCATCTTCCCCACAATTTTCCTATTCCATTCTCAATTTTCTGCTTTTTTTTGGTGGCTCATATGATTGCCTACAGGGATTCACCACAGCCACAACATTATTCTGGAGCAAACTGACATCACAGAACTACACTTGAAACACTAGAGGTTGCTAAAGCCTGTGTTTACTCATTGAGTTTTCTCAAGTGAAACAACATAATAAATCTTACTGAATTGAAGTAATGGTAGGAAAATTCCTCCTACTCTAAACATACCTAAACTAGCACTAGAAAATTCATTCTCTGAATTCTCTTGCTCCTAGACTCTTAACAAAATGCACAACAAAAGGTCCTGCTCCAGTGTGTAAGCGCCATCTATGATAAATACAGGGCATCTAGGATACAGGAAATCAAGGACAAATGCAGGATCAAGGATTTCATCTTTAGGATCTATTTACACTTTTCCAGACACAGAAGTTTCTGATTTAAGAATAGGTGGTTGCCTTGTTTTAAAATACATGTTTTAAGAATACTGCCAGAAAAAAAAAGGGTATATCTAAATTTAAAAAAGTAATGTTATGTAAATTATCAATTTCATGCAAGAGCAGATAGATACATATACTGTATACACGAGATTGTGCCTCATGTCAGACAATATCTCCACAAGATACTTCTCCAGATGGCTTTTTGAATCTTATATTGTAGGCTTCTCATTGGGTTGAAGAGTAGCTCCTGTAAAAAATTGAGCTATTTAGTGGTGATTTAAGTATGTCTCCTAGTCTCATACGTGCAAGCCTTTAGCTAACAAAGGGCAGCCAACCACTTTCTATTACTATTCTTCTGATTAGCAAAATCAGTAGAAGTTGATTGCCTGACAAGGGGAGACTGTACTGAAGCACTAGCCATGACGATGGTAATCAATTTGCACAGCTGTGTGAGAATCCGAACTGGAGTAGTTTTGTTCTCTAGCATCCCAGCTCCTGGAGTCAAGTTATTATGCAAGGAACTCATATTATGTTCTCTTGAAAAAAAGACTGCTTAGCCAAAAAATTATAATGTGACACATACCTGCCATGCCCCTCAAAATGAAAAACAAATAGAAAGACACCCATATGGGTTATATTTAGTAACTGCGTGGTTTCATAGGCTTAATTTATAAGTAGTGAACACTTGGGGCTGCCAATCTGTGAATAGTCTTTGGAGGACCTGCTTGGGCCCCTTTCCAACCTCTCTTCCTGACAGGAATTTCTATGAGGGGGGTAGGGAGTTTATAATGAACTCGCCCTGACATCTGGGCTGGGGGAAGCTAACAGGCTGCCTTTGTTCCCAGCAATTGCAGTGGTTTCCAGTACACTCCAAAGTCCCTCAGAATATTCTTGTTTCAGGAAGGGAAAGCAAAACCATGAGAAGAGATCCTGAGTATGGTAGCAAAAGCTGGCCCCCACTTCCAGGAGGATACACATGCAGGGGAATGGCAGGGCCAGCTGGCTGGACAAGGCCCCCACTGTGGCAGGCAGGATGTCCCATGTGATGACATCAGATTGGAAGGTTGCCCAGCTTGCATAAGCCCATCACATAGATTCTGAGCAATAGCATGGCCTATATTTAGAGAGGGAGAATAATAGATGAGACATATGGTGCCTGATTCTCCTTCAACGTCAAGTCTACTTGTGTACATGAACAGACTCCCGTTGATCTCAATGGCTAAGACTCCTCTATTTCAGCACCAGTAGAATGACTGATTTTACAATGCTAATGGAAGTAAAGTTCAGCCTAAGTAAAAAGCATACAGTTTTGTTCTGTGTGCAACTGATGCTTTAAAAATAGCAGGGAAAAGATCAACTGTCTTAGCTTTCCCCTTCCTGCAAGGGCCTGTTAACACATTGTAAGCCTTTTCTGCTTAACTTACTAAGACGTCACTGAACTTCTCCAACAAAATTTATTTTATAAATAAACTTTGTTACTATGGCTGGTCAGAGTTGAGTCTTTGGTCAGAGACTAAAGCAAAGCTGTTTTGATGGGTTAGTCATTCTTTGCACTTTAAACCTACGTAGTTGGAGAAAGAAAATTTGAAAGCATCTTGGGCTGAGCGCAACTCCTTGTCTTACAAGAACTATGGAAAGCAGTGCAAGATTATTTACAATGCAAATGAAAATCAATTTGTGCCTGTTCCTTGGCCATTATAGGAAACAGACCCTGCTTTGTAATGCTGCTGATCTCTGTATAGTCATAAAACAGATTTATTTGCTTCTCATCTCCAGCAATTAACTGCTACAGATGTCAGACAATTATGCTGAATGAGAGTGTGTTGTGCCTTCGTTAGTTTTCTTCTTTTGTCTGAGATGCTGATTTTGAAAGCTGCCCAGTTATAGAAACCCCACTTAAAATGCCTAAGATCAGATACAAGCCCAGGGCAGCAACATGGTATGATATTGGAATAAATAAAGCATTTGTTGACTCATGACCCATCCAGATCAGAAGCCCTCAAGAGTGTTTTATGCTAAAATAAATAAATAGATCTCTGAAGTTAACTGATTGCTCCATGCAGAGCAGACTCAACACTTAGTGTAACATTTGCCTCAACAGCACAAAAGCAGGCAGAGAGCTGCCCTGCAGCTCTGCTCTTCCAGACAGAGGAGAATCCAAGCAGGGCTATGCCTACTCCCTACCACCTGCTCTTCCCACCTTCTCTGAAGAAGACATGTCAGCACAGGGCAGAAAGCACAGCCTTAGGCTTCTTTGAATTATACAGAGGGCTAAATAGTCCCCAGCTGGCCCAGGATCAGAGGAATGGACTTAAGTTGCTTAAAGCCACCTTTCTCACTGCTTACCAGATGCTTTTCAGGTGTGCAGAGGGTGAAATAGGTTTGGTAAAGAAGCTATCCTTAGACACAGCTTGGGATTCATTCTCTGACTCCTTATGTCATGAGGTACCTCCTGTGGCCTGGCTAACAAGGAAATCCAGTGACACTCTACATGTCTTAATATGTTCCCTTGCTAAGCCTTCAGCTGCTCTTCACTTCATGCTGCACTGATACCAGTTTTCAATTAGAGTGAGCCCAACATTCATAGTAGTGATTTTAATTTAACAAGACATAGGATAGTGGACATCTTAGGGCACAGTTCATACCTTCTTAATTTGGAAGACACCAAGAATAGGCTACACGCATTTGAAGCAAACAATGACAAACCATTTCCATCAAGTGTAGCTACCACAAAGTGGCCTTGTTTATCTTGCAGTTCTCCACACTCATACATTGTAAATATTGAAGCCTTTATGTGAATGCTACACTTCAGTGATGGAGGACCAGTCCCTTTGAGACAAGAAATCACTTTTCTAGGCATTGATTTCCAGGCTATGGCATAGAATGTCTCACTTGAAGTCCTTCGAGGGAGACTAGCTGCAAAGCATTTCCTATGGTGGCTGCAAGGAAAATGCAATGATTTTAGCAATTCACAATAGTTTCACCCACTTTGATATTGGTAAGTGTGGGAACTAAACTTTTTTAGGCTGTGGTGAATTACTGATGAAGTAATTTTGAGAGATCCTTATGTTGGATTCTGTTGCATGTAATGCAAACAGAAAATGCAATACAGAGGCACAGTTATGGTTTAAAGTTATTTAAAAGTTATTTAAAGTTATTTAAAAATTCTGAATCTGCTACTCTGAGTCCAGCAGAATTTATTTCTGAGTGGGCATGTCATTTCTGTATTGCTCTGTGAGTGAGCATTTATCTCAAGATTTTCAAGATGGTCTAGCCTTTTTACTTTTATTGCTATGAGATCACTGTCCTTAGATGTCTCTGCCTTCCCTGATGTACAGGCTTGGGACAATATACTTTCTGTTTCATCTGATCACTCTTTTACCTTGGAACTTTCTTTCCCTGTATGCAGATTTCCACAAAATCTGACAAATTGTCTCATCTATGTTAAACTACACCATAGCATCACTGATCAGTCAGAGCTGGCCCAAAAAGTGATTTTTTACCATTTTCTTCAGGCACTGTTTGCCATGATCTCACCTGGTCTGCGTAGGGGCGTTGGACCTGCTCCAATGATAGAAAGCATCCATGCAGGCGTCCTCAGTGAAAAGGAGCAATCCCATCTATCACAGACTCATTACCAAGCACAGAGAAAAGAGTAAGAATCTGAGGTCAGCCTAGAGGAACTACAGTCAGTGCCCTCTGCCTCCCAGGGAGCCTGGCTGCAGCCTGAGCTGGGAGATATCAGATACCAGGTAGATTCCTGAGTAGTATCTGAGACTGTTTTTTGTGTAATGACAATATATCTCTCCTAAGAAAGTAGAAAGCATGAGGACAATGGTCAGACTACTGTGTCTGAGTGGGCCAAAGTCAGAAAGTGGGTATGGGACAAGTAATTTTCTGAGAACACAGAATTCTTGAATTTGTGGAAACTACTCTGAATTTGAGGATCTGTGCTTCCCAAACTCACCCTGAAAGGCTGATACACATGGCCAACCTCCTCACACCAGTAGGCTTGTCTCCAGGTACCTCTATGCTCTGGGATGTGATGCATCTTCCAAACTCATACTTGAACCAGATGGTAGCAATTTTCAGAATGCAGATGCTGGCACTGACAATGAATCAGACATTTGTTATTCCAAAGAGATTTTTAATGAAAAGAGCAATGGCCTTTATCCATCTCCCTGGCAGCTTCCAGAAAAGAGGTAAGCATGAATCATACTTCTAATCTCAGCTGTTGCGTTAGGGATTAAAGAACTGAGCATGAGCCAGGGAAATAGCACCCCCTTTATGTTGTAACTACACAAGTCCGAGACTCCACTGCATCTGCAAATACCATGTGCAATAAAAGCGTCGGACTGCAGTTGTTTGGGTGTCCCTTGGCTTGAAGAGGAAATTTCGCTGACTGGAAATGGGATGGATTGGTTTCTTACTATCCAGTGTCATATCAGTCTGCCAAGAATTATCACCTTCAGCTGGCCAACTCACCATCCGAAGGAGCATGTCTACACATCCTGTCATCTCCAGTCACCTGCCTTCTCCACATTGTAAATTCTTATTCCCCAGGCACAGTGTTGGCTCCAAGTAACCTTTTAAAACCAGAAAGCCATCTTCCTTGGGAATCATCTCCACAAGGCAGCAGGGTTAACATTCCTATGCATAAACATAAGTAACAAAGAAAATAAATGAACTGAAGTGGACACAATATACTCTGGGATATGAGGCATTAGTCCCCTGATGAATGCTGGTTTGCATGGGAATTGTCATGCTAATTTGGAAAGGATATGATTTGGGGTTCACATGAAATCTGGGTCAAACTTGCACTGCCACAGATGGCAGAAATACTTAGATCCAGTGTTAAAGATCATAGAGCCACAGTCTTATTGTCAGCTCTTTGGAAATATGGAAATCTTTGAAAAGGAAACTAAACACAACACAGATGTCTTCATGTTGCAAGCCAAAAAAAAAAAAAAAAAGTTTGAGAAGTCTGACATTTTTAAAAAGAATGACTGTGTGTTCAAATATACAGCAGAAATACAGACAAACCAGCACACATAAACATGTCTTCACATGTTCATTGTTGCTAGCAGAGAGATCTTAAAGATACTGTCCTGGAGGATCTGCAGTATTTACAGCATATCTGATAGCTGGACTTGTGCCAATGGTGCTCACCTGGTGTATAAATAATACAATTTCCAAGACTAACAAAATTCTTCTTGACAAATAGGCACTTCAACTTCTAAGTTTGTGGCAATACTGTTTTTTAGTGTTCCTGATATGTAATTAAATGAACCAAATTGTTAAGTGTGTCATGTGCTAGGACAGTATACCTAGACAGAGTATTTTAGCAAGTTAATTAGATGGATGATAGGAAAGCATTATATACATTTGTTTTGCAGGAATACTTTATTCAAAACTATGTAAGAGCTGAATGGGTAGATTTTAATCTAGCATTTCAAATTCATTCTTCTCAGAGGGCAAAATTATGATATTCAGCTGTAGATAAAAAAGGAGTTTATGTGAAAGAGAAGCAGTAAAATTTGGACACTTAAGTAAGTCAGTGATATTCAAGTAGCTATGGACAAAGCCTTCAAGGCCTGTTTGGTACCAGACCAAATAAAATATCCAGACACTACCACTCCTGCTTCCCAGCAGTTCTCCTCTTTCCACAGCAGTCTCTCCCACTCCTTCCTATACCATCTTGCCTCTCTCCCTGTACTTAAGTAGAGGCAAGAGCAGCAAAGAGTTTGAGCTTGGTAACTGCCAAGATGTGGCACAAACACAATCAAAGGAGGCTCTGTGAGGTCCCTAAGCAGACCATGAGAGAATTGCCCTGGCAAAATCATCCTGAGCTTTCCATGGGTCCTCTCAACACAGTTTAGGAACTCCTAAATGCTTTTAAGTAATTTTAACTTGTGTGGGTAAAAATAGCACCTCTCTGGGCCAGATAGTGGATGGGTCTGCCTTCACGGTAGGGTTCCTCAGGTTGTAGGCATTCTTTATGTGGACAGGTAGAAAGCTTTGAGGGGTAAGGAACTGCTCGCTTTGAGTAAGTTTTTATCAGAAGCAGAAGAATGACTTTGTGCATCCTAGTTACTGATGCTTTCTATGCAATTCAAAGAAGTGCAGGCCTCCCAAAAATCCTTTGAAAGAAGTTTTAGAAAGCTGTGGTCTTTAACCTACAAAACACATCAGAAAACACTACAATAAGGTTAGATTACCATGAATACCTAGACTCAAGTTAGACAACCGGTTTCAATGTTTCCTCTTCAATACCCGTACCTCAAGAGTCCATAAAGTAACATGTCCAAATTCAGGCCTGTGCACCAAAATAAAATCTTCACCTTGCAAAAAAATGTACAACTTCCACTATGCACTTTCATGCCAAGGCAAGTTGGGGAGGTAGTAATGGCCTCTAATAGGCACTCCCTGAAACTGCTACATACTTTACCTTCAGCCAAGGAGCAGTCAGAAGATGTGACATTCTTTTTCTCTGGAAAACATCAGAGAATGTCAGAGAAATTACTTTCCATCTGATCCTCCTAATAACAGTAATTTGCTCGTTTGGCATCATAAGAAGAGTGAGCACAGGGGATCTTTGACAAAAGAGATAACCGTATCCCCACCATGAGGAGCACAGCCTGCAAGTCAGCACAATGCCGGCTGTGCAGAGCGGGGTGAGCACAGGGCTGGGGTGTGGACGCTGGAAGCTGGAATGCTGCGTGGAGCAGGTGGGCCCCTGGGAGCTTTAAAGTGAGTGGGAGGAAGGGGCTGACAGAAGATTTTTTGGGAGGCTTTTTTTGTTGGCTTGTTGTTGTTGTTGTTTGCCCTCCCCCAAGCCAACTGGGCAGCACAGAGCAAGATGCAAGCTTTGGAGTGTGTGTGAAGGGTGAAAAAGGAGCAGATAAAGAACAGGCTCCTGCCTCAGGTAGGAAAGGTGTTGGCACCCTGGGGAATATGAGAGAAAAAATGTAAACAAAAGGCACAGTTGTGCAAAGCCTTGGAACTGAAACAAGCATGTAGCTCATCTTTGATGCCTCAGGTAAGTGAAAACTGGTTCAAGATCTTAGTGCAATAACACCTTGCTCATGTTGTGCATGCTGGCCCTGTCTTACAGTCTTACCCAGATAGGCGCTGGGCCCTTTTGCTTTCTGGGAAGCCCATTAATATATAAGGAGCGAATATAAATGCGAATGACTGCTCACAAATCCCCTGTTACAGAGCTGTGGTCATTAATAACTAAGCGAGCATTGATGGGCTCAGCTAGAAGGAGGGCAAAGTTTTTCACATTGTTTTATATAACAAAAGGAGTATATTTCTCCAAAATTACTCTCTATAATTCTTGGCAACAGAATGCTTTTGAAAAATCGACCAATGAAGCTACAAGCTTGTTAAATATTACCTTTAAGCAATTTGTTGTCTTGATTGTCTTGCATGAGATCTGCTTTTTTGTCTTTCTTTTGCTTTATCTTAATGATCGGTTCTTCAAACAGCTAATGCAAAGATTATTCAGTGTTGTGTATGTAACTATAGTTAAAGCTTAAAAAACCTAGTAATCCTTTCATTCTCATCGTTTTAACTGAAATTTTGTCTTTCAGGGGAAGCTGAAAATAACCTTCAGAAAATGTCACAAATTACTACCCTCTTCTAAAACTCATCAGTGGGCTTGGTATCACACACCTATTTTGGCAATAACAGTACCTACTCCAGTTAAAAAGCCATAATTTACTCTAAATCTGACTTATTCAGAGCCAAATGGCACAACTGCAATTTTGAAAAAAAATTGCCTTTCATTGTATTTCAGTAGAACAAATGACAGATATAACAAAAAAAAAAAAAAAAGAAAAATGGATGAGCTAAGTAACTAGTTACAAAACTCAACAGATCTACTCTGCATTGAAAAATGGGCTAAAGATGCATGAAATATTGTTCTATGGGGAATATTTAAGGAAGTAAGCTTCTGTATTTGAAAAGATTTTGTTTTGAGAATAAAAAGAGGAAGAAAATATATATTATAGTCTATTATAGTCTTCAGGAAAATTATTTTAGTAATCACATTTCTTTTAGGATCATAAATAAGAAAAAGCCTTTATAATAATCCATTCATTTTATTACGTTGCTTCAAGGTAGAACATAGTTTTCAATTCTTTGTATACTGCAACTTCATGTACATTTAAGTCTGAATTCCCTGGGTTTAATCCTTCATTTGAGAATAACTTGGTGATTATAACTTAAGCTACAATAAAGATTATATATAATTCTTGTGGGGAAATGTATTCCTAATGACATAAAAGGAAGGTAGCCCATAAATACTACATGATGTCACTAGTACTGACTATAATTAAAGTGGAATACATTTCCCAGTTTTCTGTGCTCTGCACTTGTAGCTGTAATACTGAAACACAGGCTGATAGTTAATTTCTTTCTATCTTCAAAACACATAGCAGTATATGAGAAAAAAATTCTCTCCAACAGACAGCTAGGGATTACTGTGATATTTTTCCTAGTAACTTAGTTTTCATTAAAAAAACATAGTCTGTAGTGCTGATGTGTGCAAAATCTATTGTAACATAATTTCTGCTAAATAAGAATTAGTAAGAGAACATGTATCCTACATACTATTGCAGGAGACTATTTAGTCTCTTCTTAGGAATATAAAAAAGGTAGATCACATCTATTTAGGTCAAATAAGCACTTATATGTGCTGTCAGATATTTATAAAAACAATTCATTTGAAACACTACCTTTTTTATATAACAAACAGAAACCTTTCACACGAGAGAGTTATGGCGAGCTATATTCCTTTCATATCTGGACAAGCAGATATATTTTCCAGGGGCAATACCTGAGCCTGTGAAGATCCACATTTTAAAAAAACAGTTCCTAATATTTGTAATCCAGTGATTACCATTCTGGGTATATCATTCTGCATTTGGCAAGTTAACAATTTTTTCTTATCTAAAACTCAGGTAGATATCAAAAAGCCTTTATTTGTATGGGAGTTTCATAGCATGTAGAAAAATAAAGGCAGGAATTTTAAAATGTTACATGTGAACTGGATTTGCTTAATCAATATTCAGAACTGCCTGAAAATTAGTCCATAATGGTTAGGGTCTATGGACCACAAGTCCAGAAGTATCAGTCCAAGCACTTTCCATCAGGGATTATAAAGGCTTTGATATTTTGTTTTCCAAATAAAGGCAAAATTGCTTCATAATAATTGATAGCAATCTTTGGAGGGTATCAACACAAGTATGTAAATCACACATCAATATTAAATTTTGTTATACTTCTGCCAGAATGACATGTAGTCATAGTAAAACTTTAACTCTGTTAAAAAAGATCTGTTATACAAGAGAATCTCTCTCCTCTTTTTATCTTCCTATGCACCTCTCAAGGCTTCTGACTTACAAATTCAGAATGATACATTTTCAAAATTACTAATTTCATTCTGAAAGTGGCCAACTTGACAATGTCATTTTTGCCAAAGTTTTCAAACATTTTGTTTCTGTTCCAGCAGAGTAGAAACATTGGGAAACCTTGGAAGTAGTCACAAATTTGTATTTGTATCTAAGAGGGACACAGCCTATCAATGCAGAACTTTCCAGAAGCTGCTTTTTTAGAGCCTTTAGTTCTTACTTTTTATAGGCAACATTAGACATTCATTCAACAAGGTCCTCAAGGTGCCAAAAATGCATTTTAGTTACATGTAGCTTGCCCATGTGATATTTTGAACTAGTACAATTATGAGTCTCTTTGGTAGAGAAGCTGGTTAAGATGTGTGGGTTGTATAATTCTGGGAGGGTAGCATTTATTAAGTGATATAGAAAAAAGAAGCATTTTCAAACTTTTGACAAAAAATTTTCTTTAAGAGATGAGCGACTGAGAACTCTCCTGTACTTCTGCAAACTCCAGGGTTATCAAAAATACAAAGCTGACAGAGGCTGTTATTTCTAAAAGATTTGAGGAAAAATTAAATGGACAGAGCATATACTTGCTGTTCTACCAGGAAGCTTGGACCAGAGGAAATGAGCCTTGGGAAAGACACAACAAATAAAACCACAGACAGGTTTAGTGAAAATTGGTGAAACAATAATAACACATGAAGGCATGTGGCTCCAAGGATGCTAAAGAGGTGTAGGAAGAACAAAAGACAGACAGCAATTACAATCTGCTACGATTAAACTCACTTTGAGAAGACACAAAAGGAAAAAAAAATAATCCAAACCCCTGAGGAGTGCAAAGTAGGTCATCAGCTCAATTACATGTATGAGCTGAAAAGTGGAAGGGAGTTGCCAGAAATAAAAGGTAAGTAATTCTGATGGTGACTCAAGGGATGGGAATGGTAACCTATATATAGACAAAAGGATGGGACGATGCTTTTCTGATTGTTGTGATAAGGACATTCTAAAACCTCCAGGGAAATCAACCTAATTGTAGTCCATATAACAACATAAACCAATGCAATGGTATGAAAACAGATCAGTTCAGAGACATGGAAAGGAAAAATGAAGATGGAATTAATACAGGAAAACTTTTCAGCAGCACGTAGAGTGTAATGTGTGGGGGCAGACTGCTGTTTCTAGACATAAACCTGTGGATGTATGGGTGGGTTAGGAGAGAGATTGCCTTTGTGACAAGCATTAAATGATTTCTGCTAAAAGGAAAGTCTCACAGTTCCCAAATCGTTGGACATTTCTGGACATTATAAGATAAATTTCAGCTGAACAAAGGTGGTGAAGGAATGTAATCTTTTGATAACTAAAATAACCTGAGGTTGAGCAGAGGTTCGAGACCTCAGAGAGGCATAATTATTGAATTTTGCCTGAAATTCAGAAATATAATGAGACATGGACAGTTAAGAGCAGACCAGATGCAGGAAACATAAACATTGTAATCAAACTACTAGGTTTTTATGCACAGCAGTCAGGTTGCCTGTGCGTGTTGGCTAACATTCAGTATCTTCTAAATGCTGTATTTTCACCAAAAATTAAATTTGTGATTATTCAGGAAGCCTGATTTTGCTTTTTTTAATCATTACAAAGAAGATACTTCAGCATTGAAAGGCATGGAATTCTAGCATCTTAAAGTCAGTGCAAATTAAAGAATTGGAAAATAAGTTAAAAACTTACTGCAGTCCTGGGAGTGACTTTAATGACCCAGAAAAGCTGGAGACTGAGTAACATTAGTTTTAATATAACATATGTAGTTATGTTGTCTTACAATATCTGCTTTTGTAATGAACAGCTTCAATACAGTCCTGGCTGTACACAAACCACAGAAAAATTCAGAACAAAGTCTCTGGGGAAGGATCCCCCATTTCTGTAGTTTGCCTTTGACCCTTTTTACACGTGACCTCCTCTCTGAAAGTATACCTCCTGCAAATCATTGTTAGTTATTAATCAGTGCTCAGTTCTGAAGGCCCATTTGAATTAATATTTCCTTGTCCAGCAGGCAGTTTCAAGGCTAACCCTGCCATCATCTTTTGGAAAGTACTTCTCTGCATAGGGAGGGTCTTAAAATTAACATCCACTCCCACTCACTATAAAGGTTGGACCATACACAATTTGTATGTGCCTCTTTACAGAACAAATCAAACTTGGACTTTCCGTTTCATGAAATACCAGCATTTAGAAACTGGTTTCTGAGTTCCAATTTGAATGTTTCTTGTAAAAAGGAATTTTGGCAAAAAAATGTTATTTGCAATGTTTCAGTTTAGAAAAGATCTTTCAAATATGAAAATGCAATTTTCATTTCAATGAATATTTTGGTTACATATATAATGTATGTTAAGCTATGCCATATTACAGATGTCAAGTAGTATGTTTTAATAGTCAATCTATTCTATTTATTTTATAGTATTTTTACTTTGGAAAACATTAAGAACACCTTCTACTTAATATTAAAACATCTTTGCTTATTCTACTAAATGAGATTGTTTGTTGTTCATTTTGCAACTAAACAGTTCTATATGTTGTAATTTAAATGAAAAAGAACAGGCAGATGGCTTGTCATATCACCATACATTGTCACCATGTAAACACAGGAGAAAAATGAAGTCAAAGTAAAATACATTTTGCGACAGAGCATCATATAAAAAGTGATTTAACATTTTTTCCAAAACAAAAGAATCAAATGCGTATGTGAAGTTTCATCAAAATAGGTGTGAATTTCCTTAAAAAAGCTTATCTTTTCAAAATGTCTTGTCTGACAGAAAATTTGCATGAAATTTTTCCAACCAGTTTCAGTTGCTGACTTTAGGATATTTCCAGCATTCCAGCTTTCCAGACCAAGTATAAAACTGAAAGACTTGTGTCTTTTTAAAGGGAGGACAAATTTCATGTGACTAACACTGTAGTTTTACTGATGCGATTCCTTACTGTGAAACAGATTTGCATGCTTGCAGTCAAGCTCATGGGTTTGTGCATTGGTGTTATTAAGCACATGTAGGTTGGTGGTTTTTTTGCCTTTTTTTTTTTTTTTAACAGTATTTATGTCAGTGACAACATATGTTAAATTTTCAATTAAAATTTTAAATTTAATTTAAATTTTATTTTAAATTCCCACTTGTTTGAGAAACCCATAGAAAAAAAGTGAAATGGGAACCTCACTTAAATTGAAAGGAGCTTTTCTGTGGTCTGCAATGTGGGTTTACAGTTTCTCCTAGGTCTCTGGGGGAGGAAAAGGAAAAGAATGGCAGGAGTAGACATTCTCCAAAAGCCACAGATTAGCTAAAATGTTTTGAGTTTCAAGCAGGAGCTCTGCAGAAAGTTAAAAAGATACATGCTCCAGGTAGCTCCAGATAACTTTTTTCACTGTAGGTATTATTTCTGGATACATCAGCAAAGAAATCATTATAGGTTTCAATATATCAGATGACAGATTTATCATTTTAAAATTGAGGGGTTTTTGTTTTAGTGCCTAAACATCTGCCCTCAATGTGCTTGCACTGCTCACAGCATGGCAAAGTCCCAGAGCAGAGCTGTTCTAAAGTGTTTATGGTCTAAATGGCTGGTGCTGGTACAAGGTAAGAGAAAAGGTTGTAGCACAAAACCCAAGTGAATAATGTGGAAACTTAAACAGAATTTAAAAGCAAACGTATAAGCAACATTAAAGGCAAAACAAGGCAGAAGACAAGGAACTAAAGAGACAAGTGTAAATTGAAGCAAGGTAAGGGTGAAGAGACAGCATTAATCAAGGAGGGTAGGCTTTTGTAATCAGCCAGTCCATATGGGCAGGAAACGTCAGAGCTATAGAAAGTTCTCTAAATACTCGGAAAGCTTTGGACTTTTTTCCAGCTGCTCTCAGGGTGGCTCTTCCCTGCAGCCCCCTCAGTGAGATTGCATAGCAGGGGAGAAAAGGCATTTTTAATTACTGAGGAACCACAACAACAACAACAACAACAAGAAGGAAAAGCAAGAGGAGGTTTCTGTTCCTCAGCTCCGGAGAATTTGCTGAACACGAAAAGAGTTGTTAAACAATCTTTCCTTAGTGTAAGTCGAAGTTTAAGTCAAAGAAATGCTAAATCTGCACAGCTTCGGCTGAATTTTGCCTCTGTGCATCTGTTAAAAAATATGATAAATTTTATATTAAAGGAGAACCCTCTCCCCACTATTAATTAAGACATCTAACACCAATCACGAACCATAAAGAAACAGTGACAAACACGGTGTCCAGGTTCAAGCCATACAATATTTACTTCCATCACTGAATCCTGTTCTTAGTGGTACCACAGTCACAGCATTGACATTAGTGGCTTAGTGCAGGCTTGTAAAGCCCATTGTAACTGATGGGCACAAAATTTGGCCCGATGTTAACATAGTTCATCAGATATGAAGTGCTCAAATACCAGTAGTTCTGCACTCACCACTCCAAGCTCATGTTTCTTCTTGCAAGTGACAAGACCACAGAGTTCTTGTAATGTTAATATCTTACAGTATTTTAAAAGTGCAAAATTAGTTTGGGATCACTTCTTTGGAAACGTGAAATAATTCTAATAAACCTAATTGGTGGGGTCAAGTCACTCACCCACTAGTACCAAATTCACATCGCAAAGAAAGTAGCAAGGGTGGGGGAAAAAAACTATCTGAAGGAAAACAAGGAGATTGCAGCACTCAAATGAAATGCAGTAGAGGGCTTTGGGTGAAACAAATAAATCCTACCAGGCCAGCAGTGCCATTAGCATTCTTAATCTTGCTGAATGGCCCAGTGCTGATGTCTGAGGACAAGAAGTCTTCCCGTTGCAAACTGAGGGAAACCTTTCAGCAGAAATTCAGAAGACTCAGGAAACAGAACTGCAGCCAATGAATTGCCAGAAATTATTACTCCAGGGAAAGAATTTGCTTTATGTTTCTATGGAAATGGTTGTGGAAAAGCTGCTGTTGCATTATAATGAAAACCTAAGCCTGAAAGCTGCTGTTGAAGGGCACAGAGCTGGCGCTATGCACTGGAGTCTGAACCATTGCTGAAAGAGATACGAACTGCCTGGTCTGATGCTCCTGTGCAAGGCGGGTGCAGTACTCAGGCTGCGGTTCTGGCATCCTGAGCTTTTTCTGAACCACACTGTGTTCCTGGGAGCATGACTGATTCAGAGGGCTAGTCAGCTGGGGATTTGGATACTGCAGGATTTAATAGTGAGATTTCTTTCAAAAGAAGAAGAAAATAGCCTTTCTCTTCCTTTCCTGTCCTCCCTCCATCATTCAACGTTTTCTCAAAGTCAAGTAGTAGATTCAAGTAGTTCAAGTTGTAGAAATGGCATAGGTCTATTCAATCTTGTAACTTTATGGATGAATCTTCAGTTGGTATAAAATGGCAGAACTTGTTTCAACTTTTTAAGCTCCCAAAGAACACTTGTATCCTGATGTTCAAGAGCAGACATGCAGAGAAGAAACTTGAATTAAATCTTGCAATAAAAAGTGAGCTATCTTGACTCTTTCTAAGAGGACTTGAATAATTAAAACAGTTTGGCTACAACAGCTGATTCTTTCTAAAGGTATCCTCCTGGGAAAAGTCCCAAATCAGTTCTGCTTTAAAGAGCTGTGAAGTCCAAGAAAAAAATCAGGCTACCAGCAATGGGAGGGTAGAAAGGTAACAGTGAAAATTCAGAGTTGCTGGAACTCACTGGAAATCTAAAGATCTCGCTCCAGATTTCTCTCAGTTGTTCTACATTGTTTGCACTCCTTTAACCTGGTCAAAAACCTCCAGACCACAGCTGCACCAGGGAGTGCAGAGGCTGGTGGAAGAAGTGTGTGACCTACTATGTAGCAGAGGACTAGATCTGACCCATGAAGTCCTTTACAGTATGCTTGTGACAACAGTCATAATCCTAATATACATTGTCCTTTCAGGTTCTGTTTCTATGCAAGAAAAAAGTGCATATACACACACACACACACACATTTAGATACACATATGCATATACATATATGTGTGCACATGTGTATGTATGAATGTATAGATATGTGAAAGTCACTACAAAGGAAGCAGTGAAGGTATGTTGATCACAAACTCTTTTGACCGGGGCCCAGAAATCCAAGTCAAGAGAGCTTGCAGCTTGGTACCAGGGCTGCATGTGCTGGCATGTGGTTACATACTGCCTGCTGTTGATCTTTGGGTGTTAGTCAGGGCACCTCAGGCAATATCACAGGTCTTCTCTCCCTCGTACTCCCCCTGTGCTGAAGCCAAGGAGAAGGGCTTGTGCAGCCAAAAGCATAATTGACCCTCAGCAATCATCTGCCACAGGCAAGAACTCTAGAAGCACAATATAGCTTTTCTGTCCAAAGGCATAGACTAGCCCTATTCAGGTGCTACTTATTCAGGTTAACTGTAGAAGAAATAGAAGTTTTGCCTATTCCCTAGTCAAGGATAAATGCAAATGTCCCTGTATGAGGACCAGGTAAAAATTGCTGGAGAACCTTAATATTTAGCTAGGCAAGCAAAAAACCTTTTTCAATTTGTTTAAAGTACTTTAATGAATAATCCATACTGCTTGCTTCAGGAAAAATGTTTGAAGCCTAGTAAGCACATGTAAAAATATTTCCACATTTAATTTTTTTGAGGGGCATTAAATCAAAAATACCCCTTGGACAGCCATGCATAAGGAAACTTTTTGTTGATGTAAGAAGTACTATACTACTGTTTAAATAGAGTGATTTTAAAAAAACATAAGTGCATCTTGAACTTGAGAGCAAAAGACGGTGTATTAAAGTTGGGTATAATATAGCCTGCCATTATTCTAGCTTCTCCACACATCCTCTGCCAGTGCACTTCCTACGCAACAGCTTTGCTATTCCAGTCTTGGCTTATCCTTAGTGACAACTGCCAATTGTGCCAAACTATGCAGTTCACCTACAAGGCTTCAGCAAGTGAGATTAAAAAGTATCTATCTCCTCTCCCCAAGGAGAAGTGGGCAAAACTGGTTCCTGGGAGAAGGTGCACTTTACCATCTACCGTCCAGCAGTTTCTCCTTTTGTGAGGAGGCTGTTGTTTATCTGCCAGATTTAAAAGGGCAGTTGAATTTTTATCTGTGGTCATTAATCAGCTTCAGTCGCTGCTAGAATTTGGTGAAATGTTCTTGTTGAATCACTGATATGTTGAAAAACTCATACACTGAAGTTGTGGTGTGCTGGAATAATTTCACCAAAGACGCCCAAGTCAGATTTCTTCCGACAATTATAATGCAAGTTCAAATTTTCTGTAACAAGATACAGGGGATTATTTATTAAAAATAGAAAAGAATGCAGAGTTATGGAAATTCAGAGGGAATTTTTATATTTTGTGCCATTGCTGTTTTGTTTATATAGAAAATATTTCATTTCAAAAGCTGTTGTCAAGTAGCTTAGGCCTTGTATTTAGTGACATCTTGTCACTGCTTCAGTAGGAAACTTTAATTTCCTATAACTATTATGAATCCAAGAAAAATAGTTTTTCTTTGAATTTGAGCATTTCCTTTCAGCTTTTGCATTCCAAACATTTCAACTCAGGAATCAGTAAGTGAACTTTACTAGAAAAAAAAGCTGAGATTCTTAAAACTGAGTGATTAGTTGTAATTGGTAGAAGTTATGTGATTTGGCACCAACTGCGGCTAAAAATCCCTGATTAGTCTATTGCCTAGTATTGAAATTGGGTAGAATGCAAAAGTAGGAAACAAAAACTATAGATGTTAAAAAATTGAACCTTTTTTCCTATGGCAGTGATAGAAGGCCTGTGTGATTTATTATTGCTAGCAAAGCTAAAATATGCAGCAGCTTGCACAAATAGCATCTAAGCTGCTGCTGGAGAGGCCAGAACAGCTGCTTTATAGATATCTTGGTGCAAAAGATTAGGCTGGCAGTTAACATCGCAAAGGCAGGTGATACTGTAGGTATATGGCTGCACTGACTCAAATTTAGTTGCTTCACATTAGAGATTAGAGGCCTGTAGGATGTATATTGGCTGGCAGCTAGCAAGGGAACTTTGTATTTCTTTTTCCCAGTATTAGCTGGACCTCAGTTTAACTTCTGGGGATCATTTTAGTTCACCTTTGGGAGGGCAGAATAGTTTTGAAGAAACTTTAGTGGGTTTTCTTTATAACCAATCCCTGGTCATAAATTTTCAAATGAAAATGCTTGCAGACCTGAAGCACTGCTAGCTCTGTTATCCTCATAGCTGATTCCTGAGTTGAATGGCCAGCAAATGGTTGACCTGTAAGGCTGTTCTCTTGTGAGAATACACTCCTGGAAACTGTATTTAAAAGGGACTTCAGTACAGAACACCCTGCAAATGTGACATGAGTTTGTAAAGGGGACAGGAGAGTGGGTAAGAAAGAATTCATGGAGAATGGGGACCAGGAGTATAAAGGAGTCATACACTGAGACATGCCGAATGAAGATGCAGAGCCATATGCTAAGACATGGTAAATGAAGGAGTGTGAAAGACAGCCATGTTCACTAACTGGCCAGAAGCAACTGGGGGAAGATGTGAGGCCAGGGCTGACATTCTTAGGTTTTTTGCTAGCTGCTCCCTTACCACTCCTTTCCAAAAATCACACTTCAATACCCAGTGTCAGCAAGGAGGCTTGAAACAGGGACAATCACTTCAAAAAAGAACACAGCAACTGAAAGTAGCTGAGAATTGCAGGGGTAGGGACTTCTGCTGCCCTTTTGCAACAGTGAGCCTGCATCCATATATCAGGCAGGATAGAAGAAGAATGTAACAAACAGGATATGAGGCTCACAGTGTGGTTGACTGCGTCATTGCTCCTGCACCACACTCTGGAGTGTCCTAACCATGTGCTTGGTGTGATCCTGTCAAGAAGAGAAGGGAGGTAAATGGAACACTCTTCAGTTCCTTCTTTGGAAGCTTTTCTGCTTTGCAAAAAATAAGTTAAGGTGGCTTGGGTCAGTGAGGTGTCTGGTGATGGAGGAGTCTACAACTCTTTATGTACTTTAAGTAAAACAGACATTGAATAAAATACTTGAGCAGTCCTTGAACCTGGGACTGCGATATGAGATTCCCTCTTCCCAGGTGAGTACTGAAAACCACAAAACTGGGGTCTTGCCCACTCCAGGCTGTGGATGCTGAGTTGCCTCTCCACCTCTGCCTTCAATATTTCTTACTGGCTAGCCATCAGTGGTTCAAAGTGCTGATTCCTCCTGGCAGGCTCCTAGTAATCTTTGGACCCCATTCTAAGATGTCTAATTCAGCTGCTGCAGTATTGCAGACAGGCTTAATGCAGGCTGCTGGACTCCCACTCAGGGGGCTCAGGTGCCTGCCTCTAACCTCTCCTCAAAATCTAGCCCTGTGACTGTAATAGGACTCTGCTGGAAACCAAATAAACTGCCTGCACTTGGGAGCAGAACGTCCCCACGTTTCGCCAGTACACCAAGGAAAGTTAATATTCATTTGGTCATTAAACTCAAAATGTGATGAATTCTCAAAACAAATATACAGTACATGGTGTTAGGCCAAAGGCAGTTCTGATCCCAAGATATTATTAAAGTTTCAACATTTTGGCCCCTACCAATTTCTTTCATGCAATTCTTAGAACTATTACTCAGACGGTCCATGTTAACTGGCAGATGCCCAATGGCAATATATAAAGTACATATTTTACTGCAGTTTCTTAACTGGATAATTGATGGATTATAAGAGCTAGCATAAAATGAACACCGGCTTGTCCTTAACCCCTCCTTCTAGGCTTGAACCTTTAATATCGGTGCAAAAGAAAAACCCTATAGCCCTTTCAGTATTCCTGATACCTCTGATAAGTGTTGTCACTATTAATTTTTTTCTTTGGAAGCTGCTAAACCTTAAGAAAATCAGAAACATTTATGTAGTCTTAGTAAAAATGGGGGGTAGATTACTAAGGACCTAACTTCTGAACCAGTTGACTTCTGTGTACTGTTTCTATTGTGTAAAGAGGAAAAAAACCACCAGCTACTTCATACTGCCCAACTGCAACAAGGAAATATTTTCTACTGGCATAAGTGGAGAAAGCACAGTGACCCTAAATTCTGTCCCTCCAAAATCAATGGCAAAACTCTCACTTACTTCACCTTATAATATGTAGCATAATTTTTTGGATCAGTGCTTCCCTGAAAACTACCTCTTCAAATATGACTAAGAAGCACACTTGTGAGTGTCTTGAATTGCATTAAACACAGAAACACATTCCTTTTCTTTGGAACATTTTCATTAGGATATCACCTGCACAAGGTCCTATGCCAGTGATTCACAAGCCTTTTTGTTTGCCATCTGTATAGTGATGAATTTCAGCCCTGAGTTTTAAAAAATCATTTTAACTCTTTCTTGAAGTGTAAACTAAGACAAGTCACAAAGCCGGGTTTCCAACTGAATGTCACTAGATCTGGGAAAAAATGGGTAAAAGAGAAAAAAAAATAACAAGGTCATATAACCTGTTTCCCCATTTTTGGTGAAAGGGAAAGACATAAAGCACAATTTTCTGGTCCATACTGGCGCCTTTTAGCAAAAGGCAAAGGCTCTGAACTTTCCACCCTGTGCACTGTATTCGAATATGTGTAATGTGTTGTGTCAGAACTGTAAATACTGAAAAATAGTGAGTCAGCCTCTTTCCTCATAATCATGGGGTTTCAGTGAATAAAAAAATGTTTGCCTTTAATTTGCCTTCTCTTTTTTTTTTGTGTGTTGACCTTTTGAATGTCATATTTTTTACTTAATCTCTTTAGCTACAAGATGTATTTGTTTTTAAACAAAAGCTGACATTCTCACATAATAGGATGAGTTCAAGCAATGAGACATAAGAAAAAACAACATATATCACAAGAATTTTATCACAACAGTTGGCAATGTTTCTAAACTGTCCACAGTTCTTGCTGATTTGATCCTCTTGAATACAGCCTCTTATATTATACATAGAAAGAGCTGCTAATTATTTAGTTTTTCTAGCACAACCCAGTGTAAAGATCCCAGTAAACCTTATTTAATAAACCCTATCACTCCATGTGTAAAGAAGCTTTAGAATCTGGCAGAGAAAAAGCCAATATTCAGAGGTGTTCCTCCTTTTTGTCCCACAGAATGATGCCTGGATTCGGACAAGAGGTAAGAATACCCATTTTCTTTTAAAAAATCCTCATCTCCTTCTGAAAATCCCCATTTCCTTCCTGTTATTTGCATAATGAGCAAAACCTTTGGCAGTCTGCCAAGTTAACTACTGGCCACAAAACAGTCAGGCTGAATGGGAACCCTGAGAGCAGGCTGTCTCCTCAGAAGGGTGGAAAAGCCTAAATTTCCCAACAACTTATTCTCTTAATGCTGTATATAATCCAAATAATCACTCTTTTCTCTGGGAAAATCCCCCCGCCCCACCTTACTTCCTTCAGGCTGGAGAAGATCCAACCAGACTCCATCCAACCTACTATGTGGCCCTGTGGGAAAAAAAGAAAAAAAGCCCCCTACTGCTAGATGATGTAGTTGGTTGGGTAATTTAAGCAGTTCTTCATGGGTGAATATTTAGGCTTCACTTCCTATTGCTGATACATAAGTTCCCAGGCCTTGCCTGAAAACTTACAATATTTAAAACATTTGGATGTTGTAGGTCAATACTACAGGTTTTAGAAGAAGCCAGGTTTAGGTTACGTTATACCTCAGTTCTGCCCAGATTCTTTTTGAGTTGTGATACCCTCTTTCACTAAGCAAGGCTGTAAATTCTAACCAAAATGTCATGCAAAATTCAAATGGGAATATGGGCTGGATTTTGTTTTTAGAAAGCTGATAACTGAAAGCATGATAATACTATTGCTGTTATTATGTGAGTTAAATAAACCTTAATAATCTGTTAGGGATGTTCTTCCTATAGTATCCTAAATCTCAGTTTGCAAAGCAAGACCCTGCAGGTGAGGGTAGGAATTTTGACATACTTGTCTGTCTCTGAACCTCACCACCTATTCATTCTTAGAGGTATATGCATCCTGCCTAATTTTCCATACAGCTGTCCCAATACCTCAGAAACTATAGTATATGTCCATATTCAATCTTCTCATATTCTTCCTCAGTAAACTTCTTTAATATCCCAACAGCAAATGCATCTAAATAAATTGTAAGAAGAATGGAAGAGCTTTACTAACGGTATGGAGCTGTCAGGATATAGAGATTCTTATGTACTCTAAGTACATGCTTCAATAAGATGTTTGCTACTTTTTGCTGCTTCCTCTTAAGATACTGAGTATTATACGCAAGTCTTGGGAATGAGGATATTGTCACTGGTCAATGGGTACAGCAGAGAAAACAGGAAGGCTCTTGTGTTTGTACTATACTTAGAGCCAAGAGTTAGTTTCCGTACTAACGACAGGAAATGTTGAGCAATAAGAATTTTGCTCCAAAAATGACATTGAAAATTAGATGTTGTAATACTCCCTTTAAATTATAGGGTGAAGGATATAGAGAAATAGCAAGTGAAATGGTGAATAGTGAGTTAGCCTTAACTAAGCAAATAATTTCATTTAGGAATATAGAAAAGTAATTACATTTTTATGTTTCCAAGTGAGGTCCATCAAATATTTCTGCATTCTCTATTCCAAAGCAATATTTCTTGCCCTTGATATCTGGTAAATCTCAGTAAAGGATGGTCAGACTAAACATGCTTAGCTTTACCAAAGCACATTGTTCAAGATCCAATGGGCCAGGTTTTGGCCAACCAGTAAGCACAATTAAATTATTTATAAAGCTTAAATCACATGTTGTGCACGTTTTGCACAAAGTACTAGAATTAGGATAAGGTAGCATTTTTGGCCCAGCTATATTAGGGAATATTTTAATTATGAATGAAAGAGCAGGCCCTGTCATTTCCCCCTTGGAGTGGAGGGAGGAGAGGATGCTACTGAATCAGAAGGGAAAGGATTCATGAAAGTCTGTAAAGAAAAAAGTCCACTGAATTATACTCATTTAACTATTTCAGCACTTAAAGACATAATAGATTTGACCCTCTGAGTATAGGTAAAGCAGCTATATTCCAGAAATGAAACTTGGTTTAGCATCTTCTTTGAGGAGAATATTCTTTTATTATGAAAATGGTTTGGCTCTAGACCACCACAGATATTATTAGGAGGAGGAGGAGAAAGGGGATTGAAAACAGTTGCAATTATTATTTAATAGCATTACAATATTCTCTGATAACATGACATGTCAGAAATCAGACAAAAAGGAATGAAAATGAAGATGAAGAAAGAAAGAAAGGAAGGAAGAAAAAACAAAGTTCAGAACAACTAGAAACTTAAAAGGGAATTGCTTTTTCTCACTCGGTGTTCGGGATTGTGACAATGAAGGTGGTATTCTTCTGACCAAATGTAGAAAACATAGTGACAAAGGGTGAGGAAAAGGCTGAGGTACTTAATGCCTTCTTTTCCTCAGTCTTTAATAGGAAGACCAGTTGTTCTTGGAGTTCCCAGCCCCCTGAGCTGGAAAACAGGGATGGGGAGTGGAATGAAACCCCCATAATCCAAGGGGAAATGGTTAACGACCTGGTACACTGCTTAGACACACGTAGGTCTATGGGGCTGGATGGGATAAACCCAAGGGTACTGAAGGAGCTGGCAGAAGTGCTCTCCAAGCAACTTTCAATCCTTTATCAGAAGTCCTGGCCATCCAGGGAGCTCCCAGTTGACTGGAGGTTAGCAAATATGACACCCATCTACAAGAATAGCTAGAAGGAGGAACCAGAGAACTACAGGCCTGTCAGTCTGACCTTGGTACTGGGGAAGGTCATGGAGCAGATCATCCTGAGTGCCATCACGTGGCATGTACAGGACAACCAGGTGATCAGGCCCAGTCAGCAGGGGTTTATGAAAATCAGGTCCTGCTTGACTAACCTGATCTCCTTCTGTGACAAGGTGACCTGCTTAGTAGATGAGGGAAAGGCTGTGGATGTTGTCTACCTAGGGTTTAGTAAAGCCTTTGACACAGTCTCCCACAGCATTCTTTTAGAGAAACTATTTGCTCATGGCCTGGATGGGCATACTCTTTCCTAGGTAAAAAACTGGCTGGATGACCAGGCCCAAAGAGTCGTGAATGGAGTTAAATCCAGTTGGTGGTTGGTCACAAGTGGTGTTCCTCAGGGCTCAGTATTGGGGACAGTTCTGTTTCATATCTTTATCAATGATCTGGATGAGGGGATAGAGTGCACCCTCAGTAAGTTTGCAGATGACACCAAGTTGGGTGGGTGTGTTGATCTGCTTGAGGCTGTACAGTGGGATCTGGACAGGCTGGATCGATGGGCTGAGGCCAATTGTATGAGATTCAACAAGACTAAGTGCTGGGTCCTGCTCTTGTGTCACAACAACCCCATGCAATGCTACTGGCTTGGGGAAGAGGGGCTGGCAAGCTGCCTGGCAGAGAAGGACCTGGTGTTGTTGGTTGACAGCTGGGTGAATATGAGCCAGCAGTGTGCCCAGGTCACCAAGAAGGCCAACAGCATCCTGGCCTGTATCAGAAATAGCGTGGCCAGCAGGACTAGGGAAGTGATCATCCCCTTGTACCGGTACTGGTGAGGCTGCACCTGGAATACTGTGTTCCATTTTGGGCCCCTCACTAGAAAAAAGACACTGAGGGGCTGGAGCATGTCCAGAGAAGGGCAATGAAACTGGTGAAGGGTCTGGAGCACAAGTCTTATGAGGAGTGGCTGAGGGAATGGGAGTTGTTTAATGTGGAGAAAAGGAGGCTCAGGGAAGACCTTATAGCTCTTTACAACTACCTGAAAGGAGGTTGAAGTGAGGTGGGTATTGGCCTCTTTTCCCAAGTAACAAGTGATAGGATGAGAAGAAATAGGCTCAAGTTGCATCAGGGGAGGTTTAGACTGGATATTAGGAGAAATTTCTTTATGGAAAGGGTTGTCAAGCACTGGAACAGGCTGCCCAGGGAAGTGGTTGAGTCCTCATCCCTGGAGGTATTTAAAAGACATGTAGATGTGGCATTTAGGGATATGGTTTAGTGGTGGACTTGGCAGTGTTAGGTTAATGGTTGGACTGGATGATCTTAAAGGTCTTTTCCAACCTAAATGATTCTATGATTCTATAAAGCTGCACTGGGTATGGTAAATTATGAATTAGTCATCCCTTCATAGTTACTGGAGAGAAAGATACACTTCCAGGAAGCAATATATGTCATCCAAAAGCAGACAGCTAAAATAGGTCACATAAAGCTTTTTCCACTGTGTCTAACTTTGTATCTAACTTTTGGCTATTGAATATACCATGCTCAGACGTGTAATATTATGCGAGAAGTCTACCTCTAAAGACCAAAGTAAACAGTAACATCTGATTGTTGCCTAAAGAATGTATTTTGTCTCTCTAGTTTTGTGTAAAATTCTCAATAACAATAGTGGGGAAAGGCAGGGTGTGAAACTTCAAATTCATATTGGACCTGATGGATCATAAACACAAAGTCTATCTTACTTTTCTGAAAGAGCTGTATCAGTTACTAGAAAAAAAAAAAAAAGGTAGGGAAATTTAGGGTTTTAAATAGTTTATTGATATGGTTATTCCTCACTCTTCTATTATGCCCTGTCTTATTTTCATAAGAAAAAAAAAAAGACACTAAATACATTTACTTACAGCTTTCCAGTGCAGCTAAATCTGTCATTCCAAATGACACAATTCACTTAAATACCAAACATGTAACTCACATTTGCAATCCATTCCACAGTCAACTGTCATAAAATCTATTAAAGCAAGGTGCAAAATTTCTTACCTTGAGAAAACCTTCTATTCTAGATTTGAGAGTCATCAAGCATAATGTTTATGTTGTAATGAGGGCCAGAATATTATCTCAGCCCAATGTGACTTTTGGTGTGGTAAGAAGAGATGGAAGCCCAGAAGCTACCAAGAAAAGAGAGAAGCATTTATCTGGCTTTATAAATGAACATAAGGGTTCATTTGAAATAGGGCAAGTAATGTTTTAAGGAGTCCCAGTGACATGACAAGCAATAAAGATGTATTAATCACATGAATATCTCCATTTTTTTTGGAGTGTGAGTAGTCAAGTAATCATCTTTCCTCTACATCCTTTATCCTTCTATAAAGAAAAGTTCCTCTCTTTGGGTTAAAGTGAGCAACATTGCACACTATTTAATAAGTGGGTAGATCATTGTTGTTACACCAAGATCTCTTTCCTGAGTGGTAGTAAGTAATATAGAGCCCATTGTTGGGAATATATAGTTAGGATTATGACCCTATTTTACATTTATCACCATCAGGCTGTACCTGTCATTCCCTTGCCTCATCATTCTTTTTTGTGAGGTCTGAATAATTCGTATGACTTGAAAATTTCATCACCTCACTATTTCAGATTGTGTATGTATAATTCAAGTATCCAGGCTTCAGCAGTGATTCCTGGGGGATATCATGGATAAATTTTTTCACTGTTAAACCGAACCTTTCTAACCCTACCCTTTATTTCCCTTTTTCTGCTGTTGTCAATTTGCAAGAAGATACCATTCTGTGTTGACTTGGTTCCTTTTATCTGCCTTTAGTGAAGGATCTTTTCAAAAGCTTTTTGAAATCTAAGTACTGCAATCAGACCTTTCCATATGCTGTTGACTCATTCTAAAATCTCTAGCAGAGTGCTTGTGCTTGTTTGAAAATTATTTTGTGTAGCTATCAGCCAGGCCTTGTTCTCATAAAACACAAATTAAAATTTAAAGGAAAGCTATTTTTATCCTGTTGTTTTGTGGAACCAAGTCATGTATGATCACTTGGTTTGCCTTCCAAAACTTTTTAAAAAAAGAAATTTCAAACATATTAGGCATTTTTTAAAACAAATTAGAATGGTAACAGTGGAAACCTTGAAGAGAATTAAACTCTTGAAGTTACTGGTCCATAAATGAACTGGCAGAGAGCAGCAAGACTCGTTGTTCTGAAACTGTGGGAAAGACTGCAATGAGGCATGAGGGGAAGAATCTTATAACTACTGCAAGCATAGGTCCATCCCCTTTACGAGACACTAGAGAATACACACTTGAGAGAAACCTTGAAAATGGGGGAAGCATTACTCAGGCTTTTGTTTAATAGGAAACCAAGTTTCCTTAGTGCCAGTCATCAAGGAACTACTTGTTTCTTAGGCCAGGAAATTTGTGTATGTTACAGATGATATATGTGTCTGCATGAGAGTTTAAAAAAATTCTAACCAGAAGCTCCTATTTGTCCATTCTGAATGATCCAGCTGCCTCTTGGGCAGATACTTACAGGAGCTGATAACATTGCAGAGTTCATTAGAAGGAGATAAAACAGTTCCTTGTAACGGGTGCTACAGTCTTCATTTGGCCTTAGTGCTGCAATAGACTGTTTATGGGATACCAAGTCTTGCATCAAAACTAGCTGGCTAGGGCTTATTTGTGCCTGATGGAAGCAATATTATCAGTTTGGAGGCAGCAACAAGCAGAAACATCACAGATCATCTGGTGGCTGATATCTGGTACCAAGTGGTACCAAATATCTGGTAGTATTTGCCTGCTACTTGTTACTCAGATTTAGAAATCCTACAGTCTTTCAGGATCCTCAGATTCTTCTGTAGAGCAAGGTGTTTCTTTTGATATCTTCTTTTTGTTACCTCAAAATTTATACTTCTTCAATTGTAGAACTACAATTAACAATATGATGTTATCATTTGGATAATTAAAACTCTGCAGCTGACTTTTAGGTAACTAGGTAGAACGTTTAGATTTTTAGCTCATAAAATTCTAAAAAGATTGCAACATGAGAAAAATGTGACATTGCCTTTGTATTTAGGCAATACTGATATACCTGCACCTGGTGGGGAATCTACAGTTAAGAAGCCCACAGACTGAGTAACAGGAGGCTCGTTGCAAAGAATGTCCATGACTGATCTTTGAAAGACATCTTGATGGTGATTATGTTGAATCTGGAGGCATGTAACAAGATTCCTCTCTTCCCAGCTGTTTGCTTAAGTGGTTTACAGATTAAGAAATCATATAGACAAATGAGACTGTTTTTCAGTTGGGGTGAGTTGGAATGGTAAGCCATCATTTTATACTTAAAATTTTGATAGCATTTTAAATTTTTGTTAGAAGTTCCCTGCAGTGTTGCTCACTCTACCCTAAAGAGGTGAACTTTTCTATATAGTAGAACTATAGGATAAAGAATAGAGAGAAAGATGGTGAGTATTATGAGGTGTAAAGAATGGCTGATGTATCAAGTGAGACTAGGTCATCTAGGACTCCTCTGGGCTGACAAAGCAAGCAGTAATGCATGACGGAGGAGGTGATTTAAGTGGTGATTTTTCACAATTTCTCATAACACTTTCCCTGAGAACTGAGAAGCACCACTGAAATTATCACAGGTAAGATTTAAAATAAAGAGGATCTTCTATAGCCGGTCTAATTTTCATTCATTATGTTCTGAAGTTTTTCAAAGATTAGCTTGCTGCACAGGCATTTGAGGACATAGGGATATCCTTTCTGACCAGATTCCTCACATTATTTACAGTGGAAAGAGTTTCTCCTCTCTGCCCCAAATGTAAATTAGACATGGTGGCAAGCATACAAAGAAGTCTCCATGGTTGTGATGAACTTAATGTGAATTTTTACTGTTGTGACCTTTAAGAGCTAGAAGCAGTTCCTAGAATATGGTGGATCTCTCCAAGTCAATAAAACTACCAGAGATAGCCAAAGAAGTCAGCCGCATGTTGTTAAGGTCCTGGACTTCCACCACCCACACTCAGCTGTAGCATCCTACTGCCATCACATGTTCAGCTGTCTCAGGACATAGGCACATAATCATTTTGAAAACAGCTGGAAGTGCTTTCAGATGTTCCTGCCTTTCAGCTATTTCTTACTGCACTGTGGTTGGAGCTTTCAGTTTCCGCTTGCCACTCACTCAGTGAAGTGACAGAAGAGGGGAGACTGAACCTCTTTCTGCAGTGTAGACTCAGTGACTTAAATGCCTTGGCCAGCGCAGAGGATGTTACGCTGCTCTGTATTACAACTGGTCTGATGAGTTATGGCTTGAGCAAGCAGAAGCTCCCTGCAAAGCTCCTGGCCATTTGGAAATTGTGGGTATATGTGAAATAGAGTAGACTGTAGATTAGATGATGTTCAGAAATAAGTCCTGTGTGAAACATGAGATTCATATCTACAACAGCTGACTATTCTCCCTTCTTTCTTCTAACACTTGGCCCTTTTCCTTTCCTTCCCTCCACTCTTTTGACAATACGCCAGCATCAGCTGCAGTTAAAGCAACTCCTCAAAGCTACTACTCAAACAGGTGGCAGCCCCATAGATCCAAGGAGAACTTCAGTCACCATGTGGGGTATGTATGTGTGGCAAGACATGCACATGCACAAGTTTCAAGTGTCACAACACTGTGTATTCCCATTATCTTTGTATGCTGCAAGGTTTCAGCTTGACTTTGACAGTGCACTTCCTTCTGGAGACAACAAGCAAAGGTGTCCCTTCTTTTGCACTCTCAGCCCTTGCAATCAAAAACTATCAACCATCCATACTCCACCCTTGAGGGTGCCCAGCTGAGATCCTGGAGAAGCGTCACTGCTAAGGCAAGGGCCAAATCACCTGCCTAAGCCTACTATAATTCACCTTTTTGATGCAAGACTGTCTCCATCTCTATTTCTCAGTGGACTAGAGCAGAATAAGTGCTCCCTCATTTCAGCCTAAAGCAGCTGCTATATTCTGGATTGTTACTGCTTTTCACCTTGAGGAGGATCCCCACTGTGTCAGGAGCATACTGTTTCAGGAGCATCCTCAGAGACCAAATTCCACATGTCACCCTTGCACTACAAGCTCTGCAGAAATTACAAAGACAAGATGAAGAACAGCAAAATGTCCAAAATGAATGTGAAACAGCACACAGTAGTGGTATACCTTGACCACATCCCTGAAATGTCAGCAGAAATCATATTAGAACATAAATGACACACAAATAGTTAATAGAAGAGAGTTCCTTAATGTCTTCAGTAGATCTTGGCCGAACTACAGTTCGTACATTGCTGAACACATATTCTAGTTATGTAAAACAAGAGCATATTTCTTTGAATATATTTGTGTCTGAAATAGAGCTTCAATCTTATATGTAGGGAAGCAGCAAATAAACACTTCAGTAAACACGCAGAATCAAGGAAACATGCAATTAATGTTTTCTGAGGTCATAAGCAATTAAGGAAAGCAAACAAAAGTCAACAGCATAACTTTTTTCTTAAACTTCCAAGTTTGGAAACAGAAGACGTTAAAACAGCTTAATCTTTTAAGTTTAAAAAAAAAAAGTAAAAGAAAGAATAAAAGAGAGGAAGCAAATAGAGATTTTGAGTGGAAATGCCATACATGTAAAAGTGTCCACTAAGTACATTTCTAATTTTTTTTAATTTTTCTTTTGTTTCATTTTAGACATAAAATACTTATAAAATAATTATAATCCAAAGCCTGTACACTAGACGTTTCACTCTTGTGTTCTTGCTGTCATTGCCAATAGTTTGTTCTTTGAAGGTCTAACCTCAGGTGCCAGTCATAGCCTGTTAAGGCTAGGCTACATCCTCTTGATCACTTTCCAACAATAAAATGCTGTAAAATAGTTTCTGTTTTTTAAGATTCAAGTTCCATTTGGAGGTTGGAGTGAAAGGAAATTTGGAAAGAATGAAATTCAAATATTTCTGTGTTTACCCAGCTCGGCACAATCCTTATTATTAGTGATTTACAGTTTAAATCTTTGGATCCTGTTTTATGGTGTTTACAGATATTAATTGCATTTTGTTTTATTTTAAACTTTTTATTTTTCCTAGATGAATGTTTATTCCTAGCTTTATCATAGGAGAAAAGTTAAAAGAAAATGGCCTTTCCACATTTTCTAGGTGTTTGAATCAGTTACCCTGGATCAGTATTTAAATTAATTTCCCAACAATGAGTTTGACTCGCAGACAATTTCATAATAAAGTGAAGTAAACAAGTTGTTTAAAAATATATAATTTAAAAAATGTTGCACAAGAGTTACTCATTCCAAAGCATACTTTTGATAGAGAGCTAGACATCTTTTGCACCCACACATACGGAAATATGTGTGCAAACAAGGATGGACACACACATGCAGTCATGCAAAGAATGGACACGTGGAATTGGAGAAATATATCTTTTATTTTACTTGCTATTAAGGTATTTTTCTCCCAAGTTTCCCTAGCTTCCTATGTTTTCCCTAAATTCCCTACAGTTACATTTGGTTTGTACCTTTGCAAGGAGCTAAAATCACAACAAATGAGAATTGTCATCTTTTCAATGTCTTTTCACAGAGTTTTCTCCCCTGTCTTATATGTATTATCATCCACAGGAACTGCCTTTTCCAGAGTTAAAGCTCTCTCAACTCAGACTACTAACGTGGGATGAAAAATTTCCAAAACTGGCATTAAAAGGATGAGGGTGACAATAAGGGGGGTGGGGGGGGGGGTGGGGGGGGGTGGCGAGGGAAGAAAGATATTCTATGCATAGAAGTGAGTATTTCCACCTTTGTTGAGAACTACCTCCTTTAAATCTATTCCTACCATGTGGAGTGCACTGAATGTTAAGCTACATTAATCAAACACTTCAATTTCTGTTGTCCATGGAAGACAGTGTTTGAAAATGCATGGAGTACATTGCATATCTGTATGATTTCCTACAAAATGTGGATGTTTTCAAAAAAAAAACTCAGTAGAGAATTGTGTGTAAAAAAGAAAGAGATGTGAAAGTTCCCCTCTTTCTGTTGTACTTGTAGTATAACTGGAGAATACTCTGAAGAAAATGTTTAAAAAAAGTAACCTTTTTTACCACTATGATACTAATGGCCTTTAGCAAGAGCCATGCAGTTTAACACAAAAATTCAACATTATTTTGTTGATTATGGTGGTAGGGGGAATCAATTTTAGCTCTTTTTTAGCCTCTCTGAAAACAGCAAAAGCTCTTGCTAATTTAGAAATCATGCTGCTCTTCTATTTAACTTCCATAGCTGAGATATGGTTCAAAATAATGAGGGTGAATACATATTTAATGGTTTAAATATAGACTAGTAAACTTAAGAGAAAAGACTGTTGTCAAATATGGTCTTTTATCTAACTGGCTGTTTTACGGCGTGTTAATGTATGAAAGAATGTGACATTTAAATCTGTTTTCTTAAATCAAAAGAAAGAAAGAAAAAAAAAAAGAAATGGTGTACCTTGTAACAAGGTATACTCCTAGTTTAAACAAAAGTATTTTTAGCAAAAACAATAGTGGAAACTTTCAGGCAAAGTCTTTTGAATTTTCCAGCTCTTTGAACTATGGTTCACACTGGCATGAACATGTTTTTTCTGGCTCTCAACTGAACACATGTTGAGAGTTGATGCATCATTTCTTACATTTGTACCAGTTGATTGTTTCAGTGAATGCTGCACTTATATCTACAACTTAATCAGGGAGTGCAATTCTCTGTATTGACTACAATATTTCAATCTTCTGCATCAACACACTTTTTGTCAACAACACTCCATTACAGTTTCTGACTTCTACCTTGAAGAGCCAAAAAATGAATGAAAAAAGATAAATCACCATATTTTTTTAATCATCAGTTTGTTCTGTTCTTGCAAAGAACAACCATAAGTTCCAATTTCTTTCCTTTCAGTCTGATAATAACTCACGGATTTTCCCATATTACATTATCTGCAATGCCTTCCAATGAAATTCTTTTGTTTAAGTGCTCTGCCAGTCTGGTTACATATATCTCAATGACCTATTGATTTCTTATGTGCTGGTCTTGGCTGCATGGTGCTCAGATTCAGGTACAGAGCAGCTATTAAGAACAATTGGTTATAGGTACAGTAAGTTTCTAACAGATCATTTCAGGAGAACAGTCATGTAGTATTCAGAATGAAAAAATCAGCTTGACCATATAAAGTTTTGAGATCAGGTCATAAGAAGAATACATGAAAGATCCATAGGCTTTTATATTTCCTCTGCACCTTTTGAAGTCAGTAATTCAGAAAGAAAGCAGAGTAAGTATATAAGCAGCAATCACCTTCCTTTCCACTGCTATTGCACTCACTACTCAGACATATTTGGCTCAATATGCATATCCATGTTTCCTCCTTTCCATGTCATGCGAGTCCCTTTGTAAGAACTTCTCAGTCTAGCTGGGCTTTTACTTTTTCACACAATTCGGACTGGTTTCCTGAGTGGGTCTTTGCTGCTCCTTTGTTGCCCCCAAATAAACTACTACAGTCAGCACATTCCCCTAAGAGAGAACAAGTTTTGGAATCTCAGTACAGTGCTACTGATGATTTGCACCCATCTGCCCAGCACTGCTGGCTTTTTACAGAAGTAGATTGTGATGTTTCTGAAATGGTGTCTCAGAGCCTCTTTGCTCAGACTTCACCATTTGGCCTTTAAATTCTAAAGAACCTGGTTAAACCACTATTATAAAAAGAAGAACACAAACCAAGAAATGAACCAAAAAGCCACCAAGAAAACAATCCCAAAATGTTAGATATAAAGATACATTGGCATACATACCAACAGGCAAAAATACGTGAGAACCAATTAAAATTCATTGAAAGCATTTTCTGAAATTAAATAAGCAGTGAGAAGGGGGGGGGGGGGGGGGGGGCGGGGCAACACAACTTGCCAGCAAAACAAAACTAAAAAAACCTAGCAACAACGATGACTTCAGTGAGCAAAGCAGGACAACGTTATCTGGCTCCCTGCCACTAGCAGTTCTATGCTTTTCAAACATCACTTTGCAGCACGATCTTCAAATTATTGATAGATCATACACATTCTCTTTGGGTTGGAATTTTGTTCCAGAAATAACAGTTCAGATCGTATCCATTTTTGCTCTGTGTTTTAGGAAGAGTCCTCTTGAAAAATGGTAACAGTTTTAGGGTCATTGTGTTAAAACTGACCTTTGAGCATTTGTGATACAGGAAATCAATGAGGGAAACATGCCCATTTGTGCATCAGTTATCTATCATATGTATATTTTCTTAGCTGTTGTCCCTTGTAGGGTGTTTATCACCTTAGCTCTTCAGGGAGGAATCCATTCTAAAACTGTATTTGCCTTGTGGTCATCATAAGACGACCCCTATCTTGATTAGGCTACCTAAGATTTGCTATAATGTGTCTTAAATGATAAGAACAATAAGAAAACTGATAGATAAGAAAAGGAAGATTAATACTAAACAAAGTAATACAAAGTTGAATAATCTGACTCATCCTTTCAAAGGTGTGTGTGGTAGAACAAAGTAGATTAATCCTCTTCTAGTAACATATAGTGTTTACAGTACAACAGCACTTAGGAGATACGCCCAATTAATTTCCTGGGCCATAATGAACACTGCTGCTGCCTCATATCTTCAGTAATTTATGCATAGCCATAATAAGATGTTTCATAACTGAATAGTTATTACTTGAACTAAAGAGGTGGGTTAAAGAGCTATGGATAGGTTGCATTGTATCAAAAACCCTAAACTTCATGCTTTGTAAAACTCTATGAACATCAGAAACTTTTTTTATGTTCCTCCTTGTATCCTCTCAGTCTGTATTCATGAAGAAATTTTATGCAGTCTGAACAGACTTGAAAAATGTAAGTACTCATAAATATGCAGATAGTGAAATAAGGCCCAGATATTCTTGACTGGCTAAATCCACTGGAAATGATATTTCACTTTCTAAATAATCACTTGGTCTTCCCCCAACCTTAACAGTCTGGGGAGGTTCATAATAAGGAGAATAATGGGGATTAGGAAAAAAAAAAAAAACAACAGCTTCCATGTAACTGTCTGTACAGGCTTCTCGTGAACATTTACTTTTCATTGCTTTTCCTTACCTACCACAAGGTAACTGGACTTTTATCTCAGAGACAACTTGGAAGAAGCACAAGGTTAATTCTTCTTATCCACAGCTGCAGCTCCTTGTTTCATCATCAGTTCTACAACTCTACAGCAGATCTTTGTGTGCCAGAAACTAAGGCAGGAGAAATTTCCTTTTGTTTTATCCACTGGTGTGTCCCCTGATCCTACTACTGGCTTCCCCAGGTTGGCACCTGGGGTAGACTACATGTATGACTCCATCTCGTTGTATAGTCTTAACCTCCTTCACAGCTTCCTAGCCATCCACTTTGCTTCACTGCTGCCTTCCTTTATATTTCTACATAAAATTATTTTCTTTTAGTTATGTGTCACTCGTTTAAATTTAAATAGAACCAACATTTTTGTTCTATTACGACAGCCAGTAAGAATAAGGCTACCATGTTTCAATATGTTTCACTGTGTTTATGCTTATTCACTATTAACTTTCCTTGCATGCCTTTCCTGGTAAGTCCCTGTTCTATGGACAAGATTTCAAAAAAAAGGCCTATTAGGCCTTTACAATTAACCTACTCAATTTTCATCGGAACATGGGTGTTGAAGGTATTACAAACTTTCCTTTCAGTCTGATAAGTTGATGCCAAAGAGTCAAGCTGTGTTTTTAAAGAAAAGCAATTGTGTGCAGCTGGGGTTTTTTTGGGTTGTTTTTTTTTTATTTATTTTTTTTTTTTAATTATTTTGAAAGGATAAGCATGGATTGCTTAACCTCTCTGCTTCAACAGATTGCAGGTAAATCACTTCATGCAGACACAGTAATTGTTGACATTTAGTTTGGGCTTTGTCTTTTTTGCACTCAGGAATTTACTTGTTTTCAATCAGCCAGGCCTTAATATTGAAAATATCATGCTACTGTACTGATTCACCCAAACATCTGATTCAAGTGGAAACTGAGAAGATCATGAATGCTGCACTGTATGAAGGAAAAAGCACCTCTTGGAGCAGGGATATATTGGACCTTGATTTGTTACAGTATGAACAAAGCCCCAGAAAAACCAATACAGGTATATAACTGACCACTGAGTCAAAGCTGTCCACCTCCCAAAGCGCTCTCCCTCACAAAGAAGCAAAAGGAAGGGCAACTGGAGTAGCTGCATTTTACATCACCAAAGGGTGTTGAGAGAGAATTCTGCCAGCTCCTGACCTGAATGAAACTCTTTCCACAGACTGCTTGCTCTGGCTTTGTTAGTCATTGAGCCACGGTCCATTGCCCATGTTGATGCAATGATTATGTCAACATGATGACACAAATATCTCACCAAAGATGAGCTTTCTTTGAATAATTTTACCAGTCTCTTAAGTATGTATGTGATTTTCATCATCATTTAGTCCCATCTTGTTGTTCCATTTTTTAAGACCACCATGTTTAATACAGACAGAATAAACTGAACTCCGGCTTTCAGTTTTGATGATACTTATGCCATTCTGTCTACTTGCCATAAACGGAAATATTCTTTAAGGTTCCTGTGCCTAAAGACAGCTTTCAGTATTTAAGGGTCTGCACTGTTACTAATTTGGCCAACTGAGAATGAAGTCCCCCCATTTTGCTTGCGAAGCTGAAGCTGGGAAGGTGGGCATGGCCTACAAGTGAAGGTTTGTTAAGCATCATTGCAGATATCAGAAGCAGTGGGTTTAGCAGCACCTTTCGAGTGGCAGTGCTTTCAGGCAGGTTTGTAACCAGGGCAAGGGAACTACCTGTTTCATCTGTTTCTTGGTGGATGGCTAGAGTGGAAAATGTCAAGTCTATGCTACGGTTTATGCCATTCCCTTAGATGGTTAAAAATATCACAGGCACCAGGCCACATTTGAAATCCATAGCCAAGTACAGTGTCAGTCAGAGCTTGACTAGATGCCAGTGAACAGCTGCATATTTTGGACTTTGGTGAAAGTTCTGAAGCCAATGCACCTATCCTGCCACACAAAAGATCCAAAAAGGGAAAAAAAATATATCCATATGTGAGTTAAAATATCAAAATGGAACACATAATGAACTTCTGTAGGCCATTAAAATTGAGAATTTACATGATCTGTTAGCCTAAGTCAATACTTCGCTTATTAACAAATGGATTCAGTTCAGCCTAGCCAAAACCTATTGAGGCTGATGCAAAGGCTCCACAGGACTTAGATTTAGTCAGACCTTAAGCAACAGCATAATCACTGGACACAGTTATCTACAATTAAACTAAGTGATAAGTCACTTTATTAATTGTTTTCCTTGTCTTTTCTATTTTCTCCTCATGTGCTGAGCTACCTTAAATTGTACTTACTGAAGTGTATTTTATGAATATGAATGTTTAGTTGCTATTCTATATCTCTTGAAAGATTAAGTAATTTTTAACAAAACATTCTTTTGTTAGGTTATAAATTAATAATTATGAGTCACTAGAACAAGTAACAGTTCTATAAGTTGGTTGATTTCAAACAGAAACAAAAATAATTCTTTTCCTCAGCTGTATATAAAGAATAATGTAAACACAAAATTATAACACAAAATTATACTGGGAAGGTTAGATTCAACTGTTCTGAGTTATCTTCTTATAAATGTATATACCATTTTACAGACCCAAACCAAGAAAAAAGTTACTGCCTTAGAGAAATTACAATCTGTTTAAGATCTTCAAAGTTTTAATTATTAAGATTTAAGAAATGTCCATGTTCTGACACTATCTTGGGATAAGTGTAAACTCATCTCCACCTTTGTTTGCATGTGCTTAAGAGCCTTGGGTGTTTCTTTGATTTGGGGTTTCAGAATATGCAGACCTGAATATCTCAGCAGCACTTCAAAAATGTGTGAAATTAGGAAAGAGTGTAGATAGTACAAAAGAGAGAATTTAAACTTCAGTAACAGAATATTCCTGATAAAGGTATTTGGTGGAGGAAAAGATACAAAAATTAATCTTTTATAGCTGGTAGAATCCATGTGAGAAAGAAACTATACATTTAAGAAATTAGATATATCATGAAGGGTAACTCTACATAGAGAGACCAGAATGGGCAGAGTTAAGGACATTCTAAAACTATCCAAATAAACCTAGAAGTCAACACAGGCAACAAGGAGGCTTTGTAAAGATTTGAAAACAAAGATGAAAAAAATGAGTGGGATGTCAGAAAAGAGTGAAACCCAATGATATAGCCTGAGTAGAAAACTGACACATTCAGAAACAGTTTATATACTATTGCTGATTCAGTCTTTCCCAGGTTTCAGTCTTAAGGGCATTACTATAGTCACATTTTGTTCAGTAACGTAAGTAATCCTATTGCTGACATTGTCTTAGTTAATCCAGAAAATGGACACAAATGCATGTTCCAGAAATAGCCCACTCTAAAAGCTTGAATTATCTCCTCGCAGCTTTCTGCCTACATAATTCGTGCCAGGACCATAAGTAATTGGATGAGAAAGGCTCACGCCCTAGACTCCTGAGGCTGACTGAGCAACATCACTGACTGTTCTTAGAAGGGCAATGGCCAGGAGGGGAGTAAAACAGCCATCGTGTTTAGTGACTCTCCCCAGACCGTTCTGCTTTGGACAGGCTTGCAAAATCACATTCTGCTGAGACTAAGACACAATCTACTGCGAACTAAAAAACCTTTTGAGTTGCTGTATTTTGGCCTTTTTGTGTAAGATTTTTTGTGCAAGCTTAAGCCCTATTAAAATGTCTACAGAAAGGAACAGTAAGAGATATATCATATACATCACAAGATTAAGAGAAGTATATTTAAAATGGTGGGGAGAACTTAGTGTTAAAAGCACACCAAATCACAAAAGTATACAAGACATACAAATCCTTTTATGTGGAAATTCTAGTTTGATACAGAAGCCAAAATCAAGTCTAGTCAATCAGTCAACCCTGTTTTACAGAGTTTTTCTTCATTTTCTTTAATCCGCAAAGAATTTAAAGCCTCAAGTTTTACCAGCATCCAAATGAGAGAGACAGATCTCGACAACGTGGACAAATATTAGAGATGGATGAAATAGTTAAGACAACATAGGGATCAGCCCAAACCTTCACTGAAAAAGCAGATGGAAATTTTATGATAATTGAATGCGTACAGTTAATTTCATTTTTTCTTCAGTTTCATGCATATCTGTTCTAATTCCTCAGTCTGGGACCAGAAGAGACAGTGCAAAAATACTATGACTAAGGCAACATTAATAATATTTCCAGTGGGAATGGAAGAAGACTGCATGAGCATTTTTACAAGTAACTTTTTTCTCATGGGATTTCCAGTACAGATATTTTTAAGCAATGAGGAGTTTGGCTAACTTGGAAATAAAATCTGAACAAACATTCAGACTTTTGGAAGGCTGAATTTAACCTCCTCACCCTTCCTTTTTTGCTTTTGATGTCTATCTAGCACATGAATAACCAACAGAAAAAAAAAAAGGGAGGGGAGGAAGAAGAAAGAAAGAAAGAATTTCACATTCCTATATTTTGTCCAGCACATTCCTTGGGAGCATAAGTGAGATGGTTCAAAAATGCAAAAACTTTGGAATTTGTGTGATTTTGGCATGTGTAGTAATGCACTTTACATGCATTAAAAAGAGTGGTTAAAGGGCGTGCACTTTTCTGGGGGTCAGTTTAATCTATTTAACTCTTCAAACTCCAACATGCTTTTTCATCGGTTACTCTGAATTCAAAGTCACATAGAAGCATCTATAGACATCACATCATGCTGCTCTTCATGCGCCTGTCACGGAGAAGTGGCAATGCACATGATATAAGACATAATGCATGGAAGAGAAGATGGTGTTGTGGCTGAGACTCAGGGTTAAGAGCCAGGAGACTTGGGTACAATTCCCAGCTCTGCCACAGACGTCCTTGTGACCTTGAGCAAGACACCTGACCTCTCTGAGCCTTATCTGTAAATAATGCTTCTCTTTCTCACAGGGTTGTTTTGAGGTCAAATTAATTATTAGCTGTCAGGCATTTTGCCATCCCTGTACAGAAGGCACTATAATATAAATACAGTTTATTCCATTTGTGCCAAATGAAGAGGGTGCAAAGAAAGGGAAAATCTGTGAAAGGGATCAACACCACCCCCTACTGCCCCCAATAGAAAACCCAAACCCAAGCAGTATGGGCCAGCTACCCTTCTACACTTGGACCTGTTGAATCCCTGAACTCCTTTCATATGTGGTGGAATTAAGTCCTTCCACTTTCCTTCTGTGTTTGCCTTTCCCACCCTTCCTCCTGTTCCTACCTGTATAGCTGCTGAAGTTCCAAGTGCCCCATATTTGCCAGATTAAGTTAGTTTGGTTGTAGGTCTTTCATCTGGTCATGCTCTGATTCCACTTAGTTCATTGGTAATGTTTCCATTGCAAAAGGCAAATCTGTGGCCAAAAAAAATCTACATTTCTTCTCCTACTAGCATACATCAGCTCTTCTGTCCTATATCCATGAAGATGGCCCAGCAAGTAGAAAAAAAATGTCCACTTAGGGTTACTCATGATGTTTAAAACAACCATATAAAATAATACCATCCCTAGTTATAAGTCCACATATAGTAGTCTGAAAATATTTTACGGTAGATCATGTATATTTATTTTCTCTACACATGGCTGGCCTTCTGTGTTAAAATTTAGCAGGATTAAGTTCTGTATCCATTTCAACTTTGTGTGATGTTTTTGGTTGGTTATGTACAATAAATTTAAAAAAGGAAGCATCAGGAGTCAGTCCCTGGCTGAAATGAATTGGACTTCTAATACTTTTTCTTTTTCTTTTTCTTTTTCTTTTTCTTTTTCTTTTTCTTTTTCTTTTTCTTTTTCTTTTTCTTTTTCTTTTTCTTTTTCTTTTTCTTTTTCTTTTTCTTTTTCTTTTTCTTTTTCTTTTTCTTTTTCTTTTTCTTTTTCTTTTTCCTTTTTCCTTTTTGTTTTTTGTTTTTCTTTTTCATTTTTCTTCTTCCTTCTTTCTCTTTCTCTTTCTCTTTCTCTTTCTCTTTCTCTTTCTCTTTCTCTTTCTCTTTCTCTTTCTCTTTCTCTTTCTCTTTCTTTCTCTTTCTCTTTCTCCTTTTATTTTTATTTTTATTTTTATTTTTACTTTTACTTTTATTATTTTTATTTTTTCCTAATAGAAGTGTTTCTTTCAACATAGTTTCTTTAAAGTGTGTGTGATCAAAAGAAAATCTTTATTTGCAATGAGTGCATTTGAATGAAGAGACCTCAGTGACTTTTTTGTTATTGCTGCTGCTTTTATTTTTTTAGATGAAATCTTACCATTAGGCAAAAGCTGACAAAGAAACTTTTTTCTTCAGAGAAATGCAGAAGGAAGTGTGCTGGTGGTAGGTTGAATGCTGTCTATATGGAATGGGTTTGGGTGGGGTTGTGCTTATCACTGCCAGAAGGAGGTATCCAAAGCTCAGCTCTTTTTTAACAAGACAGTTACCCTCTAAAGCTCAAGTACAACTTGCTTGGAAGCACAGGAATTAGAGTACAGAGCATGAGCCAGCTCTTCACCTTGCAGTGTAGACACAGCTTTAGTATATTGACACAGAAATCAAAATACCATTTCACTGGAGGGGTAAAGAGAAAAGTGTGACTACTCTTGGATAAGACATCTAATGCTTAGAAAACTGACAAAAAATAGGGAAAATACCTTACTTTGAAAGATAAGTCTTCTTCAGATAGCACTTCATACCTGATGGAAACAAAGGTCTTGGACCTCCTACAAGGACAAGCTCACAGCTTACCCCTCTAATTAGACAATGAACAATTACACCCCTTAATTCTGGCATTTCAGAAAGATGACACTGAACACTTACACCCTAGCCTGAATGTAAATCACTACAGGTAGTATACAGTCCAATCACTTTGGGGAGGTTGCGTTGCAGGGAATTGCTGTAGATAGAGAAGAGAAAGTCCGACAATTTTTTGGTCCAAAAGGCAATTAGAACTTTATGTGTCATGGTACATCCAGATCAGTATTTTCTTCTTTGTTTCTCTGTTAGAATAGCAGGAAAGTAGTATCTTTTTAGAAAGATATCAATTCTAGTCACGTTATTCCCATAGTTAAATTACTCACACTATCTAAAATTAACACCTCATTTCTTGTCTGAATGCGTCTCCAAACATTAGTCTTTGTATGTCTTTTTATAGTAAAATAAAGTGGTGTTTGCTATCAGAAATTTTTACACAAGTAGACATTTCAAAACTTTAACCAAGAACATCTCTTCCTGAATTTCTTCTTGGCTAATCCAAGGAGGCTGAGCTTCTTTAGTTTATCACTACAAGGCATACTTTCCAGATCCTGGATTCATTCTTGTTGTCTTTTCAGAAATATTTCCAATTTTTTTTTACTTGTAAAGAAAGATTTTCTTAGAACATTTTGCAGGGATGGGGCTGTCTACTGTTCCCTCCACTACGAAGTGCAAAGCTCCTTTTTCAAGCACTTACATTCCTGCATATGAGAGATACTATAAATGGTTACCTCAGAGCATTGTTAAGATTGGTGTGCATTTCTGCTGCTGAATGATAGGCTTTAGTCTCTCTAATTATCCATGGAGCATTGTCGTGGTTTAGCCCCAGCCAGTAACTAAGCACCACGCAGCCGCTCGCTCACTCCCCCTACCCCGATGGGATGGGAGAGAGAATTGGAGGAGTAAGAGTGAGAAACACTCCTGGGTTGAGATAAGAACAGTTTAATAATTGAAATAAAGTAAAATGGTAATGGTAATAATAACAATATAATAATGATAATAATAATATATAAAGCAAGTGATGCACAATGCAATTGCTCACCACCTGCCAACCGATACCCAGACAGTTCCCAAGCAGCAATCGCTGCTCCCCAGCCAACCCCCCCACAGTTTATATACTGAGCATGATGTCATATGGTATGGAATACCCTTTTGGTCAGTTTGGATCAACTTTTCTGGCTGTGCCCCCTCACAGTTTCTTGTGCACCTGGCAGAGCCTGGGAAGCTGAAAAGTCCTTGACTAGCATAAGCAGTACTTAGCAACAACTAAAGCATCCGTGTGTTATCAGCATTCTTCTCATCCTAAATCCAAAACACGGCACTATGCCTGCTACTAGGAAGAAAATTAACTCTATCCCAGCCGAAACCAGGACACCTGTTTTTCCTTTTCTTTTCAAAAAGTTAAAAAAAAAGTGGTTTAAATATCTTTCATAATCTACCTTCAATATGTTCTTTAAATTTCCATTCTGAAAAAGCATCTGAGTGTTTTGCTGACCCTTGTACCTCCAACGTCTGTCTGATTTCAGTGGCTGAAAATGACTGAAAAGTTGAATGTTCTTTTCTCCTATTTTCTCCTTTTCTCCTGCATTCCAGCATGGGCAAGATCAAAGACAAAAGAAGGCATGAAAAGAACAGAGGGACGGTAATGGGGAGCCAGAGGCAGAACCCACACCGTAGTCCCACAGGTGGTGAGGAAAAAGAATGAAAGTGAGGACACCGTAGGAAATTACTGTTGGTTGTTTTTTTCATTAATAAATCTTTGCCACCTATACTTTGATAGTCTAAGGAGCTCTAATAGAATAAAGCTGTGGAAGGTCAGCCTTCCATTTGGGAAAAAATCACAGCCTGCAGAGGAGGTATTTCCATTAAGAGAACTTGTACTCAGTTGATTGCACACATTGTAGAGAACAAAAGCAAATGGATAACATGTAATTTAAATATCCTTGTTGGCTACAGTTTATGGCTAAGTAACATGTAGGTGTTTATCTTCTGCACAGTTCAGTGGACTTCACTCCAAATATTTAACTTCTTTATGTGGCTGCAGATCCAAGATGAATTGTAATGGACTCCTCCTAGTCTGTTCTGAAGCTGTGTTACAGGAAAGAGGAACAGCACTGAAATGGTAAAATGTTGCCTCAAAGAGCTTTGAACTCAAAGAGCTCAAGGTTGCCTCTCTGCAGCATGTAGAAAGCTTCCTTGTTTTAGAGAATTGACAGGAGTCTGAGGAAGCATAAAAATGACTGAATCTATGTTGGCATGAGAAATTCAGGAGATAACAGGAACCTGTGTAGCCACTGCATCTGGTCTACCTTTTGAGCATGGAGACCCCCAAGCATCATTTTTCCTACTGATGCATTTTCTCACCTACCTGCAGTAGTAACTTGGAACTAGTCAGACATCAGAGTCCACTCTGAGTTCACAGAACCACTGTCTAAAAATGGCTTCTAGCAAGGGAAAACCTGCAACTGTTTAGTAAAGGAAAGCATTTTAAAGATCTAGTATGATTTCTGTAACAAAAGGCCCATGCTGATAGTTGGTCAGCTCCTGCTGTAGCTCACCTTGAAAGCACTCTCGTGGTTCTGACCAATGTGGAGTTCCTGTATAGCAGAATCAAGTGATATTTTTCTAACATTAGTAGAGATGCCATTTCAAGGCAGGAAATGCCTTCGAATTAATTATTCACAGCCTTCTTAGTTCTTGTTTGTAATAAACAGATAATTTTATGCCATCAGTACTTCAGGATTTTCCATTAGTAGAGAGCAGAGCATGGGAAGCTGAAAAGTCCTTGACTAGCATAAGCAGTACTTAGCAACAACTAAACCATCAGTGTGTTATCAGCATTCTTCTCATCCTAAATCCAAAACACAGCACTATGTCTGCTACTATGAAGAAAATTAACTCTATTCCAGCTGAAATCAGGACAAGCATATTCCCTGATAAAATTTTCATCAATGTGGATATATTAAGTTGAAAATTACAGAGAATGAAATGATAGAAGTGTAGTAATGTACTAGAGCAATATGTAGCATAACATATATGCTGTGTGGTAGCTGATTATAGTCAGTAAATTGATTCTCCCATTTATTTTAGCTTCTGAACTGGTTAGCTGCATTAATTATAAGGTAGTTTGTTTTGGCATGAAAACTGATGTGAAGACTCACTATTAATTTTATATAAAAGCAATATGAGAGAGAAGTTGAGAGAGGAACAATCATCATTTTACTCTCACGGTGACTGATTAAAAAAGGCTATCTGGCAATGTTTTCCTTAATGTTATCAATCAGACATTTAGAGCTGGATTTTCTAAATTTGGCCTCCCAGTTACAGCCATAAAATATGCACACAAAAGCACCCCTGCAACCAAGAGATAATTGCGCTTACGGCACATATACTTAAGTATGCAAAATGGTGTAAAAATAGAACTAAATGCAGTATAAGGAAAGGAGTGTGCTAGAACAGGGAAAGAATGAAAAACTGAGAGTTTGGGTGAGCAGCATGTATTTTGTAATAATAATCTTAATTTTCTTAATAATAATGAGTTTTCAGGTTACTGCCTCATTCTGAAAGGACTTACATTGATATTTTACATATGTGCCATAATTGTCTCAATTTTTATTTATTACTATTCTAAAGTTTTTTTTCTTCTTCAGAATCCAAGCTAGATTTTACAGAATTTCTCATTTTCCTGATTAGATCACTCCCCACCTAATAGGTCTCATAAAAGTAGCTTTATGTTCTTTATGTATCTAAATGGCATTATATCCAACTCTTCAACAGAAGCTTTCTGAGATAAGGAAGAGGCATTTCTTCTCTACAAGTGCCTAGCATCAGAAGTCATTTAGGAGCTCTTCCTGACACAGAGCACATAACAGTGAAGGCAATTAATTTTTTAAATGCATTCAAAAAGTGATGCAAAAAGAATGAGAAGAAGTGTTCAAAGTAAGGGAACTGAAGTCAAAGAAGTAAACTTCTTTTTTTTCCTCAGTACTAAGGTTGACGCCAATACTTGCTTTCACCATTCAGTCACAGGTCAGGAAGGTAGAGGTGATTCTTCTTGAGAGACTAGTAAGAGATGACAAGCCACTCTGTGTGTAGCACTTCCAGCCACAGTGCTCCAAGCTCCGGGGTGCAAACCATTTGAACCATTGTTACTCTCACTTCTGTTGTATCGGAGGACCAGAATGCTTGATGTCCAAGAAGATGTTCTCTGAGTTTGTTAAAGGCAGGCATTTGCAAAAAACCCCTTATACTCAATGTTTCCTTTTTAATTTTTTTAATAATTTTGCATGTGAAGATTTGCTGCTTCATTTCGATCCTGCCTATTGCCCTCTCTTCTTATTTTTCAAAACAAATGAGTTGTGACAGGGCCTTTCAGCAGAAAGACATCTTTCATTGGCATCTGAACTCTGTGAAGATTAATTTTTACTGAAATGTTCTTTGGTCAAGCTCTTGCCTGTGGGGACCTTTCCAGAATACATACTGCAGTGGTATTAGGGAGACATTGTCCATGCTGCCTTCACAGAGAGGGAGAGAAAGCTGGCCATGAGATTCTGTCATCCCCTTGCATCCTTCCCATCCCACCCCCATAGTCTTTCAGAGCTTTTCCTCCGTGACAGGGCAAGATAAGCCAGCAGTTGACCTACATTTCAATGGTTATCCCCAGGGATGATGTTCTGTGTGCTTGGCAAAAATGGGAAGACACAGACCATGGAACATAGGAGCCGTGCCAGGAATGTGCAGTCAGGATTGTTTCTTCCAGCTAAAACACAGTAAAATTTAACATACAACAAACTGCATACATTCATCTTCAAATACTGTTTACCAGAGAGTCTAAAATCTCCTGCACCTAATCCAGTGCATGTCCTACATTGAACCATAGGTTAAGTCTACTAATCCCTTCGTTACGTATTTGTATATGGAAGGCTCCAATCAGTCTTGCCTCTGTTTGTTAAAATAATAATGTGTTGGCTGCCTAATAAACTGGGGATAGCTATGTTTAGATAGCAATTTTACATAAGTAAGCATTTTTCCTTTTGTAATACATTGAGTTCAGTGTATAACCTAATCATATTGCAGATCTTACATTGTTCATAGTTCATAATTTTCAAGCTTGCAACCTAAAAGTAGGCTCTTCAAATACAAGTTTAAGACATCTAAACATACTGTCTGCTTTTAGAACCACTGAGTTATTCAAACCTAGTGTAATTTACAGGTGATTAGAATCTTTGTTTATACTTTTGTTAAAAAAATACACATCTAGGTACCTTGTTCAGTGCATCCATAACAAGTAACCACAGCCTTAAGGTTTGGAAGGCTCCATTTTTATCAGTGACTCCAGTCTCCAGCAACTTTGTATCCTGTCTGTATTTAACAATTAACAATCAGAGTTTATTGGTATTTTGTAAACAACATAGTGGATACCAGTTTGTACCAGCTATTAATGGTGGGCCTGCTTTCAGATACCTGCCTGTTCATGTAAGAAGGGAATCATGCCAACAAGAATTTTTCTCTCTGACAGATTTCAATCCTCTCTTTTCGTTTTTTCTATTTTATTTTCTTCTGAAAAAAAAATGCTTGCTCTGGGGTATTGAAAGGGCTGCTTTTTGTGTGCTGGAGTTTTCATAGTAACATAAAAACATACATGCACACACGCAAAATAATTGAAGGAGAAAAAAAAAAAAAAAGAAAATGCTTGAGAATGCTCCCTGAGGTTTCAAGCCCAACAACTGAATTTTTTTGTTTTAATCTTATTCCATTTCTGGTATTGTATCCCCTGTATAGTGTTAAAGTATTGCAACTAGGAGAAAACTTGCTACTCTTAAATTCAGGAAAATGACATGTGTTTTACAGGTCCTTTATCTGAATTAAGTTCATATGTTTCTGTAAATGCTGAGGTAGTAATAACTTCAGCTTGGACTTGGCATGTCATCCATCTTTTTCCCCATCCCTTTTTGGAACTTGGCTTCATTAAGGATGACATTTCCATGCACTAATATATAACACAACATACAAAATCACCAGGGTAACTGAAAGGGAGAGAGAACAGAAGGAACTGCTGGTGTAAAACAGCCTTTAAAGTGAGTATGCAAACTCAGACATTGGTAGGCTTTGGAATGGGTAACCTATCTTGTACCCAGAGGGGGCTTAGTGTCCTCTACCCAATGAAGAGCTAGTGCCGAATGCTAGAACAAGGGAGAGGAAATGCTAACCTACTCTAACCATCAGAAAAGAAAAAAGTATGGAGTTTAAGAAAGCAGGAGAAAAAGTGAAAGGAAGAAAAAACCCACATAAATTCTTGTTGTTACTTGAATAAAAGAGGGCAGTGACCCAGTCTGCAGTAGTTTGTGCAAAAGGAAATCCACTGATGGTTTTCCTATCATAATCTTCTTTACCAGGAGAGATGGAAAAGCAAGATAGATAAGCAAATTCCAAAATGTCACTCTAAAACCAATGTAAGGACTTCCAAAGAATGCTACAGAATGGGCCTTTCAGTCAGCTGTAACCCACAAATGCCTGCTTGAGCTGACATCTGGTGAGTAAAAGTGGTAAATAAATTAAGTGATCATAACCAACAGCAAGGCAACTCCTATATAATTAATAACCATTTTACCAAGCTCAGAAGAAAATCTAAAATGAAAAGAAGTAATTAAGTGCTGAATAGCTGGACATCTTATCTTGTTTATACTGTGACTTTTTCCAGGCAGCATGTGTCTTGTATGTTGTCTCTTGTATAGTGCCAAGCAAACTGTTGGCAATTTCACAAATAGCAATAATATTAAGCTGAACTAAAAATTTTCATAGATAAGGTGTTTTGTTTACAGTAATGGTCTCTCTAACAAAGACCCGGCTGATAATCAATAAGAACAGAGGATTTAATCCTCACATACCCATTTAGTCTTGATTATGAACTACACAGCAGTTTGGCTTATATGAGAAAATGAGGGCAAATCAGTAGAATCAGTAGATCAGTATTAGTGGCTGTAACAGCACAATTTTTCTCAGGTTAGCTAGCAGAATAACTGTATGTTTTTAGAGAAAGGTAGTACAAAGAAGAAATTATTTGTACTTCATGGCTTCTTATGAGAGGGTCACTACGTTAATTTAAGCACAAGACTCTCAGTTTAGACTCTCTTTTCTATATTGGCTAATATTTCAATCACTAGCTTCAGTAATTACTTTTGCTACCATTAAATGCACAGTAAAATCAAACACTGTATGTATATACAAAGGTAGCTGTAGGGGGGCGGGGAGGGGCAGGCAGAAGCCTGAGTGGTCTTATATTCCACTTAACTGGTTTTGTCTGGCAATTCAGATATAATGCAAAAATACTGAAATGACACCTCTGGGGTTTTGGGGTTTTGTTTGTTCATTTTTGAAATTTCAAGGAATACTTCAGGAGTCAGTGGGTATAACCAGTTGATTATTGGAGGAAACTGGACTGGAGGAAGAACTCATTAACTTAACAGCTGCAAGTGCTACAGTGTCAGTCACTTCTGGGTATCCAGTTTCACACGGGGACACAAACAAACATCATCTTCTGGAATAAAACTGCCTTTCCTCTTTGCCTATCCTCCTACCAACACCCTCAACAACGAAGAAAGAAGAAAAATAATATGACATTGTGGGACAAGGAGGTACACAGAGCCAAGGTAAAAGAGGATATTCAGAATTGCCCCATTAGGACAGGACCCAGGAATAGGGGGGAAAAAAACCCACACCAAAACGTGACAATGGTGTGCAGGGAAGTGGAATAAAATGGAGAAATGGGAATACATGCAAGAACATGGATGCGTGGAATGGACTGCAAGGGTGGAATTTGCAGGACAGAACGCGCAGTGGTGGTGTGTAAAAAAGGGCTGAAGGAACTGCAGACATTCAACCACGTCATAGCAAATGGCCTGTTAAGCCTGCCTTTGTGTCTTAGAAAGCTGTAACTCCCTTTTTAAGGGAGTTTTTTAAACTTGGGAGGGGAAAAACAGAAAAATCAACAGACCAGATAAATAGACTAAATAAATTTATTACGGAGTTTCTCTCTACTTTCACAATGAGTTACAATAACATATTAATAGCGAGGTAAAATTAAGTACAAAACTGATAAAGATGCTATATATTTAAAGGAAAAAAATTTTAGTATTTGACCATCTTATTGAGGGAAACGGAATAGGAGCTCCCTGTGCAGCTCCCTAAATTTTTCACAGTAGAAGTCTGGCTTTATCAGCCAACACCTGTCGTCTCCTATTCAGCCATGACTATTAAGCTTCGCACAGCATGTGGTATGGGTGTGAGTTCCTGATCTGGCAGGACGATGAGAAGCAGCCACTGGTTTTGTCCAGAATAAGGCTGTCTTCCTAGCATCTAATCAGTTCTGAACTCTGGATCTAAACGGCCACTCAGAGCTGCTACACGGGAGACTGGCTTTTAAAATAATATTCTGCTCAGCAGCAGGAAATTTCAAGCGACATAGAACCCTTGTGGTACAAAGAGGACAGATACATGCATTTTCACTAGCAAGCTCTATTTCAGCCATGGATTGATTGCCTGTGTATATTTACAAGGAGGAAGGGAAAAAGGGCCATGACATGATTTCAGATCCTGGATCTGCCAGTGGGCTACAATCCAAACTTTGATTTCTGGGTGAAGGATATTTGGGCAGGTTTCTTTTGTTTCTTTGGACTCTATTCTAATGTTTGCCAACGGCTTTCAATTATGTGTTCCATGAAGCTTTGAGAAACACATATAGGGAGTGGCTCAATTTAAATCCAATAAATTTAAACTTTTTTCTAACACTAATCTTCTGCTACAGCAGGGATTTAGGTTGAAACTAGAAGCATGGCATATATGTTAAACTTTAGATGATTACCATGGGTTTCACTACTGACGTTAGTGCTGTGTTTAAAGAGGGACAAGACTGAAATACTGGAAAGGGTATACTCATGCAATGAATTACACCTGAGAGACTGGAGCATAACCTTCAGATGCTTGTATTGCTACTCAAATGCTGCCCTGCTCTGAATCTCAAAACCTAATCCCAATGGGTTTCTGCTCTGTCAGCCTCCTCATTTCTGCTGTGGGACACAGTAAAAATGATTGAGTTATTACACCAACGTATGTTTCTTCAGATGAACTATTCTCTCATTCACCTCACCTACCAGACTCACCTCAGAGCATACGTGCCCAGATCAGACTTCACAGAAGAGCAGCTAGAGTGGCTGACAGTTATTGCTTTATAAATCAAAGAACTGTAGCCTTCACCCAGGATGTAGAAACTTCTTATCCCTCCTCTACATCAGACAGGGTTAGGATTTGAGCACTGGCCTCCCACATCCTAGGAGAAGGTCTGTAGGCTCTCAGCTGACTCCAGAAGCTATTCATGGCTTGAGGACCTGCAAGACAGTACTAGGTGCCTAACTATATTTGATGGGTATAAATTGCCTTCCTGCCTTTTTCTCTCTCCCTCCTCTTCATACCTCCTTGCTCAGTGTGTTAGACTATGTTAAACCTCTTTTTAGGCTACTTCATATTCCTTTCATATTGTGTAGCTGTAGTATCTCATAACTGTCATGTCCAGCATAGGAGAAATAATGAAGCCTAAGCTTCATTGTACCTAAATCACCATTCAAGATTTAGCCCCAAATTAACAGAACTATTGAGAAACTGAATGTCAACAGCAATTCCTCAACTGTTAAAGAAATGGGGGACATACTGGTGAAGCCGCATTCATATTGAATTTGGATGAATTTTGGTTTCACTGTGAATTGCAGGCCCTATCTCTTACCAATGGGAGAATAAATGAAAAAGTCTGTGTGAAAATAAGTGACATCAGACTGTCTCAGAGAATAAATTTAACCTAACTTTAATAACCTTATCCTAGTTCTCTCTTCATAACAAATAAATTTTTCTTTGATTTACACAGCTACAGATTAAAACAGTACATTTGGAGCCACTACAATGTCACAGCCATGGTCAATGAAGAATCAGGTTGTCAAGCTTTAATATGTGACTCAGGAGACATTGATCGTATCTCTGATTCAAGCACTGATTTACACTCTAAACCTGGTCAATTCACTTGTTCTGTTTTCTTTTTGAAAACCAAAGAAAATCTTTGAATGACTCATTCACCTTGCCTGAATGGAAAGAAACACTGAAACACAAATAAGATATTACTTGTACATGCTAACTACTTTACTATAGAAATTTCCACTTAATTTCCTTGTTATGTAATTTGTGACAACTGAAAACATAGAATTAAAGGCATTTTAAAGCTATTACGTATGTCATGTCAAGTAAGAAGGTAAACTTATCAATGACAATGTTTTCCAAACAGTTTCAACAAACAGCATTGCACAGGGACAAAAATATCCAAACTTTCTATGTTATATTTTTTTAAAAAAAGTTGCAGACACTTAATTTTTAATGGGCACAAAAGGCTCGAGAGCCAAAGTTAACTGAAAAATATATATATATATATATACACACACATTTTTCCCCCCCTCTTTCATGACATTGATTCTCAACTGGAGGGAGGTTACTTTAGATTGAGCAATGTCAGGAGCTGAATACCATTAAATAATAGGGTCCTGTTCCAAACAACAGAATACAGATTTTCAGAATCAAATACTTTAAATCTGTATCATCCCTCATTTGACTTGCACAGAGGATGGCTTCATTGATTTTGAAATCAGCAGGTTTACTGGTATAGCAAGCTATACAGAGCCTGACAGCACTAATACATCATCTTATCCAATGCATGGACAAACCTGTACCTCAGGTACTGGTTTCTTGGGACTGTTTCGCTACCCAGGGGTACTGAAATGCAGATGAAACTGTAAGCAGAAAATGCATGTCCTCATTCAAAATGGTCCTAAACAAAGTTTTTTAGAAGAAGTACTGGTATTTTAAAGTCAGTAGAGAGTTAATCCTGTCAATGTAAACATTCAGGAAATGCAAATACCATGTAAGGAGCCTAAAATAACGCCTGGAGATTTTACGTTTAATTTGTTTGAATACTAGGGATTTGGAGGAAAATGAGGTAGAATACTGACACCCTTTAGATTACAAATGGGGTTTGTTTCCCTTTGAAAAACGCATAACTGCATGGAAGTGGAATGAAAGGGTGTTAAATTGGAAAAACTACAAAGGAGTCTTGTTTTTAAGAAGCAGGATTATCTGTGCTGACAGATCAGAAGCACTGTTTTCCAGCAAATAAGTGGCAGAAGCAGCCTGCATGAAGTATGCACCCAGGCAAAATCAGTTAACCATAATTTTGAATTCAATGAGATGCCGAGTTAAAAAAAAAAAAAAAAATCTTTGGATAAAAGTATGCAAGAGGCAGATCCTCAGCTGCTATAAATCTAGGCAGCTTGGTGAAGCTCTTCCAGCTTTCACCAGCTGAGGATGTGATCCATAATGACCAGACTAGAATCAACTGGCCATATGCTCCAGTGATTGAATTTTCAGGTGGTAGAATGACAAGAATAATAAAGTAATGAACTCTTTTTTTCCTTATTTGCTCTTCACAGAAGGCTCTGACTGCCGTATGATTTGAAGCATTATTAAAGATCTCTAATGACCTTACATTTCTCTGAAAGAGAGATGAAAACAAAACTGCAGTATAAACTCATCAGGTTCTGGGACATTGTGTTTATAGTAAATACACTACATGGTGGAATTTCCATAGAATAATTTTTTAGTTGACCACTCAAGTTTTGGGGGTTTATGGCTCATAATAGTGGTTGTCTTCTGATTTAATTGGGGTTATACAGGAAACCAAGAGTCTGGCCTAAGACACAGTCAATGGCAATCTTTATATGAACTTAAATAACAGGCAGATTAAACCTGAAACGTGTTTTTCAGGGAACCAGATTACATACTGTGAATAAACATAGTCTTCACTGCTCAAAATAGATACAGGACTGAACCAGTTTATGCAAGTTTATCTTGTTTGTACAGTACTTTTCAGCAAATCCCTAATAAAAATGTGACACTACCTACTCCATATTGTATTGAAATTTTCTCTGTGTTTGATTTTCCCCTCTCATTGTATTATACGTTGTGTGTGAGTTTTAAGTCCCTTTTGTTTCTTCCCTATCTTCCATGCACTGCTTTTCTTCCTCCTTTCACTACATTTTCAGAACTAGTTATTCTGCAAATAATGATCTGCATTGGTACAGTTGGCATTCAATGACTTCCATAAGCATAGAGATAAACAAATATTTCCCAGCTCACAATTTATTCTGTGATCAGTGATACAACACAGTGTGTGTGATAAGTTATCCAGTTTATACATGTGGCATAAATGCAGAAAATAGCCACCCACATACAGGAAGAAGAAGCGTTAGACTGAGAGACCTAACCATTTCTTTGAGGTATGCCCAAAGATGTTCTACCCCAAGGGGGGATGAGACTCCAAAGCCTTGCTGGTGCGGCTGTCTCAGCCCATCAGACTCTGAGACATGCTTCAGCATTAACTGTGATAAATTTTGAAGTTGTTTCACGTGGTCTCCATATTACTTCTATTTTTTTTCCTTGTCAAGGATAAACCAAAACTTTCAGTGTCTGACAAAAAAGAAAAAGAAAAAAAAAAAAAGACTGCAACTCAGCAGTCTTCAAAAACTTTTGCTACCCTTCTAATCATTGCTGCCCAGTAAAATGGATTAGACAGAAAGAAAGTCTATACAGCAGCAAAACAGACAGAGGGACAGAGTAATTTATGAAAGAATGTTGATTATTTATGACTTTCCATGTAGTTCTGGGGCTTAAACAACTGCTAAGCAATTTCAGCTCCTGAGAGCTGAGGCATTTGAACACCTTGTAAGGTTGGGTCCCGAGACTTTTCTTTTAAAATTGCTTCTCACCTACTGTATTATCCCTGACTATCTTATGGCCCTATTTAGGGACTGATGTAGAAACTTCACCTCCATTGCTCAGTGGGTCTCTGAGGAACTATGCTTCATTCCTGTTGCCATCAGTTTTGTCTAAACTAAAACTGTAGTATGCTTTAGCAGGTATATGTTAACTTTATGAAGCACCTTGAGGGAAAGAGGATACTCAGTGGCATATGCTGTCTATTTGCTAGGGATCTCCATTTACAGTGGATTTTAAGGAGCTATTGTTACTACTCTATTACAAGCCATTTAAATATAAGACTTCAGAATGTAATTTTTTTAAAAAAATCTTTAAAAATCCTTTTTCTCTCAGGAAATTCTTTATACATTTTAGGCTCTTCAGTTTATATCCTGAACTTTTACTTTTGATGTAAAATAGCTAATTCTTCTGGTGTCACCAAGCACTGGAAATAAATTTCTTGATAAAATGTCTGAAGGCATATTGGTTCCTATTGTCTCTGCCCCATAACAGAAAGCTATGACCGCTTCTCTCAGCTTTGGCTTTTCCCATCATTTTTAATCTTCAAACAGTCTTAATCCTGATGTGACCATCAAGGGAGAACTTCATTCTTGAATATTAAGTTTTGCTTTAAAAATAATCTAAATGTGCTGAGAGTTAGAAAGCTGACAATATACGAGTACAAATAGCACCTTCCTCCTCAACAATTCTTTTCCTAGGTTACTTGAGGAAAAATTTTATTTTCTTTCCACAGATATGTTTCCACATTTTAGAAAAAAAATTAAGTGCTTAAATTCAATGCTTTTTTATCCCTAATCAAAAAGGATGAGCTGTTCATTTACTTATGCTAGAGAACATTTTACCAGTTGGCTTCTTCAGATCAGAGGAATCTTTATTATAATAGCAATGATCTAACAAGCAAAGAAGATAGATATGTACCATAACTTTCCAGTTTGCAGGATAAAAATATACCAGAGATATATGTAGAAATAACACACTCTTTTAACTCATGACAGTTCAGCTTGTCAACTACAACCTAGCTTCATATCAAAAAGAAGAATGTATGGAGAATTTGAAATATTGCATGAAGTATTTTTTCAGTTATGACAAACAAAAGTCATTCTTATGCTTATCCTTACCAAAGTTATGTCACAACAATGAAGAAACATGTTTTAATTTTTATGCCATTTTAAAATGAGGGAGATTTGGAGGAAAGAAGATATTTGCCACAGAATCTACTAGATGATCCTCTCCACAAAACACATCTGTGGCTTGAGTGGTGCAGGGCTTTATTCCATGGCCTAAAATCTGGAAGGCATCTGGTACCATCTGAGATGCCCAAAGATCCCACCCAGTCCCCAGCCACTGCTGGAGACTGCATGTCTCCTAAGGCTTTTGTGCCAGCCTTTTTAGACAGAGCTTGGATATCTGAGGAATTATCTAATGGCTCTAGACAACAAAGTTTCAGCAAACAAATTGAGCTCTTCAAGTTTCTGTTCCTTCAATCATATTTGCAATGGGTACTTCAACTGCAGAAACTAGTGAGAGCCATTAAACTTCAATTGCCTTTCAGATTGCCAGCCAGGTTCCTACCTCAGTAGCTCTACTGTGGAAAGTAAGATTTGCCCACGGTGAAAGACACAAGTAACAGTCACTTCAAGCTGATGGAAAGATCTACCCCTGAGGTGAGTAGAAGTGGGTTGCTTTAAGCATGGTACAAACATGCTGCATTGTTTCAGAGTCCCACAGGTTTGGGTAGGTATCAATCTTCTTTTTTTAACCAGTGTTTAAAAGGCTCAGCTGAGAGACAATAAATAACAAAAGATAGACAGACAGAAGGTAGTTTCATTTGAAATTGAAATGGCACCACACGCTTAGCTTTTGCATTGGATACTGGGGCCATGGCTGTAAAAGGTTTTGTTAAACAAGCAGAAGTCCCAAGTGCAAACCTAGCCTCCCTGCCTCCACTTCCCCCTCCACAACAGGAGCAGTTTTAGAAAGCTAATAAGTTACACTTGGAACTAACACTACCATTTTAAGTACTGGCTTTCTTGGAAGCCTGAAAAATACTATATGTCAAATTATGCTGTGGCAAACTGCCGCTCTTTTCAAGTGACAGGAGGACCTCCTATCCTGCTCTCAATCAGCTTTCTACATTGACAGTCTGCTGCCAAATTCCTTATGGAATAGACATTGTACAGCTAAAATTATCTTGCGGATTCTGGATCACAGTAATGTGTTAGTGATTAAATACATTATTAATGTGTTTAGCTGTGCAATTTTCTCTTAATTTAAGGAGCTCATAATTAATATAAGTCCGTAACATATGCGCAAGTCGCTTAACCTCTCTGTGCTTTTGAGTTGTAACATGGGATTAAAGTGCTTACCTACCAGCATATACACATTAAATTTGTCCAGTGCTCAAATACCAAAAGAATGGAAATCATATGAATGCCTAAGAGAGAGAGAGATCAGATTTAAATGCATGCACACATCGCTGGAGCTTTCAGCAGTAAACCCTACTCTTCCTCTTTCCAATTACCATTTCACAGCACATGTACCTGTGCACATGTTCACATGTCAATTGACAATTACAAATGAAAAGTTATTTTCTTAAGAGGCAAGGTGATAAGAATTTCCAAGGGAACAGAAGATGGTGGTGGTGTTACTTTTAAATCCTGCTGAGCTCAAGACAACACAGTCTGCAGTTGTCTGTATGCCAAGTCAGTCAACATTATTCTGTTTTTCAAACCATAGTGGTTCTAGACTTTATAATAAAGAGCACTGTGTTCTGAATAACAATGAGCTATTAAAGTGACACTTTTCCTGCCTGCTTCAGTAGCAAAGCTGAAAAGCCTTTAGCTGATCATGGTTTACTGAGGTTGATAAAAATGCCTTTGAGACATCTAAATTTTTTGCATATTTATTTCAAGGTAAAGTTGGGACAGTACAATTTCTACAAAAATGTGGTGATTGTGGACTTAAAATATGCCTTTTGTCATACAGCATTTAGTAAAAGTACAATCTGATTAAGGTGTAATTTGAGCCAACAAAAATGTGCTTTGTTATTCAACAATGTAGAACATTCAAAGAGTCATACTTTAGGCAGTTACTAACTTGGATAATACAGGATTCAAGAAAGCATTAATAATTTTTACTTGGCTAGCCTTCCCCAGTGCTACCAACTTTATATTGCTAATATATTTCTCTGTTGTTAGCTGAAAATTAAACAAACTCTATAAGTCGTATTTACCTAGTTAATAAAATTTGGGGTAAGTGTATGTAAAGGCTGTTGGAATTGATTTTTGACAGTAGTGGTCACTGCCATGAAGTCATAGTAACAATAAATTGAAAATATATTGTATTTTGGTGTAGAACTGGGCAAAAAAGATCAAAGGCATATATGAATCTGGGCTGAGTTCAGTGATAGTTCAGTTGTGAAAGGAAGGAAAGTATAGTATAGAAGTGGAGAGAAGAAAGCTTTGAAAAAGTGTTAAAATACAGCAGTTTTCCGTAAGTGAAAATGTTGACAGGTTTTTAATCATACTTTTTTTGACTAGTGAGTCAAATTGAAAGTTTTCATTTTTGAAAATGAGGCAAAATTTAAGAAGAGGAAATAAGAGGGGTAGGAAAGATTTTTTAAATCTGAAAATGAAATCTCACATGTTAGGTCAAATGAAATATCATAGACTAAATTAAAATGTAAGAATTTTGCCTTTTTCCATCTACCCCAAGTCTTGGGGGAAAAAAATGTTTTGGTCAAATGCCAGCCACTAGCCTAGCTCCTTTTCTGTTCCTTCCTTCATCCAACCTCCAGGTTGGCAATCACTTCAAACCATATTTTGTTAATCTCTAATGGAGTTACATTTTTTTTTTTTTTAAATGAGAATCAGTGATCTTCGCTAGCAGATCTTGGGTTAGAATATTAATTTTGGGGGCTTGAGTGTGCCAAATGATCACTGACAATCCTCAAGCATAGTGCAGTTAGGGTTGCAAACACTAAGACTTACTCTATCTCTCCCTGTGTCTCAACCTTATAAGAAGAAGGAAGTGAGGGAATGTCACTGGGTTACCAGTGTTAGACTAGTGGATTATTGTGAGCTTTGGCTCCTTTCCAGCTGCTCAGGACAGAGCATCTGGTAGAAGATGAATGTGTGTGAAGTACAACCTGGCTGATGTAACTTGTTTATTTTCACTGCATTCAGTACTCCTTGAACAGAGCTGCTCACAAATTGTACAGACAAACCTGCTTCAGGAATCTCAGACCAAACAAATTCCTGCACCCCAGACAGCAAAATGAGTTATTGAGGTTAAAGGAGAAAAAAATCTGCTGATATTTGCTATAACTGCCTACAAGCATCCTATGTTGCATGCCCTTGAATGCTGCAGGACCATGTATGACAATACCTACCTGAGGCCTCCTTCCATAATACCAACATGTCGAATCACTAAGCAAGTGTCTGAAAGAAGAGAGGAATCAGTAAGGTGTTTCCTTGAATTTTAATATGTTATTTGTGGAAAATGGGAAGGAAGTTTGCAACAGCAAGAATTGTGAGAATAGTGAAAATAGGAAGACGCTGTCTATAAGTATCTAAAAATAATGAATTGCTCTCAGTGTTAGTTATTTTGAGAGGGCTGGTTCTGTAAAAATAGTTTGGTGACCACAAAATTGATTTCCTCTCCTCACTATGGATTTTCCTGACCTGAGACAGTGTCCACACACACTTTATTGTAAGGTTTTGTTTACTAGTGTTATATTGACAAATGATTAGATATTAAATATAGGATTAGATATTGCAGAGTAGAACTTGTCTCTCATTCATTTCTGTAAGTTGAAAAAGTTGGTGCTAACAACCCTTGGTTATTGATTAATCCTTTATAAACTTTTTTGTAATGAGAGATATTAATATAACTTTTACTTGTTCCCCCCAAACCTTTGACAAGTATATCCATACAAAGTACACAGCACGAAAAAAAACCCCAAACCCAAACTAAGTTTTCTGCCTAACTGGGACCACTTTTGTGGCAACGTTATGTCAATGGCTTGACAAAAAATGAACGTTTCATGACTGCATGGTCACTTCTGAATAAAATAGACTGTGTGGCTCAGCTAGAGGCTTGTAGCTAGGACAGCTGTTATGAAGGGTTTCCTGCCTTCATACATAATACATAAAGATTGCAGGCATACATAAAGAAGAGGTTGCAGGCAAAGGAGAGGTAAGGAAGTAAGCTCTGCAGAGGGAGTCGCTACACAATTACTTGGTCTACAGATAGAAGATTTAAGGTACGTGAAGAATAAAGCTGGAGTGTCATCAGTTCTGCTTAACCCAAAAAGGTTGTTGGTGATAAGCATGTAAAATTTGGCCTTCTTCCATAGTGGTGTTTGGGCACTCACCTAGATATCAGTTTCTACTTTCATTAGCAGCAGCCCTCTTTACAGCAAATAAATGGTCTACTGCTTTCCCTCCAACTTTCCCTCAGTGCTTTGCAAACCTTCAAGGACTCCTTGGGCTTTGGATAATTCTCTTGTGTTTACAGGATCTAGGTGGCTTCCTGAACCTATAACCCAGTCTAAATCTCCAACTCTTCACCTATCTCTCTGATACAGCCACACCTGCAAACTACCATTCTTGTAGCTGAGGTAGTCCTTTGCAAATCAAAGAAAATTTGGAAGCAGAGAGTGGGGTGAATTTTTTTCTTGGTTAGCCAGGCCACTGTGAAGGGTGGAAAACACTGTCTCCTCCTGTCTGCTCCTCTTTTACATAAGCACTGTTTCCGGAGCAAGATTTCACATCAGGGCTACAGGTCAATGGTGGGACTTGACATTAGAGACTGGGCAGCCTGCAACAGATGTTCATAGTATGGCGCCAGGATGCAAAAATTTGACCTCAATAAGAAGAGAATCAGCACTTTTTAAAGTCTTTCAGACACCAATGACTCCTTAAAACAAAGGACTGAAATTGAGCTGAATTCTTGAGAGGAGAATGTCATATACCAATGAATACAACCTTTTGGTTTAATTAAATTTTCTTCCAGATTTTCTCATTTGGGCAGTGAAGCAAAAAAAAAAAAGAAAAAAAAGAATTCTTATTCTATGGCAGCCTCTGATTCTCTTTCAGTTCAAATGGCAAAGGCCTTCATTTTGGGAACTAATAGACCTGACTTCTATCCTCTGCTGTACATGTGTGGTCTGGCTGATGGCAGAGATGTCTGCACCTATGGACACAGTACAGGAAATGTGATACATATCAGTGCCAGATTTCTGGGGTGGGACACACGTGATCCCAGGCGGTCACAGCAATGCTGGCCAGAGCATAGTATGTTCTGTCCTAGAAGAGTGCACAGGTCCTTGTGAATATACTCAGGCATTAACAGCGCTATAGGGATAAATTCACCATGTGCACAGTTCTCAAACAAAACCCTGTAACATCAGAAAATTAGGGCCATGTGCAGATGTGAAAGCATATCTGACAATTGGATGCAGCAGAGCAAAGGCCAGACACCTGCGATGTTTGGGTGTCTGTGAAAGGAACTGAATTAATTCCGTGAGGGTGAGATGCTTGAGTTTGTCTGGATGCCCTAAAGCATGTGTGACTCACAGAGAGGGCTGTGCCAGGCCGCTATCTATTGCTGTGGGGGCTCCTTACCCCAACAAACAAAATTTCCATGAGGGAGAAGCTACAGATTTTTTAGTCCAATTAGCAAAAGTCATCCCATGATTCACCAATTTATCATTCTCACATGGAAACATTTCTAGGAACTTTCTGCACCTGGGGTACTAGATACCTCACTGGTGGCCTATCTGTATTCACAGCTGACAGTAACTATTGTGTCCAAAGCAATTTCTTTCTTCACATAGTATGCTTCTAGATGATTGGAAGCTAGTGTGCAGACAAGGGAGTTGTATCCATTTTAAAAGCCTTTTGCATATTTAAAAACAATGACATGAAGGATTTCACAGTGTGACTCCACTGCTCAAATTGTACATGCTGAAGCTTTGAAATGAATATAGTTTATATTGGCAGCACCCAAAGGAACCACCAAAAGTCACTGACATTCAAAAAATCTGAGTCATCAGAGGTTAAAAAAAAAGAATATAAAAGGAGAAACATTAACAAAAATCACCATACAGTTTTGCAAATTGGAGAGATTTCTCCAGCAGCTCTAGTGAAATTCCACTGATAATAGCAAGGGCCACAAAACTAGCTGTTACCTGGTGTCCAAAGACATTGGGGCATTTGTTTCAATGACTGGATGTGGTAAGAGAAATGGGGAGAGGAAATGGGGTCAGGAACTTGAGTTTCCCCACAAGTTTCTGTGTTGCTTAAGTTGTATGCTATGGGCAATGTACATAGTCTGTACGCCTGACTGTAATTTTGTTACTATGTCTAGCACACTAAGATTTAATTCTAGATCATATTTCAACATATAAATAAATAATTCTGGACAGTGCTGCATTACCGGAAAGATATTGTAGTCTCATTATCCAGTATGAAGTCTAGAAGCTGGCAAATTTCTGACATTTTTTGAGCAACTTTGCAGCTCTTGGCAAATTTCCAACATTTATGAGCAACACTGCAGCTATTGGGTATGGTCAACAGAGGTGGATCTGCTTATGTTTAGGTTTGCACAACATCCAACTATTCAGTGAGAGCTACTGACCACAGACAGATACATAAATATCAAACTTTACCCAGGAATGGCTAATGAGTGCTAGTGTTGAGCAAAAATTGTAAGCTCCAATAGCTATGTTAGTTTAAAGCTTGTTGTCAAAGTAGATGCATGATTTTCTCACCTTTCCCCTTTTCTAAACTATATTTCAGTTAAAAATTGAGGTGGGAACAAAGTATGCAAGAAATTTCAAACATCCTTATTTTTACTGGTAGAATTTTTGTACCAGCATACATTTTATCTTAATGTTGCTATGAGAGCTTGGGTTGTACCAACTGGTGATTAAACCAGTTGGCCTTAAATTGTCTTACATCCACAACAGTACAATAGATTTGAAAGGTGTTGAAAAAGTAAAATGATGCATCCAAGCAAACTATGAAGTCAGTAATACAGTTTAAAATGAGATTCCATAAACCTGATCCATACATACGTTTGCATTATTCTGTGCAAGTACAGCAAGTATTGCTGCCTACCACCTTTATTTCAGATATTTTTTAATCAATATTTGAAAGATATCTGTGTCTTCCAAAACTGGAAACTGCAATCTGGCTATTCTGGGGAAAGAGATTAAATTTAATTTTTCAAAAAAACAAGAACTGGAAACTGAAAGTGCTGATCAAATAAAGATTTGTAAACCAATTACACTTCTACCCCCTGCTCAATTTTTCATTAAAATAATCAAACTTTTCAACCTGTTATTTTCAGACATCTCAGACCTCATTTTCTATTTCATCAAAAACTCCATGTGGTACTTCAGGCCACAGGAAAACAACTTACAGAGTGAAGTTTTTCATTGAATGCAATGCTGTAGTTGAGTACAGATAGCCAGAGATCTGTGTTAGAAAAGATCATTGACATGGAAGGGGCTGACTGGGGGAAGCAGGATATGATGTACAAACTCTACAGCCAGAGGATGGCATCAGATTTGGGCTTGACTTTGTGTATTTGATAAGAGCGTTATTCTGTAGGGTAACATCCAGCCTCATAGGAAAGAGGAGACTGAAATAAGATTTCCTGGCAGACCTGCATCCTAAAATCTCTCTATGAAACATCTGCCAAGGCTGTTTGTTCTTCTCATGCTGTCATTTGTAGTTGTGTCTAAACCAACTCCAGTATTATTTATAGGAAATAATACAAAAGCAACCGCCTTTTATTCAGCAGCCATTAGTGGTGTTTATGGGAGTTCCCCAACACCCATGGCCCAAAAGCTCTAGTATATTGAGCACACAACCAGAGATTTTCACCAGAGATTTTCAGAGCTACACTTCTGTCATGCTGGAAATTCAAGTTTGCCTAGCAGAGGTATTTAAAAACTACATGTAACAAAGAATTTACTTTGCTGCTCCAAAGAAGCTTGTAACTTTTTGGTTTTGATTTGTAAACCTGGCAATACAATTCTAGACTTTCATGACTTGTGGGAATAAAAGAAATGTATTATCTGGGAAAAATCATGTTCCTAAGATACACCTTAAAAGTTTCATTTCAGTCACAGTGGAAAGACACTTTGTCTGTGTACGTTGTCTCCAGCTGGTTCACTCATGCAGTTTACTGTCCAATTTACAAAATATGGAGAAGTTTCCTTGGAAACAGTTTTCTAGGAAGTCCTTTTTTCCCTAATGGTAAATGGCTTTACCATCTTTTGGTCAAATTTGGAGCTGGTACAGGCAGGTGCACCTCTGCATAAAACCTTTTCTACTTAGTAGGTCTCTGATATTTTTAGTCCAGAAGAGTATACACACTGTCTGGAGAGAACACAAGGAAGAAGCTGAGCAGCTGACCTCTGAAATGAAAGTTGCATGCCTTGATTTAAATGTTCTGCTATAATCTGCTAGCAAAGCAATTTTATTCTGATATTCATGTGAAGCCAAATCATGGCCTACATCATGCCATTATACAGGAATGCAAACAGAGAAGAGAAATCTTTTGTGAAACCTCCCTATTCCTCTGCAGAAGATATGAAGAGTTAATGTCCTGGTTTTGGCTGGGATAGAGTTAATTTTCTTCCTAGTAGCAGGCATAGTGCTGTGTTTTGGATTTAGGATGAGAAGAATGTTGATAACACACTGATGCTTTAGTTGTTGCTGAGTACTTGCTTATGCTAGTCAAGGACTTTTCAGCTTCCCATGCTCTGCCAGGTGCACAAGAAACTGGGAGGGGGCACAGCCAGAACAGTTGATCCAAACTGCCCGAAGGGCTATTCCATACCATATGACATCATGCTCAGTATATAAACTGTGGGGGGGGGGGGGTGGCCGGGGAGCAGCAATCACTGCTCGGGAACTGTCTGGGTATTGGTTGGCAGGTGGTGAGCAATTGCATTGTGCATCACTTTCTTTGTATAGTATTATTATTATTATTATTATTATTATTATTATTATTATTGTTATTATTATTATTATTATTATATTGTTATTATTATCATTACTATTTTACTTTATTTCAATTATTAACCTGTTCTTATCTCAACCCAGGAGTGTTTCTCACTCTTACTCCTCCGATTCTCTCCCCCATCCCATCGGGGTAGGGGGAGTGAGCGAGCGGCTGTGTGGTGCTTAGTTGCTGGCTGGGGCTAAACCACTACAGTTAAGTAAGGTGTTTCATTCAGACCACTTCTTTCTTCACTGTACCACAGGCACAGGTAGGAGAGAGGAACAGGCAGTGGCTAGACCCTCTGCTTCACCACATACGTTCTTCCCAATGCAATGATCTGTTCCCATAATAATCAACCAGCAGAACATGAAAGTAAGTCATGGTGCTATGCGTAATCTTTTGCAGGACAAGGATATGCCCAAACAATGTAGTAGTGTATGACTTTACCAGTACTTGTCTGTAGTCCTAGTTGTCCAACCTCCCTGTCACATTCCTTAAGGGCATTATCTGTTTCACAGAAAAGCTGTCTTTCTCCAGATCTGATAAATGGGAACCTGAAGCACAAACCTAAATACAGAAATAAAAGAGACCATTTTGAGAGACCATTTTGAGAAACCATTCACGCTCTGCTTTGTTGGCTAGAAAGAGAACTGTGAAGTGAGAAGTCTAGGAAACTTCCCTTGTCATATGAATCCAGTTACCAGCAAGCAACCTCAAAGAAAATGTACAACCAGACCATTGCAGTTCTGTCCTGTAAGTGACCTCCTTGAAGTCCCTGATGTCCAGTTAGTGGCATGGACTGATGCGCACATAGCATCAATTCAGTCAAATAAGCATACAGTTTACTACAAGGCAAGGTAATGTATGACAATATGTTGACTTTGTAAGTCAATTGACTGAAAATCAAAATCCTGCAGTGCATTTGAAAAAACAAACAAACAAAACCACAACACAAAATCTATATCTTGCATCAGAAAGGAATTAGTAAAACTCTTTGGTGGTTTAATTGCACCTCTACCTGTTTGCAGAATGATGTCAATTATCCTGTGGATCATCTGACTTCATTTAATACTGATATAGTCCATATATCATTGTTACTGTGACCTCAGCTGTCATGACAACAGAGACTATCAGTCAGGCAGTCAGAAGACCTACATGTTTGTACATGAGGTAATTCAGCATACATTTATGCTAGATATTAATGATTTTCAAAGAAAGAAAGATTTATTAACATTTCCAATCATCTTTCTTTAAAGGTTAGAAAGTGTTATGTAGAACACACAGTTTCTTTCAGTTCAGAGTAATTATATGTGGCTTGTTGTATTGTCAGTCAGTGCAATGTTGTTATAAAAACAGCAGGAGGGCATATTGGAGCATAACATAATATTGCATTGCACACATGCAAGAAAAAAAGGTTATTTAAGCTTGAGGAGCAATGAAGGCTCAGACATTAGGAAATTCTGGAAATAAGGTTATCTACACAGCACTTGCAAACAAATGGCAAGAAAAAGTAAGACTAAAACACAAATTTAAATTCTAAACCAAACACAATTGATGTGTACACAAAAGATCCTTTAAAACTAAGTCTGTGAGGGCACGTCTCCTTTGTTCTCTTTCATTCAGAAGGAACATATCGCTCGTCCCTCCATATCGTAAATAACAATCATTAGTATCTACAGATGAATTGTGTCTTTTGGAGTGCTTCACCTTAGACAACAGAACTGTATGACACAAGACTGACTTGCACTGGAAATAGAGGGCGCAGGGGAGTGTTGTTCTCACAGAAAATGCCATGTAGGTCATTTGTTAGTCAAAGCTGTACTGCAGAATTCTCCAAGATGGGAGGTGGTTCTTTAGGAAGCATATGGAGACATTCCTGATGGCTAAAATGTGTTGTTTCAATCACTAGAAAACACAAAGTAAATCGAGCTGGGCATTCATTTGGTCTTTTCAAGGCCCATATTCTGACCTTTGATACCTTGTACAATTCTATCTCACTGCTTTCCAAAGAAAAATGGCAATTGTGTTCAACCATGTTCACAAAGTATTAAAGTGACTTCACAAAATTTTTCACCACTCTTGACTGTTAATTCTGTTATTTGGTGATTAATGAGTAGTTTATAGCTGCATTAGGCTGAATTTGATCCTCAACTGTCTGAAAACTGTGATACAGGGTGGTTGTGATCATGTCTCCAAGTGTTTTTAGCCAATAAGGAATGACTCAAAACTGTGCAGTAATTAATTAGAAAGATACTATTTTTATGCTGAGGGTGGTCAAGCACTGCAACAGGTTGCCCAGAGAGGTAGTGGAGGCCCCATCCCTGGAAACATTCAAGGTCAGGTTGGATGGGGCTCTGAGCAACCTGATCTAGTGAAAGCTGTCCCTGCTCATGGCAGGGGGGTTTGGCTAGATGACCTCTAAAGGTCCCTTCCAACCCAAAGCATTCTATGATTCTATGATTCTATGATTCTATTTTAATGATCAAGAAACAGCCTAAGTGCAGCACAGAAAATTTTCTGGCTTTCTTAAATAATGAGCAGTTTCGTGACTGCAGAGAGAGTCCAACTCTTCTGATCTACAATGTCAAATCATTCATCTAGCTTTCCTGTTATGTTTAAGATATGCTGACTTTTTCAGCAAGTAATAGCAAGTTGGGTGAACACTTCAATGCTCAATCTATAACATGGTAGCAAAGAGTTTAGACAGAGCATTTTGATCCACTGAAGTCAATATGATTTTTGTTTTGATTTTCAGAAGTGTTAGAATCTGCGCTTAAAGCTCTCTAACAGTGGTGTTTGTTGCTCAGAGATTTAATCCAAAGCCTCACTCATGATTCAGAAGAAGTGCTTCTGTTTAGAGGACTAGATTAAAAGAAAAAAAAAGATGGTTAAAAGTGACCTAATTTGGGGGTGTATATTGTCAGGTTTTGGCAATATGTTACGACATTTTAAACTTCTGCAATGATAGATGTTTTAAAGTAGCTAGTAACCTAGTAAATTATTAGACTATGCCTTTTTTTTTTTTAATAATATCAAGCACTGTGTTTTCCATAGAATATCTTTACAATGCAATTAGTTTTTTTCAGGCAGTTTTAAGTCATTTATAGGGCTGTGGTATTTTTAAGGTGCATATATCTTGCACCACTCCAATTCCACCACATTTTGATTTGGCAAGAGCTGTTACAAGCACATGAATGCTACTAATAAAAAGTTAAACTTCCATTTGATTGTTAGTTATGGTTACATTTTTGCATGTAGCTTTATAGGCCGTTTTTGTTAGTTCTGTGAAAAATACTCAATATTATACCTCAGATAATAAATCATTTCACATTTTTTTCAGCTAAATTTGTCTCAGTTGTTTGAAAGGGAAGAAACAAGAAAATATTTGCTGGTATACTCCCACAGAACACTTTCCTTGAAACATATAGCTAACTAGAATTGTCAGCATACTTCAAATATTTAAATAACTGCATCAAACTATTTGATATAACAGATATAAACACTTGCAGAAGCTATTTCACCCATGGAGTAAACATAAAGTCAAAGGCTCGTGCTTCCTCTAGGTATGCTTTCTCTCTCTCTCTCCCTAATTACAATTGCTTCATGTCAGGTAAGGCCATCCCTGGAGTGCCCCTCTGGAAAGATGGAGTTTGCATGAGGAAGTCAAGGGTTCCTGCTACCACATCCTCAGACAGAAAACAGCGGCAGCCTTCCCCTTTCCCTGTGGCTACCCCTTGGTTCAGAACCCTGTCCAGTAGAAGAGCAGGGGGATTGGCAGGTTGGATCCCCTAGACCTTACATTTGTGAATTCTTCCACGGCTTGGGTTAGACATGAACCTCTTCAGCATTTTCAGTATTGGGAGTCACAGAGCACAGGACTTGGTGGTGGCAAAGAGACATAATTTTGGTATCTATGGTTTCTTATGGGCCCAGTATAAAATTTGTTTTATTATTATTATTATTATTGAATTTGCTAGAATAACATAGAAATGCTTTTGTAAACTTTTTCACAAATATTTTGCCTTTCCAGTTGAGAGAAAATTGACCTTGAAGGTATTTTGATAAACTGCTACTTACATGAAAAACATACATTATATTTTTCAGTCAAAAGAATTCTGGACCTTTAAAAGGACTATAAAATGAGAGTTCTCAGTGCTAAATGGCTCACTTGAGACTTTCAGACTCCTCTGAAAATCCCCATGAGGCCAGGCAGCTGTAAGTCTTGCTTATAGTGCTGTGAAATAATGCTGGTGGAACACCAAGTAGTTTCAGAAATTAATCTGGAAGAGGATGAGGCCTTGAAAGTTTCAGTCTATAAATTCAGATAAGGTTGTTTATGGACTTTGTGGTTTCCTACGTGTTTACATATAAGCATCTATAACTTCCTATGGCATAAAAAGTTTTTTTTTCAGCTGATGAACAGAACTAAAATGTTAGCATAAGCCTTATAGTAACTTCTGTCCTGCTTTTACTCTTTAGCTTTGCATGTCATGATAATTTGTTCATAGGAGCAGGGGTTTCTGTCATGTACTTAATATCTGAAATGTTCCCCTAGCGCTTGACTATTAATCTGGTTTCCATTATCATATTGAATGTTGGATGATCTATACAAAGAAGATATTCTAAAATAAAAGAAAAAAGCACGAGTGACAAAGTTTCTCTATAGCTGGCTGAATTCTGAATTCAAAAGGAGATGTGAAATTTTACTGAAAAAGCTTGCATGCATCTGAAGGCAAAATTTGCTCTCCAGTTATCATAATCCAGAGTTTGTATGGGAGCTGGAAAGAAATGGAAAAGATAACCTGATAGTGTTGCAAACAGATCATCTGGAAAAAAATTATAAATCAGATCAAATATTTTCTTCTATTTAACTTCTTTTATTATAACTTAAAATTTTGAGTGAAGAATGCAGTGTGGAATGAGAAGTGAAAACATTTAAAAGAATCTAAAAGAGTATTTGGCCATTTCTAAGCTTTTGTTGTTGAGATGATTCTTTCCATGAAGGATTTTAACAAAGTGCATATACTGACCAAATGTTCTGTTGAAAATGCCTGGATCACTTCTATCCAGAATACTTGAGAACTGTGGCTTGCTACTCAGGATTTAACAGATGAAACTTGCAAGCATAATTCTCAGAGTTACAAATAGGATGAACTGAAGTTGTCCTCTCTTCTGTGGCATCTCAAAAAGGATTTGACGGCCTCCCCAACCCCACCTTGGAGTGACCTATCTCACTCGTGAATTTTAATCAAACAGTCATTACAATTTCTAACACTTTCCCCTCATGTGTTCCATCATATACTGTTCAGGAGGCATTGACTTGCCCTCGTCTATTGCAAAGAACTAGTCCTGTAGGAGTAAAGCTGAGAAAATTCTGTATGATACAAAACCCCTGGAATTTTTAGCTATGATGTCTGCATACTATCATTTCTCAAATACACCAAGACATGCCATTTCAAAAGTACGTATTAGAAATTAAAGGACATCAAAGCATATTCGAAATTGGGTGAGTAAAAATGTTAATTCAATTACAACACATTTTGGCACCACTCTTGTTACAGATGTCTGTTTTAAATTAAACATTGGGCATCTTCCAATACAAATTTGTAGCAGTTACTTTGATGGAAAATTGAATGATGCAAGTGTTCCGATGATTACCAGATGTTTTACTGATAGCTAGGTGGGTAGGTACTGTAGGCAAATAGCAAAGAGACCACACAAATAAAGTTAACAGAAAAAGCCAGACAAGCAGAGGTATTCCAGAAGTTCTTTGTTTGTAGCACATTATCTGTAATGAATAAAATAAATCTATCTGGAAAAACAGTAGACGTGCCTGAAATTACAATACCTTTTGCCAGTTCTTATTCAAAGAGGTATTAATAAAGCAGTTTTTCTAATATAAAAATACCTAAAACATGTCAGCTAACCATTTATAGATAGCTGTTAGAAGCATCTTTCTCCCTCCACACCAACCTGCTCTGTTGGTGTGTGTGGAGACCACCAGCTTCAGCCTCCACTCCAGCATGTTTGCCTCTGTAGCTTGAAGGCTATCTATCCACATGGACTATTTCCAGTGTCTGGGAAAGATTAGAAGATGAGAAGAAGCTCTTTTGCAGTTTCCTTCTTCCACACCAATGTAGTGGTAATCTCAGTTTAACTGTTAGTGTGGCAGATTTTCCGGTCTATGTGTTTTCATATCAGCTTTTAAGTTTTGAAAAAGCTTAGAGTCCTGATCCAGCTAAATTCTGAAAGACCTCACATGAATAACTATCATTTGTCTATGTCTTGCAAACCCCTTTTTCTATGCCATTCCCAAGTTATTAATCTGTTTCTTTTTCAATTTTTAAATTTTTCCCAGTCTCCAGAATCCTTCCCTTCATTCTATTACCAATGCTAAGCCTTTATCTTAGATGCAGTAATCAAAAATACTGACTAGGACAAGAGCCTCTGGATCATAGGTAGTATGTAAAGAGAGAATTTATTATTCCCCTACTCAAGCCATCTTTTAATGCATCTATTTCCCCTGACTTTCTATCCCTGAAGGATGCCAAATTATATAAAGGCAAAAACAAAGTCTCATCTTTGTTCTGCAAGGTTTAGATGCTTTATCAATGCTGGAAGTGATGAAGCACATGGGAATATCACTCTGGTGATACAGTAGAGTTCAGCTGCAAATTCTGGCCTCTTTTTCCCAGTTGGTGGGCATATATTTAACTGTTAACACTTAATTGCCTCATCTGTACTACCAAGCACAGGTGCTGGCATGTTTTCTTGTGTTGCAAAGTGTGCACACAGCTATTGCCCCTTTTTTTTTTAAATATTTCAAGAAAAGAAAGACTGTTGAGTCCTAATGATGGGGTTGTAACAGGCTGTTAAAAAAAAAAAAACATTGCTTCTTAACTAATTTAAGGATTGTTTGGCCTCATGTTTTTCAATGGATTCACTGCAACTCACAGCACTACGACATATATATTGTACAATTCCTTGTGGCATATCCTCTGTAATAGAACTGCCATGTAAACAGATCACACAGAAAAAAGGAAGTTTTACCTCTAAAGCAAAATCAGAGCTTATGCTACCTTCTGCAATATCCTCTAATGACTTATCAGAATTAATGGAAAAATCATTCTTTCTCCAAAAGTAGGACACTACTGGCTACTCCACTTTTACAGAAACCAAAATACAACAGGGAGAAGCATTTCTGTGGTATTTAAGTGGAAGCATTGCCAGAGACTGCTTTATTGTGGTATTTTAGTTGAAGACAAGTAGGTGGTTACTGTGGCATACTTGCACAGCATAACTCAGTTATCCTTTTTAAAAAAGAAATGCAAGATCTAGTTATAAGTGTGTCAGATATAATTAACAATGGCAAACTAGCCTCTTTACAGGAGAGACATACATTTTCCCCACACACCCTTTTTAAAATACTTTTTTGATTCTGTGCTGTAACATTTTATCATTTCTAGTTGAAAAGCCAACTGGAAAGCTCCATGAGGCGGACACTATGTTTAGTCCCATTGCCTGGGACAAGCATTCTTTTAAAAGTTAATCCTTTAAAAAAGTTTGCTTTTCTTGCTAATGCAATGCACGCTCATCATTTTAGGAATTTTTTGAGGTTTTTTTGGTATTTTGTAACAAAATTTTCCCATAATTTTCAGTAAGACCTGAATAAATGAAATTTTAATGTCAGAAATACTCATTACTACAGATGGATAACAACTCAGGTGCCTAGTGAGGCTTTCTTCTAGCATGCCAAATGATACGTCTATTCTTAATGTATTGATATTTCATTAACACTAAAACTGCAGACATTACATGGAGGTTCACAATGAGTTTCCTTCCACCCTTCATTCATAACACTTTTTAAATTCTATATACGGAGCTGCTAATTTTGTCTCTGGAATCTCCCTGTAGTCTGTTGTCAAGTCCTTATACAACATGAGTGGGAGCTTTAGTTACCTAAATAGACTACTTGTTATCTAGAGTGGAACATGTTGATTATATTGAGTATCCTGTACAGCACGTAGAGGACAACCAGGTAATAAGGCCCAGTCAGCATGGGTTTATGAAAGGCGGGTCCTGTTTGACTAACCTGATCTCCTTCTATGACCAGATGATCCGCTTAGTAGATGAGGGAAAGGTTGTTGTTTACCTGGACTTTAGTAAAGCCTTTCACACCATTTGCCACAGCATTCTTCTAGAGAAATTGGCTGTTCATGGCTTGGACAGGTGTACTCTTTGCTTGGTAAAAAAGCTGGCTGGATGGCTGAGCCCAAAACGTGGTTGTGAAAGGAGTTAAATCCAGTTGGTGACTGGTCACAAGTGGTGTTCCCGAGGGCTCAGTACTGGGGACAGTTCTGTTTCATATCTTTATCAATGATCTGGACGAGGGGATAGAGTGCACCCTCAGTAAGTATGCAGACAACATCAAGTTGGGTGGGAGTATTGATCTGCTTGAGGGTAGAAAGGCTCTACAGAGGGATCTGGACAGGCTGGATCGATGGGCTGAGGCCAACTGTATGAGATCCAACAAGGCCAAGTGCTGGGCCCACACTTGGGTCACAGCAACCCCATGCAACGCTACTGGCTTGGGGAAGAGTGGCTGGAAAGCTGCCTGGTGGAAAATCTGCTGGTGTTGTTGGTTGACAGCTGGGTGAATATGAGCCAGCAGTGTACCCAGGTCACCAAGAACGCTAATAGCATCTGGGCTTGTATCAGAAATACCATGGCCACCAGGACTAGGGAAGTGATTGTCCCCCTGTACTCAGCACTGTTGAGGCTGCACCTCGAATACTGTGTCCTGTTTTGGGCCCCTCAGTACAAGAAAGACATTGAGGTGCTGGAGCATGTCCAGAGAAGGGCAACAAAGCTGGTGAAGGCTCTGGAGCACAGATCTTATGAGGAGCGGCTGATGGAACCGGGACTGTTTAGCCTGGAGAAGAGGAGGCTGAGGGGAGACCTTATCACTCTCTACAACTACCTGAAAGGAGGTTGCAGTGAGGTCAGTGTTGGCCTCTTTCCCCAAGTAACAAGTGATAGGATGAGAGGAAATGGCCTCAAGTTGCATCAGGGGAGGTTTAGATTGGATATTAGGAAAAATTTCTTTATGGAAAGGGTTGTCAAGCACCGGAACAGGCTGCCCAGGGAAGTGGTTGAGTCCCCATCCCTGGAAGTATTTAAAAGACATGTAGATGTGGCACTTACGGATATGGTTTAGTGGTGGACTTGGCAGTGTTAGCTTTATGGTTGGACTCGATGACCTTAAAGGTCTTTTCAACCCTAAATTATTCTATGATTCTAAATTAGGGAGCAAACATCTGTCCTGACTTTGGAATAGCAAATAGCAATGTTACCTATATCCTGTTTCCAGGTAAAATGGAGTAATAAACCAGAAGATCCTTGCTTGTTAAAGTTTGCCCACTGATATATCAGAAACACTACATAAGTATATTTTTCTTCAGTGGTAATTTCTAGGTGCCATGCCTGGATCTGAATACCATATTTAAGCCTTGGAAGCTCTGACTTCTTTTTCAGACAAGATGTATGCTTTTTCAAAGTCAAAGTACTTAGAAAAAAGGATTCTTTCAAAGGGTATTTTTCAAACTCCAAAAAAGATTATTCCTGTATTAATAATAGATGTCTTGACAGTTGGCATCTTGTTTGCAGAATAAACTGTAACATCTTTTAAGGTAAATCTTAAGTTTTCTTCTAATTGCTAAATCTACAATTTTTGCAATTTTTACATGGCAAAAAGGAATACTAGAGACCACTGCTTTCTTGTAATCCCTTTATTGATGTTCCAGCTATTATCCATAAAGCTAAGTATTAGAAGACGAAAATTTGATACAGTATTTAATTAATTTCATATGAATTTCAAACCCAAGCTATAATGTGCATTAATATGCATTTAATATGCATGCTAAATGTTCGCTAGTACAATTTTCACTAGCTAATAAACCAGAATTGATAATACTTTATTCCTAATTATTCCTAGAAGGGTAAGTATAACTTAACTGAATAACTGACTTTTTTGGGTATGCCAATTGTAAAATTTCTGAATATGGTCATATCAGCACCTGTGCCATTTACATTTCTTTAGCACTATTAGGATTTGCATTTCTCAGCACTAAACTTTTTGCATTATTTTATTTCCAGCTAAAATCTTTAGTGTCAAAACTATAATGAAAAAGTTACAAAAAAGAAAAATTTTGATCTAGCTCTCAGGCCAAAAAATTCTATCAATAACAAACCAACTTTTTAAATATGGGGAAAATATTAAAGTATGAAAGACTTCAGCATTTAAAAATCCTATTCCAGTAAATACTTTTAACTCCCCTGTGAGACAATGATAATCAGTTCCAAGATGATATTTAATCAGGAAGGATAGATTTCTGGTTAGGATATTGAAACAGGACACAGATAATCTGGTCTTGTGGCTGAATTCAACAAAGAATTTAGGTGTCTGACTTCCAGAGCAGTCAGAACTGCCCAGCTGCTACTTCATCCCAATGGTATGTACATTTCCTATGTACCACCTCATTGGATTTAAAGTTTCTGAAGTAACTCAGCATAAATATCTCCTGTTTGCAACCACTGAGGGACTTCTCTGTCCTGTTGGATCCTTCAAGAACATAAAAAATGCTTTCTTTTAGAAGAATTATCTTATATTACAACAAAATATTCCTTGGAATACTGATTCAGAAATATTTCAATGCCTTCCTCTGCTTGCAAAAGGGACAAGAATATCAAAGCCGTATCTCAAGTCAGCACCAGGGTAGAGATGACTCCTGCTGATGCTACACCAGCATTCAGGAAAGAGAGGAACCTCAGATGAAGCTTGGTACCGGGACTGGCTTCCCATTTCCTGAGTAAATGCTTTAATCAAGAGGTGTTTAATGACAAGGTGGACAACCAGCCCTTCATTAGACTGAAGCTAAAATTCTCTGCTATTGAATCTGTTTAGTTCTGCATAAACAATTGAATACTCAATTTTAAAGAAGAGGGTGAGCCAGACTGCAACTTAGTGGTGAGGAATTTAGTGATGAGGAGAGACATATATGAAGGACAACTGTGTGGTCCAAAAATTTATTGGCTCAGCAACTGTCTTGTTTGTAGACCTAGCATTTATGCTATAGGGGCCTCTAGATGCTGTTGTAGTTCAGTTAATAATTTTGCCTCCTGCTTGCTTGTTTTATACTTTTTTACAGTACAGGAACTTTCTGCTGCATTTTACTATAGTTATTGGATCAGTTAGTGCAGTATGACATATGATAGACAGTCTGGGGAGCACCAGCAAGTCAGTATGGCACTTAAATAACTCCAGTTCTGTCCTTCTTGGTGATAGCTGAGAAGGAATAAGCTTGCACTTCACCATCTTAAAGATAAAAGCTTCCAGCTACTTCTGCACCTTCCAAAAGCAACAGAATTGCTAGTTTGCAGAAACATTTGGATGGATGACCAAAACCAAAGAAGGGCCCATCTCAGCTCAGGCAATGAGGAAACATTAAGATTAAATCAGTCTTTCATCTCAAGGTGGACAAAAGCTTGAGGCTTAAAGGAAGGGAATTTTGGTAGGAGGTAAGATCCTAATGTAACATTTGAACTTCCTCAGAAACCTGGGGTTCACAAGATTCCAAAACTCATGCAGAAACTGTGACACTTGATCATACAAGAATCAAAATCAGAAAACAAATTAATAGCCACCCCAATAAAAAAAAAAAAAGAAAAAAAAAAGGAACCAATGAGAGTTTTAGTCTGTTTCAGAGGAAGATTTTGCAGAAATTGAGAAAGAAACATAGATATTGAGTTAATGAATAGCTTTTATAAGTTAATACCAGATGGTTTTGATTGTTTATCCTCTCTTTTCCCCCTTTTCTAAAGTAAAAATAAAGAGATCCCCCAGGCACACTCCCAAGAAATAAATACAAAGTCCTGTCACGAATATTATGACATTAAGCATTCAAAGATCTGGAAATTCTGAAGCAAGAAAGTGTCTTGGCCACTTTACTCATTGTCAGTACACAGTATCAAAGTAGTAAGATATATATGGGAATTTCTTGATCCATTTTTTCTTCAGCAGAAAAAGAAGCAATTGCCAAGTGAATAACAACTACTAAAAAGTAAGGTCTAGGAATGCCTTCTGGAAAAAAACAGCTTCTTGAAAACTGAAAAATCCATTCTTCAGAGGATGTATGAATCAGGAAGTTGTTTCTTTGTTTTATATAGCAGGTTCACAGCCTATTCTTTTACCTTTCTATTTTGTTAAATATAAATGTTCACACCTTGTTTTCCATAGAGAATAAACAATATGTAATATGACTGAGTTAATGCTAGTGAAGAAAAATGAATTCTTAGAATTTGCCTCTTTCTGGAGTGCTCAGTATCAGAAACTCACTATTGCAAGAATGCTACATTCCATGTAGTTCTTATTAAATAAGCTAATTCACAAACTGGACATGTGTTGTCTACTACTCTATTCTCTGGATAAAATCTGTAGTTGCAGATAATTTAGGTAAAGCTGAGGGAAGCTACTCAGGCATCCATGTGTGATGATAGGCACTGTAAGAAGAAAACACACTACAATTAATTATAGTCCCCATTACTGAACTTAAAGGCCTGGTAAATCGTATCAAAATCATGGGATTCCCTAGGGTATTTAAGTTTCTAAATGGCAACCTACTGCAAAAAATAGCTGAATTAATCATATTAGGCAAAGGTTTAAGCAATTGTTTGTTTGTTTTTCTAACTATTCCAACCCTGGACAATAGACAGAAAATCATTGCAGTACTTAAGACATCCTTTCTGTAGTATAAGTATTCCATATGTTAGCTTTGACAAAAATCATGACTGCATACATGATATTGCACTGAAACATTCTATTTTATTCCAAATCCCAACTGACTTTCTCCTTTCTATTTTGCTTGATTGTGCAAAACTCATCAGTAATAATGAATACAAAGTGAATCAAAATACAAAATATTTTTGCAGTGGAATACATGCTATCAAAGTCTACATTGTGAAACCTTAGGGAAATTTAAAAAAGAAACAATGACCAATGTATTGAAAGATCCATTGGATTTAAAAAAAAAAAAAAAAAGAAAGAAAAGAACATTTTCCAGAACATTTCCATAGAGAAAAGAAAAACAACAAATTTCCTAGAAAATTTACATTTGGCAGCCTGATTTATTATGTGCACATGTTACTCAGCAAGAGGACTTTTTTGAACTAAGTGTACTCAGAAGGAGTATCCTGTAGAGCAATTCATACTGTGAATAGTGTCAAGAAATATAGGGCAAGAAATAAATCTGGGTCATCAACAGAGGCTAGTATGTGTTGTTTTGGTACATCTGCTTCATCTCTTAGCTTGTCACATTTAAAACATAAGACAGATTGCTGTAAGGGTTGGATTTTGTTCTCATTTAAATGAGAATAGAGTCAGACACAAGGAGGAATGAGGCCTGTGCTAAAAGACCTCTATTTGTTTTTGTGTGAGAGGAAAACTGCTGGTTTTCAAAACTAAACTTACAGCATGAAGTCCCTGCTGAAGACTGCAACAAAGTCTTATAGTTCTCCATTTGTTCATAGTGGAGAAGATGCTCATATATTCTTGCTAAGGAAGAAAGTGGTCAAGGATGGATCTGTGTGAATCTACGTATGTACTGGGAAGTCTCCAGTAAGCATAAGCAAAGGGCAACTGAAACCTATCTTCATGGTCTGGACTAGAGCACAGGAACAAAAAAGAGATGTGGGAGGCTTTTTCTAACTAGGCAGGGTCCAGCTGAAGATAATTGTTCCAAGTGTTTGTTTCCTTTTCTCCCCACCTCCAATCTTTTGGTGCAGGAGCCCCCTTTGATTTTACTCCACAACATTTCCTGTATTATTAGCCCACACCATCATGTTTCGTGCAAACAGAGCTTGTTTATTAATCAAAGAGAGAGAGAACTGCACACACATGGTAACTTTCTTCTTCATTTCCTAAAAGAAACCATGCAAAATAAGATAAACACTGATATCTTTAACTCTGGATTCCAGCGAGTTTGCTGTTCTCTAGCTGGTTTGAGCAAAATTATTTTATAGCAAGATTGTCTTACAGATAACCAAGATGCTTCTGGGCTGTATGTGGGGGTTGATTATTGCCATATGTGAGCAGCCTAGAGAAATTAAGAGCCAACTCCTTATTAGTAAAACAGACCTTGAAAGAGCACTGTATTTATTTGTTACCAGCCTATAAAAATCTTTCTCATTGTGACCACCAGACACAAGCACAGAAGCCCAAAGGGACATGTTATTCCATTGACATAATAAAAAAAATACAACGTCCGTTAATCATAACTGATTCACTGCCTCTGTCAGCAAAATCATCCATTTTGGAGAAGCCTGTGCACATTTTGCAGGGATTCTGAAGGCTCCATTATGCTAGTGAACCCCCAGAAGTGGTAACTTCTAGGTCTTTACAACACAGCTATGTTGTTCTCTGTCAAAAGACAAAGTTGAATGAGAAGAATGATAGAATTAAAGGAAAAAACCCACCTCTGGAAAATGATGAAAGTGGCCCCTGGGACAAATAGAACATGTTCAGGGCACATTTTTTTGACAATTCTAGGAGAAAACCTACCATGTATCCAGTGGTATCTATCCAACTGTAGTTAATCTGTCAAATTCAGGTCTTTGTATGTACTGTAACTCTACTGAAGCATAGACTTTCTGCTTCCAGTCAAGGAGATCCCCAACCAAGGGAGTTCTGAGATAGCTCTAAATGGCCAGGCAATAATCTCTATGATGCTACACTCATTGCATGAACATCTTACTATTATTTAATGGCTCTTTCTTGGAAGTTCAGGTTACCTTTTACAATAGAGAAAAAAATTATTGTCTTTTGGTTCTCTAACAACATGCTGTTTCATGCTCAGGTATAATATTTTGATTTACTACTCATGTTGTGATGAAAATAACCGGTGTAAACTAGTCCATTTGTCACAGTCATGCGCACAATACTCCGGAGTTTTGTCACAAACAGATATTTTGCCGAGGATGTGGGGTTACTTTGTGTATTTCTCAAAACAGTGCCTTGAGATTCTGCAGTAACCAGAAGTTTCTAGCTTATGTATTTATATCATGCAATACAGATATGTGGTTAGAAGTCACAAAAGCAGACCCATTACACTTTAGCAGTGTAACATTTATGATATTGGCAGGAACATTTATGATATTGGCAGGTCAGCACTGGGTATCCATCCAGATACTTATGATCAACTGCAAATCATAAACTTCTGGCCCTGAACACTGGAATACTCTCAATGGACTTTTTTCTGATCTTGCAGTTCCCTCATGGAAAGGAAGGACAACAAATTTGCATAAAATAAGCATCCTAACGTTGCTTGATGTATTGTTAAGCAGTCCTTACTGACTCAAGTTTAGCAATACTTATTTTTAAGCACCGAACGATGGCTAAATACATACTCTGCTGGGACTAAGAATTACTAAATGTTATCCAAATGCTAAGTACTTTACTGAATTACAGTTCAGTTTTCATTCCAGGGACTGATACAAACTGAAGGTACTACTGGAGGGAGACATTCCTTTGTGAGACTCAGCAGTGGTATCTGTGGCCAATATAAAGCAACAATTGCAACAAATTCTCATGTCGATCTTTTACTCCTAGATCAGATAGTGGAGCATAGAAGACACATCTTCTGGTTTCAGAAATATGCATTTGAAATGGCTGAGAAGAAAATATTTTTTGCTGCAAAATCCAAAATTGAGTTAAAACCAGTCTCTCCTAAAATATCATAAGCAGAATTGAAAACTTCTATTAAACAATTTTGTAGTGTTCAAGTTTCCTGGTTAATAAAAAATTTAATTTCATTTTGAAGGTGATTTGCTAATCTACAGCTAAAAGCTTACAGATGTGTATTAACTTACTTTACTGATCCTTATAAGGAAATCGATTTACTGGAGGAGGTTGGAGTTTGCATTTGTAAGTGTTCACAATTGTGAAATGCAACATTGCTTACCTCTTTCTGCATAACAGTGTTGAGTCTTAGTTGCTAAAAGTCTGTTTATCTCCCCTGAGGTGGTAGTTCTGAATGAGCAATCATGGCTTTATAGAGAAGGCTAGAAATCTACTTCTAAACCTTGTCCAGAGAAATCCGTTGTTTCCAGCTGGAAACCAAGAAGCTTCACTACTGCTCTTCAAGTAAAGAGTTGAAAAGGAAGGAGGAAGAACCACAATCCCAGCAGAGCTGTGGCACTTGGAGCCAGCTGAGAAGGTGGCCCCCAGGCTTAGGAATTCCCCCATGCAGAGAGAGCACGATTTTTTCAAAAGCCGAAACTGCAAGCCAAACACTGAAAGCAAATCTGGACAATGGTTAAATATATAGTAATAATCAGACCAGTGTTTTGAACGTAATTCACATATTGTGGAATGTAGATACAAGCCCTGAGCACAACTAGATGAAGTTGAGGAATTTTCTGCTCTGATGATGTCTCCTTCACTAGAACCTGTAAGACCTTTTTCAGCCTTGCAGATCTTTGGCTTATCATTATGGGCAATAATTTCTCTGTGAATCACTTCATCTAGCAAATCATCACTGTGTCCTCTACAGATGTTTTGCATTAAGACTAATTAATTTCTTCTAGTGGACTAATGCCAACAAAGATGTTATGCAGGAATACATTATTTCTTAATACCAAGAAAATCCTTTCTGAATCTAATAACACATTTAACATTCCAACTCCTATTCAGGGTTAGCATGTAATTTAGACATATACTATATAAAGAAAACATTTTGCTTGCATGTTCTAAAATTTGCATTATGGAGAGAAAAGAAGCTAGATAGTCCTGGAGTTTCATTTTGATTTAAAAGCAAAGCAACACTCCTCCCTCAGCTTTTATACCTCTGCATTTAATCAAAGCTTTAAATTGAGATATTAACTAGAAACTGGTCATATGGCTCTGTTCATACCTGTGCACATTTTTATTTTCATGCCTCTAATATTGCTACATTAAATAATAAGCATGGTAGTATCTTCATTTGTAAGAAAAAAAAGTAGTTTTGTAGTATTTTTAAAATTAATTTTTATATTCTTCCACCAGAAAATTTAAGAATATGGCCTATTAGAGGATATATCCCATTATGACAGGTATCTAGTGTCTGCTTTAAAGAAACTTCTCTAAGCTGTTGTCCATCCAGTCATTTTTACAGGCAACCACTTTCAAGCATATGGTGTTGATAGGACAAAAATTCACATTGCTTAGTTGAAAAAGTTTTTGATATCATGAAGCACTCAGCTGTTGTAATAAGATTACTCTGCAAGAAAGTTATCTCAGCAGAATGGGTATCCCAGTAATACATTATATCAGCTGTTCAACATTGTGTTAGATTAGAATTAATGAACTTTTTTTTATTATTATTGCCACATGAACCATAATTAAAGGTTACCTCACCAGTCAGTCAACACAGAAGTGAAATAAACCAGATTGTTTGCAATGCAGATCATGCAGCACCTAAGGAATCCGTATAACTCCAATTTCTTAAAATAATTTTTAGAAAACATCCTTTCCCTGCCCACTGCTTTACAGTCTGAGACCAGATCACTTTTATGTGGTGGCAGTGTTTACCATGCTTTTGCATAACTTCTGCTTTAGATACCACTGTCAATATGTTCCTCATATCATCTGAGATGGCTAAATAAATTCCTATCTGGTGAAATTATGTCGAAGATCACAGTAATGTGCTCTTTCATATTGCAGAGAATATAGTGAAATGAACTGGATAGACTGGCATACTTGTGAAAAATTATCATCATGATCTAATGATGAGGGGGAAAGCAAACAGGGAGATTGCAATGGTAAACTTTCTTTAATTGTAACACATGGATACTCTGACACAATGTTGAGAAGCACAGGATGGATGAAAGGATGCATAGGGAACATTAAGGCAACTGAAGATTTTCTGTAATGTTTGTCAGCAATGTAGCCCTATCCTCTGGGATTTTCCTTTCCCACTCAATGATTTTCACAGAGATTATATAAGCAAATAAATATCTATTCATTTTTTTTCCTTCAGCAAAGCAGTAGTGATTCGGATATTCCAAAAACTAGGAATCATCCTGAGCAGGATGATTACTTCTTTCTGTCATTACCTCTTGATCTTAGATGGCAAAATCTTTATTAATGCAATGATCAGGTGTCAGGCTTTGACTGTAAAGGGTGGAACTCTTCTTGCTTAACCTGATGGAATTTTTAACAGATACAATTATTTTGAAGAGCAAACACTCAATAATAAAGCTTGAAAGCTATTTGCACTCATGTATAGTTATACAGGTGTGATATCAGCACATCATTCAAGTACTGATTAAATCAGCTGTCGAATTTGCAAAAAAATCCCCCAAACCCAATGACAAAATTCTTGTATGATCCTGTATCAGTCAATAACAAATGGACACAAACTGTCCTGGTTTTGCTGCACAATATCTTGTATTGGAAATGCCAAATGACAATAATTTTAAAAAATTATCTTGATTACTAATTAAATGCCAAATGTATCCTAATAAAGCTGTAGAGAACAGTGACAGAGTCCAATTTGATCTAGCTAAGAAAAAACCCCACCCTTAAGTCTTCATTTTCCAAAATTTCTTTTCTCCTTCTACTGTATCTTTTGTAAGTAGAGCTCCTTCAGACCATGTGCAATAGCTATCCAGGAAAAAAATGCTTTTAAGAAATTGTTTTAGGGAAATTTTAGTTTGATATGATATATGATATTAACTCCAGAGTACAGTGACATCTTGGAGATCTTTTGTCAGGGAATCTGAATAATAGTGACAAAATAAGAAGTGAAGTTGGAGAACATTTCAGGTGCTGCATGTAAAATATTTATAATTACAATGACCCTACAGTGACCAGCCCCCTAAAACAGCACAGGACAGCACAGCATATACTCTGAAGTCATTACCTTATGGATATCTAGCAGTGTACACTTTATTTCAACACCAGTGAGACTTGCTGGAGAAAGTTTTAGTTAAAGTGCTATTTAAGAATTCTGTACTGTAAAATTAATTGTTCTTAAAGCAATATGTGTAGAATTCAATGACTGTATATATCCTGAGGGTTATGTGTTATGACACAGATTTGAAGGTATTTTCCTTTGTTTGGGATAATAATCTGGGTTGTCAGGAGGACTTGGGTTTGCTTCTTTTATCCTGGGAGGAAAGACAGAACGTATAATAGGGGATGCCAATGGTGAAAGGATTGAAGAACACTATAATACAAAATTAAATTTATTTATTTATTTGAGAAAAAGAAACCTCACCCCTTTGTCAAAACTGGATTTAGTAGTGTGACTTACAAATACTGCACACACTTTGTATCAGTTAGGTACTGTGGACAAAAACTTCTTTTTGCTGTTTCCTAATCTATGAAAAGGCAATACAAATGCTTATGCAAGAGATAAGAAAAACTATTAAAGCACCAATAAAGAACTTGAATACTCTGGCTGCATATATGGTGTACATGTGCTCTCAATTTTATCTGTGAAGCCTGTAACATCTGAGCAGAGGACTGAGGAATAAATAATGCAAAAATGAACTGAGCAACCCATGTGGGAGCAAGGTCAGGCAGTTGTTTTTATATGAGTCGCTGTGTTATCAGAAGACAAAGGAACAAATCCACTAGGAAGCCTGAAATACTTCAGAACTCCGATCTCTCAAGGAAAAACAATATGCAAAAAATTATAATTGAGTCTTGACAACACCCAGCCATAAATCGTGGTCTCAGGGAAAGGTTTCAACTTTAAAGCAAATGATCTTGTGTACATGTGTGTGTGATAATACCTCTTGGTGCTTCAGGCATTAGAAAGTTCTTAGTCTCCTTACAGCTGTTTTGTAACCAAGGTCTCGAGCCCTTTAAAAGTGCAATGAAAGTGCTGCTTTAGTGACTGATGTAATTTTTCTTCTCATTTGTTATTTCTTCCAGGTGAGAGAATAAATAGTCTTCAAAGTTACTGTGTTTCTTCAGGGGTTCAGTTCAGATAAAATAAGAATCAACCTGAAATTTATCTACCTCTCAAATTAAATCTAACAGTATCATCTTGAATTAAGTTCATCCACCATGTGCTTAATGTTGTGATGAATCTCTTTGGATAGAAGCTTTGCTGGGTATTGTGTTCTTGTTTGTTGCCATACTGCAACACTCTGGATCAAAACTCGACAATTGTGTTCAGATTCAGGACTCGAATTGAGCTTGCATAAGCCAAAATATCTAGTTCAATGAGTGCAGTGATAGTCATTTCAGTGACTTTAATGATGTTATACAAGCAAAGATCTGGTGTTGAATACTGCAGTGATAAGGTAGACCCCAGTTCTTTCCAACTTCCATGGAGGGTACTCACATTTGTAGTTTCTAACAGGTCTATCTACCCATCTGAAGTACCAAGATAAATGTTCTAAATGAGAGAAAATGGTTATCAGTGTGTTACGATGACAAAAGCAATACAAAATAAGGGAATGTAAATTAAATTAAATGTGCATCACCACACTGGCTTATGAAATGCTGCCATAGAGATGCTGGATTGCAGAAGTATTAGGTATCAGCACATGTAGCTATTTTCCTCACTAAGGAAAGATCAAAGATTTGACAGAAAGCTGTTTCAGGCTTTTGTTACTGTAGACCAGATTTAGCTGCAGGAAGAGAGCCAGCAGCCAGGATTAGGGGTTTGAATTTGCTGAGGTACAAAGGAGGAATTTCGGCTACTGAAAAATAGTCTGAGAGGTGGAAAAGACTTAGATCTGGCAAAAGTGGGCCTAATTTTAGTCTCCTAACAAATGTCAACTTAGATACAAAGATTCATGGGAAAAATTAGCAGCACAAAAGAGAGAAGAATGGTGAGAAGGAAAATGCCTACATTAGTCATAGAAAATGCTCAGGAGAGGAGCTGAGTCAGAAAGTATCCTGGACTATCTTCTGTAGTTTAGTCTCTATGTCAAACCTTTCCCATAAGGTACCCAAAGCAAGAAGATTTGTTTCTTCACCTTTGTATCTTAAATCCCAGATAAAACACTCTGCTAGTGTTTAGGAAACTAATTTTTTATTACTGTCCTGCTTGAGAAGATATGACAGTTTCTAGCACCTTTGTAAATACTTAGCCCAGACACCTGTAGTCATTAAATATGTGGTGCCCTTGGATTTTTCTGTAGAGAATGATGATCTTTGTGATAATTATTAGTAAGCCAGGAAGGCAGAATGAAAATGAGCGGGACTCAGTGATAAAGCACAGAAGACATTCACATCACTAAAGACAAACCTGGGTTTCAGACCCCCACATCAGTAAGCACTTAGTATAAAACAGTTAACCAGAGACTCAAACTTCCAGCATCAGTTGGTAAGGTATTGTAAAGAGAAAACAAAACAACACTGCCAGCCTGCCAGTCTCTGAATGCAAAGAGGCTTTCTTTTGGAGAGCAGGATTTTCCAAATAACTGTCTTCAAAATATTTCTCAATGATGAGTCCCTTCTCAACCTTTTGCAGCGTTTTTCCCTGTCTAAGTTTATATGCTGGTATCACATATTGTCATCAGCATAGTTGGTATCAGACTTCAAAACCACAGAATAACATTTCCAACACAGTGTTGCTGAGTTTATTTGTCTAGTGATTTTGATTTCAAGGACCAAAAATAACCATGTTTTTTCAATAGGAGCAGAAAGGAAAGTCTTTTCTTTTTGCAAGGACATGCACATCTGGTAAGAGGAAAACATTGTGGCGGAGTCCCCTCTTAAAACACTGGCAGTTCAGCACACTACAAAGAAGCCAAGAGGCTGGATAGATAGTCTTAATAAGGATTTATTTGTTCATTTGTCTATTCTGTATGAAAACAAAAAGGGCAAGAAAGCTACTTAAAATCAACATAGAGGCCCCAAAAAGTCTGACAGTCAACACTGCTGATCACTCTTGCATTTTTACTTGTGCTGAGCTTCGGGAAAGTGTAGATTTCTGACTTTTTTTTCTCTCAATCTCATTTCTTACCCTTCTTGCAATCTTTTCCACAGTAATCTACAATTCCATCTAAGGAGATGCAGTCTGGATGAACCAGTTAAAGTCTGGAAATTTGGACTTCTCAAGTTTTCATTCCATCTGTGACACTGTCTGTCCACAGACTTCAGCAAAATGCTTTCCCTTTCTGTCTCAGATTGCTCATTATGCCCATCTCCAAAGTGGCTGCAGGTGATCTGAAACTCTGCTTGCACCTCAACACTGTCCAAACCCCACATTGCAGGGATTCCTGTTCCCAAACCAGGAAAGGTAGAGGTGGCAAAGCAGGCCCTGTTACAGTGTCATGACAGTTCCCCAGTACCTGGGGAACTACAGGCCTGTCAGCCTGACCTCAGTGCTGGGAAAGATTACGGAGCGGTTCATATTGAGTGAACTCAACAGGCAAGTGCAGATCAGCCGGAGGATTGGGCCCAGCCAGCATGGGTTCATGAAAGGCAGGTCCTGCTTGACCAACCTGATCTCTGTTTATGACGTGGTGACCCACCTGGTGGATGATGGAAAGGTTGCGGATGTCATCTACGTGGACTTTAGCAAAGCCTTTGACACAGTCTCCCACAATATTCTCCTTGGGAAGCTGGCAGCTCATGGCGTGGATGGGCGTAGTCTTCGCTGGGTAAAAAACTGGTTAGGTGGCCGAGCCCAGAGAGTTGTGGTGAATGGAGTTAAGTCCGGTTGGCGGCCAGTAACAAGCGGTGTTCCCCAGGTCTCCATTTTGGGGCCAGTCTTGTTTAATATCTTTATCAATGATCTAGATGAGGGGATTGAGTGCACCCTCAGTAAGTTTGCAGATGACACCAAACTGGGTGGGAGTGTCAATCTGCTCGAGGGTAGGATGGCCCTGCAGAAGGACCTGGACAGGCTGGATCAATGGGCCAAGGCCAACTGTAATGAGGTTTAACAAGGCAAAGTGCTGGGTCCTGCCCTTCGGTCACAACAATCCCATGCAATGCCACAGGCTTGGGGAAGAGTGGCTGGCCGAAAAGGACCTGGGGGTGCTGGTTGACAGCTGGCTGAACGTGAGCCAGCAGTGTGCCCAGGTGGCCAAGAAGGCCAACAGCATCCTGGCTTGTATCAGGAATAGTGTGGCCAGCAGGAGCAGGGAGGTGATTGTCCCCCTGTACTCGGGGCTGGTGAGGCCACACCTTGAATACTGTGTCCAGTTTTGGGCCCCTCAATACAAGAAAGACATTGAGGTGCTGGAGCGTGTTCAGAGAAGGGCAACGAAGCTGGTGAAGGGTCTGGAGCACAGGCCTTATAAAGATCAGCTGAGGGAACTGGGGTTGTTGAGTCTGGAGAAAAGGAGGCTGAGGGGAGACCTTATCGCTCTCTACAACTACCTGAAAGGAGGTTGTAGTGAGGTGGGTGTTGGGCTCTTCTCCCAAGTAGTTAGTGATAGGACAAGAGGAAATGGGCTCAAGCTGCGCCAGGGGAGGTTTAGATTGGAAATTAGGAAAAAATTCTTCACAGAAAGTGTAGTCAAGCATTGGAACAGGCTGCCCAGAGAGGTGGTGGAGTCACCATCCCTGGAAGTGTTCAAAAAACGGGTAGACGTGGCACTTTGGGACATGGTTTAGTCTAGTCTACCCTTAATTGTTTTAGTGTGGACTTGGTAATGTTAGGTTAATGGTTGGACTGGATGATCTTAAAGGTCTTTTCCAAACTAAACAATTCTATGATTCCTTGATTCTAAAATGATATTTTGATGAAATAGTGGTACTGTAGACACTAAAGCTCTACTTGTGGATCTAGTGAGTTTACACCACATATATTCATGTCTTCCCCTTTCCTTTACCCCCAGGGAAACCAATTTAAAGACATATATTGAGGAATAATTAGTGAATGGTTCTGTCGTACATTTTAAACTGAAATTAAAATGTCAAATTCATAGTCTTGCTATAAATTGCCTGCAAGGGAGTAAGGCACTGAGATATAGAAGTTCTATATACCTTACAAAAGACCATAAAATATGATTAGATTTACAAACCTCAGCTTTTAATTTCTATATGTCTCATCACTATTTGTTGGCTGCTCTGCATTTTCCTCCCTGAATATTATTGCTGTAAACAAGAGAGATTAAGACTGAACAACAACACAAACAGAACGTTAAAAGGTCAAAGTACTATAATTGGAAAAGATTTTTTCCAAGATATATGCGGCACAAATGCTCCAATTCTACATTCTTTATACAGGGTTATTAGGTAATGTTGTATGGCAACGTAATAGTCTGATTCTTATCTTTCTGTTCTCATTGGTTTAATGTAATTTATGGAGTTCAACAACACTCTTGTCAAGATATACACATTTCAGTATGTGCATTACAAACATTCCTAAAGGAGGACAATGGTTCGACTTTTGTCAAGGTCAAAAGACCAACAAAGTCTGTCCTATTTCAAAGCAGTCTCAAAAGTTCCTAGAGCATGTGGGGGATAACTTTCTGATGCAGCTGGTAAGCGAGCCTACCAGGGGAGGTGCCTCGCTTGACCTGCTGTTTACTAATAGAGAAGGGCTTGTGGGAAATGTCGAGGTCGGAGGCCATCTTGGGCTTAGCGACCACAATATGATAAAGTTCTCGATTCTGGGTGATGCCAAGCAGAGGGGCAGCAAAACTGTTACGATGGACTTCTGGAGGGCAGACTTTGGCCTCTTCAGGACCCTGGTTGGGAAAGTCCCTTGGGAGGCGGTCCTGAAAGGCAAAGGGGTCCAGGAAGCCTGGGCCTTCTTCAAGAAGGAAGTCTTAAGGGCGCAGGAGCAGGCTGTCCTCATGTGCCATAAGACGAACCAGCAGGGAAAACGACCGGCCTGGCTGAATAGGGAGCTTTTGCGGGGACTCAGGGAAAAAAGGAGAGTCTACCACCTTTGGAAGAAGGGGCAGACAACTCAGGAAGAGTACAGGGATCTCGTCAGGTCATGCAGGGAGGAAATCAGAAAAGCAAAAGCCCAGCTAGAACTCAATCTGGCCAATGCTGTAAAAGATAATAAAAAATGCTTTTACAAGTACATTAGCAATAAAAGGAGAGGCAAGGAGGATCTCCATCCTTTGCTGGATGGGGAGGGGAACATTGTCACCAAGGAAAAGGAAAAGGCTGAGGTACTTAACGCCTTCTTTGCCTCTGTGTTTAACAGCCACACCGGTCATCCCCAGGGTACTCAGCCCCCTGAGCTAGAGGATAGGGATGGGGACCAGAATGGAGCCCTCATAGTCCAGGAGGAAGCAGTTAATGATCTGCTATGCCACCTGGATTCTCACAAGTCTATGGGGCCAGATGGGATCCACCCGAGAGTACTAAGGGAGCTGGCAGAGGAGCTTGCCAAGCCACTTTCCATCATCTATCAGCAGTCCTGGTTAACAGGGGAGGTCCCTGATGACTGGAGGCTTGCCAACGTGACGCCCATCTACAAGAAGGGCTGGAAGGAGGACCCGGGGAACTACAGGCCTGTCAGCCTGACCTTGGTGCCGGGAAAGATTATGGAGAGGTTCATATTGAGTGAACTCAACAGGCAAGTGCAGGTCAACCGGAGGATTGGGCCCAGCCAGCATGGGTTCATGAAAGGCAGGTCCTGCTTGACCAACCTGATCTCCTTTTATGACCTGGTGACCCGCCTGGTAGATGGTGGAAAGGCTGTGGATGTCATTTACCTGGACTTTAGCAAAGCTTTTGACACCGTCTCCCACAATATTCTCCTTGGGAAGCTGGCAGCTCATGGCGTGGATGGGCGTAGTCTTCGCTGGGTAAAAAACTGGTTAGGTGGCCGAGCCCAGAGAGTAGTTGTAAATGGAGTTATGTCCAGTTGGCAGCCGGTCACGAGTGGTGTTCCCCAAGGCTCCATTTTGGGGCCAGTCTTGTTTAGTATCTTTATCGATGATCTGGATGAGGGGATTGAGTGCACCCTCAGTAAGTTTGCAGATGACACCAAACTGGGTGGGAGTGTCAATCTGCTCGAGGGTAGGATGGCCCTGCAGAAGGACCTGGACAGGCTGGATCAATGGGCCAAGGCCAACTGTAATGAGGTTTAACAAGGCAAAGTGCTGGGTCCTGCACTTGGGTCACAACAATCCCATGCAATGCCACAGGCTTGGGGAAGAGTGGCTGGAAAGCTGCCTGACCTAAAAGGATCTGGGGGTGTTGGTCGACAGCCGGCTGAACATGAGCCAGCAGTGTGCCCAGGTGGCCAAGAAGGCCAACAGCATCCTGGCTTGTATCAGGAATAGTGTGGCCAGCAGGAGCAGGGAGGTGATTGTTCCCCTGTACTCGGGGCTGGTGAGGCCGCACCTGGAATACTGTGTCCAGTTTTGGGCCCCTCAATACAAGAAAGACATTGAGGTGCTGGAGCGTGTTCAGAGAAGGGCAACAAAGCTGGTGAAGGTTCTGGAGCACAGGCCTTATGAGGAGCGGCTGAGGGAACTGGGGTTGTTGAGTCTGGAGAAGAGGAGGCTGAGGGGAGACCTTATTGCTCTCTACAACTACCTGAAAGGAGGTTGTAGTGAGGTGGGTGTTGGGCTCTTCTCCCATGTAGTTAGTGATAGGACAAGAGGAAATGGGCTCAAGCTGCGCCAGGGGAGGTTTAGGTTGGAAATTACGAAAAATTTCTTTACAGAAAGGGTGGTCAAGAATTGGAACAGGCTGCCCAGAGAGGTGGTGGAGTCACCATCCCTGGAAGTGTTCAAAAAACAGGTAGATGTGGCACTTCGAGACATGGTTTAGTCTAGTCTACCCTTGATTAGCTTAGAGTGGACTTGGTAGTGTCGGTTAATGGTTGGACTGGATGACCTTAAAGGTCTTTTCCAACCTAAACGATCCTATGAAAGCAGCACAATGGAACATTTGAAGCAAGATATGAGTTCCACAACATATCTAGAGAAGAAAGTAGATACCAAAGATGCTTTGTCCTTTCTGTCTGGAATTTCTTCTTTTTCAGGCACACCTGGAAATTCAATCAAGGACTGAATTAATGTGGAAAATAAACTTTACTTTTTGTCATCAAAAGTAATTGCTACAGGTATGGATAAGGGACAGTGGAGGGACAACTGAACTCTGGAGTCTCATCTGAGTCTGTTCTGGTGCAAAAAAGAGAAAGGGAGACCTTATTTGATGGCATTCTCTCTGAACATTTGTGCAGAATAACCTCTGCCTTCCAATTCTCTCTTGCCTTGGTGGAATATTCTTTTTTGTCACCATTTTCTTATAGTGGCAGTGACCATCTTCCACACATATGAATTTTTGTTAAGCAGTAAACATTCAGCATTTCCCTTAATGTTCTGTGGCTTACTAGGAGCTTTCTTGAGTCTCTTCTCAGCTACCCATCTGAGGCCTATGTGACTGTTAAAAAATGTTTCAAGAAAAAAAGCTGTCCCATCTTACTGAAGTTACAAAATAGCTTTTCAGTAGGATAATGTCCAGCAGCAACGTGAAGTTGTGGTTTCCTGGAGTTCCAAGAGTTGGCTTAGGCTTGCCTGAATGCTAAAACCATTTTGTAGCCTAAAATTCAAACAACTCTGCTGTTTGATTATGTGGTCATCACCAGCTAATTCTAAAAACCTATTCTCTCTAGTGCTCTAGCACTAGACCATTTAGAAAACCTCAGACACTTCTAGAAATCAAGCTGTCAACATGATCCAGCTTCTTCAAGAACTGATGCCCTTGCTTAGTGCAGTAATGTCACTTAAAAGTACATAAACATTAAAAAGCAATATATCAGGACACTGGATACTCTAGTAAAACTACGCATACATATTTTTATGCATAGGTTTACTTGTAAAAGAAGCAAATTCAGTATGTAATGCTTTCTTAACAGTATTTGAAACCTACATGCATGCATTTTATACAGATACATAAGTATTTGGGCAACTACACCTATTCCCCTATTAACCATGAATGTGGCCTGACCTGGAACTCCTACAGCGATTAAGGTGTGCAATCTGTACAATGAGCTGAAATAATGAAAGAATTTGCTTCAAAGAACCTGAAACCTAGAAACATCATAGTTGCACACTAAAAGTTCAAATCTTTTCACTGAAGTTATGCTGTATATAGTGATTGTTCTTGAGGAAAAAAAATTTCTCCCATCTGTGCTGCATGATTGTGGTAGCTACATGCCTTAGGTGTGAACTCTTTAAAAAAAGCCCTGTCTAAAGAGTACAGGTTTTTGAGGGTTGGGGATGTGCTTTCTTTTCACATTCTGAAATACTGAAGCTACAAGGTGTCTAGTTCCCCAAGAAAGAGACTGGAATTTGGCAGTTCTGCCAGCTTCAGAAAAGCTGTGTGTGTGCTCAACCACCTCAAGTTTACAAGCAGACTGGAAGAAGACAGAAAGCCAAGTTCTGTACTGGTGGCCTCATTCCACCAAAATCAGTGGGGTTATTCTCTTTTCCTACTGCAAGGATCTGCCCCCCTGCACCCCTGCCTACCAACAGCTGACTGCTAGTAGAAAATCCATGCAGATTTTTGCACAGGTACAGAGTTACAAATATTTCCTTCATTTGAATAAACTGCAAAGTCAAAAAAAGCCTTCTTGTATTTTAAAATAAATAGGAAAATGCTTAGAAACGTACCAGAAGGAATGAGATGTAAAGCTATTAACACTGTATAAGGGTAGTGTTTGGCTTCCACTTTCTTAGAAGCAGTGAATGAGATATTTTGCTAAGGAGAACTCCTGAAGAATCTTTATTTAAGAAGTATATTTTCTGTTTGCTAACACAAGATGTTTGTGCACCATTTGCTATTTTCATTGTATCTTAACCATTTTATACCATTTTTGTCTTTTGCTGTGTATATCTCTCCAGTGTATTGTAATTAAATTTGACCTTCAGATACAGAGATCCCAGTGATAACGCTGGTTCGCTCACTGGGAGAGGTCCTCAAACCCAACAACATATCCATACTTCTCCAAGTCTTACTGTAGGAAGGGTGGGAATCAATAACCAACAGAAAGATATTATGTGGAAGAGAGAACTGTTATCATAGATCATGGAAGCAGAATTAGCTATTTATAAATTTAAAGGTAATCTGTCTTTCTCAGTAGCTGAAGCACTGAAGGTCTATGTATTTACCAGTAGAAAATCACACTTTAAGGTTTCTGGATGGAAGTGATCTTGCCCTGAGGGACTCCAGTGTGAAATCTTTGAAATATCCTAGTTTCAAACACTTTGTCATAGAAAGCACTGCTGATTTTCACTGAATGAAATATTGTTTAAGCATGCCACCAGCTCAGCTTCCGCCAACTCAGCTTCCACAGAGCTATGCATTTAAGTACTATGTATTTATACCTCTCAGTGCTTTCCAGAGAAGTAATTTAATCCAATTGTTATGCTGTTTACATGTTACTCCAGTTTTAAGGACTGGAGATAGAAAAGAAAAGAAAAAAAAAATTAAAACTTTGCCTCTTGATAAAAGTTTGCAACCAGGACGGAAGTCAAACTTACTTAACCATGGTCTGAAACCAAATAAAATGTAGAGAGAAATTTAATTTTTAGTTTCTGCACTGGAGAAACCTGAAAACCAGCAGGGTTTTCCCTTCACCAAAGGTTAACAATTTTAGTAAACCTTATTTCAACACCTCTACCTAGATAGATTAATGTTAACAGAGTAAGAAATACCAGGGAAAGATCCCATGAAGAACTATAGAAGCTAAGTTCTCACTGTTATATGTATTGCATTTCTAAAGCAAATGGATGGCATGAGTAAATTGTACTAACAGTTTCTATAGGCAAGTAGAATTGAAATTACATTGACACATATAGCAGGGAGAATTCCAACTGCTGAAAGCATTTGATGATATTCTGGGTAGTAAATTAGTTTACATGTTTGATTAAAACCTAAATATAAGCTCAATAGAGATTTATATCCTTTTTGCTGATGGAAAAATCTATATTCTATGTTCAATATTCAATCTCTTCTATATTACAATTTACTTTGTAAATTAGGGATTAATACAATACAGAGGTACTTTTAAAATAAGTTATCAAATACCTCATTTTTCCTTGCTTATTTTGTGACACTCCAACTTGTTTCATCTTGCATAAGTTAAATTTTGATCCTGCAAACAACTGGGTGTATAACTATTGTTCTGCACAACAAGGGTCTAATATAAGTCAAAACACATTGATAAAGGAGGGGGAAAGGTAGACAGAGGTACTGAATAGATTAATGGCAACAAGGATTATCTGAATTCTGGAAACACATCCAAAGCATCGCAGAGTAAACTGGAAAATATTCCATTGACTTTTTTGGGCAGATGCATGTGCCCAGTCTCATGGGTTAGACTCAATATGATTTATAAATAAAGACAGACAGACACACTACACTCTGACAGTCGAATGGATGCAAAGCTCAGTTAAGTAAAGACAATGATCAATCACAAAGAATCTTTTGCTAGTTTTGTCAGTGTAAGTATTTTACTTCAGAACACAACTATGGAGACAAATGGACAGACCTGATAAAGGCCCACATGCTAGAAAATCTCCACTGAAATAGTTTTATGGAAAAAGCAACTGCTGTCCCACAAAGTCAGAGAGTGACCCTACACAGCAGTTATTTGAGCAAGCCTCTCCTCCACTGATTGTTATTTATTATTTAAACAATTATTATTTATTTATAAATTATTATAAATTTCTATTATAAATTATAAATTATAATAAATAACAATTAAATATTAGTTATTTATTTAGTTATTTATTCAGTGCAGTGGCTCCAACAGCAGAGTTTGAGAGCTACTACTCAGCTCTGCTGTAAGCTGGTGATCAGAGCATTTTCCTGTCTGGATGAAAGCAGGAACCACATCATGCTACACTCCATCTGAGTTTTCTTGTCACTTCCTGTGGTTTATATAGGTAGCCTCTATAGCTTCCCAGGCTCCCAGGTGTGTTAGTCCCCAAAGCAAACCACCATGTAAGACGTGCTCTACAGAAATTTCTCAAATTAGTACAATTTAAGCATTTTTCTCTCATGTGCAAGCTGCTTGTAACTGTCTCACCTATTATGTGGGGTGAAAACATATTCGTGGATTATCTTGATGGAGCTGCTTGCAGGCAGTCTGTCTTTGCTCATCTTGTGTATTACATGCAGGAGTCATCACACATGACCCTGCACAGCAGACTTCCCTAGAGAATGCGGTGCCTGGAAATTGAACATTACATTGTGCAGGTGTGCAAGCTGCCCACAGCATCAGCCCTAGGACTACAACTACATGGGCTACAAATGTTATTTTTTTAGTTCAAAATGAATTTAGCTTCAATCTTTTGAGACAGTAAACCTGTTTGTGTGCACAAAATCTGAGATAAGACCAAAACTGCATTTTTCTCCCTTACTATTGTGAAAATGAGATATGCTCTAAAATTACAGTCTTCTCTGTAGCACATAGATGAAGCTGGTTCATCTGTTCTATTTTATATCCATAATTAAAATGCTTGATTTTTTTTATTAGACTTAGCACTTTTTCCACCTCCTCTCCTCCTTACTCACATAAAATGCTCAAGGCATAGTATTTGTAGCTTGCTCTTGTTTAAAGTTGCTCCATTTGGTTAGCAAGGAGTAAAGTTATAGCATGTTAACCAAATATTTAGACAGAAGAGACTCTTACATTCATGGAACCATGATATGTGAATGGTTTATGATATTTGCACTGCCAATTGACTGCTGCATCATGCTGATTAAGATTAATGATACCACAACAAAAACCTAAACTTTTCAAGTTCTCTGCTTGGGTGTATTGTGACCATACTGGTTTTTGTTATGCACCACCCATAAGGTTTTCAAACAAATAAAATTTATGATAATCCTGGTTTTGGAGCCTCCTGATTTCAACCCTCATTTTTCCCTGCTCTCTCTCTTTTTACACCACATCCAGCAAACCTGGAAATACAAAGTTAAAAATTGAACTAAAGTATTGTATTTTACTAAGCATTTGATTTGATTCTTACTGTTCATGTCCTCATGAGCAAGCTTCATGTTTAGTTTAAATCAAGTTTGAAATTGGGCTAAGTAGCAAATACAAATGGTATATTTTACTGCTTCAGACCCTCATCTTGTGAGAATGTGTGCAATGGGAAAACTCAGAAACTAAAGCAAAGCATATTCTTTAAGCACTGAACTAATAAATAGGACTATTTATATGGGGGAAGTTAAGGATGTGTATAAAAGTAATGTAAATGTGTTTGCAGGATGAAGGCCTACCAAAATAAATGTGAAATATTGCACCAGTTCAGCAGTTATTATGACTGCTATCATGGCATGACAGCAGAAGAGTTTAAAGCACTTTGTGGTTGGTGAGTTCCCTGATTTGCAAACACTAGAAAATAATGGGCAGAACTACAAGTGGCTAAAATTGAGATTACTATTAAAGTTAAGGGGCAAAGCCCATTGTAGTTTTCAAGATCAGATACTGATTACCTGAATGGACGAATGTTGAAAAATTGCTAATTTTTCCTTCATTATACTGCACTCTGCATAATTACATAATTCTTTTTCTCTTCTAATTTCTACCAGGGAGACTTAGTTGTGAATATAAAGTATAGGAATTTTGTGTGTGCTTCTTTATAGCACATTGAAAGGCTATAATTTATAAAAATAAAAAAATCAGGTCATCTTAATTCATTATAAATGAGGGAAAGCATGGGGGTGTGAAGATTTTCTCTTCTTCACTGACTGATGTAGAAGTGAATGTTTTACACCGAAATTTGCATTTCTTGTGAACCAACTTTTCCACTTTCAAGGTTCTCTTAATTATATTAGAAAAAATTAATATATACAGGGCATCATTTTTGGCAGCAATGAGGACAGATAAGTGGCATTCTGTAAATCATGCTGAGAAAGGTGAGTATTAATAGATTCCTCAAATGGATGCAGTTTGATTTACTATACACAGCACTTTTATTAATGAGACATGAGGCCAGATATGCCACAGTGATTTAGAAGCAAAGAAGGTGTAATTAAAATTTCCTTTCTCTTTTCTAATAGGAAGATTACCTAACTGTCCTTTCACAGTAAACATTGCCAGATAACAAATCTGCTAAGTCTCTCTACTGTATATCAGGATGTTCCTGATCAGATCTCCAAAACGTCTTTTCCAGCCTGAAGTAGATTACCTGAAGCAAGGCAAATAAGTACTGAACAATATACATATACCTGCTCTCCAATTACATGTGTTTAAAAAGTTAAACCAAAAAACACCCCCATCTAAACTGCAACAGTAATATTCAACAAACTAGCCCAGAGTCCAGTTGAAGGAAATAAGTGTACTTCTTTAAACCGTTAGTTTTACTTTTTTGTATCAAAAAGTACTGAAAAGCATTGGCAAATTTTGGACAAATTGATGAGTTCTCAATTGCTTAGCAGTTGCCTAAGCATGTTCCACTAAATTGAAGGTACTACTTGAATTGGTTTCATTGGGGCAGTAACTGAGCACGTTCTAAAGGTTCCATCTGCGTGTGGAAAAACATGTACATAGAATATTAGTAATATATTATATACTAGAATTGCTTGGTAGTCCATATTGAAAGACTGAATTTTCAGTTGTTAGTAACTTGGAAAAAAGTAAATCTTTTGAACTGAAATTTTCCACAATGAGCTTTAGCCTTGGGATGACCTTTTTTTTTGAAAATTTCAGCAAAAACAGCACAGCTGTTTCCAAGAATAAGGCCAGTGACAAACATAAGTTTTTGTCCAGGTGTGAAAAATCTGGTAACATTTTTTTTTTGACTAGAGTCCTCATTCTTTGGAGCAGGGACTTGACATGCTACAAAATGGTGGCTTGTGGGCCAAGAACATAGCTTATTCCTTTTGAAAACTAGCAAACTAACCCACATTTCTGCAGGCTCTAAACCTTTGAATAATTGCCTTTTGTATTTTCTCAAACTTGTGAGAGGACAGAGAGCAGTGCCAGAAGGTTAGATTTGTGCGAGGCATGCCTCAGCTGAATGGTTCCTGTTACGGGTGGGCCTCACATGCCTAAGCTCTACCTACCCACACTAGATCTGGCTCATGGGGTTGGATTTTATGCAGCCAGAGCTCCAGGCAAGCAAGGGAACAAGACAACAGTTCTAATGTGCAGGGAGCAGAAATTTAAAGCCAGCAAAACAAGTAATATTATTCCATTTCTCAAATTAATCTACAAAACATTGTGAACTACTGTTCTCACAATCTGTTCTTACAGTTGTATCTCTAGATCTCTGGCTGGGTGGAGCTGAGTCTTGCTCAAAGGCAACCATTTTCTTCTTACTACAGTTCAAGTAACCAGGAGACAGAAGCAGTCTTTGCAGACACCGTTTGGGCCAAAGATGCATTTGTCAGGAATAGAAGAAACCAGGGAGGTGGTGAGGGGTAGAAAACGTTTGACAAAATCCAAGGAAAGGGGAAACAGGACTCTGTGAGCCACTGGACATGAAAGGGAAAACCAAAGACCGAAAGAAAACTGAACGCATCACACATTGTCCTGGGGTTGTATGTAAAGCACAGGAAAAAGTAATGAGGAGTCTGAAGAGATGACACTAGGACCTGATGAGCAAGAAGACAGAGACTACACTGGAAAAACAATGGAGATGGAGACTGTGTAGATTGAAAAACAGTTGGACAGAGATCAGAAATAGAGGTGAGGCAGAGACAGGGAAAATCATGAATAAACTGGCTGGGATAGATGAAATCTTTCTTGGGAAGAAAGTGAAGGGAACAGACTGAATCATGAAAGTGAACACTACTTTTAAGCTTTGGATTTGAACTCCAGGCTTGAAACGTCACAATTCTGTTGTCACCCAATATTTCTAAAATCTGAAAGCAACGTTTTGCATTCTTTTCTAGCATTGCACTTAGGAGACGACCATTCCTTACTCAAGTGAGCCGCATACAGCCTGTTCAACTGACAAAGTCCTGTGTGACTGATGGGGTCCTAAGGGTCCTAATGTCAAGGATGAACAGTATGGGCATAAAGACAGTGCCACATTAACAGCTTTGCTGAGTCCTCTAAGTTTACTAGGAAATGATCTGTATGGTAACATTTTGTTAATGTAAGTTTTCAAAGTCACACACACGTCATTCAGGGGATGTCAATATTAAGGATGTTTTTACATTCCTAATTCATTCTTCTGAGAATTTTTTTAAATTTTTCTGCAATGACCACTAATTCTGTCCATGGGTGCTGTACAGCTTTCAGGTGACAGGATACTTTTGTTACAGGAATAAATATTGGTTGTGCAAAAAAGAAAACTGATTTCTACAGGAACAGTATTTGCAGAAGTTGAAAGACTCTTTAGTAAATAGAGTAAAGGAAGGAAAAGAAAGCATCGGTTCCTGGTTACAGCAACAATAATAACCTGGAGCGCCATATTCCCTATTTATCTTTTCTACAGAATTCAAATGCAAACCGAACATTTTACAGGTAGTCATTAATTAAGAAACTTCTGCTTGACATTTGCAGAATTATTTTCTGAAGTGACATGCTGTCATATTTGTAGCTGAAATTGTTCTTGAATATACAAGGAATTATGCAACAACAACTGTAAGAACTAAGGTTCTTCACATTTCATTTAGACATACAGAATTAATGAATAATTTTGACCATAATCTTTTTCTGACTCAGCTTCCTGTTTCTAAGTGGGGCATATTACTACTGCCTTACTTTGATGAATCATTGTGAAAAGAAAGGAATAGCTGTGAAGCACTAAAATACTAACTGTGATGGGTGCCATAGCAAAGCACTGGAAACTAATAACTCCTTCACAAAAATGGGGGATGACTACAGTGCAGTGGTGAAAGTGAAAAACCAAAAACTTAACAGTTAATGATTAAGTGAGAAGTCATGCAGAAATCCCTAATCTGTGAGAGAACAGTTCAGGATTCTACCATAAAGCTGCCCACAAAAGCACAACAGAAAAAAGGTATCCATTAAATTTGCCTAGACATCCTTTAGTGCTGATATTAGCATTCTTCAGTGCTAACAGCAGTTTTTGAATATGCATTTGATACACAGAATATAGATGTGTACATGTATTCTTGCATATAAAATATCATAATTAGTGAATACACGTTAAATCTGCTGAGCTGGTTACCTGATGCCAGCAAAGACAGGCACACCTCCATACACATACATGCACCCCCATAATGAAGCATGCAGTTTATTTGCCTATCTATACTATTTTTAAGTTAAGCACATTCCTTAAAATGATCTGCAAGATACTATTTTCCTTCAAATTGTATCCCAAGGCTAGACTGATGGCAGAACACTTGAGAGTGTGACAGAGCTCAGTTAAGGTAGACAAATGGAGCTCTATTTATAAGTAATAATAAAAATCCCTTATGAATAATTTTATAAACATAGTGTATAATTCTTTAACTTCCTCTTTTTGCACACTGCATACTTTTTTTCATATGATATTTAGCTTGGACCAAACTCTTAGGGGCACTAACTCTATTTTTGCACTTACAACAATTCATATATGGAACACCTACCATCTGTGGCCCCTGTGTACTGTTGTCATAATAAAAGCCAGTGCAGCTGGAGCTGTTTAGGTGACTAGTGTAATTTGACTAAATCTCTCAATTTTCCAGAAAATGTCCTGTACATCTTGTTCTTCTTGGGCTTCAAATGCCATGGAAACAGTCTATTTTTCAATATTTTCATGCTTCTTTTCCAGTCTGGTCAGAACTGGGAAGAGCAAAGGCAGTACAAAGCACAGCATGAACAAGCAGCTGGAATGGCTGGTTACAGAAATTTACACATGACTAGGTATAGAGTTATGGATCCTTCAAGAGCTTCATGAGATTTTATCCTCTTCAGAAGGAATTTTGAAGATGTTTATCAATCTCGGCCAATCATCATTTGAGGATCAAAGTCTTAGAAGTGTCTATATGGACACAAGATTCCATCAGGATTTATCACAACATGTCTGCGTCTTGGAGGAGGGATTTTTTTTTTTTTTTTTTTTTTTTTTTTTTTTGGTGCCAATGCAGACTTCAGATTAGGAACAACTAGATCTGAATTCAAAACCACTTGAAACTAAATTTTTTTTTGTGGATACAGTCTGGACCTTTGTATTCATAGCAATAGTGAAGTGAACTCTTAAATACAAAAATTACATACAGCAACCAGTAGTGAAGTATTGATTAAAATAGAGAAGAATTTCAATATTTTAGTGAATCTTAGTGAATTTTAGTGAAAATTAAAACCACCTAAAATATGAACTGGGTAAGTTAATTGCTAATTTTTCTCTTTTGTGCTTTATTAATAGTTCTGCAGGTAAATAATTTTACCAGAGTGCAGTCACTCATCATGCATTGTCAACAGAATCATCAGGAAATAAGTTTGGAAATTGTTAATTTTGGTTTATAAGTAACCTTGTTCTTGTTTTCTCCTCTTCTTCTGTTAGTATGGAACCACCTTAAACAGTTGGTCCAGCAAAGTCAAATTTAAAGGGATGAAGATATACTTTATTGTCGAAGAGAGGAGGAGAAGGACAGGGGAAAGATGAATGGGATAAGGGGATAGAAACCTTATGAAAAAAGAAGTTTAAAACCTCCCAGTCATAGTTTATTGGTCCTGACTAGTCAACATGCAACAACAGTAACAGGAAATTGCAGCAATCTGGATACATTTCAGACTTGCCAGCCAGAAAAAAAAGCTGACAAATTTGCAGTGAGTGGTATTTAGAGTTAGTGTTCAACTTAATAGATATCCCAGAGAAAAGTACATTGAAATGAAGACACTCTGAAACTTTGAGCACTAGATCTGGACCTACATAAAAAAGCAGTCTGGCATTTATTTGAGGCATTACTTTGTATGTAAAAGTTCAATTGGTTTATAGTATGTGTTCTTCTCAGTAATAAGTAAAGAGTATTTAATCTAGTGAAGGAGCAAAGGTATACCTCTCCTAATGAAAGTAGGCATATTGTCTCCTAAGAAAAGTTGATGCAATTTTAATACACTTTATGGGAAAGAATAAACTAGCAAAAATGGAGCAAATGGAAATAATCATACATCTACCAACTGAAACCTGTGCAAATGTAAATTATTCAGGAAGAAAGAGATAAGTTCCACATCACCAAAGATGAGCACAAAGAGTAAAAAGACCTTACTGTGAAATGGGTAACAGTTGGAAAGTTCTAGTGGCAGTGTGTAAATCCAGAGGGCCTTTTCTTCCACTTCACTCAAATAAAATCTTGCTACATGTCTACTCTCCTTTTTTTATTTTTTCAGTTGGGCAAAATCACAGAAGAGAGCTCCGCACACTCAAAAGCACACTCAACTTACTGAGTTTGCTCTAAGAGTGCATACACCAACACAGCACACTTTTATATAGAACAAAGTAGCTTTTGAGCCTGATTGAAATGACACTGCTTTTCTTCTGTTCTTTTAACACCTGCTAAATACGCAGTTCTTGGGGTTTCTTTTAGACTCTGTTTCCTCACCCTGAAGAGCATTTTGGTTAGCGTGTCACAACATAACAGACATTCTGAATTATGCTATGAAATAGGTGCTGCAGAATCTAACATCTGATACAGCTGTGTAGATGTCCAGCACAATTCAGCAGGTTGAGACTTGAGTGGACTGCAGTGGTCATTGCTGAATCAACTTCATAAATACACTTTTCATTTGCATTTCACTTTGATGTTTCTGTTTTAATAATTTTCACATATTAAACCTTGCCAAGAATACCAGATTTACTTGATTCCTCAGTCAAAGCATAAAATAATAAATTATTGTCTGAAAAGATTTGTGTCTTTCTTGAACCTGTCTTGAATATTGGGCCTATTTAACCTATATCAAAACAGAGTTAGTTTGGTTTCCCAAAGAAGTTTCACATGCTAATTCTGTAGCATCTGCATTTCAATGGACATGCATGATAGTAGGAACGCCACAACTGTGGAAAAACCTAGTAGGAATGCCACAACTGTGGAAAAACCTGTAGTTTGTCTTTTGTTTTCAAAAGGAATTACATATCATTCCAAAAAGCAACTGCTTCAAAAATGTATATGTATATATTGAGACCAGTTCAAACATCTTTTATGATGCAGTTGAAAGACTGTATTTCAGATTTTAACTTCTAATAACGATTAAATACTGAATTTTCCTTTTTTGGGTTTTTTTTTTTTCACATTTTCAAAGGAGCATTTCAGCACTGCAAAAGCAATCATTTTTATCTTTTAAAAAAAATTAGATTTATTTGGGAAACTGATTTTGATAAAGGAGCATTTCCTGCCAGAAAAAAATAGTTATTTTATTTCATTGGTTCTGCTAATTTTTAGTTATTGACTAAGCTTTACTTCCTATAACTAGTGCTTATTGAAAGCAAGCGACTTACTAAACCCCATAGCTTTCTTACTAATTGTTTTTTAAAGCATTTTAGTTTTTAAGTCCTTCATCCATTAGAAATCTACAGGATGCTACTGCTGGCACATGAAATGTCTTGGCTTGATACTACAGCCAACATTTTAATAACTGAGGTGGAAGCTCCTATCTGGAAGAAAGTTGCTAAAATGCAGCTAACTCTTCAAAATGAGTGCAGTGATTGTCTGAGAACTCCTTTTCAGTGATTAGCTCCTGTCAGCAGCAGCTACAGAATGAGGAAAAGATGCAAGGTCTCTTATCTGCATCACATTTTTTTTTGCCAGGAGAGTTTTGCTGTGAGTAGCCTATCTACTACTATTTGCATTTATGCTTTTTTTTTTTTTTAAACTTGGCACTAGAGCTGATATGAGATTAGACTGAACCACAGGGGAGATGCCCTCTGTTTTCTGCTTCGGGTTACGTGAGCCAGACTACTCGTAATTAAGAGTCAGAATGGGAGCAACAACCTCTTGGGCCTCAATTTTGATGTGCAGAACCATATTTTATAGTAATAACATACAAAAGCTAACTCTGTTTTTTTATTGCATGATTTTGTTCTCCACGCAGCTGTGCCACACAAAACCTATCATCCTCACCGAGAAACACAAAAGGACAGGCTGGAGCTACTCAGCAACCAGTGTGCCTGAGCATCTGAAATGTCATAGTGAAAGAGAGTTCAAATAGGTGAAACAGAGGATTACTCTAAAACAAACAGAAAGTTGGTTTGGTTTGATGCGTACTACAAAAGTACACACAGAGTGCTCAGTGGGATCAGGGAGGGAAATAACAGCAGGCCAGTTAGTCTGTCTGGAAAGCCAGTGCCTGCTTCTGCTCTGGATGTTGGCTGCTTTTTAATGTCAGCAAAGTTATTGGGTGGAATGACATAACCTTGAAGTCTGGGACCAAGATGGGTTAGTAGACCAATGTGGATATGTCAAGATAAAAGTGGTAAAATTGTTTATTCAGGTGATCTCCAAAACATTAGAAAGGAGTGCTGCAAAGCAGAACTGACAGATGGGCTCAGTCGGGGAGGAGAGAGGGAGTGTATCTGCTGTTTTGTGTCAGCTGCTTGCAGCTTAATGCCATCCGCTTGATTTTGACACCTATTCCCAACTGTATCCCCTACAGCCATGTGTGCTCATGCTGGACACAGCCCTAAAAGTGAAAAGAAAAAAAAAAAAAATCCTTAGAAGGGTGCATTGTTTCTCTTAGAAGACACAGTCTTTTCACTCCCAGTTCCTTTTTTTCATGTCTCATAACAGAGTAGAGCACAGAATCCTCCCAAGCAGAATTTATCTTTCTCTCTCTCAAAACAACCCCAATAAACAAGCCACCCAGCACTTCTAGATTTTGTGTTCTTAGAAGATAAACAGCTCTACAAGAAAACTTGATCATTATATTTCATCTTTATACTTATTAAACTAGTTCTAACAACACCAAGCCTTTAGACAACTTGTGAATTACTGACATATTTGAAAAGGTGTCATACTTAATTTTCATGCCTGAATCCATGAATGCTTTGAAAAAACTCCCATGCACCTGTTTCTTGTGGAAAAGATAGGGTGAATAGAAGAAAGCTTTGATCTTTTTTATAGACTATGTGGGGTGCTTACTTCTAAGAGTCTTGATCTTGCATAGGCCTGTTAGGAGAATTTCTGGAATTTAAAAATGGCAGAAGGATGCCCTGAGATATAATCTATCAGCTAAATTCACAAGCTCAGTACTGACACTGTTTAGGAAGGCAGTTTTGCAACAACAGGATTGTTAATTGCTGTTGCAGCAGAATTACAGTGCTTCTGTAGAACACAAATTTTGCAAAATATACAGCAGTTTTACAGGAAATATTACACAAAATATTCACCTCAAATTTGGATGAGATACGTCAAAGATTCACTAGTTCTCCAGCAGGCTATAATGTACCATAAGCCAGAAAACAAAAAATGTCTCATCCATATAAACTTCTAAGGGGAACTGAAACAGGTAAAAAGATTAGGATAGAACTCAGATCTGGTATCATGTACATGCTAGGGTTCTGTTTATAGCTGGCATGTATCCTACTATCTTTATTCCTAGGATTAAGTATAATAAAATCCACTAGCATCTAACAATCCTCTAGACAAACATTCTAGTCACAAACTGCCTTACTAGCATCTAAATTGTAACCAGAAAGCCTAGGAATTTTAAATTTTTTTATTAAGTATAGCAGATTTTAATAGGAACTTGTTTAGAGATAATGTCTTAGCTGCTGGTGTTTCCAATCCTGCCAGTTAAACTGCTTTACAAAATATGGGACTGAGTGTGGTAGTGGAGGAAAGCTATAAGCACAAAACTCTGAGGTTTAAGATAACATGTTTGTACCTCCCTACTAAGCACAGTTTAAAAATAAACATGAGTGAACTGAAGCATGGTCACTCTTTCAGTCTCACTGGTTCAAATACTCAAACCAAGTAATGGACACAATTTGGCCCACTGAACCAGAATAAAAATTAATGCAAAAACACCCATAAACAACCAATTAAGTTATAATAGATCATTTCTAAAAACATACAGAGTTCAAGGGGTAAACTTTTGACATATGAAGAAAGGATAAAATGAAAATGGACAGCTGGAAAATACATTTAAAATGAACATATTTCTGTGGATTTCTCTCTTAGGCATCAGTCCAAACCCAATTAAATTCAATGCTAACACTAACAATTACTTAAGTGGGCTTTGGACTGGAGCCTTATTGACTCCAGTTTGTTACACTGGTATAAATACAGCAACTTGACTGAAGCTAATGGAATCCCTTAAGGATTTTTGAAAGGCAAAGAGCTAAGCACCCTCAACTTTCCTGAGAGTAGGTGCTTACGATTCCACAAAGTACTGCCTCCCATCTACATGAACAAGAACAAAACTCACTTTGTTGTGTTATAAGTGCCAGTTTCTGCTGAACTGAATTCCACATCTTGCAAGCCTTTTTTGTATGTGAGTCTGGCCTGTGAAAGGGAACTGCTTAGCTATCTATTTTGGGCTACAAGTTAAAAGAAAGAAAAAAGAAAAAAAAAAGTGGTGGTGGGACAGTATTGATTTATTGGATCGTAGGAAACAGTAGGTGTTGGTGCTTAACTACCATTTCCTGGTGTAAAAGAGCCACCCTAAAGTGGAGTGAATGGGCAGAATAACCCAACTCTGAACCATTAGCATGCATGTCTTATTTGGGCCAGTCAGCAAATGTTGCCAGGACATCATTCCAGAGCAAATGTTTATGTTCAGATTGAATAAATTGCAGGATATTAGGTGGTAAAATAGTACCGTATCTATCTTTGCCTTTCCTTGGATACTGCAACAAAACAGTCTAAAAAAGCAGTTGGAATGATGCTTGGTCTGAATATGTTTTACCCTTAGAATCCTACTTTGGAAGGAACGCATGACAATTTTCTCCAGGAATATTTTTATATTTGAGAAGGGACTTTGATTTATTTCAAGGGGGATCCCACTTGGCTGTTTCCAGTGTTATTGAATGTTTAAGACATGCTGGAGTCATTCAACATGGATCCTTTTATACAGATAGTATGAAAACCAACCATATACTTCATAAGGTTTTCAGTTGCTGCTTTTCGACAGTAGTAACAGATTTATAGAGTTCTTCCAGTTCTTCCAGCATTCCAGGAAGTCTTCTCTGCCATTCTAGGAAAACAGAACACATTTTGTTCCATTGAAAGTTACTTGGTAAGTTCATCCTATATAAATTGTGAAACATATTTGGAGTTAAATTGGTAATTTCCCACTTAAGTCAGTGCAGGGCCAGGGAAAAGCTTACAGTCCCTCCCTTTGCAATCTTAACAGTAACCAGCCTCAGCTACAAGCCCTTCATGCTTATTCTCCAGCAACTGCTTGTTCTTTTGAACTTTCTGTGAAGCAACTCACTTGGCAATCAGCAAAGAGTTGTCAAACTAGCCCTTATCACTGAGTACAATCAGTGGCATCTACTAGCTGATGCATAACAAAGGTGTGCCATGTAGACAAAGCATCAACAGAAGCCTATTTTCCCCAAGAGCAAAACAGCCCTACACAAGGATGTATAGAAACTGTACAACCCAGACTGCAATATTTAATACAAGTTTGTTTCTCAAAGCCTAGTGCCCTAAGTAGCCATCTTGTGCAACATCTTCTTGACAAGCTTAGGAATATTTGTAGAACAAATTCATTAGCATGTACAAATTTATCTCCACCAAAACCTCATGCAGCCTCTAACTAACTGGAATTAAGGCTTCCCAGGTCCACCAAGATTTTTCTAATAAGAATAAAAGGCTCTGTGTTCCAGGCCCTGCCACAATATTTAGATGTCTGTAACAGAATGTCAAATTATAAGGAAAAATCAAGTTTTGTGGACCATTTTACAGAACTCAGTAGTCTGATTGTCCATCAGTATCAACATGCCCAGGATCAGTTCTTCCATATATTGCCTTGTGATCTTAGATTCACCTGTTCACAAAAATTGTGGAATGAAAAGTGGGTAAAAAATATAATTTACCATGTATTTTTCAATTATTATGTAATTTAGACATCATTCATTCATTATGGTGAGAGCAGTCAGTAAAGTGCAGTCACCAGTAGCAAATGAGTATTGGTGAAAAAGTGTTACTTTGACTTATGGAATATTTACAGCAACAATGGCAAGTGACTCAAGTTGCATCTCTATTTGCTGCATGTAGTTCTGCTGTAACCATCAAAGACATACTATCATTGCAATTGGAATAGCATTCTGCTTAATTTGTTGGAGACAGGGAAAAGGGGATAAATGGAGCCTAACTGCATATATCCAGTGGAGAAGCAGCACTAAACACAATGGCAGTGTGGATGACTCAAGGACCAGGATGTGGAACATATGGTCCAGCTGTCTCCCAAGTGCAAATGCATCAGCTTTGGTGATTCACTCATGAAGGATGAGAAAAGGGATTACTCTTGTCCATGAATAGTTACAGTTCTTCAGCCTGAACAGTTCTGCCTAGGACCCTAGTCTGACAGGACTTGCGTATCTGCATCTGACAGGATCTATCCCCAGAGATTTAACTATTAGTTAGCTTGTGGCAGTAAATACTGTGTATTGGGAAAACATCCCCCCATATGAAAAAAAAAAAAAAGATGAGTAGAAGATAAAGGGTCTTTTTGCTCATGTGTTTGGAAATGGCAAGGCATTGTAAACAGATAGTATATCCCTCTCTAGACTACCAATCACCTCAAGACTATACAGTTTTACACAGAGTAATTTTATATGGAACGCAACTAACAGAGTCACACATAAGACTTGATCAACAGATTCAGATTCCTTCTCTGGTTCAGGTGAGTCTCATCAGTACAAAGAACTGTTCTTATCTTGTGATGTACTAAATTTTCTGAATCCATTAAAATGATATTCCAATGTTAAGTGTTTTTTGACAGCTATCTATTAATAAAACTGGTTGAATAGAACAGGGATTATACTTTTCTTTCAGTACTGCCTGTATAGCCTTGCGCATTTTACTCCGTGTAGCAGGAGCAAGGGAGAAAAGTCTTTCAGCATCCAAAAATACCAAGCCCACTGTGAACACCCTTGTAGGGAAAGGAAAAATAACACTTCAGTGTATGCTTCTCATAGTTCTCTTGCTTGGACTGGTAGTGTAATTTATTTTTGAACAGGGCAAGGATAATCATAAACTCTATACGTAAAAGTTTCAATCATGTTATTAATGTACTGATACTTCAATACACAGAATCCCCTTGCTTTAGCTTTACTTGAATTGTATCTGGCCTGAATTAAAGAACATTTGACTTTCAGTTATCTACTCTTCGTAAAGAAAATTATTTGGCTTCTTCACTGCAGAGCAGCATTTGCAAATTTTAGTCATCACTGCATTGCCCTTATTTGTTCTTCTCATTACAGAGAGGACGAGGGTTAAAGAAAACAAATTAATTGTTTATACAGAGGATCTCTGAATAGTCAGCAGGGATTGTTAAGACTCTTGTGCGCTGTGAACTAATTTACATGCTGGCAAGAGCAAACAGGCAACATTAGAAATACCTTTCCTAGCCTTTCAGAAAGCACTGAAGCACTTTTCTCATAAAATGCTGATCCTACTGGGAGGATGAAAGGTGCACAACTGACATACAGACAAAGGGCCATCCATTTGAGATTAATACAGTATGCAGGAGCGTCTCAGTAAGGGTCATGATAATGTAGCACTGACTAATTAAGTAAATAAATTGGTGCCAGTTTTTGATCTATTTGTTTCACTGATGCCTAGATACAGTGGAGATAACATGCCAGTGTTGTCATAATAATACACTGCTGTGAGTTTAAATGTCCCAAGCTCTTGTTTTCAAGAACAAATAATAGCTTAAGCTATTTAGGCCATTTAGAGATTACCTGGTAGACCTCACCGTGGGACTGGAGTTCATAGGAGCATGGTAATTAGAGATGGAAAAGACCTGTTAGATCACTGGGTTCATTCCTTGCAATTGCCTCATATAGAGGGGGCATTGACTTCCAATGTACTTTGGATTACATCCATAATTCCCAAGAGACAAAGAGAAAAGGAACAGTAGATCATTTCCTGGAAACTGGTGAAAGCTCAGTACATCTGCTAGAAAATGAAAGTCTGCATCTGAGCTGTTGTACTGACCTTTTACAGAAGCCTTATGTGCTTACCTAAAAAAATCAGTGCACATGACAGAAAATAAAAACTCAGTGATGAAATATTTGTAAGGGTTTCTTTTGTATGTCAGTATTTTCATGACTTGTACTTTCCAGAGAAGGAAAAATGAAAATTTCTGATGGCACCAGAGCAGTGAACTTCATGTCTTACTAAATAATGTATTAGCTCAAATAAAGGCCAAAGCTGAGAAATGGCTACAGGCTGCAAACCTGATTAATAGTACCCAATAGTTTAAACTTAGAACAGATGTGAATGATGGCTGCAGCACACTTATTAGAATAAAATGTGCAGTGCAAATGCTGGGTGAAAAAGAAGTTCAGTTTAAAAAGAGTTGAAAATCAACTTTTTAATCACTGATTTCAACAACTGAAATTAATGGTGAAAGAGAATGAAATACCTTCATAATAAGGACAAGAACAATCTAGAAGGAAGCAAGTTTCACTTGAAATATAATATTAAAAAATAAATATCTTTTATAAAATATGTCTAAAATCATTATCATAACAAGCTGTCTCAGAGAAACCCATGAAACTAAGTTTCTGAAAATCATGATACAAATGTGTTTTATAAAAAACAAAATGCAAAAGCAAATGATTTCTGTGTGAATATGAGTTAAACTGACAAAGTGATTGAGGAGCATAGAGGAAGAAACTTAATCCTACAAAATCTTTAGGAATCAGCATCATCACAAATATAGATAATCACAAATTTTATAGGAGAAGCAATTCTAGAACAATGATGTTTAAGGATGATTTTAAAATCAGAATCCCATTTGTTTTTTCACTAAACAAACACAATAAGAGATTATCTTTGAAGATTTCATGGCATAAAATAGAAGAGAGAATGTGAGTAGGAAGGAAAATAGAAGCCTGGAGAAAATCAGTGATTTGCCCAGGGGCATGAAGTAGGTCCGTGGAAGTGCTAAGAAGAAAGCCTAAACTGCCTGCCAACATGTCCAGTGCCATATCTGCTCCAGTTTTAATCTTCCTAATCTCATTCAGAATAGAGATGAAAAGTATGATCTATGGTGATTAGTAGTGGTGAATTAGTGAGGAAGTAGAAATTTGGTATTACATGTGCTTATTTCTATAGCTGCAGTTTTGGATATTGGCAAAAATAGATCTTTACATGAAAAAGTACATCTATTAGCTACATCTGATGTACTAATAGACATGTATTATAAAAGGTGTATTTTCATGCACAACTGATGCAAGAAATCTGTTTCTCAACAGTTTCCTAGATACCAAAAACATACACAAGAATTCACACATGAGATTTGTTTGATGGGTTTTTTTCTTTCACCAGTAATAAACAAAGGAAAATTAAAGTTATGACCTTAAACACACATATATACTTGTGTATATTCCAGTTTTAGGACAATTTTAATATCAACAGCGAACATTTTAACATTAAAACTAAATAAAATAGGCAACAAAGAGATAGCCATAGAAAGGACAAATATATCAGCCTTGAATACCACTACGAATAGAGATGGCTCAGATATAATTGCCCTGTTGAGTCATTAGGAGTTTTGTTACTAAGAGAACAAGACTTTACCCTTTGACCCTTTATGTTTTAATTCCAGATACAGAAAAAACACAATAATGCATTCATTAAAAAAGATTCAGGCATTTGCATTGTGTGCCTAACTGCTTTTGAAGAGGGATGGTTTCTTTAATTGGAATCAATGTGTGCCAATACGAAACACTTCCTATTGTTAATCAGCACTTGAATCAGTAGCATTACTCATGTCAGAAAGTGGTACTCAGCATGGTTAAGGGTTCCTGTAGGTCTAAGGGAAGAGACAGGAGGGAAAGGAACTAGACTGTGTATGGAATCCAGCAAAGGTCTTATGGGCTGATGGTGACGGTTGCCTGAAACAGTAGAAGAATTGTTACTCTGCATAGATGAGCAAAAATTAGCAATAGACATACTTTATGGATTACACTATTTTACAAAATAAATAATTTTCACCTATATTGATCCAATATTTTACTGACAGAGCAGGAATTCACATTGGACCAGGCTCTGAGCAACTAAAAAAAAAAAAAAGTAAATCAGCTTACTTTTGAATATTTGACAGGTTAATTCAACAAAGAAATTAAACTTGGTGTTCAGATTGTCCCCTCTTCAGTGCAGAATTTCAAGTCTTTACTCAGTCAGGGCATATTGGAGGGAACATGTCAGTACCCAGCATATTCAAAAACATCTACAATTATGGATTGAATAATATGATTATGTTTGGAACATAACAGACAAATGTTGCCTACTATATGTGACATGGGGATTGTGTATGTGAATGTTTTTCACCATTGGAACAAAATGTTTTCTTATAGTACCAAATTTGAACTGTGATCCTTTCCTAAAATATCACTACCAGAATACATGTTTTTAAAAATAATTTTTAATTTAAAATATTTATTAGTGAAGATCAGCTCTTTTACACTTGGTTTTCTGATTTGGTTTGGTTAAAATGTGGGAAAACTACAGATCTAATAAAACTAGACATTTGGAAAATTTCTTCAGAGTTTTGTGTAACAAAGGAAAAGCAATCCCACAAAAAAGTATGTTCTTTTTAACCAACTTTTCTTGACCTCGTCCTGAATATCTGAAACAGATATGATTTATAACCTGACCAAAACAATCCAACTCATTGAAAATAGAATAATATACAAAAATAAATATATCCCAATTTTCTGTATAGTTGCTTATTATTCATATGCTATCTTATTTAAGCTCAAGACTTTGAACATTAGAGTTATCTTCAATTTAACCCTTAAATTTAGGGGTTAACTTTTCTACTTGATCTCCAAAGCTAAGTTTTGTTTGGCCACATACAAGCTTTCAAAAGTTTAATGCCAATCTCTCTTTCAGCCCTTCTCCCAAGACCAGTACAATGCACTACAGAGAGGAGCTACAGTATATCTACAGTAATTATTCAAAGTTTTCTTGTGAACTGACTGGTCTAAGAGTGAAGAATAGTTCAGTTGACCCAAAATGCTGAAGAAGCAGCACTGTGTTGTTCACTGCTCTGCACCTGTAATACTCAGCTGCTTATTGCTCCAGGAGGACTGAGGAATCGTGCTTAGGAGACCAATGAAACTTGAATCACCTCCTTGCATAACCTTCATACCAATAATCCAGGTGAAAGAAATAATGAATAATAAAAGAATAAGCCAAAATGAAGAGAAAGAGGTAGGGTTTTGACATGGAAAAATAAGATTTTAGATATGTAGGGTCCAGGCACTTACAGAAATGGACTTCTGCTCATGAAACTTAGCAAGTAGAAAGAAATCTGTGTGATGCATGTAGAATAGGGCTGCATACATTTCAGCAAAGGTTCCAGAAGCCTTTGTGGCCTATGACAACAGGTATAGAAAGTATGATGGATAGATTTCATTACTTGTGTCTGTCATGGTTAACAGAGGAACTGGTCTCTTAAAGTGAGAATATTTAGACCTAAAGTCAATACTAGGACTAGTTCCATAGAAAATACATGGGGAAAGAGGATTTCAGGGAAGGTAATATACGATGATAAAACCCAGAACTTTCCATATAAAAATCTAGAACTAGTATTTGCTAAGTATTCATCTCATGGAGCCATTTTTATCAGTTTTAAGTAGACAGAAAAAATACAGCTATGCCAGTGAAAGATCTCCAGAGAGTACTTTGTGTTTCAATAACAACTGTTTTGCATTTTTTTTATTAGTGAATGTATCTGTTTATTTACTGTTACCTACATCCAGATAAGGTAGCAGATTTTTAGGTTGTTATTTTATTCTGTAAAGTCTATAAGAAAAAAGGCAATCATTATTTAATGGGGGGCTGGGTGGGGGAAACCCTGAGTGGATTGTTACTGCTTTTTGAGGTTTTTTGCAACTGTTGTAACATTAAGTTACTGCTTTGCAAAGTTTTCAAATGGGAAGGTGTAAACTATGCCATAGAGCACAAAACGGTCATAGGGGAGGAGGAAAAAGCAGGACTGCATTTATGCTAGCACCAAAAGCAAATGTTTTTAACTGGAGTTATTTGTTAACAGTTAACAGCTGAAAAAGGAAGGCTGCAAAATACTAACTACAAAGATAGTGAAATTTTTTTCTGCAATAAAAATATACGAAAACTCTGATTTAGTTATATGGGTGACTGTTATTTGAGTTGTTCTGCATTGAATTTCCTAAATCCTAAGGGCCTGCTCCAAAAACCTCACACGAGTACAATAGCCTTGAGCCCAGGTCTGAGTTCAGTGGGAATTCTAGGCTTTGTTTAATGAACCATTTTGACAGAAGTGGAAGGCCCTGATTCAGAGGAATCCTGTACATGAGATTAAGAATAGCTATAGCACATGCTTAAAAATGACTATGTTCTTAAAAGTTCTCAAAGTGTGGCTGGTTTTTCAAACTGAGGCTTAGATTGTAAAATATGTGTTTCCAGGGAAATAAACCAAAAAGTGTACATTAAAAGATCCCATGACATATGTCAGCAAAGAATCATGGTTACAGCACAGCAGCTGAAATATTTACCTTTTTCTCTGTTTGCTTTTTTCAAGTGTAAGATTGATGCAGTATTTACCATAAATCCTTCATATGATGATGCACACATAAAACTCTGTAAAAATAGAAGACTTAGTCTGATTAGATTTGGGCAGTAAGCTTCATGAGATATGAACCATTTTTCTCTAGATCCTTCTACAGAACATTTCTGGTTTGACCCCAAAGCAATTATGTTCCTTGCAGCAGAAAGATCAGAGCTTCTCCTGCAGCACTCCAGGCACATCACATAAAGCCAGGAAGAGCCAAATTCAAACAGAAGAAAGTGGTTCTTGACACAGCATGCAGATCTGTAGAAGTTTTTGCCAAAGCAAGCTGTGGATCCTAGAGGTTTACATGGGCCAAAATGGGAAACTTGAGAAGAATGTGAAAAAGAAAATTGTTACATTTAACTAAACATGCAGAGGCCACGTTAAGCTTAGGAAATCCCCAATCTCATAATATTTGGAGGCTGGGACAATATTACAAAGTACTATCGTACACATATGCACTGTTCTTCTCTTTCCTAGGCTGATAGCTGTTGTTGGAGACAGGATGCTGGGTTGGATAGACTTTTCCTTTTACAAATATTCACTTTCATATGCTTATAATTGTATGCTGCCATACAATAGCGACAAATAATTTTCCAGACCATAGACTTTTGGCTGAATTAAGGGTAGATAACACCTAGCCAGGGTGCCCCTTGCATAGACCCTGGTCACTGATTATGAAAAACATGGCTGCCTCAATAGTCTTGCACAGCAGGGTTTGTGTGACTGCTGGAACATAAGAGAAATGCAACTACTGGAACAGAAAATATAAAAAATGTTACCAGCGACCAGATCTCCTTGTTGTAAGAGTTTACTACAAAGTCCCTCCCACAAAGGAGAGATAATAAAGTCACTAGGTTGAGCAAGAAAACAGCTACTCCTAATAGTGCTTTCTCTGTTCATGCCAACAGTCAGGTAACAGCTAAGAGAAGGTTGGAATGAATGAACACCCCCAGACACCCTTTCTATGAGGCTTTTCTCTTCTGAGAAGTCCTGACTAGTGGACAATGACAGTCACACAAATTTCAGATGCTCTACCACCCAGATAATTACATTGACAATAACAATTATTTGAACTACCAAGCATTCAATACCTCAAATTGAGACAATAAATTTTAAATTAAATATTTCATATTCCATCATTCTGTTTCCACTGCAATTAGCCATATACTAAACACCATCCAGAAAATAAAGCACTTCCTTTACCCTGATGCATTACTAAACTAAGGTATACTAGGTGGATTAGGGAGAAAGGAATATGCCTTTCACATTAGTTTTCTAACCTTTTTAACCACAGAGTTAGTGCTTCATGTCTAAGCATTGATTCATCACAAGATGTAAGCAATGCTCAACAATAAACCCATTTACAAACTTACTCACCTAAAAATCAGTATGTACTTTGCTGAATAAATATGATCTTAAGCCTAAACTAAGCTTGCTTTATCCTTCTGAAAAAGGGACTATGAGTCATTAAATAGGATTCTTTGTTTCAGATATCATATCCTCATAACTGCCCCCAGACAATCAGTTAAGTTCACAAAGAAATAAGGAAAATATGAAGATACAAAGAACAAAAGACATCGTCCCACTAAAATAAATGGGAGAGTTCCCACTTCCACTGTGGTTATGGAGACATCACTCTACTCTTATGGGATGATTTAACAGGAAGCCCTAGCTAGTTTTGTACTTTTCAAGCTTTGCTATTTAACTGATTTTCCCTTCTAAATTTCCTTCATAATATTGAGATACTTATTAGTAAAGTTACTCAGTGAAACTATGCCTTAATCTCCTAAAGTGTCTATCAGTATTTAGTTTAATTCTGCAATGCATTTTTTGAAATATTATCTATGAGGGCTGGTCTGCAAAATAGGGTCTTGCTGTCCAGTGTGCACATGTATATAACTCCCACCGAGATGGAGATACCACAGGAAGTTCAGTGTCATCTGCCAGAAATATGATGACATTTAGAAGACAGGGTGGGAGGAAAGGATGTTACTCAGGAAATTTATTACATTATGGCTTACCAAGATGACCCTGATCCTGACATCAGCGTTCATTTATCCAATCTGCTGTAACAGAATTTCACAGTCTTTTTTTTTTTTTTCTTCCTCTGAAACTATTGCTGCAGACAACTGGACTAACAGTATTTATTTTGGTTTATTTTAACATTATTTATTTTTCATTAGAAGCTTATTGATGTCATTAGAAACATGGCTATTACTCAGATTTATTTGTCTACAGTTTCTTGTCTCCTCACTAATCCCTTACTTAAACAATGAATTTATGTTCATTTTCCTCTAGTGCTCTAATGCCTCTGCTTATTTCTTGAGAAGCTATTAAAAACATCTTTATTAGTGAACAGACAATCTCTTCTGTCACCACCTTCAGATTTCAGGGCGCATAACCCATATGGCTTTGGAGTTCAGCCTGTCTTTGGAAATATTAACTTATGACAGACTTGTTCTAGTGTGATTCTTAATGTTGTCAATTGATTTTTAGGGAAAACGTGCATTGCTGTATCCAGTCATGTGTTGATGGGGCAAGAGTGAGAAGCCAGCTCCCCCCACCATTGTGAAACATGGAGTGCATGCTGAACTGCAGAATTATCTGGGAGAAGACATGGCTCCATTTTAGTATATGGGAGAGTGACAGAGAAATTGTTGCTAAAAAACATATGTTTATCTTCCTTATTTCTAAAGCAACCAAGGGAAATCTGATTCTCAATGAGACCACCTAAGGAAAAAGTCCCAGTTCCAAGAAGATTTATTTAGGTCCCCAGCATCTTTGAGTAAGGAAGGTTAGGAGTTAAACACTTAAAATTCTACCACAACGAAGGGGGAGAATGAGATACCTCAAGATGATAGTCCTTCCCAGTGAAGACTAAATATGCCAACCAACAGGAGAATAAAGAAGGGTTCCTCTGAGTTTACTTAGAGGGATTCTCCTGTGTATTCCATGGGTGGCTTTTACATTGTATTTAAGAAAATTTTATTTTGATTTGATAAAAGGAATATTTTGTTTCAGGATTTGGTACTGGACTCAGGTTTTCTTCTCTCAGCAGAATACCCTAACAACTATGAAACAGATTCCAGTGCTTCTCTGGTTGCTTTCATTAAAGTTGTGCCAAAAAGACGAAAGTCTTGCCAACAGCTTGGCAATTAGGTTTCTCTTCTGAGAACTCCAGTTCTTTCTTAGAGTTTCCATTTCCTGGTTAAGTGCTAAACATTAGATTAAGTAAGAGGCAAGGGCAACTACCTTCTGGAGTACTGTAACAAAGCTTCCCAAATCCAATAGGCTGTATTTAGCATCCAGACAGATCGCTATCATCAGGTTGCTTTTTTTTTTTTTTTTCTCCTAAAGTACTCAGTCCCTCTCTGGAATCAGGTGATAAACCATGAGAATGTCACAGAAGAAACATATCTTGATCCTTTATGGAAAATAAAGGATGTAAAGCAAGCAGAAGGAGGGGACCTAAGAGACGGGGGGGAATGGAAATGGGTCCCTGCTCAGGGCAGGAGGTGAATCCCCTCCCAGACTCCCTCACCTTCCCAGTTGCCCTTATACAAGAGATATGGGGCTCTGGAACTTGAGGGTCAGACAAATAAGGATGTAGGTGAAGGTCCATCCAGGGGGTTGCCGAGGGTGAATCAGTCAGCCCCACACATTATGACTGCCCCTGTTAAGAAAAAAAGGAGGGTACTTAATGCCTTCTTTGCCTTAGTTTTTAATAGCCAGACCAGTTATCCCCAGGGTTTTCAGCCCCCTGACCTGGAAGACAGGGACGGGGAGCAGAATGAAGCCCCCATAATCCAGGAGGAAGCAGTTAATGATCTGCTATGCCACCTGGATTCTCACAAGTCTATGGGGCCAGATGGGATCCACCCGAGAGTACTGAGGGAGCTGGCAGAGGAGCTTGCCAAGCCACTTTCCGTCATCTATCAGCAGTCCTGGTTAACAGGGGAGGTCCCTGATGACTGGAGGCTTGCCAACGTGACGCCCATCTACAAGAAAGGCCGGAAGGAGGACCCGGGAACTACAGGCCTGTCAGCCTGACCTTGGTGCCAGGAAAGATTATGGAGAGGTTCATCTTGAGTATGCTCAACAGGAACATGCAGGCCAACCAGGGGATCAGGCCCAGCCAGCATGAGTTCATGAAAGGCAGGTCCTGCTTGACCGATCTGATTTCCTTCTATCACCTGGTGACCCGCCTAGTGGATGAAGGAAAGACTGTGGACATCATCTACCTGGACTTCAGTAAAGCCTTTGACACCATCTCCCACAACATTCTCCTTAGGAAGCTGGTGGCTCATGGCGTGGATGGGCGTACTCTTCACTGGGTAAAAAACTGGCTGGGTGGCCAAGCCCAGAGAGTTGTGGTGAATGGAGTTAAGTCCAGTTGGCAACTGGTCACAAGTGGTGCTCCCCAGGGCTCTGTTTTGGGGCCAGTCTTGTTTAATATCTTTATCAATGACCTGGATGAGGGGATAGAGTGCACCCTCAGTAAGTTTGCAGATGACACCAAAATGGGTGGGAATGTCAATCTGCTTGAGGGTAGAAAGGCCCTGCAGAGAGATCTGGACAGGCTGGATCAATGGGCTGAGGCCAATTGTTTGAGGTTCAACAAGGCCAAGTGTTGGGTCCTGCACTTCAGTCACAACAATCCCATGCAATGCCACAGGCTTGGGGAAGAGTGGCTGGAAAGCTGCCTGGCCGAAAACGACGTGGGCGTGTTCAATGACAGCCAGTTGAACATGATCCAGCAGTGTGCCCAGGTGGCCAAGGCGGCCAACAGCATCCTGGCTTGTATCAGGAATAGTGTGGCCAGCAGGAGCAGGGAGGTGATTGTCCCCCTCTACTCGGCACTTGCGAGGCCGCACCTTGAATACTGTGTTCTGTTTTGGGCCCCTCAATACAAGAAAGACATTGAGGTGCTGGAGCATGTCCAGGGAAGGGCAACAAAGCCGGTGAAGGGTCTGGAGCACAAGTCTTATGAGGAGTGGCTGAGGGAACTGGGGTTGTTCAGCCTGGAGAAGAGGAGGCTTAGGGGAGACCTTAACACTCTCTACAACTACCTGAAAGAAGGCTGTAGTGAGGTGGGTGTTGGGCTCTTCTCCCAAGTAGTTAGTGATAGGACAAGAAGAAATGGGCTCAAGCTGCACCAGGGGAGGTTTAGATTGGGTATTAGGAAAAATTTTTTTCACAGAAAGAGTTGTCAAACATTGGAACTGGCTGCCCAGAGAGATGGTGGAGTCACCATCCCTGGAGGTGTCCAAAACCCAGGTAGATATGGCACTTTGGGACATGGTTTAGTGGACATGGTGTTGTTGGGTTGATGGTTGGACTGATGATCTTAGAGATCCTTTCCAATCTTAATGATTCCTAGTTTTTACTTTCATTAAAAATAATCCAGCCACCAAGCCAGGAAACATGAAAGTATTACTCTACCCTTAATTGGTTTAGTGGTGGAGTTGGTAGTATTAGGTTAATAGTTGGACCTGATGACTTAAAAGGTCTTTTGCAACCTAAACGATTCTATGATTCTATGATTCAATTCTATGAAAAGCTACAAGTGCTGAGAAGGGGCTGGAGTAGAGGGAAAGGAAGAGTGAACAGCAGCTGTAGATGAAGCTACATCTAAGACAAAGCTTCTTACGCTGACGAAGCTATGCACAAGACCTGAGTTGTATCTTTGCTTTAAACCAATATGGGGTTTCTGGACTTAGACCTTAAATCTATATGAGAGGCAATGAGGACTCTGTTGAGAGAATAGGGTTATTCTGGAGATACCCCTTTTACTCAGAGGCTTTTGCTAGAATAGTAATGAAGAAGGATGTGTAGGAAGAATGATAACTCACTTTCCTTCAGCAGAAATAAAAGATCTCTTGGGTAAAATGCTTCATCATACTCTTCCCAAAATCTATCTAAATAAATTATTACATTGCAAACAGTCAGCACATCACAACATCAAAAAAAACACTGAATCTATTTATGCCATGTTACTCATGTTTTCATATTTTGTCCAGAGGTAAAAGAAGGAATTGAATTTAAAAGGATTAATGTATAGAATTATCTAAAATCATGCATTACATAAAAGCAAAATATTTCTGAAGCAACAAATATAATAAAATTCTGCTAAAATATATAAGCAAAAAGAAAAGCTAAATCTCATAATCATAGCAGAGAACATAAAATGTAAACACATACCCATTAAGATCAAACTGAACTGAGGAAACAAATGAAATGATTCAATATTCAAAGAAGCTGAACGTATTGTAATTGAAGACTGTTATCTCAATTAAACCTTTTAAAACTTTTTGCTGAAACTGAGGAGTATTGATATGGCCAGTTATTCTACCTCAGCATCTGAGTCCAACACATCCATTGGAGGATAGTAATTGCTTAAACCAGTCTGGCTAAATTTGAAAAAGCCATCTATACCTTTATGTTAAGTTCCAGCCTTAGAGGCTGATTCTCTGCCAATAGAAATGCCATGACTGTAAATATAGCTCTTTGCCATCCTGATGAAAGGCTATCTAGAAAAACTCCAACTTTTCCCTTCGGGGTAGAATCTCTTCTCCTCCTGAAGAGAATTTCTGAAAAATTTTCCAACAATCCAAAGAACGTTTAAAAAAGGGTTGTAGGGAGCAAGTATTCTGTTCATTGCTTCAGTCTGTACTTAGATCATTAATGCTAGTTTACATAACTATTCTGTGGAATGTTTACCAGTGGAAATTATGTTCTAGAAACACAGACACATTCATAGCAAAGTGTTTCTGGACACCATGATGATGAATACTCAATTACCCAAGACAATGACTAAGATCCATGATTAAATGATAATACTGAGTGAACTAAATTTGAGGAAATGCATTTTCACATATATCTAATTGCTTGGAATACAACGTTAGTTTCAGAGCATGTGAAAGCTGTGGCATGAACCTTTTGTCTGTTATTTGGATTAAACCTTATAGAACTGGGGTTTGTTATGGCATTTGTCTTTTAAATAAACAGGACAACAACATTTTTCTATACAGACTTCTAGCAGTCCGATATATTCTATACTGCTTGCAGGTAAGTTTCATATCAGGCAAACTCAGCCTAATTCAAGTTCCATATAGGAAGTGAAGAATATGGAGAGAACAACTTGGGAAGAAAGAATATTTCAGTCTTTGTTTCCAAGAAGCTTGAGTTTTAAGAGAGCACAAAGACAAAAATGGAAGGATAAGTAACACCTTTAAAATAAAATAGTTGGTATGAAATTGAGTCCTAAATAAAATATTGGATAAACAGGAAAATAAACTTTTGAATAAAACAGCAGACTGTTTTACAGTGGCAGATTATATGCGCATCCAGCCTACTGACTTTTGCTTGGCCATTTAACAAAGCTGAAATGACAACTGTTGTCTGCCTACAAGGAGGTAGGAGTGACAGTGTCCCAGGGCATGCAGGAGGGCCTCTTAAAGCAGATGGTCAGACCATCAGTGGTGTTAAAGTCTTACCTATGTGCTTCCATTGCCTTCATTTGCCTTCTGCTAGCCTCTACATTTGTAAATACATAAAGCAAGGAAACTTTTCCCTCCTCAAATTATATCTCTTAGCTTTACATTCACATGTGTGTTTGTTCATTTGTTTGTTTTTGTTTAGCAGAATAAAGACTGTTTAAAATGTCTTTTTCTTTTCAAACACTACCTATATCAGACTGCTAGGTAACAGAAATCAGAGACCTTTTTGCAATGTGCCTCATGTTCCCAAGAGCTCTCAAAAACAAATAATTTAATATTTCATTTATGTGTCACAGCATTTTCATTTAGGCTGTGCCAAGCTTAAAGAGAGTAGACATTAAACTTTAATTGCCCATTCATGAATTGCCAAAAAGAACGAACTATGGGTTACATCTTACTTAGGATACATGGAATTCTTTACTGTATTATTCTGGCTTTTTTATTTTTTAATGAACAGAAAGGAAAAAAAAAAAAAGAGTACAGTTTCCAGATAAATCTTTTTCAATAAATACCTGTGATAGTCTATAGCAAAAGGCTGCAAGGAGGAATAACACAAGTGAAGACCTAACCTTCCCCCATCAACTTTACAGCAGAAGTAAAGCAAAGTAAAGGTACCTCCACAAAAACGATTGTTTCTGCAAACCCAAGGTTAGGAAAAGGCATGATAAGACACTGTTAACATAAATAAAATATAAACTTGACAAAACAGCACACCCTTCTTTTTTGAACCTCCCAATATTGACTGACTGAACAAACCAAAAATTCTAGAATAACTACACTGTGAATCAGGAACTGTATTTAGTGAGCAGGCAGAAAAAGAGGCCAGTATCAGGTGATTAATTTCCCTGTTAAAAAGTATGTCATCAATTCTAAACTTGCATCTGTGCATACAGAAGGAACGTATTTTACAAAAAAGTAAGGGTTTAGCTGATTATTTTTGCTCTATATTGTGCATACACCTTCTAATATGAATAGGACATAAAAAAGAGTTGTTATTAATACATTATATAATTCATTATTCAAAAGGTAAAATTATTTGGGATGTCACGTATCACATATTTCTGATTATGCCTGGTCAAATGCAGCAATGACAGGCAGTTTTCCTTTGCAAAGTATTTCTATCATGTTCATCTTCATCTACACATCAGTCTGTAAACATGAAATTATTCACTCCCACATTATCAAAACACATTTGTGTGTCTTGTGGGGCTTTTAGGGGATGCAACACATCAAAATAAAAACTTGCACTGTTACTTGTAAACTTGTAAGTTTTAGAGAATGACATGTGGAGTTATAAAATACATTATTACAATATACAGGGTCAACACCAAATAAAACTATTTCATCAAATAAATGAGGTGTTACTTGACATAACATCCAGTAAGTTAGTTTTCAGATTATAGGTCTTCAGTTACCATCTACTTCCAGAAGAAAGGACGTTTGTTTTCAGAGGAAGTAAATTCATCATGAAAGTTTGATTAACCACTGTAAATGATGACTTCTTAATTCCTACTTCATATTCTATGTGCTTGTTCTCTACAGCAGTCAGGAATCAGGATTTCCAGAAGATATATGTTCATTCCAACTTTGAGTGGCAGGTTCTGTTATGCTGTCAAGCACTGCTTTCTGGGGTTTTTTTTCAGCACACTAAGGAAATGTGGCAATCAGTCCTGCTAAAGACATGAACAGTAATGTCCATAAGATGGTCTTAATGTCAGTAGCCTCATTACTTCACCTGCAAATGCTAGTCCTCTGTGGCCTCTTAATCATTGTCTTGAATACGGCAATTCTGAGTTACAGAATCACAGAAATGTAGACTTTGAAAGAATTTCATGGAATATCTAGTCCAATTATCTGCACCACATCAGTTTACCAGCATATTCCCAACAGGTACACAATCTACTCTTAAAAATCTCCATCAAGAGATACTACAAGTTCCATACCTAGCCTGCTCCACAGTTTCTCTACCCTTATGTAGTTAGATAGTTTTTCCTAATAACAAGCCAAAATCTACTTTTCTGCAAATTGAGCCAATCTTTTCTCTTTCTTTCAGTGGCAATGGAGAACATACTGGAAAAACAGACATCATGACTCCCCTCCAGCTTCTCTTTTCCAGATTAAACAAACCCAAGCCTTTTAACTTCTTTCATTGTTTTACCAAAAAACTCCTGTTAATGAAGCCCAGAATAGAACCAGCATTTTTCCATCATCTTCACACTGTTGTTCTATATTTAATTTATGGTCCTTTGGATAACAACAAGAACATCCTTTTTAGCTGCCTAACCATTTACTCCCAGTTTTGAGTTCAACAGAGAAAGCATGTGAACAAACACAGCTTCAGATGTCCTTTCAGTCTGCCTGTTCTGTCAAAGTAATTTTAAACCTACTCCTACCTTTTTTCTGGCAGTTATAATTGGATGGCACATCCTTAACTTGTTTAAGAGAATGTTGAAGTATGCCTGAAATACAATCCCTAACATTCTTTATTTTCCCTTAAAAAAAAAAAACCCAAAACAACCAGTTGTGTTTGCCCCTCTCTTATCATCTCCTCTCTTCATCTTTCACAAGTCCGAAGCACGATCACTAAGAGTTTCAAGGATTACTTTATCTACTTCTTTAAGTACTCAGAATAAATTACATCAGGGCTTGCCAATTTGAATGTTTATCTTGGCTAAATATTCTTTAACATGTGTTGGCTTCAACTCACATCTACTTCTTAAAAGTAATTATTAGGTCAAATCAGCTTTCCTTGTGAATAGAAAACATTGTGTATTTCAGCTTCTTTCTTGTCCATGTCAACATATGTCCATATCAGTACCATATCAACATTTGGGGGTTTTTGTTCTTTTTTTTTTTTTAAAAAAAAAAAATCATATTATTTAAATATACTTTGTAGTATCTTAATTTTGCCTTATATTCTTGGCTAATTGAAATTCACTGGTTTTCTAGTCCGCTCATTTCATACCTATGTGTGCTCCTCTACACTTATTTATGCCTACAAAAATTTTAGAGATTGACAGATGTGATATACAAAGACTAATTCTTAACATGTTACAAACAGGAATCTGACTCCAACTTCAAGCTATTATCCTTTGAAGTTCTTTATCTTTTGTTACCATGGCTAATAGATCTAGATGTGACATTATCACTTAGCACATTCTAAATTAATTTCTAGATTAATTTCCATTTTGTGTATCTTTGTGTATATACCAATACTCTGCAAATGCAACAACTTGAACTTAAGTAAAGGTTTTAACCAAACTCCCCTACTAGTTACAAAAACTTTCAAAAATTATTTTTAAAGAATGGATCTTTTTTCTTTTTAATTTTGCACAGTTGACCTCTTTTTATATATTCCCTTGATGCTCCAAATCAGCATTTTCTTCTATCCTTAGAAAAGTGTCTTCAGAATACTAGGAAAAAATTTAAATGCTAGAATATGCTAATCAAATATTTATCCCTAAGTTGTGCTGCTATATATACTTTCAGATTACATATTTATATGTCACGTTAAACAGCTTCTAAAGTACTGAATACTTCAGTTCATTCATTTCTAGGGGACTTGCTAGATTACTTGGCAGTTTTGAAAAGCTAGCCACTTAATTAGATGCCTGCATAAGTAGAAATTCATTGCTGAATGTCTTGGGCTTGCCATTTTTGTAAACAGAGTTATGAAAAGGAAATGAAGCTTTTCAGGAAAATTTGGTAAAAGGAGATTATTTCCTTAATAGTCAGTATAATCAGGATTGCCACCCTTAGCAATGCTATCTTTATTAATTTGTGCCATTATATGCATTTAAATCACTCCCTTACATATGAAATAAAACTGAATTCATCACAACAGATTCACTGTCCTGAAGGTATCAGAAGAGTTTAACCAAGAGCTGCTTTTCAGTAGCCATAAATAATTTCTCTCTCCTTCCATGTCCATGTTGGTTTTCCCAGTAATTCCTTCAATTTCAAGGTATCTGCCAGGTTCTCATTGCGCAGCGATGACTAGACCACAATCTATTTTACAGTACATGCACTATTCTCATCAAAATGGGGATAAAAGATACAGCAAATCTTAAAAAATTCCATTATACTAGGGCAGTATATGTATTTGTACCTCAAAAAAATATTTCCAAAGGCTGACTTCTTTTTTCTCCCTCTTAAAGAAGTTTACATCCTTAAAGAAGTTCTGACTTTTCCTGTTTTGTCTTGTGTCACTGCCTTTTCAGTCATATCTACAAGTTGTAAAGTATGATTAGTTCACAATTCAGGTATTAAAGTTTTCTCACCTACTTTTAGCCTGGCTTATTGTGGCTTGATGTGTGATCACTCATTCTTCCCTTCTGTGTCAAAGTCAGGCTTGTTGAACTTAACATGTTGAACTGCTGGACCAAAATCAGACAGATATGACTGAGGATATGGAAATCTCCAGCATACTTGTTCCTTCAGATTACGCGAAAACAGTTTTCTGTGTAAACAAGAGTGACCCTCCAGTGCCCACACTGAGGGAATGGTGACACTCAACAGCTCAAACCTTAAATTTTAGGCATGAGAGACTTCAAACTGGAGCTCAACTTCCAGACACAAATCTCCTTCTCTCAAAGCTTTTGTTGCACTTTTCTCAAAACTAGCTGTCACCTATTCTCTGAAACTTTTCCTTCTCCTCTTAGTACTGTATTTGCCACCTCTGACTTTTCTGCATTACCATATAAATGTGGGTTTTGTTTTGTGTCAGAATAATTTGGTCTTGAGAGCCTTTGTGATTCTCTTCCTTTTCTTCCTCTGAAGAGAGATGCTTTTCTCTCAAGAACACCATAGCAATTTCCATTACCTCATGCTCAGTAACACATTTCATTCATCTGCTGCAATTACCCTGTACAAAATCAGGTTTTAATATAAAAGTTATTATCCCATCATTAATTAAAACCAACCCCTGAAAGTACCATTAATGGAAAAAAATTTCATAATCATATATTCTTTGTGCAGAACATTCAAAAAGTTTCAAGAATCTCACCACAACATTAAATCTACAGCTAGAAAGTATGTCCTCAACTAAAAATGAAACTAAACAGAGCAGTTGGGTAAATAAAATGAGAAGATCCTTTGAAGACCCGAGCTCTGAATAGCCAAGAGTAGGTGTGAGTAGTCCTTTAGGAGAGGCAGCTCTAAACTCTTCTACTCTATGAATAAGACTCCATTACAGGTAGGTTACAAGAAAGCAAAGGGAGCAGACGATTTGCTGTTAGGCTCCACGGGGGTGACTCCAGCTGTCCATAGAACCTTAGCAGGGACCTGATACTTGTTCCCTGGAAAGGAAAACCTACTTTTCCCCTAACTGAAAAGCTGTTTCCAGAAGGCTCACCTTTACAGCTTTTCTTCCTGGAGCCCAGGGTTTTCAGTGGGCTGAAAGGTCTACAGACAGGCCTGTAATAACTTACAACCAGAAGGAGGTTTTAGCTGTCTAGCTTTCTGGATGCAATCTAACTGGGCCTTTTGCCTGTGGCCACAATGCGAAACACCGTTTCTGAGGCTAAACAGCTTTGGTGTGTCTGGATACTTTGTTTCAAAAGATCATTCCCTTTTATGTGGAGGATGTACTCCTCCAATGGTCATTTTCGGATGGTTCAGCTACGCCAGTCCTGCAAACCAAGGCACATAAGGTGAAAAAGGCATTGTATTTTTCTGACATTATTCTTGCCAAATCCAAAATGCTCAGTGAGTGCTGCGGGGTTTTTACTCTTCACTACACCTAGCACTAGTAAATTCCCTTCCTCTACACATTAGAGCACTGAAAGATTTTCTTCTCTACCCCGCCCCCCAGCTTGGCAAGAAGGGAGATACCTCTACAGGTTAGTCATTATGACTCATGTTACATCAGTTTGTATGTAGTCTGCCAGCAGGTTCTGCAATCTGAACAGACATAATCAATGAACGAGTAGGAATGTAGTATAAGAACCCTCCCAGAACTTGTGGGCCATGAGATAAGTTCAGGTGAAATACGGCCACTTTTGTTAGGGAAACAGTGAGGTTTGCACCTTTCTGCTCCCAGGATTCCTAAATAAGACAAAGGAATTTATAGTAAGAAGCATAACTTGCAATGTCTACATATTGTGAGACTGTGGAATAAGCAATCATGGAATAAGCAATCTGAACTACGTAATTGCATCCTGCTCTTATTTAGTTTTTATTAATAGTCTCTGTATGTGACTACAAGTGTGCAGGATTAACATTGTAAAGAAACTCTGGTATCTTGATTTCTGCTGAAAAGGCTTAGCAAGGCCAGACTTGGAAGAATCTGGCCCACAGAAAATTTCTAAGTTGATGGTTTTAGCAGGTCCTGTTCACCACTGTGGTTACAGTAACATAGATGTGCATTTACTTGATTCAGCTCCAATTCTATGATTAAAAATCAGAAATTTGACTCCAAATTTTTCATCCTTTCAAGTGTTAGGCCCATTCAAGAAGCAGGTGATATCTCAGTGTTATCCGATTAGGGTTCAGGGTGGGCAGTAAGCCTAACTTAAAAAGGAAGATTTACAAACTGCTAGCAGGTCTGCCCAGTGGCTTTAAAAAGCAGAAAAATTCAAAAACCTGCACAGTATTTTGAAGTAATAAGTCCTTAGGAAAAAGTAGTAACAGTCTCTCTGAAATAATTGCAGGACATGGATTCAATACTATGAAACTTTGCTATCCACTTTTGCTCACTGCCTATTTCAGTCCAAGAATGTGGCAAGGGAAGGAGAGAGATGGAAATGACTGAGAGAATGGAAGATGAGGTTTGTTTCAGGTGTTCTAACTCTCTGCTTTGAAAACAGGAAAATGTCTGATTGAATTCCATAAGAACAAGGCATTATCAAGAGACATTCCTAATAAAATTCATGTTCCAGTTGCTTTTTGTATCTGGAAGCCTGGCACTGAGTAATCCCTCCTCACTTCATTGGTAGTTTCCGTGTTTTACTTCCTTTTGCCGCTCCTGCTATTTTGACTTAAACCTTTGAGATTATTCAGTTTCTTCACCAGTAATTATCACAGCAATTTACCAAGAAAATTTAGTGGAATTACGCTAGTGAGTAATGTTAAATCACGGGACAACTAATTGCAGAACAAACCTTTATCCTATATTACTTTTCTATAAAATTATTCAAAACATGCAGCTCATCTGTGCTGCCCTTACTCATTATCGATCTGTTAAGCATACAGATTGTTTTAAGTGAAATTAATGATATATATTAAGGTACTACTCACTAAACCAATGGGTTCTTAGTAATCATCAGTCACCTTATGCATTAACATTTTCAATAGAAATACTACATTGTAGAAAATGCCATTAAAATATAGAAGCAATAGAAATTCAGTTCTCTAAATAGCTCTCTCATATCCTTAATGCTCAAAAGTATGATACTGAAGTAGTTCCACTGTTTTATCCTAATTAATACCTGGGTATTCTCCAATTAGAAATCCAATAGGAATCAAATGATACAATTATCCTTCTTTTTTCAACAGATATTGTGTGAAATACAATCATTTGAAAATTAAGCATAATTTGGCCCAAGCACCAGAAAACAAGTAACATAAGGTGTGGAATGGTTCAGACTATTGCATACACATGGGAAGCGACAAGAATTTAACAAAGTTTCACCCTGCATCTTTATGAAAGTTAATTTCAGATTAAGTTCTCAAGTGAATTTGGAATAGATTCTGCTGAATGACACCATGTGCCAATACCGTTCCAAATACCAGCTGCCTTGTCAATTTAAATTCTACAGAAACAAGGCACTCCAATATTTGAAATTTTGTTTAGTAGACCAATTCATCACCTATTAAATCAGCACTATCAGAACAGTTCACTGAGAAGTAAAACTCTGATGTCCAGATTCATTTGAATCTAAGACTTCAGCTGACATATCCAAGTTATGATGCTTATTATCCTAAGCTCCTTCTATAGTCAGTAACAAAAAAGAAACCGGCACTTTCAAAAGCAGCTTCAGACATGAGATGGATGGTGGTACCTTCCTTTCCATTGACTAGAACAGTTTACAGCAAGATTTCTAAAGATGCTTCATGTTAGACAGATGAATACAAGCCTTACTAAGTTAAAATCTTTGTTCTTCATTGTGGCCTCTTACTGTATGTGTTCTCTTGACCAAGCTGTGATACATACAATAATTAATAATTACAACATATGAGGCATTTATGAACAATTTGTCTGAGATTAAAAAAAAAGTACAAAGAAAATTTGGGAACTTTGCCTATTTTGTATATTTATTTGATTGTTAAACTGAAACCATATAGATTTTGAAGTATTCCAGGCTGATGTTCACATCACACAGTGATATTAGTGTTCATATTCACAGAGGAAAGAAACCTGGAAAGCCCTATAACATTCACAATAAAAAAAAAAAAAATCTTTTTCAATTCAGCTGCTTTCCCTGAAATACACACTTATGTAGACAGGCTCACTAGTATTGATCCCAAATCCTAAGTAATCCTTCAAAATAAACTCGAACTACAACTGAAAAGCTGAAGTAATTTTTCATTGACCTTCGAATTATGTCTCCACTGAAATTCCCATTTAAATCAGTAGAACAGCCTATTTTTCACAAATACTTAAAAGCTTTCAGAAATTGTAATTTAAAGTCTTTCAAATCTTAAAGATATAAAAATATCTTTCTGAAGCTCTAGCAGTTCAATAGTGAACTGAAAGTCTGTGTGTATGCAGCCATTCTGGTTATCCATTTCTCAGCTCAGGAAGTCACTTCATCCTCCAACTCTCAAATCAACCCAGTGCTCACTTAAGTTCAACTTCAACATCACGTGTTTATGCACTCTTTTGGCTTCCAGTTCACGTCCACCTATAAGCAGTCACTTCTGCTCCCTTAGGAGCTGTAGCAGTTTTTCTCTTTCTTCCCTCCACCTTGGGAAAGGATCAGCTGAGTCTGGTTTTCTCCTGTGTAGTTCCAAAGCTGTAGGGAAGCAGAGGAAAGGACTGAAAACAGCTGTCTTAGAATTTACGTAAAGGAAAAGAGAAGGGAGAAAATAGAGCTTCCTTTGAGAACTTTGTGGAAGCTGCTGAAAGGAAGGGGAAGAAGACCTAATTTCTTTTTTCATGGCAAGATCTAACTGGCAGATCTTCCCCAGAAAGTGAGAAAGCAACCCCAGAGCTGTCATTTAGAAGAGTCTGAAATGCCTGTAATTACTGGGAGAATGTCTCCTAGCCAGGAAGACCTCCAGGAACAGGTAATCTGGAACACCACCTTAGTTACATTCAGAAGAACCTCTTTGTTAAAGTCATGGAAAGACCGAGCTTTATTTATTTTCCTTTGTATTCTTATCAAAATGTAAAATGGGTTTTGAAACGAATCTTTGTATCTGATTAGGTTATTTTCTTGATGCTGCTCTATTCCACAAGAGTTGTTTGTATCGGCTGTAAATAATGAGATAGTCTGTATATTTTTATTATAGCAAGAAACATATCAAATGTAATTGTAGTCAATTACTGAGACAAAGTTGAACAGCAATAATACACTTTTTCACACTTTTAGGAAAAATAGCCTACTTACAGACAATTTAAAGTGTTCCTGTCAGCTTGGTGTGACAGTTGCAAAAAAGGATGAAACAACAGAATATTGACAATATCTGCACAAATATATAAAAGAAAATAAGATATTAGGTAGCACTTCTGCAGGAAAGGATTATGTGTTATTGTGCACAATCAGAAGCTAAACAGGAATAAAACATACTACACTATTGCTCAAAACACCATACATGGTTATATACATATTAAAAGAGAGATGAAAAATTGTCTGTTGTGCAGAAGTGATGTGATACGAGTAGGAAACCAGCATCCAAGTTTTGACAGTAGACTTTTAAGAAAGATGGAGAGAGTTCAGAAGAAAGCAGCAGAAATTGTTAGTTTAAGAAAATTAGTTACAAGGAAAGATGTATAAAATTGTGGCTGGTTAATTGAAGGAAGTGGAAATTGACAGAGGAAGTGATAACACGCTGCTGCAAAAATGAAGCAATAATCTGTTTTTCATATCTGGTGTATAAGCAAAGATATAATGGCTTAATATATGGCAAAGTAGATTAAGGAGATATGTAAGGGCAAAGTGCCTAGCAGAAAATATGGTGAAGCACTGGAAGGGATTTCCTGGAGCAGGCGTGGAGTCTCCATTAACAATATCTATGAAGATGTTGGACAACAATTCCTTCTCCCAAATAATTTAAAGTCATCAGCCAAATGAACATAGTATATACAACACAAAGAATAAAAATTTATTAGAACTGTATAGCCAGAATCCACTTCATTAAGTGAGCTAAATTCCTGTCTCACATACAGTCATGTAAACCAGAAGTAAATGTGGTACTTTGCAGAATTAGAGTGGTAATGTAATGCAAGTCGGATGAAAATCAGGACTAGTCTACTTTTGACAGTACAAATTGCAGTACTATCTTCAAATTCTGTAACACTATCACAATTCCAAAATGAAAAGACAGCTATTAGTTTCCCCTCAGGTCTTATGTGCACCTGCAAAAACTCACACCTGTGCACCAGCTCTCTTGGAGCAATGCTATAATTCTCCAGCACCAGTCCCAGAGATTTAGTTTCAGCCCTTAGTCAACCAGTCACATGATTTCAAATTCCCCATGAGTACAGGCTCCTAAAAGGCAAATTTAAGCCTACTAATGATTTCTTTTCTCAATTAAAATTGAAGCCTGGTAGAAGTAACTGGAGATTACCAAAGATCTGTGAACCTTATTTTGAAAACCACTTCTTTGAATCAAAGTGAAATAAATGACCACTTCTATTCACAACTGAAACTAGCAAATAAGCAAGGATTATTACTTTAAGTATATTCCTTTAGTCCTGCTTTCTATTGGTATTTTTTTCAATTATTTTTCTCTGTACCACTAGTTTGATGACTTTGAAGAACTTACTTGACCTAAATCTTATCTTATAGTTTATTTCATATTTCATTTTGATAAACAGCAGAAAAAATGGTAACCAATGTTACCACTTGAATATTTTTTTAATTGAAATGAATTAAATAAATTATAATAAGCTTCAGCCCTAGGATAAGCTAAGTAATTTAAATTGTCATATTTACTATGATTACTTTTTAAAAAGTAATAATAGCATCTTATAGAATGCAGGATTTTGGATTTCTTTACACACATTCACCTCCATTTTATTGCAATTTATAAACTAGCAACCCTATTTCAGTTTATGAAGGAAAAAAAAGTATAATGTTAACAAATGCCTGCCTTTTTTCTTTAAGTTCATAACTGACCTGGGCCAAGGATCCTCCTAGGTGGGCTACACTTGGTCTGACTGCAACAGTAGAAGGTACCAGTTCCCCAGGCTGCCTGTCTGAACCTCTGCTATGTGTCATATCCAAGGTAAAAGAGCAACAGAGGGAATCTGCAACACGCTTTAGCTGCGCCCTTTCATATTCTGCTGCATTCACACAAACTGCCAGGGAAATTGGGTGCTGAAGAGTAGTGTCTGACCTGGGGAAGAGTGAGGAGGAAGTGAACATGAGCTCCTGCCAGCTCTGAGAGGACAGCAGTAGAGTCTGGCGGTGGGGCCTGACAGCTGAGGTCATTCACATCTTCAACAAGCAGCTGTTTGCTTCAGGGTGCAGCGGTCACAGTCCTCAGATCCTACAGACACTCTGCCGGCAAGCGGCACTCTATCAAGCGGCTGTTAACAGTTGTCTTCTATCATGTGTCCGAATATTAAGCCTGGTTTAGATAGAAATTATCTACACCGACGCCAACTAAACTGTAGGCAAACTTTAAACGCAGTCAAGCCCTTAAACAATCTGCCTTAGTATATTAATTTTAATATACTTAAAGCAGACTGCATGGGGAAAACAAACCTGTTTGATGACCACAAAGCAAAAAAGCTGAAAGAAATAAAAAGACCTATTTATAGAAGTTGCCAACTAGTTCTTTTTTCTTTGAAATCACTTTCTTGGAATTTTTTGTATAATATTTTCATTTTACTGATGAGTGGGAGGAATCAGAACAAAGCAAGAAAAGCAGGCAGCCTGTTTTTTAAATGACTGTTTATATTTGTCCTTCTTGGACTTCTTTCCCAAAACATACCACAAAGGACATTCCTTCTCTTCTCCCAGTCATGTCTCTTTCTTTTCCTCTCTTTCACTTTTTCTAGTGCCTTCCATAAGGCTAGGATATTATTTTGTGGACATGAGAATCATAAAGAGGAAAAAGCAACCCACCAGTATACAGTTAGACAAGGACATGAGAAACCCGTCTTCAATTTCTACTTTTGCCACAGATTTTCTCTGACACATTTGTTGAGCCATTTCATTTCTCTTCCATGGCTTCCCATCTGTGAAATGTGGATAATCATTCTGCATTCCCAGTGAGGTTCTGTTGAACAAAGCTACTTTCCACTCTGTATGGCTAACGACAATCACAATAACATCCAATCTAAAAGAAGTTTCCTCCTTTTTTTTCCCTTTTTTAAAATTCACACACACACCTCCACACACACCGCTTTTGGAGAGATTCACTTGCATTGACCTTCATAAAAGAATTATTACAGGAAGATATACTCTCCCTGTCACGTGTTTGAATACAATCATCACTGCTTATCACCACGTGGAACCACAGCAGATTCCCTTGCTTCATACAGGCACTACTGTATTTACAGATTTGCTAGGCCAAAATTTTATCACTGAATAGGATATATTTAGTGATTCTTTCAACAAAATAGTGATGATGTACATCCCACAAATACAGCCAAATGCATGATATGCAAGAACTACATGTTGCCTTCCCAGCAGTATATAAGAATGAATGTTCCAGCCCTCTTTATCAAACACAGCATGGAGTAAGGAAGCTTAAAGCCCAGGAATTACTCCAGATATAAAGAAACCTGACAACCAGGAGGACCATAAGGTCATTTGCTTGTTTAGAAAGGAGTCTGGGAGACTGGCAAGGACAGAGTAAAGTTAAAATTTAACAGTAACTTAACATGAATCTCCAGAATCAAAACCCAACTTGGGCATGGATTAAGAAATATATTAGACTGGATTATGTTGCACCTAAAGATATCAAAACCAAGATTCAACCCAAAGGTTCTCAAACAGAGAATTCACATTTGAATCCACCAGCCCAGCTGAATAGGCTGTGAAAGCAGGATGTGGGAAGCCAGGATGAAAAGCAACTGATACTCTTCCTCAGCTGTGCCATAGGGGTTATTTAGATATTACAACATTGCTGCTTCTCAAACATTTTTTTCAATTAGTTACTGGATTCCTATATCAACTATGGCAAATGTGCTCTCTAACTGCACATTTACTCATAGATGCTGAACTACCCAAATTAAACTTTTAATTTTCTTCTTGCACTATATATATAAAAAAAGTAATGATAAATATATTTATATGGAACCTTGGGACTGCTTACTAAAAAAAATTCTTCCCAGTATCCACAACTATAATTACATCAAAATGGTTTTATATGACCTTTAAGCAATTTGTCAAATACCCACATTCTATTTTTTCTCAAATTAAGTTTGCTTTTTCCCACCATGTCACTAGGAATTAATGTTACACCAACCAGACTGATGTAATGTCATGTATGACTGAACTATAGCAGCATTCAAGTAGCCTGATGCAATGCTGGAGAAGTCAAATTTGTCAGATTTCCATTGTCTGGGTATTGTGTCCTAACTTAATATCAGCATTAAAAATACACTATGAATGTGATAAAAACTTCTGGAAAATTAGAGTGCTTATACTGAAACAGTCTGTGAAATTGTCTATCTGATTCTTTTTCATCTTTTTTACTTGTCTGCCTTTGATGTGGTATTCTGTACACCTATTTAGTTAACTTGGTCTTGTTAAGGTCAAAAATCAGCATGACATAAATGAATTTCTCAGGTAGGAAATTTTATCATGTGTTGCATTTTACATTTTTCTAAACACAGGTTTGCTCTCAAGAAATTACACTGTATACTTCTACTGGGGAAAAAACCAAAGTTGCTGATGTCCAGCCTCCTTCCTCCCATTTTGTTTTTATAGTGACAGCTATTTTTCAGCCACTGTTGATAAGAATGTCTCTGAAGCATTTAGCAGTGGAAGATATTACTTCAATGCAAGGCTATACACCCATAGCTGAAGGAAACAATTCTCATTTTACAGAGTAGTGGACAAAACAAATATATCAGGCCACTTTACATACATTTTTACATTCTTAAAAGTTCAGCTTCTAAAGTTCAGCTTCTAAATTAGATTCTTCTTTAGAGCTCAGCTAGGCAGGGTATGCCATGCCTGAGAATCAGTAGTCCAGTCTTGCTATGCAATTTAATAGTACTTTTGCATTTAATAGAACTTTTCTTTCTGTTTTTCTTCCCTTCACTTCCCTTGCAAGCAAAAACAAAACAAAAAATGCTGTGAAACTACTAAAGTCAGAGAGTTCCATCCAGCAATGTGAAAACAGACATCTCTCAAAATAGCAGTCTTCAGTTTGCATCTGCCTAATGGAGGGCTTTTCAATACACTTTGGCATTTGGAAGACCTGGTGGTTGGTGTTGGATTACCGGGCCTCTAATCCCTTCATATCTTAAACTCTGTAATGGGTATGAATCACTACATTTAGGTCACCTTTTAAATCAAAGAGAGCAGACAATTCTAGTAATACTGCACTTAACAGTAGTGCTTCTACTTCTTCATTGGCTCAGATGAAGGGCTGGAGTGTTTGTGCAGATGATCAAACAGCCTACAGAGAGTTAAGAAATCAACATTTCTTACCTGAGAAAGAGAAGATGGCTGTATCCTCTCCTAGTCTGTTGCAATCTGAAGAAAAATAATGTTGATTAACCCCCAAGACAGAGAGATCACTGACTGTGTAAGATTGAATGTGTAATGAAACTGAGCAGCATGAATACATTGACAACAGTAAATGTATCGGGAGAAACAGAAGAATGCATGAGATATTGATTCCATATCTTCAGTACTGTTTGATTAACTTTTAAGTATGAATTAATTGAAGATCTTACAATGGGTGTCATCACAACTGAATTTTACTGGCTAATTGATACTCTTTCCAAAATCTGATAAACTTAGCCCTTCTATTTACAGCTTGTGAACAAAGTATGTGGGACAACAATATTTGAGTCTACAAACTTCCATCAAATTAATAGATGTACCTCTGCTTCCAGTTTTCAAGTACTTGCAATTCATTTATACACAAGTAATTACTTATTCAAGTAATCACACAAGTCAAATGACATTTTCTGTTCCTGAAGCCAAGTTTTTCAAGAATAGCTTTGCAGAAAGTAAAATTTTGTTTCTGAAGAAAACTTTCATGTAAACATTTATTTATGACAAGTATTTTTAAGGAAAAATCTCATTTTTCATAAAATATTAAAAAACTTATATAGTGGGTAAAAGGATAGAATTCCATTTTACAGAGAAAAAAAAATTACTACAAACTGAAGTTTTGATGGAAATTTTTCAATTCAGTCATACTCATAAATGGACAAGTGTCCATTTTGGTTGTTGTCAAGTGCTTTCTGTTTCTCTAAATGTCATCAAACATTGGTTTATGCAAATTAGGGTGAAAGAAGTGTTGGTAATATTATCAAATGCAGGTTTTTTGTGTGAATGGATGATTGTCATGTTTACATTCAGGAATCACTCATTGGTAATAACGAGCATCATTTAGATATTTCTTTCCCATCAAATGTAATTCCAGAAAAAAGGATTAAAATGTGACTGTATTTATCTGTGAGAAAGGCATGGTATTCAGTTCATACAGTCAGAATTTTATTGTTTTCAACTATTCTATACATACAAACAAATACATTTGAAATCAGCAGGAACTACCTTTTTCTATCAAGTTTATATCAAGAGATTTTGGGAGTTCTATGCTCTGAAATAACATTGACTGTTATTTTATCTAATAATTAACTTTCTTTTTGCTAATATTCATTCAAAAATGAAACGTGGCTTTTACAGAGTTCTCATGTTGTTAACTCATAGGTTTTTAACCAGTATAACACAAATATCTCTCTGCCCAGCCAGCCTTTCCTCCTTCTGTCTTTGTACATTTGAACTCTCCTAGATACACATAGTATTCTTTACTATAGTATAGTATTTACTCTTTTTAACTAATTTAACTAATATTATACTAAAGTATAGTATTTACTATTTTTAACTAATTTAACTAATATTATACTAAAGTATAGTATTTACTCTTTTTAACTAACTTTGAATCCTTTCCAATTAGTCAGCAATGCATTTAATGTCATGTCTGTCACTGTTCTTGAAGTCTCCTCTCCTAGCATAACAATATGTATAAAATTTTGAAAAATGGCCTTCAGTCCATCAATCAAACTGTTAACAAAAATATTGAACAGAGTTGTGTTCAGGACAGAACCTTGCCCATTAAAATGACTTGCCCACTTAATAACAAAGTGTTGACAAGTACTCTTTAGAGAAAGAGAAAGAGAGTAGTGTGCACTTATTTTGTTGCAATTACACATGGATTATACTTCCTCAGTTTGCTTATGGCATGCATTTTCAAACCAAATGAGCAGGTAGGTCATTGAAGAATCCAGCTTTCAATACTGAACCACTATTCCAACTTGATGCTGCAGTAAGCCACCATATAACCTAGCACTGGCTACCCATACACCATCATGCCCTGCCAGCATCTCTCCTTTCATACTTCCCTACACAACATTATCTTCTGCCTCCTGGATCCTCACTGTAATATTTAGGCCACTATACATAGCAATACTGATTACTAATTATTGTATGTGGACGTAGGACCCTTCTGCATAGCTGCTGACTGTCATCAACAATTTCATCAAGAAGTATGCACTATAGTTGGGCAGCACACATGTCCCAGATGCAGCTGACTGCTTAACAGATGCTTACCTTCTGGACAAGGAATCTGAACTTTGCAATTAGCTCACTGTGTATCCCTACTACTTAATAAGTTTAGGCACACTCTGCATTGCAGCAGCTGTAGAGATCACACAGCATATGGTACCTCAGCCACTGCTGGGCAGAAGTAGTGCAGTGTTTGGCCTGGTTTTGGGTAGGTCTGGTGTGTTAGAATGGGTAATTAAAAGCTTAGTGTATTATTGAAGTTGCAGTATGTCACATCTATATAACTTTCACTCACAAAGCTAGTTAATCTAAAAAAAAAAAAAAAGAAAAATAGATAAATAGATTGATTTGACCTGATTTGCTCTTTACAATCTTAGATATGTTTCATCATTTCTTTTGGATAATCTTAAGTTGCTCATTTAAGAGTTTGCTCTTGTATCTTTTAACAAAATGAGTCTGCCTGAGTTGTTATTCCCTGGTTTCTTTCAATTCTTTCTCAGTTTTTAAAAATGAATACTATATTTGCTTTTACCAGTTATCTGTGACCACATCAATCCTCTGTTAGCCCACAAAGGTATTTACAAAGGTTTCCAAATTACGTTGACTTGTTTAAGCATGCTCCAGAGGTTTACTCTGGCAAGTGTTAGAGGTCTACATATCTGTATCTTTTTAATATGCAAAGACAAAAGAAAGAAAGAAAAAAAAAAACTACCCCAAACCCAAAAGAAGGGACCACATCTATCTTTTATACATCATCCATTATTTTATTTTCTTTCCTATTGAGTAATGAGTCTATATATATGTTTTGTCTACTAGTGAAGTTACAGAACCCTTGTTGCTGTTTCTGACCCTTCCTAATAAAATTTGCTGTCTTTTCGCTTTCTCATTTTGATTGTGCTATTTTTTCATGCTCATCATTAGTCAATTTTTTAAAAAATAATTCACATTCTAAGGTCCATTAATAAAAGCATTCCAACAGTATACATCATATCATTTCTCAGCATTAAAATAGCTTGCCATTATGATTTTCCAGTGATTGATGGTGTTGGAGAACAGTGAGGAGCAGCTGCAGTGGTGATGTTCAGGTGCAGTGGGGACAGAATCACAGAATAGTTGAGGTTGGAAGGGACCTCTGGAGGTCATCTTGTCCAACCTCCTTGCTCAAGCAGGATCACCTGAAACCAATTACCCAGGACTGTGTTCAGATGACTTGTAAACCTCTCCAAGGATGCTTAACCTCCCTGGGCAACCTGTGCCAGTGCTTGGCCACCCTCACATAAAAAAACCTGTTTTCCTATGTTCAAAGGGAACTCCTGTATTTCAGTTTGTGTCCATTGCCTCTGGTCCTGCCACTGGGCATCACTAAAACAACAGCACAGCCAGCAGGATCAGTGAGGTGAGCAGAAGCTAGTGGCCAGGTCCCACCAAGAGGATAGGTTGTAAGGCAATACCACCATGATGAGGCATGTCCTATGCCAAGCCAGGAATTCAGGCCACAGATCAGGTCCAGTGATCACCAGACATGTCCATAGTGACAAGACAGGACTGAGTTCAAGTCAGGACCCCTACCCACTGGTTGAGATCTAGATCAAGAGGCACCATATCTAAACAGGTGCATGTTTGGGCTGGAGACCCATAGTCCTAGCCTCAGTCCCGGTCCCAGCCTCCAAACACATAGCCCAAACAGGGACTGAAGGCCTCAGGCTGAGCTTAAATAGAGCTCCTGGGCCCATGGGCATGGATGGAGGCCCAAGGTGAGGCTCATCAGAGCCATTAAGGCTTAGTAGTGTGCTCAGAGGCCTGACAGATGCCACTCATCTCCCCCTTAACCCTTATATTATCTTCTCCAGTTTGCTGTATTGAGCCTGCTACTCTGAGGTTGCTCTTGTTCTTTCCTTAACTAGTGTAGCAAAGTTGTTTGTGTTGTTATTATTTTGATAATTACTGACCAAATTGCTTTCCATGATAAACTTAGAGACCTGGGGGGTCTCTTCCCCAAGCTGATGGATGTGCCTGCTGCACTTGCAGCAAAACTGAGCATGTGTCCTGGAGACGCACAGAGGACACTGACATGGCTGGTCACACAGACTGCCTCAGACAAGGTGTTGCCTTCAACAGCATCTACATACAGGATGCATTTAAAAAAAGCACAGACATCCACATCCCTTTCCTCCTCTTCAGCTGGCAGACACAGAAGGTCACTAGTGCAGACACATACACAACACCCTCTAGGTTCACAAGCACACACATATTTGCAGATCCCTGAAGCACTGGCATGGTCCCCCTTTATGCCCAGTAGCCCTGCTTCCATCCTGGCCCTCTTACGTGCCCCACAGGTCGCCTACTCATGACTGGTTCAGATTGGTGATCACTAGCAAATATGCAGCACTCACACACTTGTCCCACAGGCATCCCATGCTCACAGGTCCCCCCAGATACTAGCATGGCCCCTCCATCCACCCAATACCCCAGCCCAGTCCCAGGGCCTCCTACTTGCTGGCTCATCCAGCTTGAAGTTTGCCAGCAAACATATTTGCATACCCCACATTCACACAGTTTGGGGAAGATACAGATGCTTGGGCCACCCCCAGCAGCCAGCACCAGGTACTTTGGCTGTGACCCATGGTCCCACTCTGTCAGCACTGAGCCTTGCATTTGCCTCACTCACCCCAGTCCAGTAGCTGGTTTGCAGGATACACACCATTCCTGCTCCAGCGGCTGGAAATTAAAGACCCCTCCACCAGCTCCAGTAGCTGATGCTGAGCCCCCACTCACTCCAGTAACTGATATCACAGCCCTGGGGCACCTACACCCCAACCTGACTGTAGTAGCTGGCACCAATCCCACTCATGTTGTTTCCCCCTGTAGCTGGCACTCAAGGCACAAAGCCTGTCGGATCCAGAAGGACAATCCAGAGAAGGATGGCCCGTCTAACTACTGATGCTGAGACCCCCAGCATTAGTTGCTGGCATCAAAGGCCTGGGGGTGCTTGCATCCCTGGTCTGACTCCAGTCAGACCCATATCCACTTATGCCTCTCTTGTTTTTTCTGGCACAGAAAATTATGCAGATTACACAGAAAGGAGATAGGACAGACTGTGGTGAGCACCTTCACGACTTGGTCAAAAAGTGTACTGACCAGCCTCTTTTTACATGCGTTCAGCCCCTTTTATACCCTTTCTTTTCTATCACAGAATGGTTGAGGCTGGAAGGGACCTCTGGAGGTCATCTGGTCCAATCCTGCCGGCTCAAACAGGGCCATGTAGAGCTCTTTGCCCAAGACCATGTCTAGACAGCTTTTGAATATCTTCAAGGACTCCACAACCTCCCTCCCTGTTCCAGTGTTTCATCAACCTCACAGTAAAAAAGTGTTTCCTTATTGCCCCCTTTGTTCCTTGCCAATCCCTTTCCCTTAAACATTGTTTCCTAAGTTTTGCATAGCCCCACAGATTTCCCCTCTAATGTCCCAAATCCTCATGTTTCTCTTGTTTCCCCCTCTTACCAGTTAGAAAGTCCAGGTGACCTTCACCAGAGCTGCACCTGGAGTTTTTTAACGGCCCATCATTCAATGAGTGGAGACTTCTGGTCTTTGGCATTGCCTTTGTTATTGTCTGTATACCAGACTTGTGGTTTTGTGAGTTCTTGTTTATCACTTTCCCCTTTACTTATTATGCCCTCTACATTGAAAAAGTCCTTAAAAAACCTTAAAAAAGCAGATTCTCTCACCTTCCACATACCCGTACATTACTAACACTACAAGCCTTACTGGTGTTAAAGACATTGCATCACCTGCAATTCTTTGCAGGGGCAGAACTCTGAAATTATTTCTATTTTCAGATCTGTGCTGATTGTGATATGTCCTTGCCTGTATCAATGTGCAGCCAGCATTCACTAACAGGCCCCAAGCTGTGTGGACAAGCATAAGTGATGATGATGATCATGATGCACATCACTGAAGAATGTGCTCTATCCTGACAGAAGGGTGAACTAAGTGTTCTTAGACTTCAAGACTTCAAGAAGGCCTTTTTTTAGTATTACTGTATTCACTGTCAGTGAACTCATGTTGCTATTCACCTTAACTGTTTCTCCAGCCATGTGTTATATGGTGTGATGAACAATTCAAAATTTCTGCACACCTCAATTTGCTCTTTTTCCTAAGGTATTGCACTTGCAATCACAAAAAGAGAAAAGGCAGAGGGGAAGATCCAGAGCATGCATCCATTAATTATATTGTAGTAAAATAGTGTAAACATTAAAAGGCTACTAAAATTTCTGGATGCATATTTACTGATCACAGTAATATATGTATTTTATGAGGCTGTTCTAATTACAGCATTTGTTTTTCCATATTATTACTATCAAAAGTATTTTGTAAATTTTCTTATACATGTGAAACGATTTGAGATCTTTCATGATGAAAGACACTATTTAGGTTGTTTTTATTATTTACGTACTACTTACTACTCGTATCTTCTTGCAGTCCACCACCACCAGTCAGCAATGTGACAGATTTACTACTTGAATAGGACAGTCAGAAAATGCCACCTTAAATGTCCTTACCCTTACCCTTCCAAAAGCAGATTAAGAAAATTACAGGGAAGGAACTGTGTCTGAGTTGTAGTTCTTCCCACTACTGTGCAGTTTATGTACCTTGTGCTATATAAAGTAACCCTAATACGTATTATCCAGTCTTATACCAAGATTATAGGAAAATTTTATTCACCCATGAAAATTAAGAAAATCAGTTTTTGCTGATTTTCATGTGAACAAGATTTTATCCCAGAAATATTAAAAAGGTATTTAGACTAAGAAATATGTCTTGGACAACATATCTGAAGAAGGATAAGCATTTGGAACAGAAGTTCTTAATTTAAAAAAGCTTATATCAGTCTTAAATTATTGCTAATCTCTGCACTCTCAGCATTGTGCAGCGTGTAAGATTTCTGGCTGTTGGGAAAGTTGGGGAAACACGAATACTTTATGTTTCTTACATTTGATCTTCTCACTCTAACCCAAGACTGAAAAATCAAAAAACTCAAATTTAAGGCAAAACCCATGAACTGGAAGAAGATGTGGACAGAAAACATGGTAAGTGTAGGTCCTGAAATCCCTCAAACCGTAACATTTTCAAGCTTCACACAGCTGTAATGATCAGTAACTAGCAAAGCAGAAATCATATTTGCCTCCAGAAAACAAAGGTTTAAAATAGGTTCAGAATAGGAACTGACATAAGACTGTCTCAGACTTTACTTGTCTGAATGAGATTATCCATCAACCTAGCTAGTTTGAATCCCCTGGCTTAATCCGCTTCTGGGTGGAGTCAAGTATATGGCTATGATAGATTTGTTAAGCTTTCAACACTCACAATCTGTCAGTTTGCAGATGCAATAGCCTGAAGCCATGTCTGGAGAGAGAAAGTTTAATCCTTTGATTTAATGTAGTATCAAGTCAGGAGGAGTCAACAGTCCTCCCATCTCATTTGATTCAAGTTTATATATGCAACTTGTGTAAATATATACATTTCACTGAACAACTTCGATTGTATTTTAGGGTATTCCTTACATGGGATAATTTTAAATAAAAGAGCAAGTATGTGGGTGGTTCCCATTATTCCAAAGGTGATGAAAGCCAGAAAAGAAATGCATTAATATGAAGTGCGTGCCACACTATTTAGTATTTTGGTGTATCTTGTCCACTAAACAATCACTTTACCAATTTATTAACAGATTTGTCTATTGTAGTTCATTCTTTCTGCAACTCTGTTTGCAGTAGTGTAGGTCCACTGATCCAAACCCAAGTAGACTGAAGTATATTACTTACTTACTGGTTTGCGTGGGGCAATTTTTTTTTGTCAGGGAAGCTACTTGGAAATAAATGCACAGTAGTAAATTACGACGATCAGCAAGCTTGTGAATAAAAAAAGCACAATTTGAGACCTTGTTCTAATAATAATTTTCCAAAGATATGCACTAAACATTGTTCCTTCGTTTCCTTCTGCTTGAAAACACCTACAGACTGTTGAGCACATTCATCTTCAAGAATCCCAGTGTAATCTATAACCATTGTAACTCAGCATGATATTTTAAGCATAGAAAGCATGAAATTGTTCTGCACATAGTGCAGATTAGAAGTGAAATGAGTTGGTCAGTGTGAAGGTGGGAAACTGTTATATGGATAGGAATAATGTAGCTTTATGAATTATAAGAACAAAAAGACTAAGCTCAGCCTCAATATCATCCCAGCCACTGGATTTTCATGAACTAGAACACCTCCAAAACTCCTTGAAATTTAGATTTCAAAATTATTTTTAAACCTCTAGAACATAATGAATCACATAATGGGCTGGATTACCCGCTCCTGTCAATTGGCAAAGCTTTGTTGGGTACAATCTTTTTAAGGACAAGTCACATTACAAACTTGATAAGAATCACAACTAATAGTTCTGGGGAAAAAAGAAAAAAAAAAGAAATTTGCAAATACAATTATACATGGCTTAATGTTCTAAAACTTGTTTATATCTCCCCACCACATTTGCTATATGGCATTTCAATGGATAGTTGGTAGCTATGGAAAGCATTGAGAAATTTTCAGTATGAGCATAAAAATCTTTAAAATGCATTGAATATGCATTTGAAGTCAAGTAGTTAATTTACCGTACTACTGAGAACAGTTATTGTGTGAAGTACAGGTTGTTTTATAAATACAGTGTTCTGTCATTTGCAGGAAAAAGTATAAACCAAACAGCAAAATTTGGTTTGCAGCACAGTCAAAAAACAGTTGTTAGGTGTGTCTAAAAAATATTTACCTGTTAGAGGAGATACACATCTAAAATGGGTAAATGTTGCATAGTAGCCAAGATTTCTATTATGCTGGGGCACTGATTCAGCATTCAACCAGGGGAATCCAAATAGGTTTCAACAGGTCTGTACAAGGTTAATAAATTAACTTGTTTCTACAATGGAAGATGAAAGTGTGTAGGCTAGAACACTACCATAGAAATAGTCTCTCTTGTAGAATCGGTTCTCAAGAATAATTCCCACAGAGTAATAATTCCTACAGGCCCTCACTGTGAGGTAGTATCATAGGGTGGTTTTGTGTGACTAAGGGCTCCAGGGCTGACCCTTTCTTCTACATGCACTGTAGTAGTAACTGTAATACTAATTTTCATCCTACTCTTTGTTATCTGTACAATTTCTTAGTCTCAATTTTAGTGCCAGCTCTTAACGGTTAGTGTCCAAATGTGCTGCAGGCCTCTCCACAACTGATCCCAGTTGACTCTATCAGTGAAACTTGGAGAAAGTAGTTGGATTAACCAGGCTAACAAATTAGCAACTGCCCAACAAGATAAAGATGTCATATAAAAGACATCTGAACAAATATGAGATAGTTTCACACTTAGTTTACCTTTAAAAACAACTTAATTCTGTGTTCAATTTGTAACTGTTTTTAACTGAGATATAAAAGGAGACCTGATGACTAGGCACAGCAGTTACCTCCTATATAAGGACTACGTCTGATTACTCATGCCCCTCTGAAGTTGATGGGACCACACAATGCATAAGTAACCACGAGCAAGGGTGTTCATCTAGCCCTAACAAAACAAAAAAGACAATTATTTCATTTCAATGTGTCAAGTCCAGCTGCACTCAGAAATCAAAATTTCCGCTGACACAAATGGAATTTTCCTTGAGTAAAGAGGCAGGATCTGGTTAGACCAAAAATCAGTTTAGACCCCAGAGGGAACAAGCTGGAAACCTTCATCTCAATGTCAGAGATTGTTCATCCTAAACATTTAAGGATTTTCCAGGATTTGTAAATGCTTCATGAATAATGTGGGCCACCCAAATGCTTATGAACAATGAAGAGCAAAAGCAACTTGTAAAAGTATCCAAACTAGAATACTAATTTGGACGTATATCAGTAACTGTTTTTTAAGAGTAATTCACCATCTCCTCTGGAAAAGTCAAGGAATACCTTTAACGAAGGTGCCAATCCCGCAAACATTTAACATACACTCAGCTTTACATGTGCACATTATTATCTTCTTTCAAGTCCTACTCCTAGTATTTGACTGTCATTGGGTGAACCCATAATTTTAAAAGAAGTAATTTTACAGAATTGATCTTGGGTTGTTCTTTTTCCCTTTTCACGTGCTTCCGGAACTGACATCTTATTGAGCAACAAAAAAGCATTTATGCTTACAAATTAGACTACAAAAACTTTGATTTTGCATAAGACAGTGGAAAGTTTTTCTCATCCTTAGTTTTAAAGGACTCACATGAAAGACATTGCATACTGGGTCATACTAATGTTAAAGACTGAGCCAGCCCTGAAGAGATTTAAATATGTGGTTCCAGAAACACTGTGTATTGAAAAACTGGTGTTCAAACAATGCACAAAAGTAGACCACCATGTAGGATAGTTGGAGGGAATGTATGGCTAATTATATTCTCTATAATATTGGTACAAATATACATACTAGCAAAACACATAAATAAGAGTTACATAGAAACAGATGTTAATAAGGGACTGCTTATAATTGGCATTATGGTCAGTGAAAATTAGATTCTTCTCCACTCCAGATCTGAAACACAGGATATAAATGTTTTTTATTGTCTTTGAGAAAGAAGAGTAGACAAATTATTTTGCAATGTTAATTTTATGACATTTCTTAGCAATTTGCAATGCTGAAAGAAAAGTCTAGGATTATTAAAGTGAATTGTCTCCTTCTCCCCTCTTGCCAAGTTGAAGGTCTGTTCTTATGCCATCTGTCATCCAGTACATGTCTGTACTAAGAAAGTTGCTTGTCCACAAAGACCAGACCAACGAGACTAAAAATGTATATACTCTTCTAGGTAGCTCAGTAATAGAGTACTGCAACATTATGACAAGCATTTGAAGCAGCAATGGCTGAACTGAATAGCTGACCTATGAAGCAGTTCTTCATTATTTGTGTTAAGTATCACGTTGACTGTGGAAAAAAAGAAGAGACACAGATTGAAAAACATTTTTTCTTTCATCATTTCCAAATGCAGTAACAGTCCCTCATGGCACTGAGTAGGCGAAAGGATTAAGTTATTTTAATTTCAGTCACATCATGGCCTTGCTAATGCCTCCCTTCTTCAGCTGTGAGAAGAGTCTCAGAAAAGCTGCCCCCCCAGATATCTGCTCACAAAGAAGGTCCTGCCATAACTGCCCCAGTCAGTGCATCAGAAGGATGATACTACGTTAGCTACAAGAAGGAATTAGCTTCACTGAGTTTGTAGGAACCAGGGGACATGATAGCCATTATGTTGCCAGTTAGCTGAAGGGTGGATAGTCACCGAAGCCAGTCTTTAGAACTAGAGCTGGATGAAAGTTGCAGACAAAAGGAAGGTTTTGAGAAAAATGCAGAGTGAAATAAAAGGCTTCTGCAAACTCAATAAAGTACAAATAATTAGGACTGTACTGCACCGTAAGAGACTACTTAGTCACCTCCTTGTCAAGAGGCAGATCACCTGCATGTCTGTTACTCTTGACAGAGGTTTACTTAGCCTATTGTTAAAGATCTTCAAAGGCGGAGGCACCACAGCCATTTTGAGCAATATATTCCTATCCTTTGTCTTCACAAAACTACTCCTTAGCTGTCAAAACATCTCTTCTAATGGCCAATCTGCATCTTCTTAATTTTTTTCAACTTAATGTTTTACAATTCTTTTATTCAATGTTTCCTTGCAGGTCATACTTCATACTTCATGTATTCTGTTTTTTTTCTGGTAGCACTTTTCTGATTTCTCTCCATTGGGTGCACATCTTCCTGGAAGTGTGCTGCCAAAGATGGACTTTGAAATGCAACAAAGGTCATCTGCCATAAGTGTATTGCACTTTTCCCTGTTGAATTGCATTGTATTTTCTCAGTTCCTCCAGTGTGGGGGAGTATAATTTTAAGGCTTTCTTGTCCTTTACTATCTCTGCAGTTCCCCCCATGAACTAATATCAGATATGGTTTCTAAACTTACTCTCTTTTTCACTGCCCAGCTATTAATTATTGAAGAGTGTGGACCCAGGACATACACATGTGGATGGTAAACTATTGCTAACTACTCACATATAATAAATCAGCAATAATCTTTATATGTGCCTTACACTGGAATTTCATCAAGATGATATAGTTTTCTTATAACATTATCATTTAAAAGAAGGCCAAAAACCCCTTAATAAAGACAAGATACAGAATATCTCCTACTTTTCCTTCACCTACAAGCCTACCATTCTATTCAAGATGAAAATTAGACTTGATATAATTTTAGCTGTGCATCATCTTTGTTTTCTGCCAGTTAATAACAAAGCATTCATCTGGTTGCTTTTCCAGTATTTTTTTCATGAATCAAATTAAACTAATTAGTATATATAATCCTATGGGACCTCACTGTCCTTCATTTCTTCAAATGAATTTTAACTGAATTGTTTTACTGGGGGAAAAAGATCCCACTTCCAATAATGTTTAAAATTTTGGTTTGAATTTTAAGTTAAACCTTCTGATTTCTTGATTGAAACAACTTTTGGTTTAAAAGTCTTTATTTTGGTTTGGTTTTTTCACCCACATTAAGAAAGTAGCAATTAATAAAAAGTATTTTAAAATTCACCCTGCATCTGAAATATTTTTTTTAAGGCTGGACTACACTTTTCATTTGACTAACACTGGTGTTTGTAATTAATTTTTCAGTTTATTGAAAAAAAGCATTGTTATTTTGTTTCAGGCTGACCAAAAATAGTTTGCTTGGGGTTTTTTTAATTATTAGGTAAAAATGATAATTTTAAATTCCATGAAACCATCAGAAAATACTACAATTTCTGTTATCCTTAAATGCAAGGTCTTACATGCATAATTTCTACAGTGTTTCCTTAGAACTGAATATCTGCAGTTCACCTGAACAAGTAACATTCTACAAAGCATATTTGCTTTACAGAAATTAATCTCAGTGCATAAGTATAAGCTTCAGAAGAATTTGGGTTCCTTGTCCTAAAATTAAGAACTGCAACAAGAACTTTTTACCATGATGAAGTACTCCTCGCTTTACAATATTTTAGAAACATTTGAAGATTTCAAAAAATGTGCTAAACTCCATAGAGGCAGCTGTTAATCCTATAAAATATAATACATATATAGAGTATGCCTATTATTATTAGAATTACAAAGTATTACTTTAACTTGAGTAGAGTGTTTTGATTTCTCTTTTGGTAAATCTAATAGTCATTTTGACACTTTCTTTTTAAGAAAGGAAACTCAAACTACCTTTGCCTCTGATGTTAAACAGAAATGCAACTCCTCTTCTTCACTTTAGAGGCCTTATTTACAGCAAGTGTTTGATCCTAACGGTAGATGAACACTATCACAGTGTTAGTTTTACACTTTTTCCTATTATTTAATATTTTTTCAATTTATTTTTTAATTTTCTTGGAAATTGAACATATAAACACATTTAATATGACAGACACATCTCAATATGAATAATAAATTCAGTGATGCATGGGTCCTATTTGTCAATGCCCAGACAGTCAACTACTCTGAGTCAAAACTTCATTTGAATCTAACCTATATTCATTAGCTTGTTTTGACATTTGACTCATTTGTCACTTTAAAACAGCAGACCCTATTATCCACATGTATCTCAGTTTGCTAATGCACTTTGCTTTCAAAAAGCCTGCCTAATTTTTCAGTATTTTAGAAGTATCGCTATTATTATGGACTTTAAATTAGTGTGGCTGTGTAGGGATTGTTTAGAAATGGAAATGAAGATGAACATCTTTTCTTGCAGTTCTTCAGGTTGCTTGCATTTGCTAATATTCCAGTCTTACTCGAGGTTTCTGAAGTTCATTAAATATCATTGTGAATCTAGCCAAAAGCTTTCTATTTTTACTTCAGTTTGGCAGCAAAACCCAAAAGAGGGCAGTATAATGCTATTACAGCATTACGGTCTCCAAGTAGGTGAGTCTCACTCAAAAACTCTTTCAAAGGTCTGCCTCACAGCCTATCAGTTAGACTCTGGCCATTAACAGAACAGCTCTAAGTGGGTACAGTAAGCTTGAGTTAAGGAAGCAAGAGTGTGAACATGTTTAAAAGCTGCATCTATCCTGGTTACAATCTCAGCATTATGCTAAATGAAAGCATAAAACCACCAGTGCTGTATACATGCATATAAAAGAGCAAGATCTAGTAGTGTCAGCCCATGAGCTGTAGATCTGGACACAAATTCAAGATGATTTGGATTTAGCCTTTCAGTTCTGCCTAACTGCAGCTTCCATGCTGTGAACACATAGTGTTTAAAGGTTTGGGAAAGAGCCAGTCAAGTACCACTGCTATTTAGAATGGGTACTATATAAAGAGAAAGAAAGAAAAGCTTCCCTTTGATTAAATAATTTGCCAAATTTATAATATTTTCACTAAATTGTTGGATATATTTATTTTCCCATTTCTCTTATTCATCAAACTCACAGAAGTTTGGGCAAAATGAATACACATATTTTTTAATAAATAGTTGTAAGGAAGTAAAGTCTCATGACACCTGTGTTTCCATTTAAGATAGGCTTTTTAAGATATGCAATAAGAATCTTGAAGAACTTAAAGATGATGAAGAAAAGATGAACAGAAAGGAAAGCTGAATGAAAGTAAAATAAAAGTGTTGAAGAGCAAAGCTTTTTTAATATTTTTTTTTTAATAAAAAGAAGACATTTCCTTAATCCAGCTGTTTTTAAGCAAAATCATATATTTTGAGAATATTATGATAAAATACCGTTTGACATGTTTGGAATGGAACTTTGATTTTTCATTTTGATGAACTTTTTCTCTACAGAATGGTGCTTCATATCACTGCATAAACTGAGTTACTACAAATAAAAATAATGCAATGGAATCAGTCCATTCAAAGCTCAGTGTTTCATCTGATTTCAAAATCAAAATGAAATCCTAAGATGTCAGAAGCCTCTGTTGAATGAAAACCCAGTACCTACAAAATATCATTCTGTTTTCCAAGCCAGCTAGTATAAAAGCTCTTCTTTAAGTGTTTATCAAGCACCAAGTGCAGATGAAGAAGAAAAAACAAGTAGGGTCTATAAAGAAGTATATAGCTGGAGCTAGCAACTCTAGTGAAACACACTCTACTGAAGGGAAAGTATGAGTGTCTGTATATTGCTTTTCATGTTAACCCACTTCCATTCAGAAATTAATTTGCAGAGTAGGAAGAGTAAAAGGGACTTTACAAGAACATGGAACTTGGTAAAAAAAAAAAAATCAGAAATGGAAAAATGAAAAATGGAAAAAAATGGATAATTGAGGAATTTTGGCTTTGCTACCTAACACCGTGCTTGGTCATTTCCTTCTTACTGAAGAGACATTCATTAATCTCCAGTGAAAATCTGATAGAACAAAAATTATGACTATTTGCTGAGTGTATGGCATGGTTTAGCTTCATTTGTTGAAGGTGAAGTCTGTCAAAATCTATGAAGAAATTGTGTTTGACTGTTCAATTTAAACTTATTAAATCACCTGTGATACATTTTAGTAGGAAAACCTCAGTATTGGAAAGTCCTAATCTAAACTGATTCCAGCATTATTTAAAAGGAGTGGCTAGACAAATTGTGGAAATTCAGCAAAAATGGAAGATGAAAATGAGCTAAACTGCTACTAGTCTGGTTAGACTTAGAAGGAAAAAGCTCAGTATCAGTCCTAAAATATAGGAGACAAAATCACATCGGTTTGCATTTGCTTTTTTTGCCCACTAAACTAGACTATGTGATGAACACATTGACATCAGTTTGTAACTTGGATGCCAGTTTGATTCCTTCTTTCCTGTTAATTTGGTGGTTATGATTTCACATTTTCTTTTTGCTTCATTTCTATTTCATACCAAACAGATAAAAATTAGAACTCTGAAATTAATAAGACTTTTTGACCTTCTTAAGTGCATCCACATCAGTGCCAGGAGGATTAAGTGTATTTCACATGCCATCAGAGAACTTTTACAAATGTATCAAAACAAATTAAATAAGATTTCTTTAGGGCAGTTTTAAGGAGAGGAAAAATTTTGCTAATGAATTATAATATATGACAAAAAATGTATTTTTCAATCTGCCAAGAGTAAATTAACATTAAAGGTAATTCACTCTAAATATTATAGAGCTAAAAAAACATTGCATCAAAACTTGATAAGGGTGTGTTTCAGCAGCATGACATCATGTGAAAGTATCGCCCTTTTCACAGCTGCCTTCTTATCCTTTCACTGTGTAATTTTCTTCATTGAATAACTGTTTGCCAAAAATGTTTTTGCAAACAAAAGACCTTCTAAATAAACTTGCAGGAGCTTGGAAGTGAAGACTCCCAGTTTATGACCTGAATTCAGGAAATACAAACAGTAAACTTCAGATAACCCATTTTAAATTAATCTGAGATTCTTACATCTATTCTATTTGCTATAGGATGAAAGTTCCTCAGCCAAAAAGGCAAAAAGAACAACTATGCACACTGGACTGCATTTTCATCAGAAGTTATTTAGGACAACCCACCTTCTTCACTGTAATTTGAACATGCAGCATAGTGGCATAAAAGAAAGACCAGCTTTCTGAATCACACCCTTTCTGAATTCAGTACACTCTACTTCCAAATTCAAGGCTAAGATTTTTTTGTCCGTATAACTTGCATGTCCATAGGAGACAATGATTTATTGAAAGAGAGAGGTGAAAGCAGCTCAATTTCCTTTGAAGAAGACATCATTTACCTAGAACACTTCTACTTCATTTTTGTTCTCCCAATGAAAATCTCCACTGTAGCTCCATCTAATAAAATAATTTCATTATTTCCACAGACTTTCGATTGTAGGGTTTCATCCTTCCAACTTTGTATCCATGTCAGTGAAGTTGATCCTGATTTATATTCAGGAAAAGAAGAGGAAAATTAAGTCTTTGGATTATTTCCCAGAGATTACTTTGCTTACACTATGTGTTCTCAGCAATTGCCTGTTTTGATAAGACATCTTGGGTGCTAGAAGATTTCATAGTTTTGTATTAGGAGGTAGGATGAAAAGATGAAAATAAAGAGTAGTAGATGGTGTCCACCTAATCTTCTTGAAATGAGATAAAAAAACATTACATCATTGTAGACTCAGGTCAGAGAGAAATTTTTTGCTGGGCCTCTGCTTCACTACATACAGACCTGAACTATAAAGGGCATAAAAGTATTACATTAATTTTTATACTAAAATAGTACCAAAATAGTAATTCATTACAGTAGCTGAAGTATCACATATAGAGATGTTTTCTTTACAAAAAAGTTTGTAAAATGAAAGAATATAAAATTACCCTAATGGAAGCCAATCTCTTGTAAATATAAATAAATAAAGAATGAAATAAAATTTTTTATCACTGTAATGCATGCTTGCAAATATTAAAATCTGCACTTAAAAAATCCAGGATGTTTTTCAAATAAAAAACATTCTCCAGCTAAAAATGTAAGATTCTGGTGATGATATCATATTATTTAGGGAAAAGAAAATTTAATCTTTATTTTTTTATTCTTGAATGTATTTGAACTCTGCATTGATAAAAACTTTGAATGAAATATTGAAATTATTTTTTAAACTATTTTAATCCAAACCAAGACACACAGACAAACAAGTAAAAATTCTCCTAAAGGTAAGTTCTTGCATTTTGTTTTTCAGGAAAGGGGATATAATAAAGGCTCAAGTACAGCCAACATAAAGCCATACTGTAATTCACCCAGGTTCCAGTACAGCCAATAGAAAGACATATTTTAATCTACACAGATAACCACTGGGGGAAGTCGTGACCCTGCTGAGATTTTAGGATTTTTGCCTCTGATTTCTAAGGGCCAGGATTTAATCCATAAATATACTCTTCACCTATGTAATATAAATACTCTTCACCTACATACTCTCTCTAAATATACATACTCTCTATAAATACTGTAACATGGATAAAGTTATGAGTGTGTGAATGGCGATTAACCTTTTTTTCATATTGTAAAAGTAATTTCCAACCACTGAATCAATCTAGGAAATACACTGAGCTGTTCCATGTGAGAAGCCATATTTAATTAATCAAGTAGCTGTACAGACTCCATGTTTGGAACGATATAATGTAAAGACAGTTTTGGTAACATAATTTGCAGCAGATCTTGAGAAAACTTATTCAAATGTATAGTACAATCAGCTTCTTGTCCACAAGTTGAGCAACAACAAACATGCAAATATTAACATAAAAAACAACAATGCAATTTAAGCATCAAGCACCTGAACCTATAATATAAACTTCATATGTGGGAGTATCTGCATGTAGCAAGTTGTAAGTTGAAATTGAATTACTTATAGACAGTTTTTACAAATTCTTTACTGCATGGTAAGATCACATTTACATATTCTCTTAAAATTAAATTGTCTGTGATGAAAAGTAGCAAATAACAAAAATTAACAAATTAGCTCATTGTGTAATGTTAAAGTATTTACTGTGTGGGTGTTTAATACATAGACATTAATCAAAGTTTCCCTTCAGGGTCTGTAAATATAAATTAGAAAAAAAAAAATTACTGGCAACTTGCCAAAGGCAAAATTCCTATTTTCCTGCTACCTACTCCTCCCATACAATAATGGGGAAAGCCTATTAGCAATAGCAATACATCAGGTCAGTAGATCAGTTTCAGTGCTGATTACTTAAATGAGATGAGGACTGTAGAAGCAGTGAGTAACTTCGACAAATAGATAAGAAGTAAACAAAGTATGCTTCTAACACATCTTTGAGGATTTATGAGCATTCAGAGATTAAGCTTCATGATAACTCTGTACGCTAGTTAAATCTTTTTCTACACAGCAATAGAAACTTAATGGAATAAACCCTAGACCATGTAATGCACTTAAACACAAACTCTTTCCCATCAAATAGGAAGATCAAGTCAAACTGACAAAACTCTACCATGAGAACTTCTAATCTGAGAAAAACCTTTGCAATAACAGTCTCTTTTTCTATCTCCCTTTCTCACGCTCCTGTTTTACAGGTTTTAACAAAGTCTTTCCAAGTAGAAAGTTAATCTCTCGTATGTCAGTCATACTCATCACCAACTTTGCTATTTGCTCTTTTTGTTTTGGGGGGGTGGGGTGGTAAAAGACACACATTCTGTGTGAGTCTTAGAGATTCCTGTAAAAAACACCTTTGACTTTCTCAGCTGTTGGAATATGTTTAAATTTAAAAGCCATTTAGGCTCATTTTTGTACCATTAAAGATACTGTGTGTCAGAACGATTTGATTCAAGGATCCTTATGGGTCCCTTCCAACTCGAGATATTCTGTGATTCTGTGAATGAGAAGCCTGCACTTAGTTGTCTTATGTACTGGCAAGACAAACAAAACATTAATCAGAAGCTGGATAAATTTCTAAAGTTTTTACATACTGCCATGGGTTTGATGAAGGGGATTATTGGATTATGGTATAACAGAAGGGGAAAAACCACACAAAGAAAGTATAACAAAACAGAAAAGCTAATCAATACTGCTGACTGGGGCTTGCAGACATGAAGACACTGAACAAACTGAATAATGAAGGATAAAACAAGGTGTTAGTTTTGGGTTTGGGTTTTTTTTTTTTTTTTTTTGGCTGTTATTTGTGCATGAATGGTAATATCACCTTGTTAACTTTTTTTTTAAATTATTATAACCCTTGACATTTGTGACAATTTACAAGTAACTTGGAATCTGTATGCCTATAATATCTTTAATATTAACCAACTGTAGGATTATTATTACTTCCTAATCCATGTAATGCACACTAAGCAATTATGAATCATTTCAGAACATTTCAGAGTCTGCAGGAGAAACTCAATTTATCTTTGTGCAAAGGTAGAAAAATATATCTCAGTGTTTTTCTGGGTGATCTGGATGCTGGATAATAGGCAGGAGGCTGAAGTAACCTGCTTGGGATTGATGAATGGGTTGCTAAACATTCTGCAGAATTAATTTCAAAGTGAAATAAACAAAAGAGAGTGCTAAAGAAGCCACTGCTTTCTTTCTGCCCTGCTTCTACAACTTTTATGCAGTGTAAGGCTTTACTTTGTGAAAAGTATGGAGTTTCTTCTCTTCTGGAAAACTGTGCCTAGGCATTTCTGCCACCTTGGACACAGACAGTAAATCTAGTGTATCCCAGTTACATTAAACCTACTCATAGTGAGGAAGATGTAGTTTTCATCTAAGTGAAATAAGGGCTACATGGCCACGACCATTGTATGGACATCTACGGCATGACTAAAGCTCTCTTTGTTACAAATGTAAATCTGTATTTTTTTTTGTTTTGCCCTCAGGACATGCTCAGTGCAGTTAGTCAGCTCATATGCAATAAATCCATAACTTCTCGAACTGATGTACAAGTAGAGATTGACTGTAAAGGGATTGTCTGTAAAGTCCATGCACAGCAGGCCATTCCTGTGATACAGGAACACAGACAGGTACCATATACTGCAGCCTTACTGTATACCCAGTCGGAGAAGTTCTTACTTGGCTGACAGAATGGTTTGATTAGGTCTGTGGTGACATATCACTGTCTTCCTACACAAATGAGAATCTGGAAGTGCATATAGTCCAACTGCAATGGATATGAGATGTATATAATGCAAATCCTTGAATACAAACAGAATGGTTTAGAAAGCTAGAATATGAATAACAGCCAATACACTATACTACATTTTTCTTCACAAAACAGATTTTCAGAGACATATGAATCCTGACTAAACTTTCTAAAGCAACTACACCTGCTGGGGTGTAGTGATGTAATTAGTACAATGTGCACCTGGATTACTCGGTTGTTAACAAATTATGTTGGGGTTACTAACAATATTAACGACAATTACTCCCTTACTGAACCAATCAAACACTGTATTTATGTACTACTTGTTCCTGCTCATTCTAAAGCAAAAGAGAGTGAACATTTGTACTTGGCCTTTGTAGAAGACTAAATATTTTCGGGCCAAGGATACTGTACTATTTTCCTTATAATTTGCTTAGTGAGTGCATAAAAATAAAGTCTTTCAATCTGGGGACACAGGCACCATCTTTTTCTCCTTTGACAGGCAGCATATTCACAATTCCAAGACAAGATCTTCAAACTAAAGCCTTAATGTGTAGCAAAGTTTACTGCAGAAGCTCAGAAACAATGCTGACAAACACCATTCTGCTTCATGACCAAAGTACTTGTGATTCAAGTCCTTATAGTTTAATTATGTGAACCAGGCCTATGTAGAAGTCAAAAAACTGCAACATGCCACCCTTTGTGATGCAATTCGTGATTTTAAAATTAAATCTGAATCTAAGTGAGTACTGAGTGTTTTCATTCTGTGAAGAACTTTTCTCTCGATCCTGGTAATACTCTTTTAATGGTTGTGTTGTTTTGGGTTTTTTTTTCTGCAATTAATTCATTTTCATTGTTTGTGTTTTGCCCTGTATCAAGAAATGGAAGAATACTTATCACAGCAAAGCATCATAAACCAAGTTGACTGCTTGCTTTTTATATCCACTAACTTGACAAAGTCCTTCTTGTATCACTACCATAGGAAAGATTTAAAAAATAGATAGCAGTAATGATTACGGTCTTATATTGTTCCATTCTAGACTAACATCAGTAAAGAAAAATAAACCACAATTCATCAAAGATAAGTATTTTAATTGGAAACTGCAGGGAGCTGTAGATTGTATTCAGGAAAGATATCTTATGAATGCTTGTGATGTTGGAGAATCCCAGCTATGCCAAGAACTCCTTCATTCTTGTACCATGAAGAAAAAGAAGAGTAAAAAATGCAATATGAATAATATATTCATACACTATCTTACTAGTCAATTGGTAGCATGTTACTGGTCAGGACTTCAAAACATTTCAGTTTAGTAAAGACTTTGATTTTCCTGCACTGAAGCAAACATCTACTACGATACTTTAAGGAGATAGTCACACAGATAAAAAAGGAAGTCTGAAACACTTACGGCTTCCAGCCACCCACCCTGGCCCCCTGAGAGAGATGGCTGCCCCTGAGGCATGAATATCTGATCTTTTTGTCAATCACCTGCTGCACTTTTCAGCCTGGTGTATTACGGTTCACAACAGGATCAGATATACCTGGTTCAGGAACGGCAATGTCCAGAATAATAGCTTCAGCTGTTTACAGCACACAGGATTGTCAAAGACCTAATAATACACACATATCCTGTACACTCATCATACTGCCACAAAAGCAATTCAAGCCAATAACACCATCTCTAGAACAGCAATGCCAAGGCATGGTCCTGTGTCCCACCAGTGTTTATTGGGGAAGTAGTCTGGAAGGAGGGAGCAATGCATGGCTTGATGTGGGGACTGTGCTGCATGGTGACAGGCACTACCTGACCAGCAGTACCTTGCCAGCTCATGAAGTTCAGCACCCAGTTCACTGAAAACATCAGTGGTTTTCTTGTAATGTGCATGTAGCTGAAGTTTTTTTGGTTTTTTTTTTCCCCAAGTAAACATGGAGTTAAGAAAAAAAAAGGAGAGGAGCAGACTCCTGAGACTTTTCATATTTGAAACTCACAACATTAGAAGGTTAAGTACAACAGTGTTCAAAGTTTGGATGTTTATCTGAACAGAATGAACTTTTCCTTTGAGATTTTGAAAGAAGTCACGGGATTTATCCACTTAACTGTTATACAAATGAATGGGAGTCAAGCCAATTTTTGGGACTCAAGGAGGTAAGGAGTCACATGCGAGATTGGTATGACATTATTTTCTACTTATCATTAAGCCAAAAATATCTCAGGAGCAGAGGCAGGCATTTTAGGATATTTTGAGAGTTTTGCTTGAAGGCCCTCATTCCACAAGCTGTAAGCGATCAATGGGAATTAGCATATGTCCTGAGATATTAAAAAGCATTCCTTTCCATGGAATGGAAAGGCAGAGTAAAACTGACCATACTACTTACAGGTGCATCTCATGTTTAAACACAATTTTAAAGCATTTCAGTCATATTTGGTTCCAGTTTGGAGACAGCCCAAGTTTAATTTAGATTGCTCCTCAAATTTCAGCATGAAACTTCATTACAATTCACTGATAAACATTAATGTGGAACCTCAGTTAATTTATACAACATGAAATTTAAAAGCATGGAAAATGGAAAGAATTATGATAAATCACCACTGAGACACACAAGAAGCCAAATAATTTTGATTTGTACTTCATGCAATAAATAGATCAATTAATAATAAAAATAATTTCAGTTTTAGATGAAACAAGTAATTAAACCTAATTAATGTTGCCTTTTTAAACTAGAGTAGCATTAAAGTAGTTTAGCTACAGCCTACATGACTTCAAGAACGATAGTGAATGGCAGTCATTTTTGAACCTGAGTAATCCAATTCCTGGTCTTCTCCACTTCATAATACTTTCTCAACAACCATTGGAAAAAAACTTCAAAAATTATGGTGGAAGATGACTTGACATGGGTGATTATATCTACAAAGAGGTTACTGTAAGTTACACTTGCTTTAATGGTGAAACATAATGTATTTTTTAATTTATTTGAAGAAAACCAGCAATAGTTATAAGGCTCTGACTCAAGCCATAAATTACATACTGCAAAAAACCCCGCCTTTTCATTCTTGTATCAGAGATACTATTTCTCTCTGCAGTGAGGAAAAGGTTTGAATTATATAATTAGCAGATGCAAAGTAGTGGTTAGAGATGATGTTTAGGGATTCCTAAATGATTCAATTTCTAGTCCTAGTACTAAATATCATTTTGACCTTGAAGATAATCTCTCAGTTTCTGTTCCTGTCCTATATATAATATCACAGTAAACCACACTCAGCTAACTCAGATGATTTTTGCTGGGATCAGTTCCTCTGTGTTTTTTATGCTGTGTGGATTTCTAATTAACTATAGTCCAGAGAGCAAAGTATTATTAACTCTAATCTGCAGACATCAAGCTTCTTTAGTTTAGTTCACAAAGCTAACCACTAGTCCACCTGTGAAAGAACAGTGTCAAGATTTTTCAAGCCTTATAAATTGCTTGGCCATCTCAGGGGATAGAGTGTTCAGGTTTTAAATCCTTATTTTGTTTCCTTTTATGACTCATTGTATCTTTCAGTGAGGGAGAGTGTTGCCACAGCATATGAGAATAGCTATCACATTTGGAGCAGAGATGAACAGCATATACTTAGTACCAATTTTCCCTTTTTCCTCACATGCTCTGAGCACATGAGATACTGTCAATGGAGAGCTTCTGAAAACGAATGCTTCCCCACTCAGTAGGATGATAACCAAGCCTGCATGCACAAGCAGTATTTGTGGTTATGATGCTCTTTCATGACAGGGAACATGTGAAACTACATAGCCAAGAAGCTACTGTATTTATTTGCTCTCATTTTTGATCTGTCATGTTCTTCTTCATCCAAACTTCACTTGAGCACTAAGGTGCAGACAATACATCAAACTACTCCCTACAGCCCTCTGCATCATGGGATGTGACCAAATCTGCCACCCAAGAGAAGGATACTGAAATTTTTAGAGTCTGGGGCTCTCAGAAGACTTCTTTAGGGAGGGATACACATGAACTATTTAGCTTTGCTCACAGACCACCAGCTTTTTTTCCCCAAAATACTTCAGGTCGTTCACATTAGCTGGCTGTGAAGGGCCACAATGAAGTTGCATATGACAACTGAAGTCCTGCTCACAGGGTGTGTATAGCCTAAAGGGAATTCAAACTTTAGCAAAGACAGTTAACATAGCTGCACATGTTTTGGCCTGCATATTAATGGAGCTTTTCAATTGTGTTATGATAACTCAGCTGAGCTCATGCAAGAAAAAAAAAAAAAACCCAACCAAAACCCACTCACAGCATATACCTGTCAAGTTACAGCAAACTCTTCAGCTTTCGTTGTGACCTTTAATTCTCTTTGCAGGGAGTGTTTTGGTTAAGAGATTTGTAATCAATTACAACACACTATTTCTCTCATCTATTTCACTTCTCTATGACAGACAAAGGAAAGTAATTATCACCTTCTCGCCCTTTCTGGATTGAGTTTACTGTCTCAATTCAACTGAAGTCCACCACAGAAAGACACCATAACTCTAAATTATGGCTGTTCATTATTCCATTGAAGAATGAATATACTGGAAGCTCTACTATATATGACAACTGATGGTAAAATCACACAGGAGCGAAGCTTGATTTTCCTTCATGAAGTAAATAGAAGTGGACCAAAAGCCATTGGAAATTCTAGTTCATAATTTTTGCATCAGCAACAAAATATTGGCTTTAAAAATAGCTGCTGAAATAGCTTAGTCTGAAATCAGTTTGAAGAGTAGTTCAGTTTAGAATCAATACTTCCAAGAGGCTTAGATAAAGTTTGCTGGAACATTTGTCAATTGTTCTAAGCTAAGCTTTCCCTTTGGATTTCTGAACAAATGTTTCTTCAAGGATTTTCCTGAAAGTTTGCATGCAAAGGTAATAGCTGTGGTCTCCCTCTCCTCTAGACTGCCTTCCGTAATAACACAGAAGAAACATAACCCGTTATGTAATAATAACATTGGTTGTTTCATTTTGAACTAAATCACAGAAGTGATTAATACGACAGTGTTTTGGCAGATAAAAAAGTTGAGAGAAAGATAGTGGAATAATCATCTCTAATTAAAAGTAGCACTGCAGGAGCTTCAGAAAGCTCACCTTAAAAACAAACAAACAAAAACTAGGAGTCCTTGAAAGAGCTTTATTAAAATGCATATAAGATTACCTGGAAAGAAATACTTCTAAGCTCCTTTCCTTCTGTTTTCTGATGCATATAATTTGACAACTAGCTCATCTATTTTTTATAGCAAGAAAATATACTATGCCCACAAAATGTCCTAAGAAAAGGGAAGCTGTGTCTAGCATTTTGCATAGATATAAAAACTGTTTTTTGTAAGCTCCATGGAAATGTAATATTGTTCAAGATACATTTTTAAAGATTATTTTCAGAAGACAGTGGGTTTTTTGTTTGCATGAAAAATCTAGCAGACTACAAGAAGAACCATGAATCTGCAAAAAAATACAGAAAACTGCAAAAGTACAAAGATCTGTACAAAAATTATTTTTTAATTTTTTTTAGCTCAGTCCTACTTGACTTAAGCTGGATGCAACATTCATACTTTAAAGAGGGCCTTTTCATTTCAACAGTTTCAGCTTACCAGAAATAATGGTACACCTAAGGAACACTGAGAAATACAAGCACTGATTACAAGAGAAAGAACACTTCTTCAGATAACTATTCCAAATCCAACTCTAGAGACTAGTAGCTGATTGCTACTAATTTGTGTGGTCTCCAGTCCAGTTCACACTGGACATGTATTCAAGCCAGAGGAAAAAAACCCTGTCATAACCAGCATTCTTCCTCACAGTTTCAGGGAAGTGTACAAGATTGAACAGGTCCAGGAAATTCTTTGAATTCAAACCCCACTCTCACAGTTTCTGTACTGCGGCAATGCTGGGCATATTGCATTGATGCTGATGAGGTGTACCGTTCTGCCTCAAAACCTGCCTCTTTAGAAAATTCACACTCAAATTTTAAATTACTTGTGCATAATCCTGAAGAATCAGTATGCCTCAATATAAGACATTTTTTTGGAGACAGCATAGCAGCAATAGCGAAAGACTTTCTGCTAAAATTTTTAGGTACAGCATGTATGACATCAGTAATCTCATACTTATCTCTTTTTCCACCATATTTTAAGATAGAGAAATAAACCTCAGTTTACTGCTCTCTCATGAATGGCAAGAAAAGAATTGCATATTGACATGAAAGACCTTTAACAGCTGTGAGGAGACAAAGACTTTGAAGTGTTCTCTTTGTAACATCAGCAGTCTGGTAACAGTATTGTGGTATATTTGTGAGTCTTATGCTTTGTTTGTCAATAGCAACTCTTGTCTGTGACATCTCTGGAAACATGAGTTTTAATCTTGTGGAAACTTTGAAGTCACCTTTTAAAATACACGGTTACTTCTTATGCTGCAAAGTAGCTGTTCATATTACTAACATAGGAAGAGCACAATTAGTTTGTATTTGGGGCCTTAATACATTTTAGCTGCACAAAGATCAATAGAGGCCTTAAACCTCTTTATTAAGAGGTCTTATAGAGGTCTTAAAACTCTTTATACTTGCAGTAATTTCTGTGAGCCTCGGCTGACCTTCTTCAAGCAGGCCTGGCTTAGAAACTGACTTTAAACTTCAATTTAGGTTAGGAGGGAAAGAAGAAAAAAACCCTGAGGTTTATACTTTAAAGTATATTGGCAGCTGTATGTAAAATAAAACAAATGTCTCTTCCTGTACAGGATGTTTCCTTAGGAATGCATTGGGAACAGCTCCACTTCCCAGTCAACAATAAACCAGTCCCAAAAAACATACTTGAAAAGAAAGGAAATAGGCAACATGGTACATGACGCAAGCCTGGGTGTAAATGAGAAACTATGAATCACTAATACATTTTGCCATTACTGCTGCTGTTGTGACAGACCAATGCATAAGTGCACTGAAATCCCCCAATCTACTCTAAACTTGCAGTGCCTCAGGTTTCATTATAAATTTAAAATGCAGAAGGTGGTCATGGCTAAGCATCTCAGGTTTTCCAAGTGTATATATTCAAAGCTAAAGAAAACGTTTGCAAAACTGCCCATTTGCTAAAGCTGAAGATGTTCATCTGTGTCTGAGTTTGCTACTCAGGACTGGTCCTGCTATAATAGGACAAAAAAACTTCAGTGATATACACTGTCTTCAGGCACTCATTTGAATTTGAATCAAGGAAATTTCTCACCCTTCTAGCACTTTTCTATTTACTGCTCTCTTTAAAATGAAAATAAACACATATTTCGATGGAAAAAGAGACACATTTATTCATAACTTTCACAGGAGATACTTTCTGTCACATGGTACAAGATTAATGTGGGGAGGCAACCTTGTAATTCCTGATGACCAAGTAGTGTCATTTTTTCTGGAGATAAGTTCACAATAGTGAAACTCAAGAGAAGGTTTATCACTGACTTGTGTATTGTTGTTTTCTGCAATGATCCAATGTCTGGATCATTGTGACACCAGAATGTTGGATAAATACAGTGTTACTACTAATACTAAATTACATTTTGTTTAAAAAAAAGGGTGTGAATCCCCAAACATTTACAATCTAAAAACATTTCAATATTTTCCACAATACCTTCTATTTAAGGTTCTAATATGCCAACATCATAAGATATAGTTTCTAGCTGCAAAGGCAATCAGGTAATTTGTTGAATAGAGTATATTTCACTCAGTGGGTGGTATTTTAAAATATATCTAGATACATCAAGGATTAGCTCACTTTTGTCAAAGCAGACAATAATGCATTTAATTAGATTCAAATGGATTCCTCATTTTCTCTACCCTTGACTAATCTGAATAATCTATCCTCTGAAAATTGGCCACTGTGTTTCTCAAACAAGTACTATTCAGTTATTTACTTGTTTTCTGGTAAGACAGGTGAATCATGTAGAACTCTACTAAGCATTTTGAATGTTTCTTAGGGTCTGAAGTTCTCATTAAGAAACGGAAGGTTGGAAAACTGTTTATTTTGGTCATCATTCTTCCAGACGACTACTTATTTAAAAAAATTATCACATACAGCCCCATAGATTTCAAATACAATCCCAGTATTATGTGACTAATTATATATAATCAGGAAAACACATCTTAAAAATTCTACTGAGCTCCCATTCCTGATGATTTGGTGTTACGTTCTGCTAACTCATGACTGAATCCTTTATGCAAATTTTTTGCTATGAAAATCATAGCTAACAACCTTTTTGTCTTCCCACCACATCTTTAGCAACTAATGACTGTAAAGCATGAGGTGCCCCTATGGCAATATCTAGCTAATAAGCAACCTATCAAGCAGCCCAAATCTCTTGCCAGATCTTTAATCACAAAGGAATCATATTGTTGATACTTGACTGTGCCACACCATATGCCCAAAAGGCTGGAAAACACGGCACTTAATGCATAATGAATCATCATAAATTATGATATGCCAACAAAACGCTGAGAAGGATTTTTGGCTTTGGTATTTTTGCTCACTACAAGAAAGTCAACTGTGTCAGCAGGGGATTTAAAATGTGTAAATCCACACAGATATATAGAACCACCACTTGTTAGTGTCTAGAAGAATGCCACAGAGTCAAACAGTTGAACAGGAAAGCATACTTGAAAAAGTTTTATTACTGAATAAAAATGGCATAGTACAGGTTATTCGGTTACAACCCAAACTCTAACTTTTCTAAAAATAAAAATCACCAGATAAGTAATGAATACTCCCAGGCACCATTTATTATAATACTGAATAACCTGCAGATATTTTTTTAAATGCAAGCCTAGAAGATTGTTGTGCACCATTCATACCTACCTCCTTAGAAAACTGAATGTGATTTTGGAGCATTTAGGCATTTGAAAAATTTGAGAGTAGCAGAGTTACCATGTCTTCTGGTTTATAATATCTCTAAGTGTAGTTGAGGGAACTGTTGATTATTACCGAAGTACATATACAACTTCATATAGAAGTTTATAATTTTGATTCCTGTTTGTGATTTTACTGTCTCATCTGAAAGGTTACATCACTTGTCAACAAGCAGACATGATTTCTAAACTGCTGTCTCCAATTCCTCACATGGGGAGCCTTGCTGAGGTCTTTAATCACAGCAATAAGATTACATATATGAGCAAGCAAAATTAGCCTGCCAATGGGCACTGTTTGCTTCACTACATTTCACTTCTCATTTACATCACAACAACTTAATATATTTACTTACAGGTCTGGTGATGGTAGAACAGGAGAGGGAAAAAAAAGGCATAGAGCTACAATAAAGCCTGGCACTCTGAACCAAGTCTTAGTGTCATGATTGCAGCTGAGTCTTGAAGAGTCCAGGATATGAAGATGAGAAGAGCTGAATTTCCTTAAGGGGCTGAGCTCTTCATCTCCTAACGCATAAGAGGTATACAACAACTTCTCTAAGTAACAGAGGGTCGGCACAGAAGGGGATACAGGCTAAGTGAGCCTTTAATAAAACTGATGAACTCCAACATTGAGTTTGCCTCCAACAAGAACCTGACATGATTGCTTTTGTCCTTATTAGGTTATGACTGCTTTCAGTTACCATTCTTTCTAATATTTGAAACCAAAGCACCTGATGCTATAACTTTATGAGCAATAAAATACAATTCCTGTTAGGTACTTTGCACCAAGTCTTTTAGAAAACAAGAAACTGATGGCAAGAACAAGCCTGAGGTAACATTTTTACTCTCAATCACATTAAGGTTATATGCAATTCTTAGATGTTTCTGTTCTTTGCTTTTTTGTAAAGACTTTAAAATTTCCTATGTAGACTGGTGCTGGCATGGAGAGAGAACTGTAAAGAGTGCGCTGAAAACTGACCATGTCTGGGTACAGCACCTTCACAGCTGTGTGAAACATCCTGCCAAGTTATCAATGAATCTTCCAAACCACAGCATATTCTTGAATAGAGATGGGCTCCTGGATCAAAATGTTGCATTACAAGCCTCAATCAAAGTAAATAATATAATATAAACAATAAACAGAATACAACCAATGTCGATACTTATTCCCTAACAGAAGTCTTTTTCACAGGCAGCAAGTTTCAACATGGTAATTGTTGTCTGTGTGTTAGTTACATTTACCCAAATCATGTAGACAAACAAAATGTAACAATTTCTGTTGGACAACAGAAAGCAGTCAATTTGTTAACAGATATACTACAGTATCTTTCATCTGAAGATCTCAATGCAATCTGGAATAATTAAACAAGCCTCATATTAGAGCCTTGTGGTTATTATTTCCTCTCAGCTCAGTATGAGTTAAGCACCTAATTGCTTTGCATCTTTGGAAATCTTTCTCAGAAGAGTTAAATAATGAATTTAATTCTTCTGAGAGTTAACGATGAACCTGCATTGCAGAGGTTGCCATTAGAAAATTAAATCTGACAAACTCTGTCAGAAAGATTTCTTGTTTTCCTGTGACAAGAAGGACAGAGTTAAAAAGAAAATACTCTACAGAGAGATTTTCATGAGTCCAAGTCCCTTTTAAGACATGAATTAAAGTCTTTAGATGGGTTCAGCACGCTGTAGCTCACACTGAAAATGCGAGCTGCTGTGGATTCTTGAGTAATTGAGAGCTGTGAAAATTCAGCCATGCAATTCAGATGCCTAAAAGGAAGCAGTTAGGTGGCAAATTCTTTAAAACCTTAATCTGTCCTGTAAATTTGAAAGCCTATGAAATGTGACTATCATAGATAGAGCAAATGAGTACTGAGAAAAATTATAACATGTCCTCTGTCCTCTAAATAAGTTCATGTAGGCAATTAAATGTTAATGTGCAATTAATTTTTTTTTGGTGTTGAGCTCATAAAGTATTCTCCCTCCCCAACTCCACCTAACCTCATTTGACAAGTAAAGCAGGTAGCCAGCTTTTCCATGTCAGCAAGGACTGAAATGTTTTCTATACCAATACAGATTTTCCCAGGTAAAGAGGCTATTGGCTATGTCTAGGAATTATGGATATTGTCACTCATAAACTCTGCCAAACTTTATTTGCCAGTCACATGCTGAAGAAAGGACAGCCAGTTCCTGCTGTGTGTTCTTTGTTATACATGAAACATTTTCTGTTCCATTTCTGGATGAATCACTTTTAGGAAAGTCAGCAGGGAACCAATTTCAACATCGTGTATGATGTCTTTGAAGTCTGCCTTCTGCTCTGTATCACAGCAGTGAACCAAACGTTTACATGTCTTCTTGGCTTGCACTTCATGATGCTGAGTGCATGCATCTATGCCTGTCTATGAATCTATATTGGCCACTAGATTTGGAATTTGTCTTTGTTATTGTATTGTAAAACTGTAGTTCATTACAGCTAGTTTTGTAGTAAACTCTACGTCAGTGTGAATACAGATCTTACTTGTGGCACTTCTTATTTTCCTATATCCACTACATACTATTTCTTGGTATAAACAACAGACTTCCATACAGTTTGTGTTATGCCAGAAAATTCTTTACAAAAAACCAATTATGTTTGTAGAGATTAGAGGCTGCAATTCACATACAAAAGAATCTTGGAATGAAACAGAATGGAGAAAGAAGAGAAGCAGGGAAGTCCAGCTGATGTTCTAGCCCACGCATCCTGTCTTAATGTGAGTCTGAAAAGAAAAGCAAGAAACAAAACAGAGAACATGGATACAGTCTTATGGGGTCCATGTTACACACAATATGTGCCAGTTTTATATCTTATGCAAGCATACAGATAGATAAAACAAGCATAAGCCTCCCCTTTTCTCTACCAGCTTAATGTCATCAGCTCACTAAAGTCAGCTGCAAGTTACGGTTGGAGTGGGTCTCAAGGAGGAAACTCAAAAGGAACACAAACAGCATTCTGTGAATGCCGTTTGTGGTACCACAGAAGGTGTTGCAAGAATTAAAAGGGAAAAATACTTCCTTTCATACTCATATTAAAAGCTGAACAGTCACTTTTTTTTTGCATAGAGATTCCTTCCCTCAGAACTGAAGAAGCTGTCTATCACTTTAGTTTAAAAGAAACCAACAAAAAACAGGGAGGCTCAAAAAATAGTTCTTGTTGTTTCCCCAGGTGCAATCATAAGATCTAACAGAAGATACTGCATCTGCCTAGAAAACTTGTCTTTGTCATATCCTAAGACTATGAGAGACACTTTACACAAACATTATTCTGAAAGATAAAGTATAGCAGAGGCAGAGTTTGAGAATTGTGGAACCCACAGCTCAGGTGAAAAGGCACAGTCTAGGTAGCTGCTGGCTGGAAGGCAGTTTGTGATATGGAGAGAAATGAGAGTCTTCTGTTACAAAAGCAGGTTTTGATACTGCAGTTCTCATTAACTCCAAATGCTAGTTGATGTAATTGGAAGTGTTAGTAAAACTTCAAATTTCTATTACAAATATTATATTACAGTTTTCATTTTATAGCTTTTATTGCAGCTTTTTGATGAAACAGGCCTTGTATTTTATCAAATAGTTATTAAAAATCTGATGTTAACTGAATCACGCGAATTTTGCTGAGTGTCAAAATAGCAAATTCTGATCATACAAACACTGGCTTATGTCCACACCCTTAAGTGCCTATAGTCTGTTTACACTGGGGTAAAGTCAGCCAAGGCTCTGGCTTTTTCCAGCAGCAAGCAGCCACTCAGATGCAGGAGAACTGTTTTGAGCCCTTCCATTCTGACCAGCCTGAGGTTCTACATTTCTCCAATTTACCCCTCAGCTCCTAATTGCCCAGGCCAAATCACCACTACTCAGTTCCCTAGAAAAATGGAGCATCTTGGACAAGACGAAAGTTGTGACCTTGAACACAGAGAAACAAAGTCAAGAAAAGAGAAAACAGAATGCACTTTTTCGTCCCATCATATAATTTTCACTCACATATAATATTCTCTATAAGCGCAGACCACCCTCTTGTAAATACCAATACCTCGTTAAAAGTAGTGCCAGTATGAAGAAGCCATGCTCTGAATTTAATTGCAATTTATACATAATTTATAGATATTTTACACAGGCCCACTGGTTTAAAGGGGTTTTAAAATAAATTAGAATCACACCATAACTATTTATAAACACATTCAGTTGATGTGTAAAGAAAAGGGATGCATTCACACAGCAATGGGAAGAAAAAAGTCTCAAGTGGAACTGAACTGTTCTGAATGCTCACTGGGAAGATCTCAGTTCAGGTTAGGTTTCTGACTTCTCTGTGATGATTTATTAAGGTCTGTAAAATCACCAGAGCGATTAACAAACACATTTAAATTTTGTTTATAAAACCACTTGTAAAATGTAGACTTCAGCAAATTTTAAGTAAATTATGTTAATGTTACGTACTCAGGACTCACAGATATATGCTTCACTGTTCCTATGATCTTTTTACTTCAATTTTTACTTTTACTGAAAGATAGTAATCAAACATTTATATGAGGTGAATTTTATAGACTCCAATGTAACTTGACAATCTTCCTCATCCTTTTCTACACCAGTAAAACTGGTTAGCCAGAGTTTTCTGTATTGATCCATCAGCCTGAAAATAATGATATAACCTAAGATGGTGGAGTAGTTGTGTTAACTCTCCACATCCCAGTTATCCGAAACTCTCGCCATGAGCTATGGAAAAAAAACCCGACAGACTTTTGTGTTGTAATTATCTTGATGTGAAAACATAGGGTCTCAGTGCCTTCTAAGACAATGGAGTTGGCAGAAGCCACCCAGTAACTCAGACAAGTTAAGACTTTTGCTTTTCATAGCATGTGAGAGGTTTTTGGATGACCTTTGGGTCTCATACTGTAAAAAAAAAATCCCTCACAACTGCTCATTCAATGCATTTCGTTTTTTCAGCACAAAGAAAGATATTTTTGTAACAGTTGGTTCTTGCATGCCATTATGTTAAGCTAGATGATGAAACTCCTCTTACATGCCTCCCTGGCGCCTGAATCACTTCCAAATTTTTAGCTGATTAGAGCCACAAAGTGTTCCTGCCAGCTTTACTGCGCATTCATCTCTCATGCTCATTAGATTGAAGCAACCAATGCAGCAGTATAGATTTGGGTTCTGAGGGTTTTCTACTTTATTTTGTTAAAGTGATTGGCTCCCCTATATCAGTTATAGTCCATTGTCTGTGAGAATGCCATTGTTATGGTCTTTAACTGGTCTTTATCTGATATTTCAGACTGTGTTGAGAGAGGTCTTTTTTCTAGTCACAGATTGAGAATTGTGCAGCATAACATTAAGTGAGAGATACAGGATGACTCTAGTGTGTGATCCCTTCCTTTATAAATGACTTTAAGCTGTTTAAACTCCAATTCTTAGCTGGTAAGTGGATCCACCTTTTCCTACTAAGTTATTCAATACAGCCACAACCCTGATACCTGTATCCCTGCCTTTTATTAAGGATGATGACCTACAAGAAATGTAACACCCACAGAACGCTGCACTGCTTACTGACGGATTGTGGACACACACATACATATTTAATTATATGAATTTAACTGTATATATAAAAGGTCTTTTAGGTCTCCTTTAGGGGCTCAAACACTTCTCTGCCTTTCTGCAGGGCTTTGAAGTGAGTGAGGTGAGCGTTGGCCCATATCCTCAATGCCTGTTCCACTGTGCAGGTGCCACAGCCTGGATGAGGAACTAGGCTGCACCTTTCCTCCAAGGGTGGTGAGGTTACTGTTCTGGAGCGCACACCCCTAGTGGATACAACCTGACTCATCCCAAACTGTTCCGCAGGGGCTTTGGGCATTAACATCCTTTCCACACCCCTTGCAAAATTTCTGTAAGCTTTACTATGGGAATGTTTCCCACACTAGCCAGTATGTGCATGTTTATGGCATTCTCAATTGGAAGTGAGAGTTGGTTAATTGGTTAAAGCAGAAGAGCTGACAATTAAACAATAATGTTCTTATTCTAATATCCATTTCTAATGCAGAAGGGAGAGCAGTTCAAAGAGATAAAGAGCACACATGCATATAAAAACAGCCAGCACCATATTGGATAATATTAATCAGTATTCCTCATTCATGAGCAAATTTACAATAGAGTTACAGTCATGAAAAATGTAAATGCAGCAAGATAAAAGAAGAGGAAAGGGAGGCAAAGCCAGAGTAAATGAAACATAAATAACAAATTTAGAACTTACAGGAAAACCCAGCAGCTAATATTTGCTAAGACAAAATCAAAACACATAGGCTAAATAATCTATAATTGTGCATCCGTAATACAAAAGCACATGCTTAACTGGTAAATCGGCTGTGAATGTTTTGCATTTTACAGGCTTGAGCCCTTAATGCATAGTGATAAACACAAATACACATCTACTTCAGTGTCTTGTCAGTCATTCATTCTGACAGTTATGCCAGTGTTTTAATCTCCCATTTCACCCACAGACTCTCCATGTCTCTACTGGCATCCTGGTGCATCAGCTCACTTCAACTTCTGGCTTGCAAAATCTCTCATTTTTTCATTCAAATATAATAGTACTCCCTTCTTAAACTAATGTACAAGATGACTCAACAATAAACACCCCACCAATCTGAAATTGAGTCATTGTGTCTCTAAATGCCAAAACCAAATCATTGCCTGAACACATTGCTGCAAGCCTTGATCTCTTCAGCTTCATCATCTCTGTACAGTTTATTATCCTCATTCATCATGCCATATCTAAAATTAGAAGGTAAGCTCTTTGAGGTATGGGTAATATATTTCCCCCTGTTCCATAAAGGGCCTAAAACTGTTTTGAGAAGTGTTAAAAAAATTTAATTAATACAACAAATGCCATAAAATCGTGAACAATAAACAACTCTGGTAATTTTTTTCCTCATTAAGTTTTATGTTAACTCTTCTCACTAAATTCTATGAACATTTCAAATAAAAAAAATCCCACTTCTCTGTGTATAAACTAAGGTTTTAAGTTTAGTCTGTTCACGTTATTGTTACCATCCCCTCTGAGCTAGTTTCTTCCAGTTGTTTGTGTTACATACATAGAAGATATTGCTTCATTTGTTATTAATAAAAAACAAATCTATCAGGATAAGAAACTAAAAGACACTGAATATATGCAATTCTTACTGCAGCTGTTACAGTCCAAAAATCTTCACTCTACGAAGAAAAACACAGTACTGTCACATTTTTGGTCTGATGATATTTTGAAGAGTAGAATATGCCTACAAATCTAACAAATAATAACTTTCAGACTGTGTTTTGAGCCTGAGTATGATTTCAAATACTCCAACCTTCCTTATCACTGCTTTAAAATTAATACGCACATAAACAAAGACATAAATAAATGAAGATATAATTTATGGAGGCAACTTCAGCATGGAATAATTTAGCTAAAATCAAGGCAGTCACTTCATCCTGAAACATTCTGCTGTGTTAGGAACATATTTTCAAACTACATCACCCATAGCATATTGATTATGCTATGCACACAGCATATACTCAGCAAAAGAAGGGCATGGACCTGTTGGAGCGGGTCCAGAAGAGGGCCACAAAAATGATCCGAGGGCTGGAGCACCTCTCTTACGAGGACAGGCTGAGAGAGTTGGGGTTCTTCAGCCTGGAGAAGAGAAGGCTGTGGGGACACCTTATTGCGGCCTTTCAGTACTTAAAGGGGGCCTAGAGGAAGGATGGGGACAATCTTTTTAGCAAGGCCTGTTGTGACAGGACAAGGAGTAATGGATTTAAACTAAAGAAGAATCGATTTAGACTGGATATAAGGAAGAAATTTTTTACAGTGAGGGTGGTCAAGCACTGGAACAGGTTGCCCAGAGAGGTAGTGGAGGCCCCATCCCTGGAAACATTCAAGGTCAGGTTGGATGGGGCTCTGAGCAACCCGATCTGGTTAAAGCTGTCCCTGCTCACTGCAGGGGGGTTGAGCTAGATGATCTCTAAAGGTCCTTTCCAACCCAAAGCATTCTATCATTCTATGAATTACTGTAATCTAATTAAGAGTAGGAGTTACTGGAATGCTATTAGTACATCAAAGGTAATGCAATACAGTCAGGTGAGCTGGAACTAATCAGCATAACTCACATTATAGGATATCACTAGAACAGATTTATTTTGAAAAACGTAATATCTTTGCACAGATTTTCTCATGCAACGGTATTTTTGCATTTGAGCCCAAACATTTCACATCAATCAGCTAAGGGATCTTTTCAGTTTCTGAAAGATTAGAGTGTTGCTTGTTGAATGTGTATTTCTTTTCATTGCTACAACTGGAATTTACCTATAACCTATAAAAAAAATTTGTCCTTAGGATGTGACCACATGGTTTCTGAATAAGTGAGAAGAAACCAGAGAAAATAATGATTTCTATTGGAAACACTGACTCAGCCTTTAACTATAGAGGTGTTAACCGTTACCTCTGTAATTACCGGTCAACCTCAGTCTTTCCTAATTAAAGTTTTCCTCTGGTGGCATATACTTAAGGCTAACCCTTACTGTTTATTCTACAATATATGATTACAATGAACCCAGTGTAAGTTAAATGATGTCGTTGTGTCTGGCTACATACAGCAATTTCATAGAACTTGGTAAATAATCAAACCAGCCTCTCCCCAAAACCTATGATGTATAGCAACTTGATACTTCCTCATTGCCAACACAACATCATAACATAAAAATGCATTAAACATTCATCAAAGTATGAATTCATCAAAGTAACAAAGAAAATCTGCAGCTTACCTGAACAAGGGTCTCCTGCATCCTAGGCCAATTCCAAAGTATTTTCTTTTCTTCTGTAAGAAATTTCAGAATGCTATTATATAAAAGAATTGTGTCAAAACCAGTTAATAACATAAACAGTATGAAACAACAACAACAAAAATTCTCACATTTAATGATGAAATTCTTTACTTCTGAGAATTTTTAAAATAAAATTCCTCAGATTAGCATTGCAATAAAGCCTAATATTTCCAGGCAGTTGGAGGCAGCAACATCTATTATGGCTCCCAAATTTCCATCACTAATCACTGTTTTTTCAGTTATTTATAACTATGCCAAATATTTATCACCTGGGCTGAAATTTCCCTGCCTCAGGATGAACTTTTCAAGTAGATTGGTTCAGTCATTTCCAAGAACAAAGGCTTACATAGTGTAATTTGTCCTTGGTCGTGCATACACAGGAAGATAAAATCATTACTTTTATGATCACATACAACTTAACACTAAGGAGCCTTGACTCATTCAGGGTACAAGGATGGACAGTGCTTCTTAGGGGAGAAGCTATTTCTTTTTATCCTCTTTATTTTTCAGTGTACATTTCCAGACGTTATTTACTGAACACTGGAACTGGAAGAGAACATTTGAGTCCAAGAGAACTCCTCTTAGAGATTTGATACAGTGCCTTGATGCAACAGCTGAGTGCTTGTCCAGCATTAATCTTCTGAACTTCTGCAGTGAATGAAGGCACTGTTATTCTCATTCTACTGATGCACAAGGATTAAGATTAAAATATATATATAATCCAGTAATTGTATGCCCAAATTAAGATGTCTGCAGTATGTTTCTTCTTCTTTATGCTAATGCATAAAGCATTAGCACTATGTACTACTGCATGTTCAAAATTCAGTTCCCATTGGCTTTTCTTGCAGTTCACTTTTCATTATCAGTTGCATCCACATATCTTGCTGGCACTGTGATGCAGAGTGAAATACATGCAGAAGTGAGATTTGTACTGCGTAGCTGAAAATTAGGACAAACCAGCTAACCAATGGTAACTTTCTGAATTCAGGTTTGTATCTTGAAGCTCACAGAAGAACCTGCTACAGAACAGTCACCACCATCAAGTATGTGCAAGGCATATATATTTCCATTGCACTGGAGCTATGCAAATTAGTATCAGTTGTAGAAGTGTGTATTACACATAAATGTATTAACTCTAATATCTTTAGGTAAAGGTTTAGTGATTCCAATTAAAAAAAGTTTCCCTGCCCATCCAGATGCTTAATAAGGTCAGCAGTTACTTTAAATACTACAATTGGGGTGCATCAAGCACAGCGTAACTAACCAGTTGAGGGAGGTGATTGTCCCACTCTACACTGCACTGGTGCAGCCCCACCTCGAGTACTGTGTGCAGTTTTGGACACCTCAAACTATTAGAGTGTGTCCACAGGAGGGTGACCAAGACGGTTAAAAGGTCTCAAGGGCAACACTTATGAGGAGCAGCTGAGGTCACTTGGTTTGTTCAGCTTGGAGAAGAGAAGGCTGAGGGGTGACCTCATCACAATCTACAACTTCCTCAAGGGGGGCAGCGGAGGGGGAGGTGCTGATCTCTCTCTGGTGACCAGTGATAGGACACAAGGAAATGGAATGAAGCTGCATCAGAGGAAGCTCAGACTGGATATTAGGAAAAGATTCTTCACTAAGAGGGTAGTTGGTCACTGGAACAGGCTCCCCAGGGAAGTGGTCATGGTACCAAGCCTGTCAGAGTTCAAGAAGCATCTGGATGACACTCTTAGTCATATGGTTTAGTTTTACGTATCCTGCGAGGACCAGGGAGATGGACTTGATGATCCTTATGAGTCCCTTCCAGCTTGAGATATTCTATGATTCTATGGTTTGTAACAGAATCTACCATAGACAAAATTCTACACAGGGAGAGGAGGTGGTGTAATTTGCAGATTACATGTTCTTTTATTTTTCTTGCAGTGTGGCACAGAATTGTTTGTATTGCTTAGCTTAAGGGAATGACACAGATCTTCTAATGCCAGTTACCCATCCACCTCCCTTCCCCTCCCTGCCCACCCAGAAAAAGAACATTATTTAAAAAACAAACATTCATATGTAAAATTGCATGTCACTAGAAAACCCTTATCAGACAAAAAAGATCATGCCTAATAGAAAACTGAAAGACAAGTTGCTGAGAGTAATTCCTTCTGAGATGAAAGTTGTTGGCAGTTTGCTTTGAGGGATTAAAATGAGGCAATACTGGTTTAAAACTCTTATATATCTAAACTTTGTTGCAAGAATTTACTAGAGCCTCGAGATGGGAGTAAGAAAAATATCTGAAAAAGCTCTGAGAAAAATCAGAAAGCATAAGTGGGAAATCTAAATTTTAAATTTTTTTCAACTTCCCCCTCTGAGAGTTTATATTCTTTTTCTGCCTGATAAAGTATGTCCATCTCTGTATTGGAGTGGAACAATACTGTCACCTGGTGGTTAAATTTACTAGTAGTTGTCAGTCAAATCCAGGTAGAAAAAGGCCTCTATGATCTGAACAGCTGAATGAATTGTTGAGATTCATGAACAATTTAATGCTAAGAACCCAATTGTGATGTCATTAATTATAGTGAGTGGCCCTAGTATCATGGCAGTGGGCCAGGAAACCAGTAACTAAGTACTTTGTAATGGAAAGAGTAAAAAGTTGGCCCTAAATGATTCTACCAGAGATTGATTCTGCTGCTTTTTCTTTGAACTAATTTTCCCATTGAACCAGATAAGGTATTCTGGGAGTAAGAAAATTTAAACACAGATACACACAGTATTTTTCAGTGTAAATATGGCAGATTTGGCTTCTGATGGCCAAACAAACCAAGGATAAGGAAAAAATAGAAATGAAACATTATCGATGTTTTAACTGGTACTAAACCAGATTATACATACATGTTGCTATATCAGTTATAGAAGGCGAGCTCAAAGAAAGATACCTTCATTTTGGAACATGATATGACAGCTTTTAATCCTGTAGAAGTACATTTCATAACATTTTATTGATCCCCAGTTTCTGCATTCTACACTGAAGAGTTTTATCAATGCAGCAGAAGTACAGTATGTTTATCATAGCTTTCAATTGCTTCATTTTTATAAAATCCAGTTCCTAGATATTTAAAAAAGTGGAATCCTGAATTTGATTTTATAACCTCTGGGACAGCTGGTACATTCACAGTTATTTCTATGACAAGGAAAAGGCCCTCTTCAGTCCTTTAGCCATTATTATGCTTTCTCTGCTGCTTCTTATCCTTCCTTTGGGCATAATATGAAGTACTTGATGGTTATCCTGTTTATGACCCCAGTGTGTTCAGTTTTCTGGAGTAAAGTCACATGCATCCAAAGGAGTTCTCTACTAATGGAAAATCCTGAAGTACTGATGGCATAAAATTATCTGTTTATTACAAACAAGAACTAAGAAGGCTGTGAATAATTAATTCGAAGGCATTTCCTGCCTTGAAATGGCATCTCTACTAATGTTAGAAAAATATCACTTGATTCTGCTATACAGGAACTCCACATTGGTCAGAACCACGAGAGTGCTTTCAAGGTGAGCTACAGCAGGAGCTGACCAACTATCAGCATGGGCCTTTTGTTACAGAAATCATACTAGATCTTTAAAATGCTTTCCTTTACTAAACAGTTGCAGGTTTTCCCTTGCTAGAAGCCATTTTTAGACAGTGGTTCTGTGAACTCAGAGTGGACTCTGATGTCTGACTAGTTCCAAGTTACTACTGCAGGTAGGTGAGAAAATGCATCAGTAGGAAAAATGATGCTTGGGGGTCTCCATGCTCAAAAGGTAGACCAGATGCAGTGGCTACACAGGTTCCTGTTATCTCCTGAATTTCTCATGCCAACATAGATTCAGTCATTTTTATGCTTCCTCAGACTCCTGTCAATTCTCTAAAACAAGGAAGCTTTCTACATGCTGCAGAGAGGCAACCTTGAGCTCTTTGAGTTCAAAGCTCTTTGAGGCAACATTTTACCATTTCAGTGCTGTTCCTCTTTCCTGTAACACAGCTTCAGAACAGACTAGGAGGAGTCCATTACACTTCATCTTGGATCTGCAGCCACATAAAGAAGTTAAATATTTGGAGTGAAGTCCACTGAACTGTGCAGAAGATAAACACCTACATGTTACTTAGCCATAAACTGTAGCCAACAAGGATATTTAAATTACATGTTATCCATTTGCTTTTGTTCTCTACAATGTGTGCAATCAACTGAGTACAAGTTCTCTTAATGGAAATACCTCCTCTGCAGGCTGTGATTTTTTCCCAAATGGAAGGCTGACCTTCCACAGCTTTATTCTATTAGAGCTCCTTAGACTATCAAAGTATAGGTGGCAAAGATTTATTAATGAAAAAAACAACCAACAGTAATTTCCTACGGTGTCCTCACTTTCATTCTTTTTCCTCACCACCTGTGGGACTACGGTGTGGGTTCTGCCTCTGGCTCCCCATTACCGTCCCTCTGTTCTTTTCATGCCTTCTTTTGTCTTTGATCTTGCCCATGCTGGAATGCAGGAGAAAAGGAGAAAATAGGAGAAAAGAACATTCAACTTTTCAGTCATTTTCAGCCACTGAAATCAGACAGACGTTGGAGGTACAAGGGTCAGCAAAACACTCAGATGCTTTTTCAGAATGGAAATTTAAAGAACATATTGAAGGTAGATTATGAAAGATATTTAAACCACTTTTTTTTTAACTTTTTGAAAAGAAAAGGAAAAACAGGTGTCCTGGTTTCGGCTGGGATAGAGTTAATTTTCTTCCTAGTAGCAGGCATAGTGCCGTGTTTTGGATTTAGGATGAGAAGAATGCTGATAACACACGGATGCTTTAGTTGTTGCTAAGTACTGCTTATGCTAGTCAAGGACTTTTCAGCTTCCCAGGCTCTGCCAGGTGCACAAGAAACTGTGAGGGGGCACAGCCAGAAAAGTTGATCCAAACTGACCAAAAGGGTATTCCATACCATATGACATCATGCTCAATATATAAACTGAGGGGGGTTGGCCGGGGAGCAGCAGTTGCTGCTCGGGAACTGTCTGGGTATCGGTCAGCAGGTGGTGAGCAATTGCATTGTGCATCACTGGCTTTGTATATTATTATTATTATTATATTGTTATTATTACCATTACCATTTTACTTTATTTCAATTATTAAACTGTTCTCATCTCAACCCAGGAGTGTTTCTCACTCTTACTCCTCCAATTGTCTCCCCCATCCCATTGGGGATGCTTAGCTGCTGGCTGGGGCTAAACCACAACAGGACAAGGAAATAGATTTTAAAAGATAGTGTGAAAATGAAAGGTAGCATAAGGCCTTTTTTACTGTATTTAGTTATTCAGTTACCCTGACTGCGAACACTCTCAGCTTAGAGGGATTCACCTGTGGAACAGAAGAGCAGGCCACAAAAAATTCCATCTACTTGTTTTGGCTTAACAGAAGTTGGGACTTCAGGATACACAACCCAGCAGAACTCATTGAGTTCTCTTCTTCCTATTGTGTGGAAGCATCAGGGCTTCATCTAGTGTTCACAAAGAAAACTACAGTTAAGAAGAATAAAACATAAGCCAAACCATGATACAATTGCCTTTTAACTGTTATGAGGAACAGTGTCCCATATTTTGTGTGAAGTTCAGACTGGTGGTTACATACATGATTCACAATATTACCCACCCTACAAAATACACTGTCAGAGTGTCTTAGTCTATGGATCATATGGATCTAGTCCAACTGTCCTGAGTGTTGTTAAAGTTTCCTTGATTTTTAAATTGTTTTTAAATCAATGTTATATTTATAAAGTATATATCAGTTAAAATCTATGGGACAGTTTCATTTGTTTTCAATTCTCCAGTTCAACACAGCTATGGCTAGCAGTTTAAGTGACTTGAGCTGTCACTTGGGTCAATGATCTCAGGATACATCATATCCCCTACATAAAGAATAGTAGGAATACTGTTTTCCATGTAATTGTTTCAAAAGAGCTGAGGCAGCTTAAGAATAGGGTACTAAACTGCTCCTGATTATGATACCATCCGGCTCAAGGCCAATGAAGAAACCAAGGAGAACCATTTCATGAACTGAGTTAGACTACTACTAAGATGGTACAAAATGTACTCAGTGCTGTTTAGAAAAGCAAAATCTAAACTGTGGCAAAGAAACTTATTTGGGGATGGCTAACAGTGTACAGCAAACAGTATAAGATTCTCATATCTTCCTACAAGTTGCTGATCACAAAAAACTCTGAAGATGCTTAGTGCCTTTTCAAAGCAGGCCCAGAAGATTATTTTCTAACTAGAAGCAGGTCAAGATTTAAAGAAAGAAAGGTGACTAAGCTCTTATTGATGTCATGATATGAATCAGAGGCCTCAGAATGTCTAAAATGAGTACTTCATGGAAATATGAAGCCATGTTTAATGACAGGGATGTTAAAGAAGTTACATTTTCAGGTATCCCCAGTTCTAGAATAATTTCTTCCTTGCAAATGTGAAATGATGATAGAGTTACCAGTATACCCAGAAACAACTTTTCAACATGCTCTTATTATAATTGTATGCTTCTATTCCACTAGTACTCAGAATTTTTTATTTTATTTTCTACCCTTGTTTAACTTTTAGTACTAGCAAGGACTCTGTATCACTTCAGCAGCATGCACAGAAAGGAAAATTTATTTTTAACTACAATTGAGTGTGGCTTACATTAGCTTGGTAATTTTTGGGGGGAGCAAGCCTATTGCTGATACAGATGATTGGTTTATATTGTTGTACTGTCCCTGGATAATGTGGAAGAGACATTACCCTCAGAGATGTCCTAGTCCCCAGAATGAGAATAAACTGTAAAACAATCTGTATCTGCCACACTGTTTTCTCTCAAAATAACTGTGCTGCAGCTAAAGAACCACCCACTTGCACTCTTTATATCCCTAACACCCAAATGCAAATATGATCACGGACACTGACTTCACACATTGGATGTAGTCATAATCCCTTGAGCAAGTGCACTGTAAGCCAGCATGTTCCAGTTTTTCAGGATTTTGCATTGAGGGCCAGTATGCACCTGGCACAAGGAAAAGCTAGGCTAAGTTTTAAATACCAAGTGGTAATTTTACTACTATATTCAACAGGATATTTCATACAGTTGTGTATAAAGTATTTCCAACCTCAATGTCACCTTCCCTCTGCGTTCCCTTTCCATAGCCTTCTGAAACCAAAATGCAGCCACAAGGCAATCTGGAATCAAGTGGTGCTTTCCTTGGTGCTAACAGGGTTTATGTAAGACATAAGGAATGACACTTGGCATCATGAAGATCATTAGCGTAGTTCTTTGGTTGTATTAAGTGACACACAGCCCACCAAGTCACAGTATGAAGGGGTAAGGTTTTGTTGTTCTCCCTCTGTCATGCATAGTGTCTGCACAGAAAAGGAGCACTGAGGTTGCTTAATTTACCACCAAGATTAGGCTGGATGGTTGCCTTCAGTAAATCACACAATTTATTGACGGTTCATTTAGTGAGGCTTGCTGATGACTCATGTTTAGACAGACAACTAGTAAAAAGATGCTTTCTGGTTACTTCAGACCGGCCTCTCCTGAAAATACTACTTTATAGTGTATGAAACTTCAACAGCAAAGCAAAGTTAACATAAGTAATTCCAGTAAAACTCCCCAAACCCAAACTTTCAGACATAAACCTGATAAGGAATCAGGGCTGATTATCAGAATTATAGTTCAATGAAGCTTATTTCAACAGATTGCTCAGTAGTACAGCAACAATAACCACTGAGACTACTTGTAAAGCACTGAACTGCATACCGTTTTTCTCTTTGGCAATCAGTCAGTTCCATGAGTTATCCCACCAGCTATTTTGGAGCATCTATTCATTAGCAGTGGAAAGAACACAGTTTGACTCATTAGAAGCTATGCCTGCGATTTTCAAAAAGCAGAGCCTAGAGTTGGTTCTAAAGATCTTCTCTAGACCTTCTGGGTTTTAACAGAAAAACAAACAAGCACAACCAAGCTGCGAAATCATTTAGAATTCAGTATGAGATCTTGAACACATTTGCTTGCTATTTACTCTGCCATATTTCTGAAGCAGTAACAGGGCTAATGAAAACATAAAATGTATGCAAATGAAAAAGGAATGGTGGAAATGCAAGGAAGTATCTCATTGTAATTAAACTTACTTAATATTTACACAGAATTTCACAGTTGGGTATCATTAAAAATGATAGTAAAATCAATTTGAGCTTAATGGTCCTCTCCCCCTATGCTTCAGAACAAAGCAACAAACTCCAGAGTGATCTATCATGTGGCAGGAAACAACATTTTCTTTCTCTTCACTTGCAAAAAGGCAATGAAGATTATGGTTCCAGTTTAGAACAAGATGCTTGCTATCCTGCTCAGTGTGTGCATGTGCCAGTGTATCATGGTTTAAGTTACAAACAAGGGTGTAATCCTTTGCTGTAACTCAGAAGTACAGTTCAGACTAGATAGGCATACCAGGGCAAGCCTTCCAGCAGCAGGGGATCAAGATCCACAATTCTGCCTTGCAGCTAAGTAGGAAGCCTGTGTCGTACTATGTATTCAGTTCAGCTAAGTAGTTCCAGACTTGCTCACATCTACCTGTTCACCTGGCAGTCATTTACTTGCACTACAATGTATATGCTCTATAAACACCCAAAACTGAAATCTTAATTTTTACACATTTTAGCACCATTTTGTGTTAAGCTTATAATGGAGTATCATGTTTGTTTATGTTATATTTTTCTCCATGTTATCCTCAGACAATTCCCCTCAAGCATGAACATGCTGTATGTGTATTCCTTCTTAACTCAAGAAATCCATCGGAGTATCATAAGAAATTTCTCAGGCAACTTTTAGCGTTATTTTCCTTTCTTCTCATTAACACAGAAACTCCAGACCCTGCATTCATAATTCCCTTTGTTCAACTGTGCATTTGGGTCCAGTTTAGTGGGGTATCCAATCTCTCTAGGAATTTTTTTTTAAACTTCTTTTTATGCATTTGAAGTATTAAAGATTTTATTTTGTCTTTCTAATTGTCTACTTGTTTGCATTTATTTTATATAGCTTACTAATTTTTTTCCATATATTCTTGGGGGATTTGTCTTATTATCATGACAAAAAAACCCTGTATCATCAAAGGATTTGGACTGGGATTTTTAAACCTGATTAGGGGCATGTATTGTCTTAACATCCTGGTGCTCAATTTGGAACATTTACAAGGGAGCTTTCATTAGTAGAAGGTCAATTACCTCTTTCTAAACAAATCAGCCTGCTTAAGAAAGCTGAAGTTAGATATCCGAAGTGGAGATATTCATAGTCCCTTTTTTTATTCTGACTCATGGTGATAAATTAAAACAGACAGCTTCCTTCTTTGGAAATGACATAATAAACTGTTCAAGATATAAATTCTGCAAACAGTGGTGCTATATTTTATGTTACAAATACAGATACCATAGGAGTATCCGAAATGAATCCTAGAAGAGAGACACAAAAACTGTTTTCCATAGTTTATACTAGACTGCCAGAGTTGAGCGTATCTTCAGAAGACAGCTGTGCTAAATACAAAAAATAAATGCATACATAGATATGTTAGTCAACCAAATATAGTTTCTCTTGTGATGACTGGATGAAAAGTCTGAACACTGCAAAAGTAATCCAGAGACTGAGAGAATTAATTGCTAAAGAGCTGTTTGATGCTTTGTTTAAAAGGTTACTTATTTCTCAGTAATAAGTGATAGGTGGTTCTAATTTAGGCAGTGGAGTTTCTCATTCTGTTTGTGTTTCAGGTGTCACATTGCACAAATAAAAGATGGAAATATTTTTTATAATGTTTTTCTAAAACATACTAGGATCTACAGCAACTGACATCACAAAATTGTACTATATTTATTACCACAATGATTATACTTTGTTACCATGTATGCCATGAAAGTGCAGGACTAAAACCAGACATTTAAAATTACTTATGTTGTTCAGCAGTATAAAATACAACAAAGAGAAAAATAAGATTTTATGTACAGAAGGTTGCAACATCAAGAGATAAATTCCTCAAACATCCACTGTTAGATGTACCTGTTAGTTAATATTGCAAAATTCGTAAAGGGCGCTGGACCCTGATTTTAAACTTAATTAAAGTATCCCAGTTCCTGAAATAAATATTTTAAACTGTTGAATATCGAACAAAGTTAAAGCTGTGTGGTCTTTAATCTTCCTTTCCCCCCCACCCCTCTTAGGAATGTTACATAGCAACGGGTAATTTCTTCAGTTTAAAATACACCTTCAGCATTCTTGCATTAACAATGCCCTCTCCTTGACTGCTGGTTTCCACACATATAGATCTAAGTACAATAAATCTGAAAAAAAAATTCATGAACCACATAAAAGAACCTGACTACTGCAATCCAAAACACCAATAAGATAACCACTCTGAAAGTCATGGAAATAGCATCAAAACCATTAAAATGAATATTTTAAAAAGTAACACAGATGCTTAAATATACACACCTCTCAAGCAGTCTTAAAACAAGGATCTTTTTTTTTTCCCCCTTCAAAATTTGTGGTAAACAAACCTTAAAAAGATTGGAGTAGTAGTTCGTCTTAGTAATCAGAATTTATCCCAACCCACTTTCTACAAAAACTAGAACAAAGTATACAAAAATAAACTCTTGGATAATGTACAAATAAAACACACATATTTTTGCTTTCTTGCTACATTTTTTCTACCAGCTCCATATGCCAACAAGGTGCAATAGCACTGAAAAAATTACGAATGTGAAAGTTTTTGGCTCTCAGAAAAGAACTTTGTTTAATTTTCATGGAAATTTTGGCCTTTGTCTCCTGTTATTTGAAACAAGACATGCATCTTTGGTCACATTTCTACAACATTCTGTGCATGTCATAATTGCAGTGCGATATCTTTGTCATCTAGATACATATTTTGGAGAGAACTACATACCACTTTTTTCTAAGGCCAATAGGATACTTCTGAAATAAATATTTATTTGCTCTGACAATTCCATTGATACAAAAAGTACAGACATAGCTTGAGGGTAAATTTGTAAAATTATCTATTTATTCTTAAAGTAACTTCAAAAGAGCATTTATTTAATGTAAACAATTGTCTTTAGCTATGCAAATACTAAGCTATCAGCTTTTCTTTGAAGTCTTAACAGCATCATAGTCAATAAAGTCAAAGGCTGCAGAGTGGTTACAGATGGACGTAACAGTATTAATCTCACAATTTCAACTCTCTCAGCAGCTTCCTATCCATCAGCCCAATGGCTGCTGCCTCCCACTCTACAAACAAGTCTGAAACCAAGTGAAAAGGTATTAGAGTAGCTGTAGGAAGTTAAATGCTTCTCAAGTTGGCTTCTTCATAAACTTACATAGAAAGCAAGATTAGAAATTGTTTTTTAACAGGTTCTAAGTTTCTTTAAGGCAAAATTTGTAATATGCTGTGGGTGGTTTGTCTTATTGATGGTAAACAATCCTCCATAAGTTAAACATTTCAACCTTTGTTAACAACACTACCAAGTACTTTGCTTTTTAACCAAAGATATTTGGGCAGTTTAGTATATCTGCTAGCTCAGATTTCCTCCAATCCTTTCACAACCTGTACTTCCAGTACTTGCCACAGTTCAGACACAAATTCTACACTTTTTTTTTCCCTTTTACAATGCTGGAGAGAGCATCTAGTATTTTCTTGCACAAATACTCTGAAAGATACTTGCAGTAGTCAGATATGGTGCAACTTAGGCTTGATTAAAATTAGGTACATAATGGATATGTGTAGCAAAATATTTCTTAGTGCAAATCCCCTTCAGTTCATACGAGCTTTCACACAGGAAAAACAGATACTGCTGCAAGGTTATTTTTTCAAAATGAAAAGAACAGAAAATCCTGAAATACACAGTGGTATTTCAGAATGTCTGGAATCAGAATTAAAAATTAATTCTGTAATTAAAATAAATTATCCATTAATTAGAAAAGCAAAGCATTGTCATAGCTATTTCTATTTCCCTATAAATAAGACTCTCCCAGTACAAAATGATGAGACAAGAGGAAATCTACTGATCAGTTCTGGTGACAAAATTAGCTGCATTTGGGGAGACATCTTAAGAAATGTTTTTTTAGGAGTAGAGTTTGGTAGGTTTTAAAAAGTAACAAAATAATGAAAATAGAAAATATTTAACACAACGGAGATAGTACTTAAGATCATGGTGAATATAATACGGATACTGTATTCTGTAAAGTGAGTGGCCTAATTTGGCTATTTATGAATTATTTGGAGTCTACAGAAAGTAAAAAAACATATTCTCAGATGGTGCAAATATGCAGCATTTCACTCAATTCAACAGTTCAATGCTAATTTACAACAGTTAAGGATCTGACTCCCACAGTGACTAAATATATATAATTCTTTGGAGATGTTAACTGCAACCTTTTCATTTAAAAATCACTCTTAAATCATTCCCATATATTCCTTTCCAACGGTAATGGAAAAGAACTAAATAATCTTTAAACATATCTCTATTTCAAACACTGCAGCTGAAACCTCTATCCAGATACAGAAAAAAAAAAAAAATCACAGTAAAAATAATATTATATTGGACAGTTCATAATAAAACACATAAAATTTTAAATTATTATTTTTGGTCAACAAAATGGTCAACAAACACATTTTTGTGGGCTTGCCCAGGAACTGCTCAAGACAGCTAATAATTTAACATAAAAGTTAAAATAGATATCCACAAACTAGGGTAATTTGTATGGCTATAGGATGTTTTTCCTTTGCCCATTAATAATTGCTTTGAGTTGGTGAGACCACCCACAGTGAGATCATTCTGGGAAGTCAAATATGGGGAGGGAAAGGCAGACAAATGAAAACTGGAAACATATCTGGGAATGTCTGGTTTTAAGGCTAGGGTAAATGGAAAACACACCCATTACTATAGACAACAGCTTTCCATAATAGCCCAAAATATACTTAATTTTGGAGTAAAATTCACATTTATCCCAGCTGGACTTAGTTTGGGTTTGCTTCTTAGACACTTTGTGTGACCATAGTCCTATTTTTCTCTTCTAAACTTGATCTAGAACAATGATTTAGTATTTCTTAGAAAAATAAACACCCAAGAATTCTTTCTCTAATCCTTTCCACCCACCTCTTCAATATCAACCAAATTTAACACCAAGCATTTCAAATTCCCTTGGCAGTCTAGTCTCAAGTCACAGATCCTTTAACTATCATACTTGAACTATCAAGCAGACCCTTCTGACAAAACTTCCATTGTTGAATTACTAATGAAGTTTAAATGGAGCTAGTCCAAAGAAAAAGGTTTCAAAAGTAATTGCCAGAGTATGCACACATCAACGTTGGGTAGCAGGTTAGTGAAATTCATAGCTGTCTGTAGAAGATCTAGGAACATCTTTCCTGACCCACAAAGTTTTGAGATTTAAAAAATACCCCTTTGCATTCTGAAGTAAGAAAACAGTGAAAAGAGATCCTCGCTTTCCAGAGAAACTAGTCTTGTGTTTCAGGAAGCAGTCACCATAAATTTATGCATTGCAAGTGTAAAGTATGTTTGAAGATTTTGCCTGCAGGAGTCCAAATCTCATAATTCAGAGAGACTTTTAAGTATTGTGGTCACTTCTGAAAATAAGACTTTGACTCCTAAGTAACAGGAGGACTTTAGAAATATTTCCAATGGCTAACATGTATTTGCACTTCTAAGAAGTAACTATATAAACTTGTTTGTGCAACTCATGCTTTTGTCTCCCAACGGTATGTGCACATCATTCAGCTTGTAAGTTTTTCAACCACAGATCAGTCTATTTTGTGGACTCGGAGCATTATGTCGCAAAATTGCTAGCACTACTAAATAATAATTTTTAAAAAGTGAAATCCATAAGGCCAAGTATTTCACCAATTATTAAAGAAATACAGAGGTGTAAATGACAAAATAGTAAACTTTACATATTGAATATTTTTCTATGAAGGAACTTACGAATTGGTGGAAGAGTGAATATTTTCCTACCCACAGATTCTTGGCATGTTTCCTTTTTATTTCTTACTTACATCCCTGATGCAGTAACTACTGTATGATATCTTTCTTTATCTCTGCGCAGAGGCAGCTTACATGTCTTACAGGTTTAACTAATACTTTGAGCTGTTTCACATGTCACCTGTCATGCATTGTTGCAAGGATGATACTATTTTTTTAAGCAATAAAGTTTTACTGTTTTCTTACTAGCATTTCTACGATGATATAGAGACATGACTTTATGGTTTCTTGTGTGGGAGGAACCACCAATGGAGTCTCTGACTGTGTGGCACTGTATAGAAGATGCGGTGTGACCAAAGAACTAAGCCTTACAATAAAACTTGCAGTGTAAAGTCTATAAGGCACTATAGACTTTACTCATGATTCTGAAATAAAATGTTTTGGTTTTAGCCAAAATATTTAGCTTAAAGCATTAACACTTTCTGCAGGAAACCTAGATCCATTTTCTTCCCCACTTCATGCAGCTTTGCAAACTATTGCAGGAAAGGTGGGAAATTGCAAACAAATCTCAAACACAATCCTATCAACAATTTCACTTTGGTTTTCTATCAGAAAAGCAATGTCTGAGAGATGTGTGCAATTTTATTAACTAAAGTTTCCACGTCTGAGAAAAATATTAATGAGAGTTTATCTGAATTTAATTTTTGAAAAAGCTTTGTTCAGGGATACCAAGAGAAAGCCAACTGAATCCTGGGCTGCATCAAAAGAAGCGTGGCCAGCAGGTTGAGGGAGGTGATTCTGCCCCTCTGCTCTGCTCTAGTGAGACCTCACCTGGAGTACTGCATCCAGCTCTGAAGCCCTCAGCATAAGAAGGACATGGACCTGTTGGAGCGGGTCCAGAAGAGGGCCACAAAAATGATCCGAGGGCTGGAGCACCTCTCTTACGAGGACAGGCTGAGAGAGTTGGGGTTCTTCAGCCTGGAGAAAAGGCTGTGGGGACACCTTATTGCGGCCTTTCAGTACTTAAAGGGGGTCTAGAGGAAGGATGGGGACAATCTTTTTCAGCAAGGCCTGTTGTGACAGGACAAGGAGTAATGGATTTAAACTAAAGAAGAATCGATTTAGACTGGATATAAGGAAGAAATTTTTTACAGTGAGGGTGGTCAAGCACTGGAACAGGTTGCCCAGAGAGGTAGTGGAGGCCCCATCCCTGGCAACATTCAAGGTCAGGTTGGATGGTGCTCTGAGCAACCTGATCTAGTTGAAGATGTCCCTGCTCACTGCAGGGTTGGGCTAGATGATTTCTAAAGGTCCTTTCCCGCCCAAAGCATTCTATGATTCTATGATCTATAAGACAACCATTTTTACTTCTGCTCCCGCCATTATTTGATCAGTCTTCACTCATCTTGGGGAAAGATGCCTTTGTTTGAGTTTTTGATATTATTCATGGCACTGAAAGTACTGCAAAGTACTTCATTAAAAACTATTGGTGCTGATGAACTGAGAACCTCTCCTGGAGTTACACTTTATCCATAAATATGGACTACTACATCTTCTATACTAACTACTATATCTTCTAAAGAACATTCAAGACCCCCTGCACATTAGGGTTAATTCAAAACTGACTGAAATCAACAAGAATATCTGCAGTAAATTTCTCCCAGGCTGATGGAATTTAAGACCAAGAAGCAGCACAGTTATGATGATCTGCTCTGATGTCCTGTTTATAAAGCATTTTAATTAGAAGTTATCTCATCAGCCATGTAGTTTCTTATGGACCCACAGGTAATAAATGGAGGAAAACAATATTGAGGATTTACCTAGGACACATTGACCAGCAGGGTTAGCTCAGTTGGTTAGAGCGTGGTGCTAACAATGCCAAGGTCACAGGTTCAATCCCTGCTCACTGCAGGGGGGGGTTGGGCTCGATGATCTCTCAAGGTCCCTTCCAACCCAAAGCATTCTATGATTCTATGATTCTACATTGCTCCTGTCAAAGCTAATTACTTCCTGTAATGAAATTATTTGGTCCATGGTCCATGGATGAGGAGAGAGCAGAAAATGTCATTCACTGGGAACTCAGCCTTGGATTTTAACACAGTCTCCCTACAAGTATCCTTCTACTCAAACTGAGATACAGACTAGGCTGGTGGACTGTAAGACAGGTGAAAAACTGACTAGATTGTTCATCTGAAAAGGCTAATGTTTAAAGTGGAACTTGCAGTCATCACAAATGGCATTCCTCAGGGGCTGATATTTGGGCTGATACTGTTTAATGTCTTCATCAATAACCCGGAAAATGAGACAGAATGCATCCTCAGAAAGTTTGTGGATGATATGAAATTTGAAGAGGTGCTTGATATCCTGGAGTGCAAGGCTGCTATCCAGGGGACAGGCTTTTAGTACTGAGCCAAAAGGAAATTAATGAAGTTCAACAAAGATATATGCAAAGACTTGAAGCTACAACAGTATCAGCAGAGGACTGACTGACTAGAAAGGAACTTTTCAGAAAAGGACTTCATTGTCCTGATGGACACTCCTGATGAACATAAATAAGCAATGTGCAATTGTTGCAATGAAGGCTATGCACATCTGTCCTGGTTTCGGCTGGGATAGAGTTAATTTTCTTCCTAGCAGCAGGCATAGTGCTGTGTTTTGGATTTAGTAGGAGAAGAATGTTGATAACATGCTGATGTTTTTAGTTGTTGCTGAGTACTGCTTATGCTAGTCAAGGACTTTTTCAGCTTCCCATGCTCTGCCAGGCGCACAATAAGCTGGGAGGGGGCACAGCCAGAATAGTTGATCCAAACTGACCAAAGGGCTATTCCATACCATATGACGTCATGCTCAGTATATAAACTGGGGGGGTGGGGTGGCCAGGGAGCAGCGATCGCTGCTCGGGAACTGTCTGGGTATCGGTCGGCGGGTGGTGAGCAATTGCATTGTGCATCACTTGCTTCGTGTATCATTATTATTATTATCATTATTATACTGTTACTATTAGCATTACTATTTTACTTTATTTCAATTATTAAACTGTTCTTATCTCAACCCAGGAGTGTTTCACTCTTACTCCTCCGATTCTCTCCCCCATCCCATCGGGGTAGGGGGAGTGAGCGAGCGGCTGCGTGGTGCTTAGTTGCTGGCTGGGGCTAAACTACGACAGTCCTTTTTGGCGCCCAACGTGGGGCACGAAGGGTTTGAGATAACAACAGATTAACCAGAGTGTATTAAGGAGTCTGTTAACAGTTGCCGGTCACGATATTAGTTCTTCTGATCTGCACCATGTTCTTTTTTTTGCAGCACGCGTTAAAGCTTGCTGTCAGTTTGTGTAGTGTGCTATGCTCTGCAGTGATTCATGATCTTTTGCTTGGGAGGCTCCTTATCAAAACCCTGACCTTGAGCATTCTTTGGTATTTGGGTTTCATACAGAAGTCACTACTGTACTTCGGGTACTACCTCATAGAGAGAGTTAGCAATTATACTTCTTACTCTGAGAGGCTTGTTGTGGAGGAAATACAGAATGGCACCTTTGCTGCTTTCTTCTATGATGTTTCCTCCTTCATTACAACAACTTTCCTCTATCTTGAACACCCCTGGGCAGTTAAGATACTTCTATTGATAATTCTTGGGAATGTTGTTTCCGTTTTGATAAAGGTCAGTAAGCAGTTTAAAAATACCATCCAGAGATCTACCCCAAGGCTGGATAGTTATGAGTGGCAGGGTGTGTGGGATCATATGCGCAAGTACCTAGGGCAGTGGGGACCTCCAGTGTTTTGGAACTTCACCCCTGAACAAGTGCAGAATCCTGAAGAATTAGTAAAGTATTTGGAAGAAGTATGTTGTCACCCTGGTAGCTCCAGAGAGACACAACTCATTGCAACATGCTGGGGACTGGCCCATGCCTATCGAGCCGTGGTCAACACTAATCAGTACCCTCAAAAGAAAGAGAAGGTCTCTGGATCTGATGACAAAACAACAAGCACTGTGGCTACTCAAACCCCCACTACAGGCCCTGCAGCTACTCCAACCCCCACTACAGGCCTTGCAGCTACTCAAACCCCTGCCCCAGGCACTGTGGCTACTCCAGCCACAGCCATGAGCACTGCGGCTACTCAAACCACAGCCATGGGCACTGCGGCTACTCAAACCCCAGTGACAGACACTGCGGCTAAACCAGAGAACCAACCTGCGCCGAGATCAGTTGCCCCTATACAGAAGAAAAAATACACAAGGAAATCAGTTCGTTTAGTAAGGGATGAAGATGAACCAGGGCCATCACGAGAACCAGAGGAGGAAGAACCCATAAATGAGATGGTGACCACTCGATCCCTATCCCTGAGTGAACTGCGAGATATGCGAAAAGATTTCGGTCGTCATCCAGGCGAGCACATCATCACCTGGCTGCTCTGATGCTGGGATAACGGGGCCAGTAGCCTGGATTTAGAGGGTAGGGAAGCCAAGCAGCTGGGATCCCTTTCCAGGGAAGGGGGCATTGACAAAGCAATTGGAAAAGGGGCAAAACCGCTCAGCCTCTGGAGGCGACTTCTGTCAAGCGTGAAGGAAAGGTATCCCTTCAAGGAGGATGTTTTATACCGCCCAAGCAAATGGACCACCGTAGAGAAAGGTATCCAGTACCTGAGGGAATTAGGCATGCTGGAGGTGATTTACAGTGACCTGAATGATGAGCAGTTAACCAAAGACCCAGATGAAGTCAGGTGCACACAATCCATGTGGCGGAAGGTGGTACAGAGCGCACCAGCGTCGTATCCCAACTCGTTGGCAATACTAGCCTGGAAAGACGACGAGGCACCAACGGTGGATGAAGTGGCTAGACAACTCCAGGACTACGAAGAAAAGCTCTCTTCCTCCCTACGGGCCTGTGTCTCGGCTGTGGAAAAACTGTGCCAAGAGTTCCAACAACGCAGAGAGGATCTGTCCTACTCCCCACCTGCACGGACCAGTGTCTCAGCCATTAGGAGTCAACGTCCCTATGCTCAAGAGAGAGGATATAGAGGATACACACCACGGGGCACCCTGTGGTTTTACCTGCGTGATTATGGAGAGGACATGAGAAAGTGGGATGGAAAACCCACCTCAACCTTAGAGGCACGGGTGCGTGAGTTGCAAGGAAAAACTATTAGAAAAGGCGGTTCTCCCAGGAAAATTGCAGCTCCAGTTTCCAGTGAGCAGTTCCCCAGACAGAGTAAGAGGGCTAATTTTACTTCTGACCTTGATCAGGGGACTTTTGATTCACATTTACAGGAAGTGAACAGCGAATACTGTGACCAGTGTTAGAGGGGCCCTGCCTCCAGCCAGGTGGAGGAAAGGGACAACCGGGTTTACTGGACTGTGTGGATTCGATGGCCTGGAACGTCAGACCCACAGGAGTATAAGGCTCTAGTGGACACTGGTGCACAGTGCACGCTAATGCCATCAAACTATAGAGGGGCAGAACCCATTTGTATTTCTGGAGTGACAGGGGGATCCCAACAGCTAACTGTACTGGAAGCTGAAGTGAGCCTAACTGGGAATGAGTGGCAGAAGCACCCCATTGTGACTGGCCCAGACGCTCCGTGCATCCTTGGCATAGATTACCTCAGGAGAGGGTATTTCAAGGACCCAAAAGGGTACCGGTGGGCTTTTGGTATAGCTGCTTTGGAGACAGAGGAAATTAAACAGTTGTCCACCTTGCCCGGTCTCTCAGAGGACCCTTCGATTGTAGGGTTGCTGAAGGTTGAGGAACAACAGGTGCCGATTGCTACCACAACTGTGCACAGGCGGCAATATCGCACCAACCGAGACTCCCTGATTCCCATCCATAACCTGATTCGTCGACTGGAGAGCCAGGGAGTGATCAGCAAGACTCGCTCACCCTTTAACAGTCCCATATGGCCAGTGCGAAAGTCTAATGGGGAGTGGAGACTAACAGTGGACTATCGTGGCCTGAACGAAGTTACACCGCTGATGAGTGCTGCCGTGCCAGACATGCTAGAACTTCAATATGAACTGGAGTCAAAGGCAGCTAAGTGGTATGCCACAATTGATATTGCTAATGCATTTTTCTCCATCCCTTTGGCAGCAGAGTGCAGACCCCAGTTTGCTTTTACCTGGAGGGGTGTTCAGTACACCTGGAACCAACTGCCCCAGGGGTGGAAGCACAGCCCCACCATTTGCCATGGACTGATCCAGACAGCACTGGAACAGGGTGAAGCTCCAGAACATCTGCAGTACATTGATGACATCATTGTGTGGGGCAACACAGCAGAAGAAGTTTTTGAGAAGGGAAAGAAAATAGTCCAAATCCTTCTGAAGGCTGGTTTTGCCATAAAACAGAGTAAGGTCAAGGGACCTGCACAGGAGATCCAGTTTTTAGGAATAAAATGGCAAGATGGACGTCGTCAGATCCCAATGGATGTGATCAACAAAATAACAGCTATGTCCCCACCAACTAGCAAAAAGGAAACACAAGCTTTTTTAGGCGTTGTGGGTTTTTGGAGAATGCATATTCCAAATTACAGCCAGATCGTAAGCCCTCTCTATCAAGTGACCCGGAAGAAGAACGAATTCAAATGGGGCCCTGGAGCAACAACAAGCCTTTGAACAAATTAAACGTGAGATAGTTCATGCAGTAGCCCTTGGGCCAGTCCGGGCAGGGCACGATATTAAAAATGTGCTCTACACTGCAGCCAGGGAGAATGGCCCTACCTGGAGCCTCTGGCAGAAAGCACCAGGGGAGACTCGAGGTCGACCCCTAGGGTTTTGGAGTCGGGGATACAGAGGATCCGAAGCCCGCTATACTCCAACTGAGAAGGAGATACTGGCAGCATATGAAGGGGTTCGAGCTGCTTCAGAAGTGGTTGGTACTGAAGCACAGCTCCTGCTGGCACCCCGACTGCCGGTGTTGGGCTGGATGTTCAAAGGGAGGGTCCCCTCTACACATCACACAACTGATGCTACGTGGAGTAAGTGGGTTGCATTGATCACACAACGGGCTCGAATAGGAAACCCCAGTCGCCCAGGAATCTTGGAAGTGATCATGGACTGGCCAGAAGGAAAAAACCTTAGAATATCACCAGAGGAGGAGGTGACACGTGCTGAAGAGGCCCCACTGTATAATAAATTGCCAGAAAATGAAAAGCAATATGCCCTGTTCACTGATGGGTCCTGTCGTCTTGTGGGAAAGCGTCGGAGGTGGAAAGCTGCTGTATGGAGTCCTATACGACAAGTCGCAGAAACTGCTGAAGGAGAAGGGGAGTCGAGTCAGTTTGCAGAGGTGAAAGCCATTCAGCTGGCTTTAGATATTGCTGAAAGAGAAAAGTGGCCAGTCCTTTATCTCTATACTGACTCATGGATGGTGGCAAATGCCCTGTGGGGGTGGCTGCAGCAATGGAAGCAGAGCAACTGGCAGCGCAGAGGCAAACCAATCTGGGCTGCCGCATTGTGGCAAGATATTGCTGCCCGGGTAGAGAACCTGGTTGTAAAAGTTCGTCATGTACCTCATGTACCAAGCTCATGTACCTAAGAGTCGGGCCACTGAAGAACATCAAAACAACCAGCAAGTAGATCAGGCTGCTAAGATTGAAGTGGCTCAGGTGGATTTGGACTGGCAACATAAGGGTGAATTATTTATAGCTCAGTGGGCCCATGACGCCTCAGGCCATCAAGGAAGGGATGCAACGTATAAATGGGCTCGTGATCGAGGGGTGGACTTAACTATGGACAGTATTGCACAGGTTATTCATGAGTGTGAAACATGCGCTGCAATCAAGCAAGCCAAGCAGTTCAAGCCCCTTGGGTATAGTGAACGATGGCTGAAATATAAATATGGGGAGGCCTGGCAGATTGATTACATCACGCTCCCACAGACCTGCCAAGGCAAGCGCTATGTGCTCACCATGGTGGAAGCAACCACTGGATGGTTGGAAACATATCCCGTGCCCCATGCCACCGCCCGGAACACCATCCTGGGCCTTGAAAAGCAAGTCCTGTGGTGACATGGCACCCCAGAAAGAATTGAGTCAGACAACGGGACTCATTTCCGAAACAACCTCATAGACACCTGGGCAAAGAGCACGGCATTGAGTGGGTGTATCACATCCCTTATCATGCACCAGCCTCCGGGAAAATTGAGCGATACAATGGATTGTTAAAGACTACCCTGAGAGCAACGGGTGGTGGGACGTTTAAACATTGGGATACACATTTAGCAAAAGCCACCTGGTTAGTCAACACTAGGGGATCTGCCAATCAAGTTGGCCCTGCCCAATCAAAACTTTTACGTACTCTAGAAGGAGATAAAGTTCCTGTAGTGCACATGAAAAATATGCTGGGGAAGACAGTCTGGGTTACTTCCCCCTCTGGCAAAGGCAAACCCATTCGTGGGATTGCTTTTGCTCAAGGACCTGGGTGCACTTGGTGGGTGATGCGAAAGGATGGGGAAGCCCAATGTGTACCTCAAGGGAATTTGATTTTGGGTGAAAATAGCCAATGAACTGAATTGTATAATATTAATTGCTTTATAATACTGTATGTTATCTCTTAACCATATGTTATCTCTTAACTGCATGTTAATATAATAATATAGTAGGTTAATATTAAGTATATAATACTATATATTATGATTGCTATATGCCGCATCAATGGTATTGCAGTAAGAATTGCCCAGCTTAATGAAAATGAACTTTGATGAAACCATGTTGGAATGAGAACTGACTTCAGCATGCAACAGTCCAACACTGCACACCACCTCTCCTGCTCTGAAAGACTGTGATGACAGATGGAACCCAAAGTCATGGGCTAAATGAACTCAATGGACATTTTAGAGGGATGGGCCATAGACGAAGGGAATGATATCTGTGTGTATATCAAGATAGGGAAAGCGGTGGTGATGAATTAGAACACATTGGAAAGGGGAGGGCCTGTGCATGACGTAGATGGTATAGAATAAGGGGTGGATACTGTCCTGGTTTCGGCTGGGATAGAGTTAATTTTCTTCCTAGCAGCAGGCATAGTGCTGTGTTTTGGATTTAGTAGGAGAAGAATGTTGATAACATGCTGATGTTTTTAGTTGTTGCTGAGTACTGCTTATGCTAGTCAAGGACTTTTTCAGCTTCCCATGCTCTGCCAGGCGCACAATAAGCTGGGAGGGGGCACAGCCAGAATAGTTGATCCAAACTGACCAAAGGGCTATTCCATACCATATGACGTCATGCTCAGTATATAAACTGGGGGGGTGGGGTGGCCAGGGAGCAGCGATCGCTGCTCGGGAACTGTCTGGGTATCGGTCGGCGGGTGGTGAGCAATTGCATTGTGCATCACTTGCTTCGTGTATCATTATTATTATTATCATTATTATACTGTTACTATTAGCATTACTATTTTACTTTATTTCAATTATTAAACTGTTCTTATCTCAACCCAGGAGTGTTTCTCACTCTTACTCCTCCGATTCTCTCCCCCATCCCATCGGGGTAGGGGGAGTGAGCGAGCGGCTGCGTGGTGCTTAGTTGCTGGCTGGGGCTAAACTACGACAACATCAACAAGAGTGTAACCATCAGATGAAGGGAACTGAATAATCCCCTTTAAGTCCCCATCAATTCTCATCTGAATGCAATATCCAGTTTGGGGCTCTAAAGCACAAGACAGTCACTGAAAAACTGGAGCAAGTTCAACAAGATGGTCAGGATCTATAGTACATGACATATGAGGAGAGGCTGAGACTGGATTTGCTCAGTCTTGAGAAGAGAGGGCAAAAGAGGTATCTAATAGCTGTTTGCAATAAGCTAAGCTGAAGTTGAAAGAAGACAGCTAGACTATACTCAGGGGTGCTCAGAAAAAGTAAGAGGCAACAGATGTAAGTTGCAGCAAGGAATTCTGACCTGGTATAAGGAAAAATATTTTCACTGTGACAGTGATTAAGCTCAGAGATGTTGTGGAACCTCCATCCTTGCATATTTTCAAAACTCAACCAGACAAGACCCTGAGCAAGCTGAAACAGTTTAACATGGGTCTTTCTCTGAGGAGGAGGTTGGACTAGATGACCTCCAGCAGTCTCTTCCAATCTAAGTTATCCCCATATACAGAAAATTATCAAATCCCTTCCTGACCTTCATTAGGAAAAGCAAAATATGAAGAGTTTGATAAGTCTCAACCTGCAGGCAGACATATTTCATCTGGATCAGAGCCTTTATGATTAATTTACTGTCTGCTAAATCATCACCAACTTTGCTTTCCCCATTTTAGCATGCATTTAACACTGATGAAGCAAGCTTATGCCTCAAACAGAAGGATCAGATCATGAACTACTTTAACCTTAATACTTGCAATGTCTCTTGTTGTGACTTGCAGGGCTAAGCAACCTTTTTCTTCTTTTTAAAACTTATTTCAATGTATTTGCATCCATAAATCTGTAGAGGAAGACTATTACAACTCATTAGTAGGTGAATCATTTTTCTTGATAATTTGTCTATTTGTGTTCTTACAGTAAATGCTATTTATGATCAAGTTGCTATTTCAGTCAAAATATGAGTCATACCTGTACTGGCGTTCTTACTGGAAAAGAAGAAAATCTCTAACTGATAAGCAGTATCACTTAATGTCTCCCCTTGTGCCCCAGTTTTGCAAAGGGCACTGCACAGAAACTCAAAGATATTTAAGCATGCTGAGTCCTGTTACAGAACTGGGGCATTACTCTGTCACACCTTGATTCTATTCCTCTTAACTTCAAATGGAGCAGAACTGCTTTGCTGCAACCAAAATCCTGGCAAAGAATTTACTTCTTCATACAGTTTCATGCCTTCAGCAAAGACATTAAATAAGTAATACATTTTATAATCAGCACGTACATCTCTCTTACCCTAATTTATAAGTTACTGAATTCTGATTCCCTGAATTAATTTTGTCACACTTTTAAACATGTGCCCACAGTAAAATTTTAGTTTGGATCAGGAGTGATTTTCTGAAGCTAACCTCCTGAACAGTCTCCTCTTGCTGCACTTCGTTTCCATCATGAAGCAGCCTCACAGCATGCAAAAACCGTGTGCTCCAGCTACTAAGGGAAGTTCAGTCCCTGGGACCAAACTAGAGCTGGTCTGAAGCTAGCCAAAATTCTCAAAACTTGTATAAACAATCCATACTTGACCCTCAGCACCAACTGTTTCACACTATGTATCTGCTCTTCTTTCCCATTATTATTTGATAATAAAGGCATAACCTTAATCGTTCTGATCAGTAGATAATTCCAGCTGCATGTCATTTGAGTTTGGATGTTTTAAACTTAAGTGTCCTTGTGAGAGATTTGTCTACATTTCTTTGAGACAACAGAGGGAAGGAGGAGGAGAGAGAAAGAGGGGAGGAAGGTGGGAGAGACCAAGTAGGGTTGGACAGAGTGAAAGGAAGAGGGGAAGGGGAGAATGGGAAGAGAGGGAGGGGGACTAGGAGAGGGAAAAGAGGCAAAGGGAAAGAGGAGGAAGAGATGAGGGAAAGACGGGAGAGGAAGTAGAGAGGAGAGAGAAGGGGGAGAGGAAGGGAGAGAGGATGAGATTGAGGGAGAAGAGGAAGGAAGGGAAGAGAGGTGAGGGAGAGAGAGAATGGGGGGCACAGAGGGAAGGAGGGAGGGAGGGAGGGAGGGAGGGAGGGAGGGAGGGAGAAAAATGTATCTTCTGAGATAATTAACATCTGCAGGTAAAATGCTCTCTAGAGTTAGCTTTTTCCACTATATCCTGAAAAAGTCTAGATAATAAACTTGGACAAGATGCCTACCTTTGAGGTGAGACAAATCCCATACTTAGTTAATAGCCCCAGTGGGGTTTAGAACAGAACAGTTTAGTTAGAAGTGACCTACAACGATCATCTAGATCATCAACAATCATCTAAATAAGATATAAACCTATTTACATTGGGATTTCAGAATCTAATAATCTATAAACTTTATAATTATTATAACTGCAACTTCTGTGTGTGACACCTAGTACTGTTTTCTCTTAAAGCTTTAATTTGCATGATTAACATTTTGAATTGTTATATTTTTTTGTTTTAATTTTTTTTTCAAATTTATAGTTGCACCTACACTAACACTAACCAAAAATGCTAGAAGAAATTTTTAATAGAAATTACTTTTAATAGAAAAATAGTTCAGGTCTTATAACTTTATATGTGTGTCAATCTCCCAGACCACTCTTCCGTTCTTTCACACCCCCATCAAGTCAGCAGACAGAGCACTTGCCTCACCTCAATAAGAAGGTACATTTCTTGTCTTCTCAGAATTGTGTCAGCACAGGAATGAACAGGGCAAGAGAATATTTTGATCACACCATCACATCTGGACCTTTTAGTTAAAAAAAAAATAAGACCCTGCGATTTAAAACCATAAATTTCTACCAAAGCATTGCATTTTTTCACACAGTAAAATCAGTAGTCTGCATGCCAGGTGACCCCCTTTCCTCTCTCTATGTGCTATAGCCACAGGCTGGAACACATTGACTCCCATGAGGAACCAAAAATTCTCCTTTTGCTATTGGGAAAGATGATGCATTGTGGGTTGCTTTTCTCTTTTTGTGCACAAAAGAATATGGGGCAGCCAGATTTGCATAATTATCAACCCATAGTGGAAGTGATCAAGTAGTCCTAACAAAAGACTCTAAGACAGAAGCTGCAGAGGCAGACAGCTCCTAAAGAAGACCCTAAAGGAAGACACTTCTGGATAAAGAAAACATATTTTCTTAATGGAAAACCATCTGGTATGATTTTTTTCCACCAGTCCTAAAGTCAACTAAATATATATTCAGAATTACATGTCAGCATTTAAATAGTACATATTATGTACCATAAGATATTAAAAAAATATCCAAGCAAATTTCCTTGTATTCAGAACAAACTGATAAAATGACAGAAGCAAAAAAACAACTGAAAAAATTGCCTAAGATCTGAAACTGCATTAAATGAATGTCATTAGCTTGCTTTATTTAGAATAAGCATGTGTGACAAAGTATACAACCTCACAGTACTCCACAGAAGATAGCAGTAACAATCTCCTAAAAGCCTCAGGGCACAAGCTTTGTTTGCAAAATTACTCCTCCCTGTCAAAGTCTGTCTCACATTGACTGCAGGCTCCTACAATGAGATCAAGATTAACCATCATGAGCCAACACTTTCAGTGCTGTGAGTCACAGATCACATTACAGACAAGGACAACTGTAACCACATTACTGAAACCAGTATATCAAATCTGGTCCACAGGTCACGTCTAGGCCAACACTCCTAAAGAAATATATACTGAATATTACTGTTTCTAGACAAAGCTTCAAGGTATGAAGAAGAAATTAGAATAGGGGAGAGCTATAAAAAAAATTTTAAAATAATAATAAAAAAAAACCCTAGTGTGAGTTCTCACTAGTGAAAATAAATTAAATGAAAACTCAGTAACCATAGCACTCCAAGCAACAACCAGGAGATACAGCTAGACAGAACTGTATTGTAAATATAAGGCTACCTGAGCCAATTTAAGAAAGCAGCTTAGCTGACTTAGCATATTTCTCAAATGAAAGCCATTAATAAGCCCAGCACACCTAGGCTAGTCTTTTCCAGTACATAAACGGGTCTGTTTAAAGGTAGTGGAAGCATCTACACTCTGCAATGTTAATCTATGCCACATGTAAGAGAGTGCTCTTAAACAGTAGTGTGCCCATGATGAAAATCAGACGGATCATGCTTTGTGGTATAGATCTTCATAAAAAGATTTACTGTTAGAGCACATATTGGCAAACAGTTCATTTTAATGAGACAAGAAACATGGCAGAAAAATGAAAAAAGCATCTTATTCCTGTGCTCTCTCAAAAAAATGCCTCAATTTTTTTGCTTAGATGCTGGGTGTTCCTCAGTTACTTCTTTCACAAACACTTGTTTTACCAACTAAATTCCCTGCTTGGCCCAAACATATAATCTTGATGTTGAAGCCTTATGATGAATTTTATTATGTTTTCATTTTGTTACACTTCTGCAGTGTCCCAGCACTTACATAGTGAAGACACACTGATGCAGTTAGATTCACATTATATTAGGAGATAACATGAAATGACAGTCATCAGGCTATATTAGGTTGGTAATACTGGGATGGTGGATTAGATTAAAACATGATTATAACAGTAGGAAAAAAAAATTAACCCTTTTCATTGCTTTTACTAGTATTCCTTCTTGAGATTAATGTCAAAGATGCTTAGAAAACTGGATGGGCATGGCTTGAATCTAAATTTTAAAATCCTACCATTGTTCATGACATATTTAGAACAGCTTAATATCAGCTACCATTTATCCACACTCTAGAAAGTAGCAGAGATTAAGAAAAGGTCAGAGAGCATCAGAGATGGAGAATCATTCACAAGTATTCATCTCCAAAACAGCATCTGCAATGGCTGAATGAGCAAATTACTTTATGATCTTCGGGACAAACCAGAAGAGTCTTCTATTCTCTGTGGTACCCCATTTATGACAGGAGCTTCAAAAACATTGAGAAACCATTTGTGGATCTTTAATCCCTGTATGGATTTACCACTTGATCTAGCAGGTGGTGTCTGAGAAAAACCTTTACTAAGTTGCAGTGACCTCTAGAGCCACCAAGCAGCCTATAGACAAGACAAAAATAGTATCTGCTGTGTTCTTTGAAAACTGATAATCAAATATTACACTACAGTAGGCAGATATGAAATGGGTCATTATCATAACTAGGGGAAAAGAGAAAAGTGATCAGTTAAATACACATTTTGATCAATGAATAAACACATTTGAGTCTACAACTTCCTATGAAAACCTGTGTTATTTCTATTTAAAAACTAACAAAATACATGTATTTTCAGCTAGATGCCAGAGGATTAATAAAGCTGCTGTCATGCTAAATGATGTCTGTTTCCAAAGCCTTCTAAGAAAAAAATAATCCTTGTCCCCAAGTCCAATAAGCTGTGTGCAGATAGAATTTGTGTACGTGCATTTCCAACAGAGTTCAGCATACTCTGCCATACATTTACCACAGTGGAATTCAAACCATTTTAAATTAAGCCTTGTGCTAAATTCATATGCTATCAATACGGCTTTCTCAGAATGAACATACAGAAGTCCACTATTTTTATCTTGTTTACTGCATTTGTAATAAATTTACATGCCCCTGTGTGTGCAATGATTACAAGGACAGCTTATGAGACTGAAAATTGTCACTTCACAGAAAAATGGATGCAATAAATAAAATTTTATGATCAGCATCTATGATCTTCTGCTTCCATTTAACTTTTCTGTAAGCAGAAAGCTTGGGTGGTCATTATCTAAGTGCTAAGGTTATGATGTTCTTACAATAATTCTACCTTCTGCTTTCTTTACATTTTGTATTAATAAAGTCACTGATATTCTAGTACCTAAAAGAAGTTTGCAGTCCATTTTATAAAAATGGGTCTCAGAGACATATAAAATGCACATATCAATAAAATGGCTGTGTTGTAATCTTGCGAAGTTAGTATTAAGACGTATTTTTAAATATTTATACAGCTTCGTCTAGAGTATACTCATGTTAATTTCTAGTGTAGTTTATGAAAGCTCTTCAGGATTAGAAACTGCTAACTTGTAAACAAGTCTATTAATAAAGTTCAAGGTGATTACAGTAACAACACATAAATATGAGGAAGGTGATGTGCAAATATTAATGATTTACACTAAGTTGCACTTGTAACAGTTGAAAACATTGTTTTCGGTGATCTAAGATTAAATCAATAAAATAAGAATTATGTCTAGTATTGTGATGCCTAACTTGTAACTGATCTGTTATACTGGAAAATAAAACCCAAAGTCAGGTGTCTAGATTCTCTACAAAATGCGTAAGAACAGCTGGGAGTCAGAGAATAGGAATCACAAAGCCCAGTACACTGAGTGCAGAGTCACCTGAACCAACCCGGAATGTCTGTCAACTGCTCCACCTTCATACATGCAGAATACACAATCTTAAACATCTATTTGCGATACGTGTTAAAATTATATCTACCCTAGCTCAAGAAAACGAACAGCCTGAAGAGAGCAACTGTGGTGCTCTTCTTCAGTCCCATTTTACACCCAATGTCCCAGTGCTTAGCATACCCAAATGAAATGCGATACATATGCTCTAAAATCCTTCTGTCGTCTTGAATCTTCATTGGTCACAAATATGTGAGAGCTACAGGGCTTTTAAACTCTCTTGTTACTGAAGAAATTCAATTTTGTACAAAATAATCACATACTTCTTAATCTATAAAGGGAATTAAAATGAATGCATGACCTAGCTGCTAGGGTATACATCTGGGAGTCTCAAGGTCCAGATTTTCTTACAGTAAGAATGGTACAGGGATGGCAAAACAATTCTGATGTGGTTTTATGTGGAGCACTTTGGTACCATCACTGACAAATTTGGTGGTTTTCAGTTCACTCAGAGTTGGAATCAGGGTACCTAGATGACTTGATGGGTTACAAATTAGGCATTTCCATTGTTAAATTGCAGCTGAGCTGAGCAGGTGAGGAATTATCCTTGAAAGTGGTATCTAGAAACCTAGTCCCTTTGAAGACAGAGGCCCTTGGCTTTGTCTAATGTAAAGTACATCTTTCTTATTACATAAGTGTCTAAAGTCTACTAATTCAAACATAATTTAAACTTAGTAAATCCCTACAAATAAAATCACCCAGACAGGCTGCTAATTATGAATTAATATCTTTTTGGTTATACTTGTGAGAACAATCCCTTGCATGATTTTGGGCCAACTAGCATTCTCCCAAACAAATCTGAGCTATCATTTGGCAGATAGGAAGTATTCCAGATGGTTAGTTTGCATATAGCCAGCCTGGTTTGGAAGGTAAGAGTTCTTGTAATATGGGCATGGGTCTTAATGTCAGAAAACAGTCCACACATCTTTAATTTGCTAGTATAAATGTAGCCAATGAATGCAAATGAGTTACATGGATTAACTGCAGATAGAGTTACAGGATTAGTTTCATGGCATTGTGGCCATGCCTTTAATATATGCAGACCACAATGCTGCAATGGACCTTTGTTGTATACCAGCTGTTGTAAGTTCTGGCAGTCCTCCCAGATCTTTGGTCCACATTCCCTTCTCTTCTTTGCACCATGCCTTTTGCTCTTAATTCTTGTAGTATATACTATCTGCAAAGGTTTATCCTACAAGGAGTGGCTAGCAGTTGAATTTTCCAGACCAGAATTAGGTTCACAAGGATTATTATATGTCAGTGGTGCAGGCATACAGTGAAATTGGTAAAGGGTCAACATGAGCAAGCTGATTAACTAGTCTAAAGCACTGGGAGAAATCAATAACCATAATAAAGCACAAAAATACAATCTTTCCAAAATGAAGCAACTGGGAGCTGATGTGCACTCCTACTTCTAAAAATTACTTTCTTACATAACACCAGTTCTTGGCCCCTTTGAAGTGCACAGTGGTCTTGTGACCTCAGTTTTATCATGGCTAGTTGAAAACAATGTCATGAATTTCCTAGTTTTGCTGATGTTACCAAAATTACCTGGTAGGCCAAAATGACACCATACATAAAAAGCATACAAAACCACCCTACCTTGGAATATCCTTTATTATAGTTTTTTTCCCTGCCAGTTTCAGTATGTGATTTATAATGTTGCACTGGAATGCAGTGATTTGCTTTACATTGTAATCTCTAACATTTAGACATCTGTTTTCCATACACATTGCAGTAGTGCTGCAAAGACAATTGTTTATCTGTTCTCTTTGAAGTGAAATGGTCAAGGTCTCTGTCTATATTTACGAACAGAATTCTAGACAGAAGTACTGTTCCTGAATCTTTGCCAAAATCTACTATAAGTGGTGCTCACAAATGTAAAGTTTAAGATGAGAAAATTGTTTTCTCTAAGAATTGGTTATTGTTGGAATTAACTCCATGTCCAGCTCTGTTGAAGCGTATGTGTATTAGTAAGCTTTTTTTTTACAGCTTTGTAGGTCTTTTGCAAAATATATTTTTTCAGCAGATTTTTAATGTTATAATATTCTAAAATTGTATCAAGCGTGGCTAAATCACATTTTCTTCACAGGAGATAAGACAGTGCTAAGAAAAATAAGTACTAAAATGATGTAATTAGTCAGTATTCATGTAAAGTAATTATGTGTTCAAATCAGCAGGTATAAATTACATTTCTACTTTTAATTTATCTAGTGATTTAATTAGGTGCCTAATATTAGGTATTTAACTGAACACAGTGGGAAAAGGAATGTTTTAAAAATTGGCAATTCTGTAAGGTTGGTGCCCGACCAATTACAATACCTGAAAAAAACACAGAGGAGTAAATCGCCATTTTCATGTTCTACCACCATGAGGTAACTAAATTAATCTAGCAGGTATGTTGTTGTGAGTACAAGCAATCCACAGATCAAAGTTGCAGCTCTGAGGAATTCTTCTGGATAAAACACAGGTGTCAGACTACAGTGGGGGCCAATCTACTGGTTTTGCATACAGAAGCTAGCTCAGAAAAAAACTGGCAGATTTCAAAGAGTCAGAGGACTTCATCTTACATAGATTATGAGAGTTAATGACAACGGGTTACGTGTTGGTACTTATTAAACTTATTGAGCCCATTTTCTTCTATTAATAACCTTGCAAGAGGTCAGAAAGCTTGACCTCTAAGATGCATCATTTGATTGCAATGAGGTCAGGACATCTAAGACCTTTGTGAAACTGGTGCTGCTGTTCTGATGTACCCAGAGACTGACAGCGAAAGCTAGAGACAAGAGAAACTCAGAATTTCTCTTCTAATAATTGTTTTAGTCCAAAATCAAAACCTAAAGTCAAAAGATCTCATAAACTATTATTTCAGGCATGTAAAAGTAAAGTAACATTACCACAACACAGAATTTCAGATTCATACTAAATAAGATAGTGTCAAAAAAACTTCAATAAATTTTGCTGTGAAAAGTATGTCAGATGGGCACTTTCTGATGAAAAACTCTGTTGGGAAATGATTCACCAAGCCTATCAGAAATTAAACCACACATTTTGAGTTTAGCTATTTTTTCTTACCTCTTATGTTCTACTTTTGATAGATCACCAGTGAATGGCTATGTTTAAATTTCAATTAACATTCATAGCAGCTTCATAAATGTGTAGACTGTGTAAGACTGCAAATAGAGAACAAAAGGGGAGGTACGCCACACTTAACAGTTGTATTTTTAACTGTCTTATTATAAGTTCATCTACTGTTTTTTTGTTGTACCTGTTGCAGGTGCCCAGGTGCTGGCTGGGTTCTGCCGCCGCTGCGGTCTCCGTGAGGGGAGGCCAGGCCAGGCCAGGCCAGGCCAGGCCAGGCCGGGGCCGCCCCGCGCCGGACACAGCCGGTTCCAGCCGGCTCCAGCGGCCCCACCGCCGGGCACGGCCGAGCCCCTCAGCCACGGGCGGGCGCCTCGGGGAAAGGCAGCGAAGAAAGGGCACAAGGCTGCCCGGCGGCGAGGGCTGAGGGGGAAAGTGTGAGACACGGCCCTGCGAGCCCCGAGGGGAGAGCGGGAGGCGGGCAGCAGGGGCTCCAGCCGCCCCCCCGGCAGCAGCGATTCCCCCGGAGAGCCCCCGCCGGAGCAGGGGGGTGGCTCCGGAGGGAGCTGCGGCCTGCGGAGAGCCCGGGCTGGGGCGGGGGAGCAGCGGGAGAGGGCAGGGAAGAGCTGGAATGGGCTGAGCGCAGCCCCCATTCCCTATCCCCCTGCGCCGCTCGGGAGGAGGTGGAGGGGAGGTATAGGACTCGGAATGAAAGAGGCGGTTGAGGCTAAAAAAAAGGTGGGGAGCGGGTGGAAGGAAGGTGTTTTAGTTTCTGGTTTTGTTTTTCACAATCCAGATCTATTTTAATAGGAAATAAATTGAATTAATATTCCCCAAACTGAGTCTGTTTTGCCCACGATGCTAATTGGTAAGTGATATCCCTGTTTTTACCTCGACCCACAAGATTTTTCATCTTATTTTCTCCCCCTGTCCCGTTGAGGAGGAGGAGTGAGGCAGCGGCTGGGCAGGTGTCTGGCAGCTGTCCAAGGTCAACATCACACTTGGAAATAAATCTTTGGCAGAAATTTTGAGGCAAGGAAAAGAGTATCTCAGAAAGTGATCAGCAAATATTGCTTGAGTTCCTTCCATGTTCAGACCTCTTTCCCTTAAAACTTTTTATCATATCTCTTTCCTGTTTTAATTTGCACCACAGACAGTGGTACTTTGTTGGTTTAATCCATCTATTTGTTTTGTGGAGGTTTACATGAAACATGCGTTCAATAATATCATTGTGGATGCTTGTTTGGGTGGAACCACAGATCAGTTGGTGGTAATCGTGACAATATGTAACATGGACCACTGGCTGCATGACAGCTCTGTGTTTACATGAATCTTCCTTTACATCTAGAGGAACGAACTCCATGGTCTAACAAACTAAAAGTAGACCTTTTCTGCTCTAAGAACTGAATTTTTCAGATTCACATTATTGAATACCAGCACATTCTTCAATACATCATGGCACGATCAGTGTCATGTAAAAGTCCTATTACAACTGCTCCTACTAACAAATACAATCTACAACAGAACCAGTTCAAATCTGAATTGCATTGACCCTTTTACATGGCCTTTAGAACAAAACAGTAAGTTTCAACTGACCTGCCTTCAACTGCTCCATCCTATCTGCTGTTACACAATCTAGAGAAGGCAAAGAGATGATGACCTCAGAGCAGTTAATTTAGATCATGTAGAAATCAGAGGAGAGATGAAAAAAAAGTCTTGTTAAATTAATATAACTAAGGTTATGAGACAAAGTATTTTTCAATATTTGTGTGGTTTTTGTATTACCTGAAATATATGCTATGCCTACCCCTGATTAGTCCCTATATATTTCTAGAATTAAATTTTCTTGTCATCATGTAAGACAAAAGAACAAATTACATAAAAAACAAGTGGAAATCTGAGTAACTATTATCAGAGTATAGCCAAGCTACTGCCAAATATACACAAAAAAACAGGCTGGGGGATAAGGGTGAAGTGGTTTTACTTAACAGTGCAGCAACAGAAAGAAGAGAATTTCAGAGCAAAAAATTATTAGAAATCATTTAAAAACCAGTGAAGGATATTCTGTAAGAAACCTGTTCATCAAACTGTAATTTTATACATGCTTTTATGTATGTAGTGTAGTGGGAACGCAAGGGGAGAAGGATTGTTACAGAAGCTAAAAAGCCTGAAATGCAAGCAAACATTGTCCTGCTTGTATCACTTGGATAGTCATGTAATGTGAAAAACATTCCACCTGCCCCAGTTATTTTCGGAAGACTCCTGTAGTTCATACATCAAAGGTGCCTTGAAGGAGCATGAAAATATGGCACTAACATAAGAATAGATTCTCCAAGTCTGACGGATCACAATACTATGGGCAAGGTTCCTGCGTGCTTGTCAGTTCATGTCTGCCAGGGCTTTGAGTGTGGGCATTCCTAGACCATGTTAGGACATTTTCAACTAGTTGAGACAATTCAGTACACACCTTAATCTCGGCTTAACACTGATGAGTAAACATATTTATGCTTTCTTTGATTAACTCATATATAAAGTACACAAGGTGAGCTTTCAGTCCAGGCAAGGCATAAGGGAAGTTATCTGTACAATCTTATTTAGTTTAGTTATGGGACTGAACCAGCAAAAGACATTAGAAGAAAAGTCTGAAAGCAGGGCTCATCAGCAAGCTGACATGGCAGCTAACTAGAAACATACTGCATCAAATAAGAAAGACTGTTAACTTTCCAGAGGGACCAGGACACAATTGTTTTACTGTCCTTGTATTGGTAAAGCTATGCCACTATGTAAACTTTGCAGTACATACAGAAATGTTATTTTTTTTTTTTATTTTGTCCAGTCTGTCCACTCACTTAATGTAAAAAATATGTAAGTAGAGGTTATCAGGTATGGCAGTTACACTTCCCAGCTCCTGCACTCCACCAAAACTGCCAGCATAAGGAAAGGGGGAAGATGATGCTCACAGCCATGAGCCATGATGCTCACTAATTTCTTTCAAAACTTCAGGAAATGGAGAGAGGAAAAATGGTGCAACTCTGATGCTGATGCATAGGTTGATGGAATTTACTGCTGTTCACTTTACAAAGTTCCACTTTACATTTTGGGAAAGTGATCATTGAACTTTCTGTTCCCAGATGACCCTTCCTCAAAACCAGAAAACATCTTTTTCTTCAACTGCTCCCAGCTGGCAAAAAAAAAAAGTGAAAAAACTACACTCCTGAAAGATCCAAAGCCAATCATCACCAGGTCAAAACAAAGGGAAAAAAGGCATGGTACTGAAAAACATTGTTAAAATGGTGAAAGCCTGGTTATTGTATGCAAGTTAACATAAGTTCCGCCAGACATTTACCCTTCCGTTTGGAAGCATGGTTCCACAAGGCAAAGAGCAAAAAGAGTTTATTTATGGGTTAAAATGTTTGAGATTGAAGGGCACTGGTTACAAAATCTGATCCAAGTTCACCTGTCAGAGTTTGTGTACAGTCAGTAAAACCAGTATTTGTGAAAGGTGCTAAACTACTGAAGTAATAATCTACTCCCCTCTTCTGTATTCTCTGATGAAATAATCTGTTTAAGAAAAATAACACTTTAAGAAGAAAATTACTGTGTTTATTCCAGGGATTTGATTTCAGGGCTGTATCAATCAGAAATCAGTGATTGACCCTTCTATACTAGAGAATTCTATACTGCATATATGACCTATGTGACATTGAATCTGTAATTCGGTACTTAGGAACCTCATCTAAAATTCAAGGTGTGTTCTGATTAGAAAAGTGATCTGGGTTTTCTAAGATGTTCCAGCCACAGCCTGGGTATTTGCTGTTCTCAGTTCTACCACTGTCTCTTCCATATTGAAAGAAACAAATATATATCCTTCATCAGATATGACCTTTTATTGAAAAACATTTCAATTGACAAATTAGAATTATTGGGTGGGAAAGAAGTTTTGGTCAAAAAATATCAGCTTTAAATGAAGGAGGCCTTCAGACAAGCTGAACTCATAATTGGTTAAATATGCAAAAAATTCAAATAATTGTTTCTGAGATGCCAGAAATTCTTTGTAAGGTCAAATAAATATTTTCAAAATAACAGAAATTCTTCACAATGAAAATATTTGGAATGGAAAAGCTTTATAATTTATACACAGACATGGAAAGAGATACTACAGTCTGAAAAGCTTTGCCAGAAAGTGGTGGATTTCCTCATCATATTCCTACCTCTTTTAGAAACAAAATAATCAAGAACATATGTAATATGTTCTGCTGTCCATCGGGTTATATAATCAGAATTCCAAATAGTTTTCTTTTGGGGTGAAGTATAACAGGAACAATTGGCTATATCTGTTCTGCTAATATATATATATATATTTTATATATATATATATATTATATATATATAATCTGAAACATAACTACTACACTTAACTACTGGGCTTGTGTGACTTAATGTGAAAACAGAAACAGATCAACAGAAGTGATGAAAGGCTAAGTTCAGTTTGGCAAGTGGTAGTTTTTAAACACATAATTAGGTATTAGCTTTGCAGCCTGAGTGACCTGCTTTGCATTTTTGTCCTTATGTGTACTTTCCCATCAGTCCCTTTTGTCATCTCCAGGATGTCATCTGCCAGGCTCAGTGTATCAATTACTTGGTTTTCAGAGAAAGAACAAAACAAAGTGTACATCTAGGAGCTTAGCTTTTTTTGTTATTTAAGAAACAATTTTATATGTAGGTTTAATATAAACGCAGTTATTCAGGGAGGGTTTTTTTCATACGTGGTAAGGAAGCATAATTCAAGAGAGGGGTACATGAAGAACTGTTTCATTTTACTCTTAAAACAGCTTCCAGGGAGTCATTTCATGATAGTTTACCCATATGCTGCTGTAATCAGTGGCCCAAAGTATCTGACTTCACACCTGTTTTGCCTAGTGCCAATACATTTCCCAGGGCAATCATCATTATATTGTGTATCAGAAGTCAATGTAATCTTTTAACACAGAGGTGCAAGTCCAATAAAAATAAATGTTAGACTCCAACATTATTACTTGATTAATGCTAGCATGACAAAAGCAATTTTGAAAGGCAAAAAAATTCTCAAAACCCTTTTTTTGCTTTATGGCTCTTGGAACAATGGGGAAAAAAAAAAACAACACCTTTCTAAAAAGACATTTTCAGTTTATGCCACGTAAAGTATCAGCATAATGGAAAAATTCCAATAATGACCTTAGATATAGACAAAGAGTTTGTTCTCATAGTGTACATCATCCGACTCTGTACTTAGCAAGATGATGAAGATCAAAAAGATAAATGTATTTTCTTATGAACAAGTTCATGTTTGTGGTCAGCAGATTAGGAAAAACCTTCAGTAACATTGCATGCTCATCTTTAGACCTTAGGTTATATGCAGCAACTTTGACTGAGATTTAAAAAGTATGAATGATAATTAAAGGATTTGTTTGTTCTTCAACATATGGCTGAGTTTGCATTGAAAGCATATCACCGAATACGTCATTTCAGTTTTGTCACCTTTTGCACACAGTATCTCTCCTGAGCACTTCTTGCCTGTCAAACATGAACATACTTCAGCATCCCATCTGAGGAAGGCATACAAAAAAAGACAATGTTACAAACATCCAATTACCAGAATATAGGGTTGGGATTTGTTTCAATGATCACTACCTAGCTGTGAATGTTCTCTGTTCCCTGTGTGCTGTCTCTAAGCATTGGCTACTATCAGGAATAGGATCCTAAGCTAAATGTAACTTTGGTCCAGTGTACAACAGTTGTTATGATACATATGTATTTATAAACACACACATACATGTACAAGACAGACATTTAAGAAAATATAGATAATATAACAGACTCTATGGGCCATCTTAGGCAAACATATTCTTTTTGGCTGTTAAATACAGCCACCCCAAATGTGATTGTAAGCTCAAAATCCACAAAAAGATGGAGGTGGCTTCTTGAGGAATAAGTGTTAAGATTTAGATTTTTTCAGACCAAATTTAAAGTTCAAAAATGAACCTTTAAAAATCCCAAACAGAGAGACAGAAACACAAGCAGCCAATTGCCTCAGAATATCAGCTATTTCCTGCTTACCATATTATGGAGTAGCACAACCCATTGGAATTCTTTAACAAAGAGGGAGTTTCCCTCATATTCATCAAAATCATTCCTGGAAGTCATTCCACTTCCGCAAAACCCCCAGAAAACCCAGGCAGAGCTCCATCAGAAACTTGTGTGCCAGGCATGACTTAGTATTTTCTTGACAACTGACCTGCACATTGGGTAATTTGAGCTAGGACCCCTTGAGTTTGAGAACCAGGGCTGCCAGGCTTTCCTGAAACACACATTCCTTTCATCAAAAATGTTTTAAACTCTTCAAAAGCATTTTTCAGCTGGATTTGATCCAAATCTGCTCTCTGTCCATTATGCCCTGGGACATTCAGGTCTCAGTTATTAAGTGCAACAACTGTCACTAACTTCCATATTGAGCAGGTCCCCTGGTATGTGCAACTTGCTCTAACCCTGCTCTTTCAGGGCCTTGCTGCCTGACACTCATACACAGGAGTTTCCCATCTGCCCTCCATGCTTGCTGTTTTTCTCTCTCTCAGCATGCCCTCCCATTTTTCCAGCATAGTGTGCTCACTTTCCCCACATCAAGGGTAAAATTTCCCCACTCTTCTCCAGCTATAGAGAGCCTCACCTGATCCAGAGCGTAGCAGTCTATATGATCATAACCTCTCTCTGTTTAAAGTTTTATTTTTAAGTGAATACTGGATTTTTTTCCATTTATTAAGGTTATTTTTGTTTTAAAACTAATTAGGGATATAGCTTTGCTTTCTGCTATACAGCGCACATTTTAAAGAAATTATACTACTGGTGAAAAATGAAGATTGCTAACTGGGGTCGAATATCCTTCATTGTCTTTGCCTCTACTAACCCAAGAAAATTGACAGCCCATGTAAGTAAGGGCATATTCACACACTTCAGAAATGGATAAAATAATGGAAGCTATGTCAGAGTGAGTCAGATACAGTCTGGCAATACAATACCAGGATCACACTGCATTAAGAAGGAAGGCTAAATAGCCCTCTTTTGATGACTGTCCTGATAGAGCTATACTACACTCAAGATTAAGTTAAGAGCTTTGCACAGCACATCGACAATGGGGAGTTATCTACTCAAGACTGAAGTGGCTCAAACACCTCTGGTCCATGGTGAAATATACACTTTCCCCCCTGCCCTCTTCCCACAAGGCCAAGTCAATTATTTAAATTAACATCTGGCTATCATGCCACAATTACATACTCCTTCTTGTCACATGGCAGCTAAACTTTGTGGGGCTTTTCTCTCTCCCCGCTTTGCCTTTTTCTGTATTATTTCCTGACCTTGAAACTTCAGCAGGAATTCAACTCCTCCCCAAAATGGCAGACTTGCATCCAAATCTTGCACTGCCAAGGGTCTATTTCTGAATCAAATAAATGTTTGCAACAGCCTTCCTTACTCTAAACTGCCCAAGCCTTTTTTAGACTTCATTGGAAACAGTTATCATCTGGTCATTAGTCCCACTGCTAAGGATTAGTTACATCTGGATCTGACTCCAACTCTATTAAAGAAGTCAGTCACCTGCCAACTCTTTTCACAAGCAGTGAAGGACTAAACAGCTAAACAAGTTCATTGGATCAAGTTTGTTGTGAATGGGGAGGAAGAAACAAGGGAAATCAGTCCCTGTGCTTATTTTTCAAAGTTAAAAGGATTTTAAAGAGTTACAGGCTGAAAACAGGATAAGTTTGCAGAGTTGCATTAAGCAGAAAAATGTTTAAGTTGGTCATCAACTCATATTCTTGTGGACTAGAAGTGACTAATTATTCTAGGAATGGAAAGTATTTAAGTGATCCCTTACTGTTAAAAGTGATGTGCTTGTTTACACTACCCTATAGAGCCATATTAAAATGAGATGTCTTAAATTACCAAACACTTCTTAATGTTATCACATAAATAAACACACACTCTCACTCCATTTGTGTGTAAATATGTATATGCTTAATAGTATTACATTCCCTAGCACATCTGTGCTTTTTTTTATATAAATAAATTTTTACGTGTAGCTTGAGGACTTTTGTTTTTTTCTAGAATGGGTTTTGCAAAAATACAAGGAAGATGAAGATATGGCTAGTCTTAATAAATTAAGACTTAATTAAAAAAATATTAAGCTTAACAAAATTAATAAATTTTGTGCTCAAAAGTGACTGAGACACTTTAGAAATTGCCCTAATCAAATATTATTATTTGCTCTGTAGTACTTTGATGAAGGTCACTTCATTTTATTTTACTATCAGTTACCCTGTTGAACATAATTCTGGTCCTAATGAATACCACAGGCAATCCACCTTTCCTCCATAGGCTTTCTAACTGTAAAGTAGAAAAAATGATACTTTTTTTGGAAAACATTCTAAAATCCAAATTCTTATCAGTAAGGTACTACTACAAAGTTTACTGTCTTGCGTACTTTGAATCTGCGGCTGGGATAATTAATGAACTCCAATTAAAACTTTAATATATGATGAAGATCTATATAATTGTACATGCACACACAGACACACCAAAGTTTCCGAGAACAATCTCCTAGTTACAACTGTCAGCTGAATCCTTACTTACTGGAAGAAAATGTGCTGAATCCATTTACTCATCTTTCTCAATCTGTATGCCATGTCAATGAAATGTATACCTTCCTTAATATGTTAAGACTATGCTTTCCAATAAATTAGGCCTTTTCCAGAAATTGATTAGGCATGTTGAATACATTTCTTTTTGAAAGACTTTGAAAGACTTTTTTTCATAAAACATATATTGCATCATGTAGCCCACTTTAAGTGCCCTGACAAGAACGGTGTGCACCTTAGAGTATACCTGTACAAAAAACAGTCACTGGATTTCTAAAGGTATTAACTTCACATTACGAATAAAGATCCGAAAAATATACTGCTATTTTGTTATTTGAATGAATGATGGAGGATAATGAATAAGTAGGTGAAAATTTAAAAGAAACTAAACTTTCAGCTTTCCATAGGATATTAAAAAATGTATCTGCAGAAGAGATTAAAAAATAAGCAATATTGCATGAGTCAAAAAATTCAGGTAATGTTATCTCCAGTAACTCTAATTCTGATACACTTTAAAGAAAATAATATTTTTAATGTAATCAAATACTATTCGCAACTTGAAGAAAGAATATTCAGAATTAAAGATGATCTTGCTATTAATCTAACAGTCTTCAACAGGAGTGTATCACATTTCTGAAACAAATGCCCAGTGTTTAGCATAGCCAGGATAAGCATATTAACATTCAGTTTATAGAAATTTTAACTTTATTTCTTAAATTTTCTTGTAAGAATCCCAATTCTATAACAGACTATTGTCTTCAACAATGGAATCAATCATAGGATAAAGAATTTAGATGTCAAGAGTGGAAATAAAGGAGTCCAGGGATTTTTATCTGTTAGCCTTTAAAATGTAATGTCAGAAAGACCAGATAATGGCTCTCTTCCCATTTGTGGCCAAATCCCAAAGGCTTTTTGTCATTCCAGGAGTCTGCAGCAGGCAGAAGTGAAGCTTTGTTGGATCTTTGCCAGATTTCCTTGCATCTTAATGTGGATGTAATTGTAGCATCTGCACCAAATATGAAGTTCAGTTTAAAAATAAAACATACAAGGTTTAAAAATCTATCAGTATTCAAAGACACTTAATTTTAAAAAGATCCATGTCATTGACCTTCAAATGTTGATATGAACATGTCTGCGTGTATGTGTGAGAATATCTGGATTGATTTAAGCCTCCTATTACCTTGTTTATGCAACAAAACTTCCACTGCCATAGCCACACTGGTACAGCTATGTCAATGAAGATCTCCAGTGTGAACACAGGACATGCCATGAGAAGTAAAATGTCAATGCAGTTACATTGCTCTATGAACAACAAACACACACCAGCTTCTGTTAACAAAGACACAGGCACAGGTTTTGCTGGTAGAGCTGTGATATCCATATGACACAGCCACATATTATAATGTGCTTCTTCACAGAGGTTTCTCCTTGCTTTTAGTGCAACTTAGTAGTGAAGACCACTCTCTTACAATTCTCATTAACAATCAAATCCTGGCCCAGGGATCTCCCGTGGTAATAATGTTGTTTCACTACAAACAACTGCATTTCTCAGTTACCAAAAATTCTTAGTCATTCAAATGACTTGAATTTAAGCAATTTCAGCAGAAGGCAAATGAGTGGAAAATAAGCTTTACTCTTCCTTGGGAACAAAATGTTGAAAAACAAACTGTCTAAATAAATGGCAACTTCTTTGCTCAGTTCTAATGCAAATTTGATGAAAACTGCTAATTGTCAGAAACTTTTATAATATTCTGACTCAAGTTTTCCTAACAAACTTTGCTTGCCACTGTCACTTCAAGCACTTGTTCTAACAAATACTTAAAGGTCACTCGAAGTTTGTGCTGTACTGCATTGTAGAACATCAAAATGTCACACCACCACCAGCCTTTTGGAGTTGCATGATGATATATTGGCACAGATCCACAAAAGTCAGTGGAACTATTCTAATTTATACCAGTTGAAGACCTAGCTTTCATGGCTTAAATTGAAATCAGATTTCACTTATGACTCTAATTAAACAAAAAGAGTCATAAAAACCTGACAATTACAGTGGATTATTTTTCAGGCCAAAAATGCCACTGCCAGTTTGGCACATAGGTAATCTATTTCAATGTCTAAAACCATGGGCCAGTGACTCCAACACTCTGGAACTGAGATTATTTTTTTCTAACCACAATTTTAATTCTTTTAAGAATACTTCAGTTTTCAGGACCCAGTGGAACAGAATGAAAAAAAATTAGAACCATCTACACTTATTTTTTCCATATAGTTTCACACTTCTTTTTTCTTTGGACTCCCACTGTTCACTGGAGTCAGCACAGACACAATTTTGAGGGATAGATTTGAACAAATCAACATATGCCATAAGACATGTCATAAAACAACAGCTGATGAAACTGCAAGTACAGTGTAAAGATTTGTTTGCATCTTCAGCTCTTATTGCTCAAATTCCCCAAGTTCAATATCAATGTTTTGGTTGTTTTTTTTCTCCAGAAGATACTCTGAACAAAGCATTTCTTAGGGTTAGTCAAAATCTCCTTAACTTGAATTTTTAAATGTTTTGTGTAACATTGTATTTTGTTACACAAAACATTTAAAAAATCAAATCAAGTTAGGGAAAACTTGGCTGGTTTACCCATGCAGGTGAGCATTCACTCAGAATCAATGGATCTCATGCACACTGTCAAGTAAATGATACCTAAGATAAGATATAAAGTAGGAAAGGTTTGGCTACCTCGCCTGGAGAAGATATTATACTCTTTCAGCTTTTGCATTGCTTCAGGTGCTCAGGGATTTTTCTAATTTTCTCACAAAATGCTTTGTTTCATCCAGGATAATTTATCAAAACTTTGGCAAGGAAGGATAGGATCAGAAGTAATTTTTACATGTAAATTTGTGAGGTTTGCTAAATATTCTTGATAATGACTAATAATTCTATTTTGACATTATCTGGTAAAGTGTTTACATAATCAGTACATTTCACATTAACTGTGCTTTACCTCTGAATATGTGTTTGAGCATTTATTACACTCTTCACATACATAACCACTCTCATTATCTTGAAGCACACAGTTATTTGTGTGATGGATAGGTTTTTGAATTGCAGGACAAACTGTGTTTGGCCTTGCTGAGGATTCAGTCGCTTGTTACCACACCAACTGATAAAGTGCTGTTTTTATATACTTCGCAACAGTTATGTCTGAAATAAAAATATTGCCATAAAAAAATGAAGATTAACACTTAAATAACCTAAATTTGAATGTAAAAAGGAGTTCTATAAAAAGTGTTTAATTTACATGTTTTTCAAGATATTTTTAATTGCCTCTAATTCTTCAAACTAATACAAACAGCTACCATCCAAACAGAAAAACAAAACAGTTTCAAAACTCTCATTTTGATTACAAGGAGCCAGGAACAAATAAATGAATAAATTAATAGGTAAACACTCTGGGGTTTAGATTTTTTTTAAGAGTTTTTCGAAGAGTTTAATTATTAAAAATAGTAAACTGTGTCAGTTTGATTCTCCATACAGTTCTGTGATTCACATTCTTAAGAACTACTCATTGTCCATTTTACTAAGAATACTGCATACTACTATGAAGAACCTCATCTGTTAAAAGTCATTTGCTGGTAGAGGTTGCAGTACTTAAATTCAGCAAAGAAACACAATGTGGGAAACTGAAGGGTCAATAAACTTAAATATGGGTGTGCTAATGTCCTGGTTTCAGCTGGGATAGAGTTAATTTTCTTCCTAGTAGCTGGCATAGTGCTGTGTTTTGAATTTATGATGAGAATAATGCTGATAACACACTGATGTTCAGACACCCCAGGCCATCAAGGAAGAGATGCAACATATAGATGGGCTCATGATCGAGGGGTGGGCTTGCTCATGGACACTATTACACAGGTTATCCATGAATGTGAAACATGTGCTGCAATCAAGCAAGCCAAGTGGTTCAAGCCTCTATGGTATGAAGGATGATGGTTGAAATATAAATATGGAGAGGCCTGGCAGATTGATTGTATCACACTCCCACAAACCCACCAAGGCAAGCACTATGTGCTTACAATGGTGGAAGCAACCACCGGATGGCTGGAAACATATCCCGTGCCCCATGCCACCACCCAGAACACCATCCTGAGCCTTGAAAAGCAAGTCCTGTGGTGATATGGCACCCCAGAAAGAATTGAATCAAACAATGGGACTAATTTCCAAAACAACCTCATAGACACCTGAGCCAAAGAGCATGGCATTGAGTGTGTGTATCACATCCCCTGTCATGCACCAGCCTCGGGGAAAATCAAATGATACAATGGACTGTTAAAGACTACCCTGAGAGCAATGGGTGGTGGGACATTTAAACATTGGGATACACATTTAGCAAAAGCCACCTGGTTAGTCAACACTAGGGGATCTGCCAATCAAGCTGGCCCTGCCCAATCAAAACTTTTACGTACTCTAGAAGGGGATAAAGTCCCTGTAGCGCACATAAAGAATATGCTGGGGAAGACATTCTGGGTTACTCCTGCCTGAGGCAAAGGCAAACCCATTCATAGGATTACTTCTGTTCAAGGACCTGGGTGCACTTGGTGGCGAATGCAGAAGGATGGGGAAGTCTGATGTGTACCTCAAGGGGATTTGATTTCATGTGAAAATAGCCAATGAACTGAATTGTATGTTGTTAATTGTCATATAATACTGTATGTCATCACTTCTATGGTTGCTGTATGCCATATCAACGGTATTACAGTAAGAATCACCCAGATTAATGAAGAATGAACTTTGATGAAACCAAGCAAAGTGCTCGGAGTGCCAGGAGGAGCTGTGCTTCAGTCCCAATCACTTCCAAAGCAGCTCGAATACCTTCATATGCAGCCAGTATCTCTTTTTCAGTTAGAGTGTAGTGGGCCTCCGATCCTCTGTACCCCCGACTCCAAAACCCTAGGGTTGACCTCAAATCTCCCCTGGTGCTTTCTGCCAGAGGCTCCAGGTAGGGCCATTCTCCCCGGCTGTGGTGTAGAGCACATTCTTTACATCTTGACCTACCTGGACTGGCCTGAGGGCTACTGCATGAACTATCTCCTGTTTAATTTGTTCAAAGGCTTGTCATTGTTTAGGGCCCCATTTGAAATTGTTCTTCTTCTGGATCACTTGATAGAGAGGGCTTATGATCAGACTGTAATTTGGAATATGCATTAGTGATATCAGTTGTGGCATACCACTTGGCTGCCTTTGCCTCCAGTTCATATTGAAGTTCTAGCATGTCCAGCATGGCAGCACTCAGCAGTGGCGTGACTTTGTTCAGGCCACGATAATCTATTGTGTCACGAATGCAGGTTTGTGAATCCTGCTGATTATGTCGATTCACTATGAATGAGTGACTTTACACAGTTTGATTTAGTAAAGGTTAGAATTTACTTGTAGCGAATTGCAGAATTTGATTATAGTATTTTTAATAGCACTCAATCATCAATGATTAATAAAGTGATTAGACAATATTGATCAAAACAGTGACTTAGTTACAGATTCGAAGATGGCAAGGTTCACTCTATTACTACATAGAAGCACATAAAAGAGAATTAAATCACAACAAGTTAAAATGATTCATAAAAGCATTGCGTATATATGGAATAAAAGCAAGGGCGGGGGGGGGGGCCCTCCTGTTGAGTCACGAGTTTTAGACTAGACCCCCTTGCTTTCTAAACTCCTCAGAGAGGAGCCGAGGTGCGGCTGGGCCCACTCTTAGTCTCAGACTTGGTCAATGGTTTAGGAGAGTAATGCTATAAGAATAGTACAGCAATATAAAACTCCTTTTAAAATTAAATCATACATCTACAAAACTACTTAAATTGATTCATGCATGCACACTTACAACTATAAATGCATATATGAAAATAGTATACCTGTTAAAAATTCCCCTCGAGTTTATTGAAATACTCATGTCTAATGCCTTGGCATTTCTCAACGGGTGGGAGTAGAGTTGTGAGAAGTGAAGAATATCAGCAGCCCAGGCTCCGTTGTCGATCTCTGGCAATGGAGTTCTGGTGGCAGCAGACTTTCGGAGTCTGCTAGTTTTCGTTGACTCTGAGAGACATTTCGATCAGAGGGAGATGCTGGTGCGGCCCGCGGTGGTCCAGGAGAGCTCAAAGGGCCTCACTTAGGACTGCCATTTATAGGATTGTGAGATGATTGACTTTAATCACCAGTAAATTTCCATCCGAGCCACAATTCAGGTCGGCTTGTTAGAATTCCAGCAGTGATGATACCACCCTGTTTCAAGGCTGTCTGGGGTAGCTGTTTGTTCTCGTTCCCCTCGTTAGCCATAATATGACTCTTGATAAGAACAGAGCCGCTCTCTGCTCCAGCCATGTAGGAGTTTCTGGTACAATTAAGAGGCGCTTAACTGACCAACTTGCTACACAAAAGCTGCGGCCTGGAATTCCTGAGATTGTAAAGCAGACGAAGTAAAGGGGAAAAACAGAACAGAAAAAAAAATGGGGGGGGGGGGGGGGATGTACCACCACATACTGTTAGTCTCCACTCTCCATTAGACCTTCACGCTGGCCATATGGGACTGTTAAAGGGTGAGCAGGTCTTGCTGATCACTCCCTGGCTCTCCAGTTGACGAATCAGCTTATGGATGGGAATCAGGGAGTCTCAGTTGGTGCGATATTGCTGCCAGTGCACCATTGTAGTAGAGATCGGCACCTGTTGTTCTTTGACCCTCAGCAACCCCACACAGAAGGGTCCTTTGAGAGACTGGGCAAGGTAGACAGCAGTGATGGAACCAGAACTGGCTTCAACATGCAGCAATCCAACACCGCACACCATCTCTCTTGCCCTGAAAGACTGTTATGATAGATGGAGACCTAAGTTGTGGACCAAATGAACTCAACAGATGTTTCAGAGGGATGGGCCATAGACTAAGGGAATGATATCTATGTGTATGTATCAAAAGACAGAAAAAGTGGTGGTGGTTAATTGGAATGTATTGGAAAGTGTAGGACATGATGTAGATGGTATAGAATAAGAGTGGATGCTGTCCTGGTTTTGGCTGGGATAGAATTAATTTTCTTCCTAGTAGCTGGCATAGTGCTGTGTTTTGGATTTAGGATGAGAATACTGCTGATAACACACTGATGTTTTAGTTGTTGCTAAGCAGTGCTTACACTAGTCAAGGACTTACCAGCTTCTCATGCCCTACCAGCAAGCAGCTGGTAGGGGACAGAGGCAGGGTAGTTCACCCAAACTGGCCAAAGGGATATTCCATACCATATGACATGATGTTCAGTTTATAAGCTGCAGGGAGCTGGCTGGGGGGCAGCGATCGCTGCTCGGGCACTGGCTGGGCATTGGTCAGTGGGTGGTGAGCAACTGCATCGTGCATCACTTGCTCTGTGTATTATTATTACTACTAGTATTTTACTTTATTTCAATTATTAAACTGTTCTTATCTCAAACCATGATTTTTCTCACTTTTACTCTTCCAATTCTCTCCCCCATCCCACCAGGGCAGAGGGAGTGAGCAAGTGGCTGTGTGGTGCTTAATTGCTGGCTACGGTTAAACCATGACAGCTAATTTATTCAAAGTAATGAAATGTCCAATTCTTCTTCCCTACATATAATTCTGTTTTCATTCTAGTTCAAACATTTGTAGTCCCTATTCATTGTTATGAAGGAGTGACTGAAGGATGAAAGCTAATTGACAGAATAATATTGGAGTGAGGAAACTTTTCTTAATTCTATATATGAGGCTATGGGAAAAGAGACAGCCTTCAGACTTCATCTATGTCTTTGGAGGGTTCCTTTCTTCCCACCTTAGGAACTACATATGCTGTTGTTCAGCATACAGACTTTTAAATGGAATTTTTTCTAGTAAATGGCCTTCTCTTTACTTTGTCTCCTGAATACTGTAAGGCAGGACTGGCTAGCTTGCAGATTGGATACAGCAGGTTCAAATATTTCACATAATCCTGGAGAAGTAATAATTGTTTACTCCCAGCTAAGCCTGTTTTTCTTTCCTAAATTTCAATTTAAAGTAATGTAAACAGATCCAGAATATTTGCACACTGCTCTTTCAGCCCCTGAGACAAATACTAAGGTTACTGCAAATATCTCCTGCCATTTCTTGGAGCAAGATTCTGCCAGTTCTCTTTGTGATACTCAATAGCACTCATGTAGCAACATAACAGACCACGTGGCTTGCCCAAGAATAGAAGGTTAGTTATTTCTTCTTTTAAAGATCACTAAAATTAAGATATTTACTTAAGTAATTCAATAAATATTTAGGATTTGACTTAGCACAAATGAGGCTAGTAACTGTATATTTCATTACTAGTGATAGAGCATTCAGATCAAGACTAAGTGTTTTCATATTGGCTGTACTGCAATGGATAAAATTTTACAGTAATAAATCTAGTTCCAGCAATGGTATCAGCAGGCTATGTATCATAGGGTTTGGTCTTGTTATTTTCACATTTGCTGCTACATTCTTGTATCAAAATAATTTAAAGTTACTAAATTCTAGTTTACCCCACCATAACTTGTGTGCTCATACTCTTTGTATTCATATTCTTTGTGAGAATGTATTTTTATTTAAAATTCAATTTTCCATTAATTAATTCAAATGTGAAAAAAAAATAATTCTTGAGCAGTGGATAAACTGTTATGTTAGTATAGAAAAAGCTGTCTTTGCATGAGAGTGTTATACAAGTGTGTGAACCTGGAAGCAGAAGAAAGTGTAATGCTAACTTGCAGTGAGTTTTACAGGATATCATATCAGTGTTAAAACTGAACAAGCTTGCAAAGTTTTTTATTCACATGTTCTAAACCTTTCTCTGAAATGGCTGGAGCTTATTTGGCTACATTCCATTTTACCACTATTTTTAACATGCTTAGAGCCCTGTGGTTTGCAAAACCTGTCAATAGTGTTCTAATTGACACAATTCTGAGAATACAAGGAAAGGAAAATTCCTAAATGCAAATTCTGAAGTTCACAAAGATCAGGTCTTTGGTACAAGGTTGAAAGCAGACTTTCTTATTAACAGCTACATACCAGAAGCATTCTAGCAGCTTTGCCTTCTTAAATACTTATATGTTAAATTTTCTTTTCCTTGTAGCTAATTCAGAATTTCATTAATTCTGGGTAGAACAATATCAGCCAACACAACAAAAAAATGTTTCTTTTCATCTCTGAAGTGCTATATTCTTTTATATATCATCTGACAACAACAACAATTCTACAATAGTATTTTAATAATTACTGAGACTTGTCACTACGTTTTTTTTTTTCCAAACAGCTCCTCATTAAGTAGCTACACAAAGTTGCAAAGCAGTGTTCACTTTGTTTTCAGTGTCTTGCAAGGGACATTTGTATTCTATCAGCACAGTGTGTGGAAAAGAGAAAACCTAGAATGTAGTAGGTACTTTCTCATGTTTATATATTTCTCAGCTATAATACAATAATGACTCCTGACTGATTAAAGTATCAACAAAGAGACAACCAGATGAAACTCAGCTGTAGTGTCAGCTGGGAAGTTTGTCTGTCTTCTACTGAAGTCTACAGAAGCTTTATTTCAATCTACATGACAGTAACACATTAAAATTAAAAATCACTTAAAGTCTAGAAATAGGTTCTGTAACAGAACTATGAAACCATAGTCTGATAAAGCATAAAAGTGAATTAAGCTTGTTCTATCCTTTATCTGTCCTTATCCTTTATCTATCTTTACTTACAAGAAAGATCATATAAAGAAAATGTCAGATGAGATTGCAGCGCAAGAAAATTGACATGATGCTTAAAAGGACCATCTGGTCTCTGAAGTTCATGATGCTAATGTTCTTTCTGCTGGCCTTCTGAAATCCTGTGATTACATTAGCTTTCATATAAGGAAAAGGACAAGGTGTTTCTGTTTATAGTTAGAAGAGAGAAAAAAAAGAGCTTAAAGCACTATCGAACAACATATCAAAGGAACCCAAAATATTTAAAAAGAAGTTTGGAATGACTAAGATGGAGAATACTCTGAATACAATGGGAAAATTTAAACTAAATTCTTAGATCTTACAGAAAAGTAGTTTTTCAAAGAATTATTAGGCTGAACAACAAGGAGAAATTCTGGCATATATAAAATCACTCATTGTTCATTTAATTTTATCCTTACCCATTTAATCTTAATCCTACTGCTATGCATTCCAAGAAATTCATATCCTATAGACTTTAAGGCTTTGCCCAGCTATGACAACTGTATCTGCCTCATCAGGAAGCAAATATTAAGTAATTTTTATTACTATAATTTATATTTCTATAATTAACACAGCTCCATTTTAAAGATCCAAAACTCCTTTCAAGTTTTTGCCATTAAGTCCATGCTTATAAATGTCAAGTATATCAAGTATATTTAATGATACATTTTTCACCATAATTTCTTTGAGGGCTTTCTGGAAAACAAACCAAAACCCAGCAAACAAACCTCTTGGAGAAAAAGCGACAACTGTCAGATCAAAAGTCTTTGTGGAAGGAGTCCAATGAACCCGAATAATAGCATTGATAGTTTGCAATAGCTTCCACAATAATCACCCTTAAAACAAATGGCCTTACTTACAGAAATAACAATGTAAGGAAGAACATTACAGCTGTGTGCTCACACAACAGATGAAAACTCTAGACAGATAGTGATGAATTTGAGCTAGGCAGTTATAGAATGAAAGTATATTTGTCTCTACTAAGATGGACCCTGTTTTTTGCGATTACAAATATGTTTAAAAGATTCTCTATTACACATGTAGTGGCATCACTGTAAATGAGTTGCCTATATTCATTATGTAATTAGGAATGGTATCTAAACCCAGTAAGTAATATGTAACTTTCAGTATATATTTATATGTGGTGGGTTGACCCTGGCTAGATGCCAAGTGCCCACCAAAGCCACTCTATCACTCCCCTTCTCAAACGGACAGGGGAGAGAAAATATAACAAAAAGCTCGTGGGTCACAATAAGGACAGGGAGATCACTCAGTAATTACCATCACAAGCAAAACAGACTCATCTTGGGGAAAATCAGTTTAACTTATTAGCAATCAAACCAGAGCAGGGTAATGAGAAATAAAACCAAATCTTAAAACACCTTCCCCCCACCCCTGCCTTCTTCCTGGGCTCAACTTCACTCCCAATTTTCTCTACCTCCTCCCCCTGAGTGGCACAGGGGGACAGGGAATGGAGGTTGCAGTCAGTTCATCACACATCATCTCTGCCGCTCCTTCCTTCTCAAGGGGAGGACTCCTCACACTCTTCCCCTGCTCCAGCATGGGGTCTCTCTGTCACGACCCAAACTGGACTGTCCAGAGAGCATCATGGAGGTTCTGTGATTCCCTTGGGCTAAATTAAGGTGAAACGACACCAAACGACCAATTAACACTTTATTGACAGTAAACACCAACCTGAACTTAGAAAGCACCTCGATATGCAGGGGATAAGGGGGACCTCCCGATGAGTCACGAGGTTCAGAATAGACCCCCTTGCTTTCTAAACACCTTTCCAGAGAGGAGTTGAGGGGTGGCTAGGTCTAATCTTAGTCTCACATTCGGTCAGCGGTTTACGTGAATAAGGAGGCAGCCTGACCCAGGAAAGCACCACAATAAGCAACGTGGGTTCTAATCCAAATACTTATAAAAGGCAAGGAAAAGGAAGAAAGAGAAGAGAGAGACAGAGATAGCCACCCTTGGACCCCGTGATGTCGACGATAACTGGGGCAGTCCTCCGGCGCTGGGCGCGCTGCTCTCAGCATGCAGGGCCTCCGGCTGCGCTGGCAGCGGGGGAGGCCAGTCCGGGGCAGGGGTGGCAGCAGCGCGGGGTCCTCCGGTGGTTGGGGTGCGCCACGTGGCTCCTCGAAGTTGTGTCTTTGATAGTCCAGTCGTCACCTCTAGTCTCGACCCCCTTGAGGCTTGTTCCAGAATGTTCTCCATCTTCTGAGCAGGTGCCACTGGGGGGAGGGTGGGGTGGGGATGGTCGCAAGGGGTCTTTCGGGTGGTCGTGAGCCCCTTCCTCAGATGAACTCTGCATGACCTTTGGCCATCAGAGGGCAGAACAGCTCCACACCAATCGGCTTCTCACCTGTGGTGCTATGCAGACCCCAGTTTATCACTATGGAGACCTTCTCTTGTCTCTTTGCAGACCTTAACTTGCCTCACCACAATGTTTGAGGCATTAACTCTTTTAGTCCCTGACACCCTCCCATGGGAGACAGTCCTCCACGAACTTCTCCAACATGAGTCCTTCCCATGGGCTACAGTTCTTCATGAACTGCTCCAGCGTGGGTCCCTTCTATGGGGTGCAGTCCTTCATGAGCAGACTGCTTCCCCGTGGGTCCCCCACGGGGTCACAAGTCCTGCCAGCAAACCTGCTCCAGGATAGGCCCCTCTCTCTCCATGGGTCCACAGCTCCTGCCAGGAGCCTGCCCCAGCATGGGCTTCCCACAGGGTCACAGCCTCCTTGGGCACATCCACCTGCTCCTGCATGGGGTCCTCCACAGGCTGCAGGTGGATATCTGCTCCACCATGGACCTCCATGGGCTGCAGGGGGACAGCCTGTCTCATCATGGTCTTCACCATGGGCTGCAGGGGAATCTCTGCTCCAGTGCCTGGAGCACCTCCTCCCCCTCCTTCTTCACTGACCCTGGTGTCTGCATAGTCATTCCTCTCGCATATTCTCACTCCTCACTCCAGCTGCAGTTTGTGTCGGGTTCATTTTTTTTTTTCCCCCTCCCTTTCTTAGATATGTTTTCCCAGAGGTGCTACCACTGTTGCTGATCGGTTCAGCCTTGGCCAGCAGCGAGTTTGTCTTGGAGCCAGCTGGCATAGGCTCTATTGGACATAGGGGAAGCTTCTAGCAGCTTCTCACAGAAGCCAGCCCCATAGCCCCCCCTGCTACCAAAACCTTGCCACGCAAACCCAATACAGTATAAGACCACGTCCAAATCCCACCAAATCAAGTATTTCTAAACAGTCTAAAAGAGCTATGTATCTAGATCCTTTTCTCAGGGCTAATGCTTCCAACAACCTCTATGTAAATCTTTCCCACTGAAGCATGGTCTTTAGTCTGCACCTTTTACTTACGAGCATAGTACCTTGATTCAAAATAGCTTAGGAGATCGTACCTACTGGGACTCATTTTGATCTTAAGATGCAACACATATGTCTTTTACCTTTTCTACTCCGCTTTCTGCTACTAAAAGGAAGGCCAGAACCTCCAAGGGTCTTGATAATTTCTGTTCCTCCCAGGAAAAGTACTTCTTGGCCCCTAAGAGTACTGATGACTAGGTAACATTCACATCATCAATTCCCTCCAGAGTTAGATAGTCAGTTTGACTGCTTTGTACACTGACTGGTTAATGCATAGCTACATTCAAGCAAGGATGTTCTGTAGCTAATGATGTCAGAGGTTCTTCCAAATTAATTAAACTGCATGACCCACTTAGGTAAACATCCCTTTTACATTCAGTGGAGATAAACCTTTTCTTTGCTGTCAGCAAAAAAAAGGCAACAATAACATAAATTCAGCACTTTTTAACACTTTTTAAACTCTTATTTAGCTTCCTACTACTACTCCTCTTCCCTTCTTTGTGTCCACTAATGCTCTACTATCCCCTCTGCCTTCCAGTCATTCCTATCCTTTTAGTTAACTATCTAGTCCTCATTATATAACATGTCTCTTTGGATCTCGTTTTTCTCTTGTGCTGGTTTCTCTAACCTAATGACCTTTTTTTTTTCACTGGTTTCTCTCTAATTACCTCTGTCGTGCCCCCGTTCATTATTCCCTCACTCAGTTTACAAGGACTATTACAATTTCCAGTCATATTGTCACTTTATTGGATCTTTCCCTTATTCTCTTACACAGATGTGTATCACCTACCCATCATGTACAAACTCACCCCTTTATCTATTCTCTAATAATGCCTTATATCTCATGCTCTTCCCAGTCCTCTCCTTTTTGTCCTTTTCTATCTCCCTCCATGTTATGAATCCAATGTCTGGAATGGATTGTCTCTTTTCATTTCCTAAATACTTATGTATGTGGACTTGCCTCCACATACAGAGAACCTGTTTCTCTCTGTAACTCCACTTAAAACCTTTTCTTACCTATGTCTGCCAAAACACAGCTCATAATCAGAAAATAAGATGTGGTATGCTGTAAAGAAATGGATAAGTATATCTTACTTTAGTATGTTTGCCTACACTGTGCTGCATAGTACCAATTATTAAAATGAAAGATACACTCCTCTAGCCCATCTGTTTCTTAGCTCAGCTTTTTTTTTCCCCTGCCCACAGCCAGATCATAATCTAATGGTCATGCTAAGAAAAACCCACAGGCACTGCTGGTTGCCTCTGATCTGTGTTTGTTTATAATTAAAGCTACATGAAATAAACCGAACCTTGCACTTGCAAAAGCTAGGCAAATGCACATTTTAATATGCAGATGTTTATTATTTATTTTTTGTCTTTGATAGTCAACTTTTAAAAAAGAAGTTATTTTTTATAGTTCACATTTTTATTTTTTATAGTTCACAAGAAGTCACAGTCAGTACTGTTTTATGTAAGTAAGATCTTTGGAACACTTGAAGAGGAATTTGGTGCCAAACTCATAAATCACTTTGAAGTGAAAACATTTTTTAAATTTAAATTCATTACTTTTTTTTTAATGTTTTAAACACACAAATCAATCAAAGTCATTTATGAGAACTACTGGGTGACTCTCCAGATAGAAGAGATTTGCATGAACTTAGCACAAAGAATTTCTGGTGTTTACTAGAATTAATAGAATTTTTTAGCTTTTCAGAATTAGGACAGAAATGCCAGAAGGCCAGGAAGCCTTGTCAGAGTCTTTGTACTTCCTGTTTCCAATCAGGCTGTAAATAACACAAGAGCAGCATTTTAATTGTTGGATTTGTGCAAATTCTGTTCTACTTATGGAAAAAAAATAGAAAGTGTAAAGCTTTTCTAGTTCTAAGGAAAAAAAGGAGAAAGGTAACACAGGTTTCTCTAAGAAAGATATGCACATTAGGTCATTAACCTCAATACTCTCCTTCCAGAAGGAGACAAAAAGTCCTATAGACTTATGGTTAAGGACAAACACTCTTATCTGTGACCTTCTTCATATAAAAAAGTTCTGCTTCCATATTCAAATACAAACATTGAAGATGAAGGTGATTAGATGAAGTGCTTCATTAGTGTTTGAAACAGGTGGTAGGAAACAATCTGACCAGAGGGAAAAGGAAGCACCTGTTTTAGGTGGACTTCCTGTTTTAGGTTTATGACTGTTCATTTAACTCCTGCTCAGATTTTGGCTAACACAGCTTATGCTAAAACTTGATGTATGCTGGGAGCAGTGCCACTAGGTCAAAGCCAGAGCTTTGACGCAGACAGGACAGGTGGCCAGACAGAGCTAAAGAGCCATTACACAGCCATTGCCTCCTGCAAAATTGCTGTCTCCTGCAGTCGTCATCTTTCCATATTGTTGGTCTGGCAGTTTCATCAGAATCCACTAACTTGTGGAAATGGTATAGGTGAATCCTCCAAGCTGGAAAGTATAAAACTTCAGCTTACCCACAGCTTTTGAGGTGGGTTGAACAGCAGCTGGGCTGCTGAAGCTTTTGTGCCTCCTAGTGTGATACAGGGGATGCCTGCACTGTGATGAAGAAGGACAGATAAGCACTCTCACCTTCAGCTAGGTAACTATTTTGCTGATAGGTGCAGGAGTTATAAGTTGCAAGTTGTAAGTTATCAGTTGCAAGTTATACATTAGAGAGTTTGCAAGTGAGAAACCTCGTGACCTAAGTCATGAATTAGGGAATTCACATGACAAGCTAGTCATGAAAAGGGGATTGAGCCCTTTTTTGTCATGTTTGTTTCCTTTCTTAATGAGCTCATAAACTAAAGTTTAATTTGCAGAGTATGTTGTCCTGTAAATTTGAGAGTTCCAAATGGACTGTGGCAAGCTTATAACTAGTTTGCACCTGTGTGATTGAGAAAAGCGAAGAAGCCTGAAATGTATAATTTGGAAAAAAAAAAAAATTATCAGCAAGTGATCTGTGTTGTATTAGCATTTTTCAAAGAAATATAGAGAATCCAACCTGGAGTCAATTCAGATAAAAATATTTTAGTCAGATTAGTTAAAGTGAAGGAAGGTCTGGCTTATGTTTGTTTGCATGATGAAGCAGCTTGTTTTCTTAAGAGTTTCAAAGTGTTGAAGCAGTTGTCTGGACTACCGCTTTTTACCATGAATTCTCTACATCATCTCTATTTTTTCCTTAATCCACCTTTTATAATATTGTATTGCTAATGTTTCCACTTTTCAGCAATACCCATGACATGGCATCAGCATGAAATTTCTGAAGCAAACAAGTTTCTCTGAGAGTTCATGGTACAGAGAGAAGTATTTTCTCAATTCTATTTTGTGTGCCACAATACATAACCTTAATGCTTTACCATAGATTTTTCATATATTTTTCTTGCTTAATTTTTTGTGTTAAGGCTGGGGAAGAGGAGAGAGAGCAATAGAAACACACACTTTTAAAAAGATAAAAGATAACAGCACAGAAGGATGTTATGTATCTGAAAAACTAGCCAACCAAAGTAGGTGCAACATTTGTGGAAAAGCATGTCTACATTTAAACTGGTGGAAATAGGGTGGTAATTCCGTTATAATCATATGACAACAGGCATGGGCTAATTAGGACCCAGTAAGGAGCTTAGGCCAGAAAACAACATAGCATTGAAGCCTGCATTTAATTCCTACTGATTGCAGTAAGAACTTGCTGGTTTTGAAGCCCTTAGTTGACTGAAGAGAGAGATGGGTTGCTGGTGCTTAGTAAAATTGGGATGGATTTTAGAATGTGCCTAAACTTTATGTGAAAGACCAGGCAGTACCTTTGAATTCAAACTGTCTAAGAGTTGAAGATAACAACATTTATATTTGGATTTATAGCTGGAATAGCAGCAAGTTTTGTTTTCCAGTAATACAATTAACTATCAATGAAAGGGACTAAGCTCTAGAAAGTTTTCCTTTATATTTTCCTCATTCCTTTATGTATTTGAGGTTTTATTTTTTTGTTATAAATCCAGAAAAGGTGCAGAAACTAGTCTTTTGTAAATTCATTTTCCTCACAACTGTCTTTGTTCCTTTCTGTATCTACCAGTACACTAAATTTCATTCCTCATATTTAAGAGAAAAAGGCTGATTTAATCAGCCTCCTTGCCTAAGGTTTTCTTTTGCTATAATTTCCACTATAAGTGGAAGACAATTCAAGGGGAGGAGAGGAAAGGAAGAAAATAATATTTCTTTTTGTATTGCTGAAGGTATAAATTTAAGTCAGCTGAAGTAATTCATCACCCTCAGCTAAATGTAACAAGCTGGGTTTTTTTGTTTTAAGAAAACCATTTTCTTTCAGCATCTTAATGTAATACTAATTTTACATTTCAAAATTGTGTTTCTTCCAGCTTGTACCTACATTTATTTTTGAATAACTAAGTAAAAAAATCCCCAAATACAAACAACTTAAAAGAAGCTGTTTCTTTAATAGGAGACCCAGCAGCAGAAGTACTATGTTCAAAGACAAAACTTGCACTAATTCACTTCAGCTGATCACCATCAAGTTAAAATACAAAAAGTAAAACAAACTCTCAGGTGGCAGATCCACATATCATCGCTCGGCAGTGATGCTGAGCACTCATTCCCACCTCCTATGTTTACAAGATTACACTGTGAACTGAATATGGGAATTAATTTGATTTAAAATGTTTGCTAGGATTTTCAGGGGATTCTTTCTGAAGTTTTCTAAAGCCATTTTGATTCCCAGTTTGATTGTCTGCATCACCCTTCAAACAACTGGATATGCACAACTGTGGGACAATTTTAGGAATGTGAATTGGAATAAGAGATAACAGGAGATTATAAAGTAGAAGTAAAACTCTTCTGTTGGTATTGCTGTTTAAGATAGCATGTCACCGATACATAGCCTTAACTGTGTTCTATTCTCATAAGAAAGACCTACTGATCTAAAAGAGTGATTTACCCTGCATCCGACATAAGACTGGAAGCCCAAATGTGCTGTGCATGGAATGTTATGAATTATGCTTTGCCTTGAAAAAAATACAAATAAAAATAAATTCTGAAGTCACTGTAGCTATTCAAGATACTTTGGTGTCAGCAGACGGCTTTTGAGCTGGGACAAGAATCCTAGGAAACATGGAATGTATAGCTAGATAATGAGTATCCTAGGCTCTGTTTTGTTTCAGTTTTAAGGATGAAATAATCTGACTTCTGTATTTAAAAACATTGGAGAAGATCGCTTGAATAGAGAAGATATCTCTCTAATTTTTTTCTTATATTTTTTCCTGAAGGAGTTTGCTTAAAAGAGTTCTGTCTCCACTGGTTTTTATTTTGCTTTGAATCATAGAGTCATTTAGGTTGGAAAAAACCTTTAAGATCATCCAGTCCAACCACAAACCCAACACTGCCAAGTCCACCACTAAACCGTGTCCCTATGTGCCACATCTACACATCTTTTAAATATCTCCAGGGATGGGGACTCAACCACTGCCCTGGGCAGCCTTTTTCAATACTTAATAAAACTTCCAGTGAAGAAACTTTTCCTAATATCCCATCTAAACCTCCCCTGATGCAGCTTGAGCCCGTTTCCTCTCATCCTATCGCTGACTACTTGGGAGAAGAGACCAGCACCCACCTCGCTACAACCTCCTTTCAGGCAGTTGTAGAGAGCAATAAGGTCTCCCCTCAGCCTCCTTTTCTCCAGGCTAAACAATCCCAGTTCCCTCAGCCGCTCCTCATAAGACTTGTTCTCTAGACCTTTCACCAGCTTTGTTGCCCTTCTTTGGACACACTCCAGCACCTCAATGTCTTTCTTGTACTGAGGGGCCCAAAATAGAACACAGTATTTGAGGTGCAGCCTCACCAGTGCTGAGTACAGGGGGCAGTCACTTCCCTGCTCCTGCTGGCCACACTATTCCTGATACAAGCCAGGATGCTGTTGGCCTCCTTGGACTAGAGAGTTAAAAAATGAGTTAAAATGAGTTAAAAACCACTACAGTCCTTTTTGGTGCCAAATGTGGGGCATGAACCCATGACCCTGAAAGGACTAAAAAGGACTGTTGTGGTTTAACCCGGCAGGCAGCTAAACACCACACAGCCATTTACTCACTCTCCCCCTCCCCACTGGGGTTGGGGAGAGAATTGGAAAAAAAAAGTAAAATTTGTGGGTTGAGAAAAAGACAGTTTAATAGGACAGAAAAGGAATTAATAATAATAATATACAAAATAAGTGATGCACAATGCAATTGCTCACCACTTGCTGACAGATACCCAGCCAATTCCCGAGCAGTTATCACCGCCTCCTGGCCAACTGCCTCCAGTTTATATACTCAGCATGATGTCATATGGTATGGAATATCCCTTTGACCAGTTTGGATCAGCTGTCTTGGCTGTGCCCCCTCCTAGTTTCTTGTGCACCTGGCAGAGCATGAGAAGCTGAAAAGTCCTTGACTAGCATAAGCACTACTTAGCAACAACTAAAACATCAGTGTGTTATCAGGATTCTTCTCATCCTAAATCCAAAACACAGCACTATGTCAGCTACTAAAATTAACTCTATCCCAGCTGAAACCAGGACATCCTTATAGCATTAATAAATACATTCCATTCCTTGAAACAAAATTAACAATTTTCCTTTTAAAATGTCAGATATAGAAATGCACAGTTATGAAATTTGTGTATGTGTTTGACTATTTCATGTACACAATCAAAATAACTACAATACAGGTGAACGTTCTTAATTTATGTTTCATATAGTGAGATAAGATTGTTTAATTTGTATTTGAGAATTTACCCATGAGACCTTTCAACATTTTCTGTTCTTTCTGGAACAACAGCACTCCAAAATTCAAGAGGTACATTGATTTTTTTTTTTTTTTTTTTTAATTCAAGAGATCGCTTGAATTAACATGGAAGAAATGTTGTCACTGACTTCTATTATAGTAATGTCAGAATCAGGTGTTTCCTCAATTTTCAACTACAGCAAGAATAGTGCAGAGTAAGATGCAACTAGCTTCATAAATGAAACATTCTCATCTGCTACAGTAATGTTTGTGAAAAAATATGTAAACAGATCTTAGCTGAGTAATACTGAACAGTTTTAAGATTTCAGATACAGAAAGTATTTTGAAAATCAGAAAAATTCCTGGGAAAATTCCATTTCAAAAGTAGTTTTCATGCAACTTTGACTTTTCTTCCTAGAGATCTTTGTTATAGATCAAAATTATCTTTGAAAACCAATTGATGAATAATTACTAAAATTAGCATATCAGTTAAGGTATAAGGTAGAAAAGAAGCTGACACTTCTTCATAGAAAAATATTTCACTTCGAAATGTTTTAATCAGAATGAAAATGTAAAGTTTCTTTTCAAATATATACATTTAAATTTGATTTGGAAATATTAAAACAACATTGTCAAAACATAGTGTTTCAGCTTTAGTTGAATAATTTAAAATAATATATTCCTATTTCATTTTTTATCTCAATATCCCCACATAGCTCTTGGTTACTTGAGGTGATGTCTAGCACACTGTCAATGTGTCTACAGAGCTTCTGAAAATGGGAGGGAGAATTTTCTACTTTTCCTTATCATATAAGGAGGGTCATGTATTTTAAAGGAGGACATATAGAAATACAAATAAATAATAAGACAGTTGTCAAAATACTTAGTGAAAAAGACATGTTCTTGGTAACTGACTACAATCTCCTGCCTCATCCCTACATATGTGGTGGACCACTTCATCTTCTTTCAATCTTGCGCTTACTCCAGTGACAGTTCTCTACCTCTTTGCAAAGGTAGTATGGATACTCTTGAGAGCGCAAAGTTTGGTTATGTTTTTGCTGTCTTCTTCCCCTGCACTTGGAGAATCTAGCCACAGAACCACAGACATAATCTTGCTTCCTACATTTCCTAATCTCCCGTTTATATTTAATTCAATGAGGACTGTGCGTGCTACAGGCATCTTTTATGGGCCAAATCTTCAATCTGTAGAATTGTAAATGAAGCAGCAGATATGGTAGTCTGTTTATAGGATAATAGCAAGACACAGCTCACACAGCCAGTTAAAAACCTCTACCAATTGACTCATACGCGTCAGTGTAAGGACAATATATTACCTCACCTCTTGTAGAACAAACTTTGTAAGTATGTACAAATAATTTTCTGTAGCCACTGGATTTGTAACATACAACAAACACAATTTTTCACAAATGACTCTCCAGAGTTTTGGGAATTTAGATTTCAGAAAACATATGCATTTGAGAAAACCTAGGGTAACATTAGTATTTATGAAAATCAAACATGGTGGCTATCTGCCTGGAAAAAGGATTGTTGATAATTTAGACTTATTAGTGTTACTTACATAGGTGAAGAGCCTGAATATGACTTTCCCATCTATCTTTTCATAGTGTGGTGTATACTTCATATAAACACACACTCAAATGAGTAAATATATACCCAGGTTTTTAATAGCAGAAAATATTCAAGCCAAGGTAAAATATTTTTGTGGATGGATTTTGGGGATTATATTTTTAAAAAGTACCTTACTGAGAATGATATTGTATTCTGCAAGATATTTCCACAGAATAATTAAAGGAAAGTGGATTAATAAAGACCTGAGGAAAAAGGCCTAAAAATTTGAATATTCATTGCATAAAGTTGTTCACATTGAGCTAATGAATTATGCATTCAATGGTAATTGTATTGGACAAAATATGAAGTATCCTTCACTTTTCAAAAAAATAGAAAAAAAAATTTAAAATAATTAAAACCAAATCTGTATTTTCCAATTATTTGTCTTTCTGAAGGGCATGAAATACATCTTAATTTCTGAAATAATTTCAGAAATAATTTCAGTCTATACGCTATCTGAAACAGTAGACAATTGTCTATTATGACACTGAGTTTTTCCAACATCATCTTCAGATATTTCCTGAAAGGTAAACAGTTGGTTAGTTATGAGCTGGTAAGTAAAACAGTTATACTTTTCCTTTAAGGCTGCATATATAGTATATAGAGTAGAGCTTTAAGAGTTTGCCTGACTGTGACCAATAAAAGCATCTAGATCTAGTTTCTAGATAACATGCATTAATGAGGTTGAGAAAAGCAAGGCTAATTCAATAGGTCTGGAGAAGTAATCTACTATGATAATTAATATGTTTCCTTTCCAGGAAAGAAAGCAAGAAACCAATCTATTGCTACTTGAAGCCAAAGACAACTATGCAGCTTTGTGCAATAATGGTTTTATATTTTGTTGTTTCACCATTCACCTATGTTACAGGCTTTGTTGTGCCAAGCAAATCAACATACAAATTGTGCTTGTGACCTTCAAGCAGATGTATTGTGGCTCTAAGGGTCAGTTCTGGAGAGCTGTTTCCTTCCAAAAGCATGCCAGCATCCATTTGAAGATCATTCTGACCCTTCCAGTTCAACTGAGTAAGGGTAACAGTCCAAGTCCTTTGACTTTATCCTTTCTGGCAGAATTAATCAACTTTCTGGAGTAGGTCAAGCTTTAATTGCTTATCTGTAGTTAACTGAAATCTAGTAGATTCTGGAACTAGCACCAGAACAAGTTCAACGTAGACAACACTCATGACAACTTTTTCTCTTCTACAAGTTGCTGCCTTATCAGCAGTGCAGGTAGAGTGATGCCTTATTTACTTGTTCTTATACTGCTAGAATTAGAAAAGAAAATGTTTTATCACCAGAATTATCTCTTACAGTCTTAGCATTATTAAAATATTTGTTCACTGTATCCACAATCCTGGTACAACATTTATTAGCATGACATCTGGATGACCTGCAGAAATACTGATGTTTCTTGTGTCAACAGCTATGACAGCTACAAAGAGTATGTTGGTACCTCATTTAATATATCACCCTTTGCTTCTGGAAACTTTGAGTTAGTAGTTAGAGATTGTGATATTTATTCTTGGTTTTTATATCACGTAATAAATACGTCCTTTCTGCCTTCCTATGAAAAAAGCATTGGAAGTTACTTTCATTTCATTTGACCCAGAAAACAGGAGCATGCAAGGGATACGAACAGAAAGATTGCCATAGAAAATACACAGCAATTTCCTGGTACTGCTTTTTCTTCTTCTGTTAAACTAAAAGTCATCAGATACCTAAAACTGGTGAGATCAGCTGCCTCATTGGCTAAATCATGTCTCTAATAGAATCAGTTGCAAGACAGAACATACATGATGTTCATCCCACTGTTCTGTCTTGGGCAGTGACAGTAAAAGATGTTATTTAGGGAGAGAATGTAAGCCTCGCCACTAACTTTAGTCTACTGAGCTCATGCCTCCCTCTAATACATCATAATGGATCTGTGGCCCACCAGTGCCCCTAATCACTTCCTGAACATCCTGATACTATCTGACTTCCCAACCTCCTAGAGCAATTGATGCTCCCAAACTCTTCAGCAGTAAGTCTGCAGGGGAGCCTGTCACCCCTCTGTCACAGTGCCACCACACAGCAATGCAGCAGTTACAGTGCCCTGCGGCAGGATAAAAGGGAGCATCCTCTCATGTCCTGCTGGCAGAGCTGGCCCAGCAGCAGCCCAAAGACATGTGAGAGGAAGTCCTTAAGGAACCAGTGGAATTACTTGGAGGGAGCTGAGGGAGGAACATTGGAGGCTGGACGAGGCTACTGGAAGTTCTCTGCTGCAAGGCCAGCTCCCAGCAGGGCCACCTTCAAAGCCCATCGGATGCATGGAAATCCTGCTTCAGCCTTCGGGGAACAGACACCAGGCCCTCAGGGGTGCCCAAGGCTATCAGGCTTTTTCAGCTGGATAGCAGTGGCAAGACCAAGGGAATGCCTTCTTGAGGAGCACTGCAGAGCTTGCTGTCCTCATCCCCTGCAGAGTCAGTAGCAGCAGCTGTTAGAAATGGGATGCACAGATGTTGCAAGGGGTCCCAGTACTTTGGACCACCGATGGGTGTCCTGCCAGGTGTTGGAAGGATTCTTGCCCCCAAGGTCAATCAGGCCAAGGGCCTTTTGCCACTCTTGGAAGCCCCTGAGATAGCTCCATGTTGAGGGAGAATAGGGCTTGGGCATCTCCTGGGAGGCGTGACCAGCTTTTGGGACAAGGAGGCAGGTCTTGCTCACATGCTGAGGGAATGGCCGACCACCAGCGCTGGGGTCAGGAACGAATTTTCCCCTGGGGCAGATTGGCACTGGTCCCCACACGTTTTTTGCCTTCGTCTGCAGCATTGAGCATGACCACTTGTCAGAGTCCATTTTGGCTCCTCCGGTCCATTTTGGCTAGGTTGCTGCCTGCTGCTCTCGCACCTGCAAGGTGCTACTTGTGCCCTGGCTCTCTCAGGCTCTCTTTCCCATTGCAAGTTTGTAGTAGGACCAAGCTCTGCTTTCCCTTGGCTGCATTTCCCCAGGGGTTCTTGCTCGTGCAAAGCAGCCTGTGCTTGGAAGGGCTCCAGGCTTGCTGCACCATCAGGAGGTGCCACTTTTCAGCTCTCCCTGCATGCAATGCAAGCACAGGGCAGGCATGAGAGCGCTCTTCATGCATCACTGACCAAGAAGCACAGCGGAGCAACTTTACGAAGGCAAAAAGTGTGTGTGTCATTGATATGTATCATTCTTTGGAAAACACCCTATGGTGCCACACAGATCTTCTTTTGTGGTTGGTCCTGATCCGCATTCTTCAAGTTCTCACTGTTCAGAAAACAGGGATTGCTTGGCCTATATTCCTGCTGCTACTTTCTGTAGCTCTGTGACTTACCTTTACCAGACTGCAAGTGATGTTTTTTTCAAGCTAAACTGAAGGATGCATCAGCTTGCTCCTGGCTACACATGTGCATTGTGTTATTGCTTGTGAGCACCAGCTCTGAAACAGATTCAGAAAAATAAAATAAAATATAAAATAAAACCAAACCAAACCAAACCAAACCAAACCAAACCCTGTTACCACTTGTAACCTTTCTGATTTGTGTCCTTGAAAGTGTTTTTTGGAGCTGAAAAATCCCTAGCATTTCAGGCAAATAATGGTCTCATCGTTATTTGACTCACAGTGAGAGAAGAGAAGAGAAGAGAAGAGAAGAGAAGAGAAGAGAAGAGAAGAGAGAGAGAAGAGAAGAGAAGAGAAGAGAAGAGAAGAGAAGAGAAGAGAAGAGAAGAGAAGAGAAGAGAAGAGAAGAGAAGAGAAGAGAAGAGAAGAGAAGAGAAGAGAAGAGAAGAGAAGGGGAGGGGAGGGGAGGGGAGGGGAGGGGAGGGGAGGGGAGGGGAGGGAAGGGAAGGGAAGGGAAGGGAAGGGAAGGGAAGGGAAGGGAAGGGAAGGGAAGGGAAGGGAAGGGAAGGGAAGGGAAGGGAAGGGAAGGGAAGGGAAGGGAAGGGAAGGGAAGGGAAGGGAAGGGAAGGGAAGGGAAGGGAAGGGGAGGGGAGGGGAGGGGAGGGGAGGGGAGGGGAGGGGAGGGGAGGGGAGGGGAGGGGAGGGGAGGGGAGGGGAGGGGAGGGGAGGGGAGGGGAGGGTTATGCTATATATTATGCATATGGTTACACATGACAAGCTATGACCTAGGTCTGAGCAGTCCACCCTGGAGAGCAGCTCTCTGCAGTGCAGGTCCCAGGCCCAGCCAGCAGACAGGGGCAGAGATGGGCACGCCTACAACATCACTCAGGCAGGGATTGAAGGCCCCAGGCTGAGCTGAGACATGTCCCCAGGGCCCTTGGCAGGAGATGGTGTAGGTGGGGGTCCCAGGGGAGGCCAGTCCCAGCCATTGAGTCCTATGAGCACCCCCAGGACCCTAGAAGAAGTAGACTTGCACTGCCTATATGCCCTCCTTTAGACATTTACGGTTGGCCACTTTGGAGACAAGAGTATTGGGCCAGATGGACCTTTGCTCTGAGGGGGTACTGTTGTTCTCAGGCTCTTGTGTTGTAGTATGTTTTTCCAAGGGAAACAGCTCAGGCATTTCTAAAAATGAGTACAAGGTGTGCTGGTTTTGGCTGGGATAGAGTTAATTTTCTTCATAGTAGCTAGTATGAGGCTATATTTTGGATTTGTGCTGAAAACAGTGTTGATAATACAGGGATGATTTAATTACTGCTGAACAGTGCTTACACAGAGTCAAGGCCTTTTCTGCTTCTCACACAACCCCACCAGTGAGGAGGCTGGGGGTGCACAAGAAGTTTGGAGGGAGCACAGCTGCGACAGCTGACCCCAACTGATCAAAGGGATATCCCATACCATATGACATCATGCTCAGCAATAAAAATCTGGGGGAAGAAGAAGGAAGGGGGGGGGACGTTCAGAGCGATGGTGTAATGGTAAGTAACTGTTACACATGATGGATTCCTGCTTTCCTGGAGATGGCTGAACACCTGCTTGCCAATGGGAAGTAGTGAATGAATTCCTTGTTTTGCTTTGCTTGCGTGTGCAGCTTTTGCTTTACTTATTAAACTGTCTTTATCTCAATCCACGAGAAGAGTTGGAAGGGACCTACAATGATCGCCTAGTCCAACTGCCTGACAACTTCAAGGCTGACCAAAAGTTAAAGCATGTTATTAAGGGCATTGTCCAAATGCCTCTTAAACACTGACAGGCATAGAGCATTGACCACATCTCTAGCAAGCCTGTTCCAGTGTTTGACCACCCTCTTGGTAAAGAAATGTTTCCTCATGTCAAGTCTGAACATCCCCTCATGGACACAGCTTTGAGCCATTCCCACACGTCCTGGCACTGGATCCCAGGGACAACAGATCAACACCTCCCTCTCCACTTCCCCTCCTCAGGAAGCTGTGGAGAGCAGTGATGTCACCCCTCAGCCTCCTTCTCTCCAAACTAGACAAACCCAGCGTCCTCAGCCACTACTCAGAGGACATGCCTTCCAGCCCCTTCACCACCTTTGTTGCCCTTCTTGGGACACGTTCAAGTACCTTAACATCCTTTTTAAATGGTGGGGCCCAGAATTGCACACAATACTCAAGATGAGGCTGCATCAGTGCCAAATACAGTGGGATAATCACCTCTTTTGACCAGCTGTTTGTGCTGTGTTTAATGCACCCTAGGATGTGGTTTGCCCTCTTGGCTGCCGGGGCACACTGCTGACTCTTGTTGAGCCTCCCATCAGCCAGCACCCCAGACCCCTTTCTGCAGGGCTGCTCTCCAACCACTCCTCTCCCAGTTTAGACCTGTGCCCGGTGTTACTCCATTCCAGCTGCAGAATCTAGCATTTGTTCATGGTCAGTTTCATGTCGTTAATGATTGCCCAATGCTCCAATCTATCCAGATCCCTCTGCAAGGCCTCTTGTCCCCCGAGAGAGTCAGCAGCACCTCCCAGTTTCGTACCATCAGCAAACTTCCTAAGGGTGCATTCAACTCCTGCATCCAGATCATTGATAAAAAGATTGAACAGAACTGGCTCTAGAATTGAGCCCTGAAGAACACTGCTAGTGACTGGCCACCAGCTAGATGTAGCCCCATTTGCTACAACCCTTTTGGCCCTGCCATTCAGCCAGTTCTTCACCAAGTGTACCATTTACCCACTCATCTCACAGTTGGACAACTTCTCCAGAAGGATTCTGTGAGGATTCTTGTTGAATCCAAGCTAGAGACAGTTTAATTCTGGATTACTTACGTCTATTCACATCATTAAAGGAGTAGGTTCTATGTACTCTTGAAATAAAAGCTGCCTAGCTGTCTGTCTCCTAGAGTAAAACTAGATCTTTATAGAATTTCAAAAATATTAGCATAATATTTCAGAATCCTGTATTAGAAAATCTAAAGAAAAAATAACTCTTGACAATATTTTATTTTGGATCTCTTACAAAAACATATATTTAAATTATTGTATGAGTACTGTTTTAAAAAATCTTGTCACATACTTAAGTAATGCCTGACATGAATTATTTCATGCCATTTTTTTCAGAGGATTAAGTTTTACCTCACAGAATATAAATTAGTTCAAGTAGCAGATCTGGCACATATCTGATATATGTGGCTGTATCCTTGCCAGTATTTAACACCTCCCCCAAACAAAAGACACATGCTTTGAAACAGCTTATTCTGGCAATTTTTTAAATAACCAGCTGTGTTTGAAACAAGCAAATGAAATGTATCATGTTTAGGGATTCAAGAGGCGTTCATGCAGTGGTCATTCATGTGTGTAACTGTAGTGACTGCCAGCTTGTAGGAGTTAAGCAAATAAGAACTGGTGACATAAAAGATTAGCCAGACTCCATCTATTTTTACATGAGGGAAAATAAGATGTAGGAAAAGGTTTTCACTGACAGCTCAAATGCTACTCAGACAAAGAATGCAAACTGTTACTGCAAGGGTTTTCCCCAGACGCTGTTAAAATTGTAGAGATGATAGCAATAAGAAAAGAATGGCAGAGCAGAAATAGCCCCAGGATGTTCAGACAGTCTTACTAGGCAATTCCATTTATCCAGCTTCTTCAAATTTTACCCATGAACTTCAAAATACCTACCTTCAAGTATCACATCTTCCCCAGATTTTCTACTCCTTCTCCTGAAATTCCTGAAAATTCTTTGACATGACATGACTTTTTTTTTCTTTTTTTTTTTTTCATTTTCCTTTTTTTGGTGTTCCCTATAAAGCCAACTGCCTCCTACAATTCTTAAGAAAACTTTAGTCAATTGCCCAGCAATAGCTTCATAAGATTTGTTTAACAGAAGGTGCTATCTTATCACTTTTATAGCAGGGAAATTTGACTTTAAGATGAAGCTGAAAATCACAACTGAGAAGCTACTGCTTCTTGAAAGGGATATGTGAATATTAGGTGACTTTGGCTTTCCAAATTCTTAGCATGATCGCTAAATTACTGAGAAACAAACTTAACTCATTATTTCATAGAATCATAGAATCATTTAGGTTGGAAGAGACCTTTAAGATCATCCAGTCCAACCATTAACCTGACATTACCAAGTCCACCACTAAACTGATTAAGGGTAAAGTAGCAAGTTCATGTTTCCTGGCTTGGTGGCTGGATTATCGTTAATGAAAGTACAACTAGGAATCATTAAGTTTGGAAAGGATCTCTAAGATCATCAGTCCAACCATCAACCCACCACCACTATGCCCACTAAACCATGTCCCAAAGTGCCTCATCTAAATGTTTTTTGAACACTTCCAGGGATGGTGACTCCACCACCTCTCTGGGCAGCCTGTTCCAATGCTTGACTACCCTTTCTGTGAAGAAGTTTTTCCTAATATCCAATCTAAACCTCCCCTGGTGCAACTTGAGCCCATTTCCTCTCATCCTATTGCTAACTACTTGGGAGAAGAGCCCAACACCCACCTCATTACAACCTCCTTTCAGGTAGTTGTAGAGAGTGATAAGGTCTCCCCTCAGCCTCCTTTTTTCCAGACTAAACAATCCCAGTTCCCTCAGCCACTCCTCATAAGGCCTGTGCTCCACACCCTTCAACAGCTTCATTGCCCTTCTCTGAACATGCTCCAGCACCTCAATGCCTTTCTTGTATGGAGGGGCCCAAAACTGGACACAGTACTTGAGGTGCGGCCTCACCAGTGCCAAGTGGAGGGGGACAATCACCTCCCTGCTCCTGCTGGCCACACTATTCCTGATACAAGCCAGGATGCTGTTGGCCTTCTTGACCACCTGGGCACACTGCTGGCTCATGTTCAGCCGGCTGTCAACCAACACCCCCAGGCCCTTTTCGGCCAGGCAGCTTTCCAGCCACTCTTCCCCAAGCCTGTAGCGTTGCATGGGGTTGTTTTGACCGAAGTGCAGGACCCAGCACTTGGCCTTGTTGAACCTCATACAATTGGCCTCGGGCCATCGATCCAGCCTGTCCAGGTCCCTCTGCAGGGCCATCCTACCCTCGAGCAGATCAACACTCCCACCCAGTTTGGTGTCATCTGCAAACTTACTGAGGGCGCACTCAATCCCTTCGTCCAGATCATTGATAAAGATATTAAACCAAACTGGCCCCAAAACAGAGCCCTGGGGAACACCACTCGTAACCAGTCACCAGCTGGACTTGACTCCATTCACCACAACTCTCTGGGCTCGGCCACCCAGCCAGTTTTTTACCCAGTGAAGAGTATGCCCATCCAAGCCATGAGCCACCAGCTTCCTAAGGAGAATGCTGTGGGAGACAGTGTCAAAGGCTTCGCTGAAGTCCAGGTAGATGACATCCACAGCATTTCCTTCATGCACCAGTTGGGTCATCAGGTGATAGAAGGAGATCAGATCGGTCAAGCAGGACCTGCCTTTCATGAACCCATGCTGGCTGGGCCAGATCCCCTGGTTGGCCTGCACATGCCTGTTGAGCGCACTCAAGATGAACTGCTCCATAATCTTCCCTGGCACCGAGGTCAGGCTGACAGGCCTGTAGTTCCCATGGTCCTCCTTCCGGCCTCCTTCCGGCCTTCCGGTGTTGGGCTCTTCTCCCTAGTAGCTAGCGATGGGATGAGAAGAAATGGGGTCAAACTGCACCAGGGGATGTTTAGATTAGATATTAGGAAAAATTTCTTCATGGAAAGAGTAGTCAAGCATTGGAACAGGCTGCCCAGAGAGGTGGTGGAGTCACCATCCCTGGAAGTGTTCAAAAAACATTTAGATGAGGCACTTTGGGACATGGTTTAGTGGTCATGGTGGTGTTGGGTTGATGGTTGGACTGATGATCTTAGAGATCCTTTCCAATCTTAATGATTCCTAGTTTTTACTTTCATTAAAAAAAATACAGCCACCAAGCCAGGAAACATGAACTTGCTACTCTACCCTTATTTGGTTTAGTGGTGGACTTAGTGGCGTTAGGTTAATGGTTGGACTGGATGATCTTAAAGGTCTTTTCCAACCTAAATGGTTCTATGATTCTATGTTTCTATGATTCTTGTAGATGGGCGTCACATTAGAAAGCCTCCAGTCATCAGGGACCTCCCCTGTTAACCAGGACTGCTGGTAGATGATGGAAAGTGGCATTGGCAAGCTCCTCTGCCAGCTCCCTCAATAATCTCGGGTGGATCGCATCTGGTCCCATAGACTTGTGAGTGTCCAGGTGGTGTAACAGGTCATTAACTGCTTCCTCCTGGACTGTGGGGGCTCCATTCTGCCCCCCATCCCCATCTTCAGCTCAGGGGGCTGAAAACCCTAGGGGTAACTGGTCTGGCTATTAAAGATGGAGGCAAAGAAGGCATTAAGTACCTCAGCATTTTCCTCATCCTTGGTGACAATGTTCCCCCCCACATCCAGCAAAGGATGGAGATTCTCCTTGGCTCTCTTTTTATTGCTGATGTACTTGTAAAAACATTTTTTATTATCTCTTACAACAGTGGCCAGATTGAGTTCTAGCTGGGCTTTTGCTTTTCTAATTTTCTCCCTTCATGAACTAACAAGATCCCTGTAGTCCTCCTGAGTTGCCTGCCCCTTCTTCCAAAGGTGGTAGACTCTCCTTTTTTCCCTGAGTCCCCGCAAAAGCTCTCTGTTCATCCAGGCTGGTCATCTTCCCATGAAGTCCCCCATGAGAACAAGGGCTAGTGTTGTTCTGGCTTATGACTACTCAGTGACACATGGATATGCCTGGAACTTGGCACCAATGGGCTCTTCCTGAGTCCGCTTAACTGCTTCACAAACACAGATTAATCAAATAAACACTTGTTTCTAAAATCACCATTTGATTCCAGTACCCTACATTGTCCTCCCTCTTGACAAAAATAAGACTAATGAATGATTCGATGATCATGTGTGAGCCTTGTAAAACTGTCAGACAAGTTTTGCAAATCCTTTAACTCGATCCAAAAAAGGAACACCAAGGTGGATCTCGTTTCTTGATGCGTCTCCTGTTCAATGGAACTATAATGTTAACATTCTTCTTAGAAGGCAGAAAGATCTCTCACTTTCTTGTATTTGATTATTGAGTGCCAGGACTTGTGTTCATAGTCCTGAAAATTAACTTAAAAGATTATTCAATCCAGTGGTTTAAAACTGCAGACTCTTAAGAATTTTCCAGTATCACTATGGACCTTGATAGAGTGAACTTAAACCTGCTGGCATTAAGGTTACTGCTGGCATGCTCAGCTCTTCCTGTGGAATCATAGAATCATAAAATGCTTTGGGTTGGAAGGGACCTTTAGAGGTCATCTAGCCTAAACCCCTTGCAGTGAGCAGGGACAGCTTTAACCAGATCGGGTTGCTCAGAGCACCATCCAACCTGACCTTGAATGTTGCCAGGGATGGGGCCTCCACTACCTCTCTGGGCAACCTGTTCCAGTGCTTGACCACCCTCACTGTAAAAAATTTCTTCCTTATATCCAGTCTAAATCGTTCTTCAGTTTAAATCCATTACTCTTTGTCCTGCCACAACAGGCCTTGCTGAAAAGATTGTCCCCATCCTTCCTATAGGCCCCCTTTAAGTACTGAAAGGCCGCAATAAGGTTTCCCCACAGCCTTCTCTTCTCCAGGCTGAACAACCCAAACTCTCTCAGCCTGGCCTCGTAGGAGAGGTGCTCCAGTCCTCAGATCATTTTTGTGGCCCTCTTCTGGACCCGCTCCAGCACGTCCATGTCCTTCTTGTGCTGAGTGAGGGCCCCAGAGCTGGACGCAGTACCCCAGGTGAGGTCTCACTAGAGCAGAGTAGAGGGGCAGAATCACCTCCCTCGACCTGCTGGCCACGCTTCTTTTGATGCAGCCCAGGATATGGTTGGCTTTCTGGGCTGCAAGCGCACATTGCCAACTCATGTCCAGCTTTTCATCCACCAGTACCCCCAAGTCCTTCTCTGCAGGACTGCTCTCAATCCCTTCATCCCCAGCCTGTATTGATATCAGGGGTTGCCCGGTCCCAGGTGCAGGACCTTGCACTTGGCCTTGTTGAACCTCATGAGGTTCACACAGGCCCACCTCTCCAGCTTGTCCAGATCCCTCTGGATGACATCTCGTCCTCCTGGTGTGTCAACCGCACCACTCAGCTTGGTGTCTTCTGCAAACTTGCTGAAGGTGCACTCGATCCCACTGTCTATGTCATTGATGAAGATGTTAAATAGCACTGGTCCCAGTACAGGCGCCTGAGGAACCCCACTTGTCACCGGTCTCCATGTGGACATCGAGCCATTGACCACGACCCTCTGGATGCGACCATCCAGCCAATTCCTTATCCACCCAACAGTCCACCCATCAAACCCATATCTCTCCAATTTAGAGAGAAGGATGTTGTGGGGGACTGTGTCGAACGCTCTACAGAAATCCAAGTAGATGACATCCATTGCTTTTCCCTTGTCCACTGATGCAGTCACTCCTTCATAGAAAGCCATGAGGTTGGTCAGGCAGGACTTGCCCTTGCTGAATCCGTGCTGGCTGTCTCGAATCACCTCCCTGTCCTCCATGTGCTTGAGCATATCTTCTAGGAGGATCTGTCCCATGATCTTTCCAGGCACAGAGGTGAGGCTGACAGGTCGATAGTTCCCAGGGTCCTCCTTTCTTCCCTTTTTAAAAATGGGCACAACATTCCCCTTCTTCCAGTCACCCGGAACTTCACCTGACTGCCATGACTTTTCAAATATCATGGAGAGTGACTTGGCAACTACATCAGCCAATTCCCTCAGGACTCTGGGGTGCATCTCATCAGGTCCCATAGACTTGTGTGCCTTGAGGTTCTTCAGGTGGTCTCCAAGCTGATCTTCCCTTACAGTGGGAGGGGCTTTACCCGCCTGGTCCCCATCTTGTGGTCCATCGATTCGGGAGGGGTGAGGAGAGAAGTTGCTGGTGAAGACCGAGGCAAAGAAGTTGTTGAGTACCTCAGCCTTCTCCTCGTCCGTTGATACAAGTTCGCATTTCTTGTCCATCAGGGGGGTACGCTTTCTTTAACCTTCCTTTTCTGGTTGACATACCTGTAGAAGCCCTTCTTGTTATTCTCTATGTCCCTTGCCAAATTCAGCTCCGTCCTCGCCTTGGCCTTCCTGACCTCCTCCCTACACAACCGGGCCGTTTCCCTGTATTCCCCCCAGGACAGCTGCCCCTGCTTCCACTGCCTGTGCAGTTCCCTCTTGCTCTTTAGTTTGACCAGCATGTCTCAACTCAGCCATGCTGGTCTCTTCCCTTCCTTGTCTGATTTTTTACACTTGGGGACTGAGAGCTCTTGTGCTCTATGGAAGGTGTCCTTAAAGATCTGCCAAGTCTGTTCCGTTCCCCTGTCCCTGAGGACCGTCTCCCAGGGGGTCCTTCTGACTAACTCCTTGAAGAGCTGGAAGTTTGCTTTCCTAAAATTTAGGGTCCTGACTGTACTCCTCGCTTTTCCCATGTCCTTCAGGAGCGTGAACTGCACCAATGCGTGATCACTGCAGCCCAAGCTGCCTCCAGTCTTGACATCACCGATGAGCTCATTTGTATTGGTGACCATCAAATCCAGTATCGCGTCCCCTCGGGTAGGGGTGTCTATTACCTGGCTTAGGAAGTTGTCGTCTGTGCATTCTAGGAATCTCCTGGATTGCCTACAGCTCGCCGTGTTGCTTTTCCAGCAAATGTCAGGGTGGTTGAAGTCCCCCAGCAGGACAAGAGTCTGCAAGCGCGAAGCCTCCCGGAGCTGGAGGAAGAAGGCTTCGTCAGTCGGCTCCCCTTGATCAGGCGGCCTGTAGTACACACCAACCACAAGGTTCCCTTTGCTGCCTGTCTCAGACTCTTACCCAAAGCTTTTGACCTGCTCGTGGCTATTCTTCAGGGACAGCTCTTCGTACTGTATTGATTTCTTTACGTAGAGGGCAACACCTCCGCCCCTCCTTCCTCGCCTGTCCCTTCTGAACAGCCTGTAGCCATCAATAGCCACGGTCCAGTCATGGGATTCATCCTACCAAGTTTTGGTTACGGCAATCAGGTTGTAGCCTTCTAGTAGCACAGCAGCTTCCAGCTCCTCCTGTTTGTTCCCCATGCTGTGTGCGTTTGTGTAGAGGCATTTCATCTGGGCTGTTGGCTGTGTCACCTTCTTAGCGGAACATCCCTTGTTTCCCTCGGGGTGTTTCACGAAGGTTTCCTTTTGAGCTCTAACTATCTCAGGAGCCCCCGGCTCTTCTCTGTCAGACTTCAGCTGTGCTGCAGCATCCCCATCATGCCTCTGCGCAATAGGTTGAGGGCTCACAGTAGCACCCAGTCCCTCTAACCATTGCGTACCATCCCACAGCTTGTCACAGGCAAGCCTGGTACGTTCCCCTTCCCCCTTCACATCTAGTTTAAAGCCCTGTCAATGAGCCCCGCAAGCTCCTGTGCAAAGACCCTCTTTCCCCTTTGAGAAAGGTGGCTCCCATTTGTCCCCAGCAAGCCTGGTGCCATGTAGGCCATCCCATTGTCAAAGAACCCAAAGTTGTGACGGTGGCACCAGCCTCGGAGCCATGTGTTAAGAGATTGGATCCGCCTGTTCCTACCAATGTCACCTCCCACAACTGGAAGGAGGGAGGAAAAGACGACCTGTGCCCCCGATTCCCTCACTAAGCATCCCAAGGCCCTGAAGTCTCTTTTAATCACCCTTGGACTGTGCACTGCAACTTCATCACCACCCACGTGGAAGAGTAGTAAGGGGTAGTAGTCTGAGGGCCGTACCAGGCTGGGAAGTCTCCTGGTGATATCTCTGACCCGGGCTCCTGGCAGGGAGCAGACTTCCCTATGAGGAGGGTCCACCTGGCATATTGGACCCTCCGTTCCACTCAGGAGGGAGTCTCCTATGACTATGGCCCATCTTTTCTTCCTTGTTGAGGTGGTAGTAATATGGGGGATAGGTCTTTGTGGTCTTGGCAACTTTTCGGGTGTAGATGGGTCAACGCCCACATCATCCACTGACTGGTCCTCCACATCTAGAGCCTCATACCTATTGTGCAGAGGCGCCTGGGGGGTCACGGTGGGCAAGGAAAGGGTTCGCTTGCTGCCTTGATTGTGGACTTGTTTCCACTCACCGCTTCCCTCTAAGACCCTGCCTACATCTTGGTGGGGGGAGGATACTGGCTCCTTTTGGTCACAGGCTTTCTCTGGAGGCTGTCCCTGGTCAGGTTTCCGGGAGCTCAGAGTGTGATTCCACCTGTCTACCTCTTGCTCAGATTCCCTGATGCTCTGTAGCCTGTCTACTTCCTCTCTTAGCTCTGCCACCAAGCCGAGTAGATAATCCACTTGGTCACAGCGCACACAGCTGTTTGCTCCACTGCTATCTGTTCCCAGAGCAAGCTGGTGGCACTCCCTGCAGCCGGAGACATGGACGGCTGTGTGTTTCTGTGGGAGCTCAGTCTGGGTGGATGCATCCTTTCTGGCTGGTGCAGAGGATGCAGCCTTCCGCCGGGTGGACACCATGGCCTCTTGAGCTAGGAGCGGGGGCACTTGGCGTTCCCCACGTGCCCTGACCGCGCGAACTGACGCACCACACCCTGGTCGCTCACGCTCCCTGGGGGCTGCTTTTATAGGGGGGGGGGGGGGGGGGGGGGGGGGTGTTGGCCGCCGTCACTCCTGGCCCCGCCCACGCTGAGTCAGAGCTGCCTCACGTCAGCAGCTCGCCCTTTCCCGCTGTAGGCTGGGGGCTGGGCTGCCCGCTCTCGCCCTGCGCTTTTTTTGCCGCCTTAGCAAGGGTACCCCGGTGCGAGCGTCCGCTTCCGAGCCCTTCGCTTCGGAGACTGCGAATGAGATGTAATGAAAGGGAATAAATAATATTGACCTGAGCATACATCTCCCTACTTCTTGTGGTATATAGGGGTAAAGTAAATGAGGACAGATGCGCTTATGTGTATATATAAAAAAGCGCAGGGCGAGAGCGGGCAGCCCAGCCTCCAGCCTAGACCTATTATATAAATAGTTGTATTTAGCATTTTCTTTAAAAAACATTAGGGAAGGCCTTTTCCCTTATTCCTGTATTCCTCTTAGTCTGGCTCTTACATGTATGTTGAAAAGATGAACAAAATTCAGACCTTTCAAACATACAACATACATATACAATATACAATACAATATACAAACATATACAATATACAATTTCTAACATCAGTCTCCTAAGCTTTCTGTAGGTTTGCTGGTCAATGAAAGAGAAACTCCTAGTGCTTAGAGAGCTGAGCTTATTAGTTGAAGGACACCTTGCTATCCTGCTTCCCACAAAACTCATGGAATCACTTAAGTGTAACCAGAACTTCGTCATTTCTAAACACACCTTGCAGATCATAAATAGTCGCTCTATCATGAAATACCATATATCAGTTGCCAGAATGGTGATAAGGAACTGTATGTAAGTGATGACAATGTTTTTCCTGCAGAAGCTGAACTGAAACAGCATTATTGAAAGCTGGCCTGAAGAATTACTGCTTTTGGGTAACTGCAGGCAGGCTAAGATAGAAAAAAGCTCCTGTGTTGACCTGATTGCCACAGTTTCCATTGGGGCTACTTAGTCAGAAGAAATATCTTCTGCCTTCTGTGGGACAGTGGCATATATAAGATTCTGGTAAATGCATAATGGGCTTTATCCCTACCTCCCAACTTAGCAAGAAACGAACTTACATATGATAGTCTGTTTTTCCTTCTTACTGACTGGAGGCAATGCCAAGTTGAGAAGAGTTGTGGGCTAGATCAGCAGATGGTGAAGTCATGATAATTAGTTGTCTTGCTGTGCCCAAACCTGATGCAATGGGATTTTTAATTATCCTTTCAGATTTATGCAATCTATTTTTCAAAGCCTAAAGTGGAGAAGCAGGTGGACTGTGGGAGTTGTTGATAACGGTTGTCTGGCTCTTCCCAGAATTTTGCAAGTCTCAGCTTTCCTGTTGACTCAAGTTAATATTTAAACACTATGTCTTTCCCACAAGAATTAGGTTAATGCATTTTATTATTTGACTGTGTTTTTCTGGGTAATCCTTTCCAGTTGCAGTCTAACACATTGCACACATTGTAAAGTGGACAAGTAATTGGTTGAACTGAGTTCATGGCGTGTCACATTTTGAAAGCTGTTCCCACTTTGAACTTTATTCTTTGTATTTAAAAGAAAAATCATGTTAACAGAGTGCATTGTAGTTTGTACATAACATTCTATGATTTGCACATTTTATAGTGCTGCATGCTTCAATCATAATTTTACAGCAGAAACTTTGTGCGTGTTAAAAGTGTGAAGGCAGTTAACAAAGACAGTTTTAGTTCACTGGAAAAACTGCTGGTAAGGCAGTGGTAATTTTGTTTCCAAGGCTATGTGTTCCTTGTGTGATATCTTAATTACTGACTTGCGATCACAGGTGAAAAGCAGATTTTCTTTGAAGAGAATCTCTATATAAACCAGGAATCCTCAGATTTGTCACAGTGTGTCTGATGTTGTGTTAAACTATTTTAAAAAAGAAGTTACTACAGCATATTGTGTTTGAGGTAGTGGAAGGTGTGAATTTTTCATGCAATATATAAAATGAACTTTAACATTGTTTGCACCAAATATCATAATTGTACCTTTTGACTTAGAAAGAAGAAGGAGCTGCACTAGATTATGGTTTTCATTTGTGGGCCTTCTTCCACAAAAAAAAAAAAAAAAAAAAAAGGGGAAGAGACCAGCATGGCTGAGTTGAGACATGCTGGTCAAACTAAAGAGCAAGAGGGAACTGCACAGGCAGTGGAAGCAGGGGCAGCTGTCCTGGGGGGAATACAGGGAAACGGCCCGGTTGTGTAGGGAGGAGGTCAGGAAGGCCAAGGCGAGGACGGAGCTGAATTTGGCAAGGGACATAGAGAATAACAAGAAGGGCTTCTACAGGTATGTCAACCAGAAAAGGAAGGTTAAAGAAAGCGTACCCCCCTGATGGACAAGAAATGCGAACTTGTATCAACGGACGAGGAGAAGGCTGAGGTACTCAACAACTTCTTTGCCTCGGTCTTCACCAGCAACTTCTCTCCTCACCCCTCCCGAATCGATGGACCACAAGATGGGGACCAGGCGGGTAAAGCCCCTCCCACTGTAAGGGAAGATCAGCTTGGAGACCACCTGAAGAACCTCAAGGCACACAAGTCTATGGGACCTGATGAGATGCACCCCAGAGTCCTGAGGGAATTGGCTGATGTAGTTGCCAAGTCACTCTCCATGATATTTGAAAAGTCATGGCAGTCAGGTGAAGTTCCGGGTGACTGGAAGAAGGGGAATGTTGTGCCCATTTTTAAAAAGGGAAGAAAGGAGGACCCTGGGAACTATCGACCTGTCAGCCTCACCTCTGTGCCTGGAAAGATCATGGGACAGATCCTCCTAGAAGATATGCTCAAGCACATGGAGGACAGGGAGGTGATTCGAGACAGCCAGCACGGATTCAGCAAGGGCAAGTCCTGCCTGACCAACCTCATGGCTTTCTATGAAGGAGTGACTGCATCAGTGGACAAGGGAAAAGCAATGGATGTCATCTACTTGGATTTCTGTAGAGCGTTCGACACAGTCCCCCACAACATCCTTCTCTCTAAATTGGAGAGATATGGGTTTGATGGGTGGACTGTTGGGTGGATAAGGAATTGGCTGGATGGTCGCATCCAGAGGGTCGTGGTCAATGGCTCGATGTCCACATGGAGACCGGTGACAAGTGGGGTTCCTCAGGCGCCTGTACTGGGACCAGTGCTATTTAACATCTTCATCAATGACATAGACAGTGGGATCGAGTGCACCTTCAGCAAGTTTGCAGAAGACACCAAGCTGAGTGGTGCGGTTGACACACCAGGAGGACGAGATGTCATCCAGAGGGATCTGGACAAGCTGGAGAGGTGGGCCTGTGTGAACCTCATGAGGTTCAACAAGGCCAAGTGCAAGGTCCTGCACCTGGGACCGGGCAACCCCTGATATCAATACAGGCTGGGGATGAAGGGATTGAGAGCAGTCCTGCAGAGAAGGACTTGGGGGTACTGGTGGATGAAAAGCTGGACATGAGTTGGCAATGTGCGCTTGCAGCCCAGAAAGCCAACCATATCCTGGGCTGCATCAAAAGAAGCGTGGCCAGCAGGTCGAGGGAGGTGATTCTGCCCCTCTACTCTGCTCTAGTGAGACCTCACCTGGGGTACTGCGTCCAGCTCTGGGGCCCTCACTCAGCACAAGAAGGACATGGACGTGCTGGAGCGGGTCCAGAAGAGGGCCACAAAAATGATCTGAGGACTGGAGCACCTCTCCTACGAGGCCAGGCTGAGAGAGTTTGGGTTGTTCAGCCTGGAGAAGAGAAGGCTGTGGGGAAACCTTATTGCGGCCTTTCAGTACTTAAAGGGGGCCTATAGGAAGGATGGGGACAATCTTTTCAGCAAGGCCTGTTGTGGCAGGACAAAGAGTAATGGATTTAAACTGAAGAACGATTTAGACTGGATATAAGGAAGAAATTTTTTACAGTGAGGGTGGTCAAGCACTGGAACAGGTTGCCCAGAGAGGTAGTGGAGGCCCCATCCCTGGCAACATTCAAGGTCAGGTTGGATGGTGCTCTGAGCAACCCGATCTGGTTAAAGCTGTCCCTGCTCACTGCAAGGGGTTTAGGCTAGATGACCTCTAAAGGTCCCTTCCAACCCAAAGCATTTTATGATTCTATGATTACGAGCCATTCAGTAAAAGTCTTCACAGGCTTTAAAATGAAATGTTTCTCATTGAAAGAATGGCTCTTAGTCTAAATATGAAGCTTCTAGCTTCAAGAAAATTATTTACTCTTACTCCAGCAGAAACTACTCAGTATACAAAACCAAATCATCTTAAGATCTTCTCTGTTCTCTGTAAAGTCTGCACTATATATTAGAGATTGGCTTAGGAAAGCAGTCTTTGACTCACAATTGAGATAAATTTCACCTCTCATTCTAATCTCAGTTTAAAAATCTAACCTAGTTTTGGAGTTGGATTTGGTCAGGAAAAATTATCACTGGTATTTTACATGAGAGTTCAGTCCAGGTTGGTGATATGACAAGTGTGGAAAAGGCCTAATCTTAGCCTGATTATAGTGAAACTAACCCACAAAACTGTTCTTCTGTTTGAGAATTAAAGTCAACTCAAAATCACATGAAATTATACAAAAGGTACTGTATGTCCACTAATTCTTTCATCTCATAGTAAAGGAATGTGACTTTTTGATGCCTGACATTTTCAAAAAACCCCTGACATTTGCACTATAAACTGCTTCCACATTTCAATAATGTCATTAAAACTGTATTACTGAGGTCTGTTACACACACTGAAAACAAAAATAAATATCTGGCCAAAGTCACATTGGTAATTATTGTCTTATGCCAGTGTAGACTTATTGGGACATAGTTTTCCAACATGGAACAACATCTTGAATATCATGTCATATCCCGATGTCTTATATGAAGCAACTCTGGCAAGAGAGTGAGCTTCTTATGTTCATCAATCTAATTTTAGATATGTGCAATGCAGACATCTGCAGCTAAACTAGTGCCTGTGTGTTCTTCTCATAGAGACTGGAGAAGAAAGGTAGTTTTAAAGTTTGGTGAATCCTGCACCTCTTAGACAACTAGTTTATGATGCAAAGTATTTCTTTGTAGATCCCACTGACTATATTGACTTTACTGCACATAACAACAGGTAACAGGCTCAGACATGAATGTCTACTCTGCAAAGATGAACTCCATTCTCTGTTTCACTACATTCTTCAAAGGCATCTCTACCCTACTGTGAGAAACCAGTGAGAAGTCATCAACCTGAGCTTACAGCAGTCGAAAAATATTAACTCATTAACTAATACTAATTAACCAGTTAACTAGTATTAGCTAAGTAATACTTTACTTGGAAGAAAAAGCAGAGTAGAGGACTAGTAAAGTGTCAGTTCCCAAATAAGTTTCTCATACCATTATTCTTAGGCACAGAAGTGAATTACAAGCCAGTAATTATAACAATCTCTTTCATTTATATTTGATGCTGGTAACTAGGGGGTTCCTAGACACAAATATAAATCCCTTGTTGCATTCTTTTCATGCTTGAATGTAAGCTCATTTAACACAGAAGCTCATGTGAAACATTATTAAAACTGTATTTTTAAAATGTAATACTTTTAATAGCAAAACCTATTACAATGCATTATTTTCAAGGCACAACTTTGAAAAGGATATTCACAAACTATTGCAAATATTTACATGAGCACTAAAATAACAGATACTAAAACAAAACCTAATGCCTCCCTGGACATTCAGTGTCTTTTCAAGAAAGTGTGCATACCTAGGAAAGCAATATGAACAGCATCCGAAAAATCACATATATATATTTAAAACATATTCCAAAAGTAACCCGTGCCATCTTTACCACTCCAGATACTCTCATCACAGTCAGCATTCAGAATCCAAACCCAACAAGTAGGCATGAAACTCCTCGCATTCATCTCACCATGCAAGCCTATGCTGCTAGAGCCATCCTTTAGGCAGAATAATTAATTTCATAAAGATCTCTCAAGTGTATGGTTCTCAACAGAAGAGCATATGAGGAGGAAAAAGGGGTTGAAAAAGGGATGGACTAAATACTTCGCAAATGCACAGTGTCTTGGATGCCAATTATTTCATATTAAAATAGTAGCATTATAGAAAGGCTCATAGTGTCACTGCCACTAGAATAGAGATACAGCAATGTAGAGAACTGGATTCTAGGTTAGAAAGTGCTTCACTTGGCCCAAGAAACAAGATTCAACTTTATGCATCTAACTGAAACTCCAGTTTAGAGGCAGGGTTGGCCTCATCTCCTGCTATATTACAATGGTGGGCAGAATTGCTGTTGCATATGCAGATGTCCTCTGGTGGCAATACAGCTAGTGCGGTAAGTACCATTGGAATAAGTCCAGTCCTTGGTTATTTAAATTCCTGTAGGATATGTAAGTTACAGTCCTGTAGCACAACAAACTGATGAGGAACAGAAATTACGTGCCCCCCCACCCACCACTGCTGACTGTGACATGTTAATCACAAGCCCAAAGTACTGTGTTTGGCAGTCTAATTTCTTTTTTATTAGTAAGTATCTAATCACCTTAGAAAATTCAGCTATAAGAATACATCTGTATGAAAATTGTATTTTACTATATTCCTCATGACTGAAGACATACTCAATTTGGGATCTTAGAAAATTAATAAATATTGTAATAATCCAGTGCATTCTGCTTTCTTTCCATTCATATACCTTTCCTCACAGACGATATAATCTTATCTTTGTTGGTAACAAAGCTACTTACACTTACTTCCAGGTGAGTACAATTAGTAAATGCAGTAACAAACATTTGATTGGGTAGTTATTTGAAGGGGGTTCTACATCAGAAGGCTGTAGGTTTGTTAGAATACTGTCTAAAGCTACTGCAAAAGCCATCTAAACAAGAAAAGAGAGGCGGGGGGTGGGGTGGGGAATAGAGAGGGAAGGTAGGAATGAAGGAGAGAAGGTAGTAAAATTAGTGGGAAAAAACTGCTGTGTCCCCAGATTCTATCAATGTGCTTTCAGACATGTGGCATTTTCATTCCTTTTGCTCAGAATGAGGCTTCTCTTTACCTGATAGATCTGGGATGATCAGACACATAAGTTTCTAGGGCACATCAACCTGCATTAATCAGAATAAAGTATGAAACTTGTCTCCCAAATTTTTGCCTAAAATCCTCTTCATAAGACTACCTTATCTCTACCCATCACTCAGATCTTACAAATGGACCCAAAATATCTTCAAGAAAATAGTCTAGAAGAACTGTAACATCTTTGTGACGTATTTAAGATTCAGCAAAACAGTATGTTTTTTAAGACCTTTGGCAAATGTACTGCCAGAGGACTTATGTGCACAGGCAAAAAACATATGTATCTCTAACTGTTTTTGCTCAGCACTTCTGGTAATCAGGCCTTGGGTTTAAAAACAACTTAGAACTATCCATAGCACGTTTTTAAAATTTGTTTTGGGGGACTTTTGTGGCTTACTCTCCTGAAAGTAGATATATTAGTTAAAAGTTCTGTATTTGATAAAGATCTTTGTGAGTATGGAGGAGAAAAAAAAGGAGAAAAAAAAAAAAGAAACACCAGACTTGCCTACATGAATTCTTACAGGTCATTGATAAATGGAAAATTCAACATGAAGTATTCTCATTTTATTTAATGACAATATTGAGTATAAAACCCAATATGTCCCACTTCCTCGATCATGAAGCTGAAAAAAATATTCAGTATACTGAAGCCAACAAAATCTTATGGTATATGAAGATGTATATTGAAACTATTTGGTTTACAAAGGTATTTTTTTACTCTTTGCATGCTATCAATTTCATTGTTAGGTGCTAGAAGAATGAACAAGACCAGAGACTTGGATCCAGCAGGGACTTGCCCCCCCTACCCCACCCCACCCCACCCCACCCCCCGCTCCCTGCATATAAATGTACTGGGACTGGAGACTGGGGTTCATGCCTCAGTAAATGAAGAAGGAGCTGCTTGCCAGTCTCTGTGTAGATGACATGACTTTAGAAAGGAGCCACAACAGTGAAACACAAGGTGTGCAGGCAGCACAACTCTCAGGAAGAAAAGGACAGCAGCGGCAGTGAGCAGGCTGTCTGGAGACAGGCTGTGACGGGAGATTTGGAACAGGTTGCAAAATGCTTTCAGCACAAATCCAGTGTATACTAATAGTATACAGGTGGCAATTTTGTATTCCATAGCTAAGTTATACTCATTAAACTTAAAGTGGAAATGAATGAACTGCCAGCATACAAAGTTGGCTGGGGTCTTATATCAGGTCAAATGAACTTCAGTCAGAATCTGAAGGACTGCGTAAGCTGCGCTACAAGTCCTGCTTGATATATAATGACATCAATTGTTAATGTTAATTGTAATTAATTATTAATTGAAAACAACCATAATAACTGATTAATTAACAACATCAAAAGACTATATTTCAAACCATGAATATCAGTGTTCAATTTGTACTTCAACCTCAGAGTTAAATTTTCATTAAACATTAATGTGTGTTTTCTTTATTACAATAGAAATGAGAACTATAGAATAATTTTTTATAAGACCAGATTAAATGAGCGTAGGATTCATGACAATGAGAACGACCTGTATTTCTCATTAAAGGTCATTTAACTGTCAAAGAAATTGCCATTAGTTAAAAAATGAAGGTTTAGCAGAACTTAGTACATACGTGTCCAAGAAACTGAAAATACAGCAGATCTGGATAATTAGTTCCATAGTGTATCGCAAAAGTGGATCACAAGGACAACAGACACAGTGCAGATGTGTGCATTAGGAAACAATTAGTATATAACTGAAAATAAGTAGTCCATATTTTGCAAGAGGAGGAAAATATTTGTCAAATTTCAGTACTAATTTTGTAAAGTCCATACTTCATCAGGGTCAATTAATTAGCTGAATGATGAACACATGGATAATCAATATGTATTTATAGACCAGTGACCTGGGTGATAATAACACTTTATAACTTGCACATTGTTTACTGCCCAAGACTGTGATATAGTATTTGTTAAAGACAAGAGGGCATAAAAAAATTGAAATAGCTAATCACAAACAAAAAAAGACATAAATAAACTTTCCCATTCATAAACATCTATGTATAGAAACCTCTCTTTCATCTACAACCCTATACAATTTCCAGGTGTGAAGCAGTAGGAAAAGTTGCATCACCCAGCTCACTCAGTGAACCCATATTTAGAACAACTTTTTTCTTCTTAGAGCTGTAAACATTTGACAACATGACAAAAAATTTTAAATGTAGTCAGTGCACATACTTTATTAGAATGAAATCCACTGTACCATATAGCTACTTGCTCAAACTCTGTGTGATTACTTTACGATAGACATCAGGAGTGGATTTCTCTTTCTCTTTACAGGCAAACAGTTCAGAAGTAATGAATTCCTTTGTTGGCTTAAGAATTCCTCCACTGGCTTAGGAAATATTAGGTTTCCATTTTTATAAAGATGGAATATTAATTCTGCAGTACAATATATTAGAACTGTCTAAAACTAGCAGACAATACAGCAAATTCATGGTGTTTAAAAAGGATACCTCAAAATGAGAGATTAGTTCAGAGACAAAGAGTGCTGTGGAGAACCTATACTTTAAATTTGTTCTGATGTTTTACAGTAAAAATACTAACCCTACCCATTATGTTCTCTGCAAAGAATTTTATACTCTAAAAATATCAAGATATCATTAATACCCCTTATTTAAAAGTTACCTTTATGTTGTATTTGCATAACATAAAAATATGGCATAGAACAACAACAAAACAAGAGTACAAACTGGCTTAACTTTAGGCAGGCTAATTATGCTTTCATTTAAGTGAGGTTTCTGTAAGACTGTATTTGTCTGTAGTTGCACTTAGGGTCCTGAAAAGTGTCTTAGAGGAAGAACAAAAACATCCCTGCTGATTGAAACACAGAAGACATGTCAGTATTAACTGCATGCAACAGTAGAAAAATGAGTAGGATTACAGTAAAATAAATCATGATGCCCTAAGGGACACTATACCTACTATATCAATAAGCAAAAAGTAACTTTGAATTTATAAATATATAAATGTATTTATAAATATATGAATATGGCCTAAATTTTCAGTAAAGTTCTTTTCATTAGACATTGATATGAATTCACTAATTTTCACCTACTTTGCAAAAGTTGCTATTATTTTTATTTTTCATTTCATCTCAATACGAAAAATTCATCAAAACTACTCACATAAAAATTCTTGTTCTTTCTCCAATATAACTCATTATAGCTTCTAAAACTTGGTGAATGTCATCAACAGTTCAAATCAAAATAAACCTATTACACCTAATACAATTTAGTACTTTTTCGGTCAGACATATTTGCAGGAAATACAGATCCAGAACCAATATGACAGCAGAACTTTCTATAAAACTTCAAACTCATAGTATGTCTTTAAACTTAAAATAAAAATAAAAAAAAAAAGAGAAAGAACTAGTTTTTGTTTGAAGACAAGATTTGGCAGTGGGCAGTAGTTGACACAGGAAACCAACAGTTGTATACAAGCTTAGTGTACCTTTGCTTCACTATCTCATGCACTAAGAGCCTGATTATCTCGAGAATGTTAGAAAAACAGGAAATCTGCCTCTGCTGTGAAAAGTCAAATCTGGATGAACCGAATCAGAAAATAATTGACTTTTCAATGTTTTTTTCATATATGTAAGATAAACTGTGTTCTGTGGCATCTTTGCAAAAAATATTTAGTGTGCTGAGGAATCAGCCAGCTAACTTTCTTCTTAAGAGCTGTGTGCTACAATCATTCCTACAGATAAGTCATCACCTCAGCGTAACCTCTTTTCATCTGTAACTATTGAGCAGACTGGAGTGTTACAGAGCCCTGAGATTCACTTGTTTCCAGACTTTTTTTCAGAAATTGCATTTTTGTTTCTGTTTTCTTTAATTGAGCAGTTTGGGAAAAGATCAGAAATACAAAAATTTTAATAGTTTAGGATTCATTTTTGTCTCAGTGCCTACTAATAAAATAGCTTCTCTGAAAACGGGCACATTGTTTTTAAGGATTCTAAGTATTCCACTTCTTAATACTCTGTTGCTATTTCATTTTTCTTTTGGTTCACCCTAACAGCTGTGCTTACTTAATTCTTTGTTTTGTTGCAGATAAACTGTAAATGGAAATACAATTAGCGCATTCATTTATGACATCTAAAGCATTGCCACTGACTGCTATTAAACTGCTGATTGATTAAGGGTATATATTATTACATCCTTATTCTCATCTGATTTCAGCCTTAGTCATCTCACCTGATAGGAAAAAGAAATTTGGTGCACAATGCAATCAATAGACAGGTAGAAGATTGAGATATTCTTAAATAATGGCCAACAAGATTTCTAGAAAGTAGGTTTTCCCAAGCAAAT